>NC_140594.1:356497696-357097696 GCF_964204655.1 Triturus cristatus
CCTGGATTTTGGGTTGTAAGGGCTGTACCTGGCCTCCACCTACAAGGTGGCCCAAGTACACCACAGTGCCCTGCCCTATCTGGCATTTGGATGCCTTGATAGTGAGACCTGCACTTTGCAGAGCCTCTAAAACCTTCCCAAGGTGGATCAGGTGATCCTGCCAGGTGGAGCTAAAGTCAGCAATATCATCAAGATAAGCTGCACTAAATGACTCCAACCCAGCCAGGACATGGTTCACCAACCTCTGGAAGGTGGCAGGGGCATTCTTTAACCCAAAGGGCATCACAGTAAACTGATAATGCCCATCAGGGGTGGAGAATGCTGTCTTTTCTTTTGCTCCTGGGGCCATGCCAATCTGCCAGTACCCTGCAGTTAAGTCAAAGGTACTGAGAAATTTGGCAGCCCCCAATTTGTCTATCAGTTCATCTGCTCTTGGGATAGGGTGAGCATCTGTCTTGGTGACAGAGTTGAGCCCTCTATAGTCCACACAGAACCTCATCTCTCTCTTTTCACCCTGTTGATGAGGTTTGGGGACCAGAACCACTGGGCTAGCCCAGGGGCTCTCTGAAGCCTCAATGACCCCTAACTCCAGCATCTTGCTGACCTCAGCTTTGATGCTTTCCTTGACTTGATCTGACTGTCGATAGATTTTGTTCTTGACAGGTGCACTGTCACCAGTGTCCACATCATGGGTACACCAGCTTGTCAGACCAGGGGTCAGGGAAAAGAGGCTAGCATATTGTTGCAAGACTTGCTTGCAGTCAGTCTGCTGTTGGGCAGAGAGGGTGTCTGAGAAAATCACACCATCTACTGACCCATCTTTTGGGCTGTAGGATAGGAGGTCAGGGAGTGGCTCACTCTCTGCTTCCTGTTCTTCATCAGTCACCATCAGCATGGTGATGTCAGCCCTATCATTGTAGAGTTTAAGGCGGTTCACATGGATGACCCTCTTGGGTGTCCTGCTAGTGCCCAGGCCAACTAGATAGGTGACCTCACTCTTTCTCTCTAGGATAGGGTAAGGGCCACTCCATTTGTCTTGGAGAGCCCTTGGTGCCACTGGCTCCAAAACCCACACCTGTTGCCCTGGTTGAAATTCAACCAGTGCAGCTTTTTGGTCATACCAGTGCTTCTGGAGCTCCTGGCTGGCCTCAAGGTTCTTGGATGCCTTTTCCATATACTCAGCCATTCTGGACCTTAGGCCAAGCACATAGTCCACTATGTCCTGTTTGGGTTCTTGAAGAGGCCTCTCCCAGCCCTCCTTTACAAGACACAGTGGTCCCCTTACAGGATGACCAAACAGAAGTTCAAAGGGTGAGAAACCTACTCCCTTCTGTGGCACCTCCCTGTAAGCGAAAAGTAAGCATGGTAACAGGACATCCCACCTCCTTTTGAGTTTCTCAGGGAGTCCCATGATCATACCTTTCAATGTCTTGTTGAACCTCTCAACAAGGCCATTGGTTTGTGGGTGGTAGGGTGTAGTAAACTTGTACTGCACTCCACACTCTTTCCACATGTGTGTTAGGTAAGCAGACATGAAGTTGGATCCTCTGTCTGAAACCACCTCCTTAGGAAAACCCACCCTGGTGAAGACACCCAGGAGGGCCTTGGCTACTGCAGGAGCTGTAGTAGTCCTAAGTGGAATTGCTTCAGGGTACCTAGTGTTACAACAAACAAATGATGGACGGAATGCTGACAATGCAGACATTCTCCCCCAGTCAAGAGATCTGGGTTAAATCCATCGTTCTTTTGCCCACTACGCCACCCCAGTTTAGACATGGCCATATGCAAATCAGTCTTGGCCCTGTGCCTCATGGGAACAGTCCAGCCCGAACTGCCAAGCCATGTCTTCCCTGGACCGGAATCAAGCATCCTAGGACCGGTTTCTGGCTATCAGCCGTCATCAGCCAGGATAGCTTGACTCCAGTGGCGTAGTGAGCACGGGTCCCACGTCTGGGAATACCCATCCCACTTAGGGCGAAAAGCGTTACAACAAACAAATGATGGACGGAATGCTGACAATGCAGACATTCTCCCCCAGTCAAGAGATCTGGGTTAAATCCATCGTTCTTTTGCCCACTACGCCACCCCAGTTTAGACATGGCCATATGCAAATCAGTCTTGGCCCTGTGCCTCATGGGAACAGTCCAGCCCGAACTGCCAAGCCATGTCTTCCCTGGACCGGAATCAAGCATCCTAGGACCGGTTTCTGGCTATCAGCCGTCATCAGCCAGGATAGCTTGACTCCAGTGGCGTAGTGAGCACGGGTCCCACGTCTGGGAATACCCATCCCACTTAGGGCGAAAAGCGTTACAACAAACAAATGATGGACGGAATGCTGACAATGCAGACATTCTACCCCAGTCAAGAGATCTGGGTTAAATCCATCGTTCTTTTGCCCACTACGCCACCCCAGTTTAGACATGGCCATATGCAAATCAGTCTTGGCCCTGTGCCTCATGGGAACAGTCCAGCCCGAACTGCCAAGCCATGTCTTCCCTGGACCGGAATCAAGCATCCTAGGACCGGTTTCTGGATATCAGCCGTCATCAGCCAGGATAGCTTGACTCCAGTGGCGTAGTGAGCACGGGTCCCACGTCTGGGAATACCCATCCCACTTAGGGCGAAAAGCGTTACAACAAACAAATGATGGACGGAATGCTGACAATGCAGACATTCTCCCCCAGTCAAGAGATCTGGGTTAAATCCATCGTTCTTTTGCCCACTACGCCACCCCAGTTTAGACATGGCCATATGCAAATCAGTCTTGGCCCTGTGCCTCATGGGAACAGTCCAGCCCGAACTGCCAAGCCATGTCTTCCCTGGACCGGAATCAAGCATCCTAGGACCGGTTTCTGGCTATCAGCTGTCATCAGCCAGGATAGCTTGACTCCAGTGGCGTAGTGAGCACGGCTCCCACGTCTGGGAATACCCATCCCACTTAGGGCGAAAAGCGTTACAACAAACAAATGATGGACGGAATGCTGACAATGCAGACATTCTCCCCCAGTCAAGAGATCTGGGTTAAATCCATTGTTCTTTTGCCCACTACGCCACCCCAGTTTAGACATGGCCATATGCAAATCAGTCTTGGCCCTGTGCCTCATGGGAACAGTCCAGCCCGAACTGCCAAGCCATGTCTTCCCTGGACCGGAATCAAGCATCCTAGGACCGGTTTCTGGCTATCAGCCGTCATCAGCCAGGATAGCTTGACTCCAGTGGCGTAGTGAGCACGGGTCCCACGTCTGGGAATACCCATCCCACTTAGGGCGAAAAGCGTTACAACAAACAAATGATGGACGGAATGCTGACAATGCAGACATTCTCCCCCAGTCAAGAGATCTGGGTTAAATCCATCGTTCTTTTGCCCACTACGCCACCCCAGTTTAGACATGGCCATATGCAAATCAGTCTTGGCCCTGTGCCTCATGGGAACAGTCCAGCCCGAACTGCCAAGCCATGTCTTCCCTGGACCGGAATCAAGCATCCTAGGACCGGTTTCTGGCTATCAGCCATCATCAGCCAGGATAGCTTGACTCCAGTGGCGTAGTGAGCACGGGTCCCACGTCTGGGAATACCCATCCCACTTAGGGCGAAAAGCGTTACAACAAACAAATGATGGACGGAATGCTGACAATGCAGACATTCTCCCCCAGTCAAGAGATCTGGGTTAAATCCATCGTTCTTTTGCCCACTACGCCACCCCAGTTTAGACATGGCCATATGCAAATCAGTCTTGGCCCTGTGCCTCATGGGAACAGTCCAGCCCGAACTGCCAAGCCATGTCTTCCCTGGACCGGAATCAAGCATCCTAGGACCGGTTTCTGGCTATCAGCCGTCATCAGCCAGGATAGCTTGACTCCAGTGGCGTAGTGAGCACGGGTCCCACGTCTGGGAATACCCATCCCACTTAGGGCGAAAAGCGTTACAACAAACAAATGATGGACGGAATGCTGACAATGCAGACATACTCCCCCAGTCAAGAGATCTGGGTTAAATCCATCGTTCTTTTGCCCACTACGCCACCCCAGTTTAGACATGGCCATATGCAAATCAGTCTTGGCCCTGTGCCTCATGGGAACAGTCCAGCCCGAACTGCCAAGCCATGTCTTCCCTGGACCGGAATCAAGCATCCTAGGACCGGTTTCTGGCTATCAGCCATCATCAGCCAGGATAGCTTGACTCCAGTGGCGTAGTGAGCACGGGTCCCACGTCTGGGAATACCCATCCCACTTAGGGCGAAAAGCGTTACAACAAACAAATGATGGACGGAATGCTGACAATGCAGACATTCTCCCCCAGTCAAGAGATCTGGGTTAAATCCATCGTTCTTTTGCCCACTACGCCACCCCAGTTTAGACATGGCCATATGCAAATCAGTCTTGGCCCTGTGCCTCATGGGAACAGTCCAGCCCGAACTGCCAAGCCATGTCTTCCCTGGACCAGAATCAAGCATCCTAGGACCGGTGTCTGGCTATCAGCCGTCATCAGCCAGGATAGCTTGACTCCAGTGGCGTAGTGAGCACGGGTCCCACGTCTGGGAATACCCATCCCACTTAGGGCGAAAAGCGTTACAACAAACAAATGATGGACGGAATGCTGACAATGCAGACATTCTCCCCCAGTCAAGAGATCTGGGTTAAATCCATCGTTCTTTTGCCCACTACGCCACCCCAGTTTAGACATGGCCATATGCAAATCAGTCTTGGCCCTGTGCCTCATGGGAACAGTCCAGCCCGAACTGCCAAGCCATGTCTTCCCTGGACCGGAATCAAGCATCCTAGGACCGGTTTCTGGCTATCAGCCGTCATCAGCCAGGATAGCTTGACTCCAGTGGCGTAGTGAGCACGGGTCCATGATCCACTACTACTAGAATAAATTTGTTCCCTGAGGCTGTGGGAGGTTCAAGTGGACCCACAATGTCCACACCTACCCTTTCAAAGGGGACCCCCACCACTGGTAGTGGAATGAGGGGGGCCTTTGGGTGGCCACCTGTCTTGCCACTGGCCTGACAGGTAACACAGGAGCTGACAAACTCCTTCACCTTTTGGTGCATCTGGGGCCAGTAAAAGTGACTCACTAACCTTTCCCAAGTTTTGTATTGCCCCAGATGTCCAGCTAGGGGGATGTCATGAGCCAAAGTTAGGAGGAACTCCCTGTACTTCTGTGGCACTACCACCCTCCTGGTGGCTCCAGGAGTGGGGTCTCTTGCCTCAGCATACAGTAATCCCTCTTCCAATAAGCTCTGTGGGTACCACTGACATCTCCACTGGCTTCTGAAGCAGCTTGTTGTCTCAGGCTTTCAAGAGTGGGACAGTCTCGCTGACACTGGCACAGCTCTTCCCTAGAGGGTCCCCCTGGGCCCAAGAGTTCAACCTGGTAAGGGTCAAGCTCCATGGACTCAGTTCCCTCAGGGGTATCCACATCCTCTCCAGGGGGAGAGGGGTTCTGAGTGTTTGGCTGTACAGAAGCTGGTCCCCCAGTCTTCTTGCCCTTCCTCTTGGTTGGTTGGGCCATTATTCCAGGCTCCAAACCTACTTTTTCACCCTTCCTCTTGCTCTGTGCTCTGGTTTGCACACACACCAATTCAGGGATGCCCAGCATGGCTGCATGGCCTTTAACTCAACCTCAGCCCAGGCTGAGGTTTCCAGATCATTTCCAAGCAGACATGCAGCTGGCAACTTTGGAGAGACCACTACCTGTTTCAGGCCAGTAACCCCCCCCCCCAGCCTAATGTTACCATGGCCATGGGATGACTAGTGGTGACACTGTCAGCGTTGGTGACTGGGTAAGACTTCCCAATCAAGTATTGCTCAGGGGAAACCAGTGTGTCTTTCACCATAGTGACACTGGCACCTGTATCCCTCAGAGCTTCTACCCTAGTTCCATTCACCCAGGGGTACTGTAAGTATTTCTTTAAGTTGGGGGGCCACACAGCTACAGTGGCAAACTCCACTTCTCCCAAGGAGACTAAACTTGCTTCAGTGTGTTCCCAGATTTGCTCAGGGTACACTTCTGATCCCATTTGTATGCTTGCTGCCCCAGGAGTAGCTGTACTGGGTGCCTTAGGGACTTTGTTTTGGGGGCAAGTTACAGTTAGGTGCCCCTGCTTTTTACAGGTATTACACCAGGCCTTTAAGGGATCAAAGTTCTTCCCCCTATATGGTTGGGGCACATAGGGAGTAGTTTGGGTCCCACCCACCTGAACAGGTTTTTGGGGCCCTTTGGAAGACTCAGACTTTTTATCTTGGGGATTCTCACCACCTTTCCCCTGGGGAGGTTTTGTGACCACTTTCTTTTGGTCACCCCCAGTGGTTGTCTTGGCCACCCTATGCTTGACCCAGTGGTCTGCCTTCTTTCCCAATTCTTGGGGAGAAATTAGACCTAGGTCTACCAAATGCTGATGCAACTTTTCATTTGTGCAGTTACTCAAAATATGTTCCTTCATGAATAAATTGTACAATCCAGTAAAATCCTGCACACCATGTCCAGCTAACCAACCATCCAGTGTCTTCACTGAGAAATCTACAAAATCAATCCAGGACTGGGTCTGGGTTTTGTGAGCCCCCCTGAATCTAATTCTATACTCCTCAGTGGTGAATCCAAATCCCTCAATCAGAGCTTTCTTCATGAGGTCATAGGATCCTGCTTCTGGCCCAGAGAGAGTCAGAAGCCTGTCCCTGCAGTTACCAGAGAACAGTTCCCACAGGAGTGCCCCCCAGAGACGTTTCTTTACTTTCCTGATATCACAAGCCCTCTCAAAGGCTGTGAACCATTTGGTGATATCATCACCTTCCTCAAATTTAGGGACAATCCCTTTGGGGATTTTAGGGTCAGAAGTTTCCTCCCTATCCTTGTTTTTATTATTGCTGCCACCATTGATGGGTGCTAAACCCATCTCTCTCCTTTCCTTTTCTAGAGCCAGGAGCCTGGACTCTAGATCTAATCTTTTGGCCAGCCTCACAAGGCTGTCCTCTTCACTGGGGGGTCCCCCAGTGTTGTCTCTGGGACCAGAGCCACCTGTGTGGTCTCTAGGTGCCCAGATGCTAATTCTTGAGTGGGATGGTATGGGTGCCATCTCCTCCCTAGGGAATAGTATGGGGAGGTTGTTGTCCACCTCCCCTGTTTCCCTTTCCTCATCTGACTGGTCATCACCATGTTCAGATGGGTGGTCTTTAGCATACTCAGCCAGGAGCTCCTGGAGCCCTTGTTTGGTTGGATGCAGACCCATTTGTAAATTTTTGAGTTTACATAAGGACCTCAATTCCTTGAAAGACAAGTGTAAGGTGTGAGGTCGAGCTCCTCCACCAGGTCCATGTTATTATTATCACTAATAGCTGGGTTTGTTTGAGACATTCTAACCTGACAGTTCTAACCCTCTACCCTGACTATAGTGACTTTTATTTTTCTAAAATTCTAATGGGACTTAAGCAAGGCCCTAGCAAGACTTTTAGTAATTTTGGAAAAACCAATCAGAATTCTAAAGGCAATTTTTAAGAGTTCTGTCGTGTGATCAGATGGTAACCAAGTAGTCCAACAAATGCAAGTTTGCATCCCACCACTGATCCACCAATGTGAGAAAGTGGCTCTGTATATACTGTTCCCTAATAGGTACAGGGTGTACAGAGTCCACAGTCCCCCAGAGGCTGATAGAGGTCAAAGTTAGGTATGACCTTACTCTCAAAAGTGGTAGCTTGGTCGAGCAGTAAGGCAGTACCAGAGGACAGTGTAAAGCATTTATTGTACACACTCAGTCAGCAAATGGTTTCACACACTCAATAACTGAACTCTAGGCCAATGGTTTATATGTATAAAATATATGCTTGTTTTATTTTTAGAACCACAAAGGGGATAAAAATATACTTTCTCAGAATGAGAGGTTGAATATAAATACTTGTGTCTTGAGCAATAAATGTTTGTAAACAGTCACAGTTGGTTGCAATAAACAATCCTATTTCCTAAACATAACAATGCATTGAGCTCAATGGTAAATTCAGGTTATTTGTAATAAATTACTTTTCAGATTACTTTTGGAATTCCAGGTCTGGCTCCTAGATCCAGCCCTGGGTCAGTATTCAGAATCAAGTGATGAAAGTCGACTTAATAACTGTAATGATTTTTAAATAATATTTAGCTATTTCAAAAGTTAGCACTTAGAAAATATTTCAAGGCAAACATTCAATGGATCTCTATGGCAAGAAATTCAAATTGCAGGTAGAGTACTTTATCGTTACTTTAGTAATCCAGGACTGGGTACCTAGACCCAGGACTGGGGTCCTTATCAAAAACAGGTAAATAATTTCGTTTGCAGAAATGGTACGATTTTAAAAGAATATTTCAAATTTGCAAAAATAGACACTTAGAAGAAATTTCACAGAAAAGCAGACAATGGTTTCCTATGGGAGAAAAATGAGTTGGAGGTAAGTATAGTTGTGGACACTTTTCAGAGTCAGGGCTGGGCACCAAGATCCAGCACTGGGAGCTCACCTAGGAGCAGGTGAGTAAATTCGTTTTTGTCACTTGGCTGATTTTTGGTGAATATTTGCAGTTTTGAAAAGTTCACACTTAGAAGATTTTTGAAGAAAAAGCCAGTCAATGTTACCCTATGAGGAAAATGAAGTTAGCGGTTTAAGGGTAAGTACTCGACTGGCAGAGTTGAAATTCCGGGCATAGACTCAGGGGTCCCCCAGTGTCAGGTAGGTACAGTTGGTTCACCCTCAGCGGTTTCAGGACGGCCGGGTGCAGAGAGAGTTAGGCCCAATGTTATCCTATGAGGGATAGGGGGGCCTTGGTTGGTGGCTGCTGTCTGGCAAGCCACGCGGCTGTGGGAGCTGGGCTCCTGGTCACTTACTCAGGGCAAGTGGGGAAGTAGGTTAGTGTAGAGAGTGCACTGCCAGGGCCACTCGGGCGGCTGGGTGCAGGGTGCTTTTGAGCCGTCGGGCGCTCAATGGAAATCAATGGGAATGTTCCGGTTTGGAAAAAGGCTGCAAGCTCGGGGACGAGGATGCTTCAGGTGCCACCACCACTTCGAGAGGTAAGTTGGATAGTTGTAGGTTAGGTGGGTACCCCGGGATTGGGCACAGGGGGCCGCAGGGCGCCGGGTGCAGGGGTGCCTTTTGATGTCGGAAATCTTACCCTCTGGTTGATCGCGGTTGGGGTGGCACTCTGTTCTGAGGCTGCAGGTTTCTTCCGGAATGTCGAGGGGGGTCCTTGGGTGCCGGACTCGGGGTCACAGTCGCCGTGGGGTCGTCTTCAGGGTCTTTGTCCACTCCGGCACTGGCCAGGCTTGGCTGGTGCAGAGTGTGTTGGGTCCGCGGTTCCGGGCTGCTGCCAGGGGTTAAAAATAGGTTTCTTGAGTAGAGCCTCTACTCATGGGAGTCCCAGGGGCTTAGAGCCAAAAGGTAGCCAGGTCCTCCGGGGTTGGTGAGGTTGCTGGCCACGAGAGATGCCGCGCTGGTGCAGGTTCGAGAGTCGATAGGCCGGTAGGGCTGGGGCCAAAGCAGTTGGTGTCTTCTTCTCTTTTTAGCAGCTGCAGGGCAGGTCCTTGTTCTTCTTGCTCTTCTTGTAGTTTTCTATCTGGAATCTGAGGAAGGAAGGTTCAGGGTGCCCCTAAATACTAGATTTAGGGGCGTTACAGGTAGGTGAAGGCCAGGGACCAATGGGTCCTTGCCCTGGGGTGGGTACACCCCCTATCCTGCCTCTCTCCTGTGGGAGGGGGGCAGTAGACTAATCCTGATAGGGTAGGGCCTCCCATCTTCAAGATGGCGAGAGCCCGGGGATGTGCTTCACCTCGCCTCCCCCACCTGAGGGGTGGGGTGGGCAGGCTGGCACATCCCCTGTCCTTGTATGGGGTTTCCGGCCAAGCTTCCCGCCAGAGTGGGGGGTTGCAGTGGCCTGGGGAAACTCCAAATGGCGGCATGCCTTTGAAGCTTCCCTTTGCTCGTCCTGGGGGAGGAGATTTCTCACCTCACCCAGGATGTGCATTGTTGCAGGCCCGGGAGAGCAGGAGCTCTCCCACCCAGGGGTCCAGCAACGTGTCTGCTGTGTGGCAGCCTGGGCAGCCTCAGAGCAGACGTGGATTGTAAGTTAGCTGTAAGGGGGCATCTCTAAGATGCCCTCTGGGGTGCTTAGTACATTAAATCCCATACTGGCATCAGTGTGGGTTCAATGTGCTGAGAAGTTTGATACCAAACTTCCCAGGCTTCAGTGTTGCTATTATGGTGCTGTGGAGCTCGTGTTTGACGAGCTCTCAGCACCATGTACTCTTAAATGACAGCACTGCACTTACAGCGCCCAGGAATGGACCCGGGTACTGTAGGGGCACAGGGCTCCTGCTCCTGTGCCCACACCATAGGCGTAATGCACCCAGCTAGAGGGGTGGCTGACATATGCCTTGGCAGTGTAGGTGATGGGCATGGTACACAGTGATGTGTGCCATGTCGACTCTTTGTTTTGTCCTGCACCCAGACACTCAGCCTGCAAGGGCAGTGTGTGTGTGTAAGGGTACAGGGCCTCTGAGGGTGGCACAATGAGTGCTGCAGCCCTTAGAGGCCTTCCCTGGCCACAAGGCCCTGGGTACCTAGGGTACCATTTACTAGGGGCTGACATGTGGCTAGGGTTTGCCAATTTGGAGTTTGTGTGGTTTAAGGAAGGAACATAGGCCCTGGGCACCTGATTGGCAGGAACCCAGGGTACACTCAGTCAAAGTACATTCAGCAATTTAGCAAAAAGTGGGGGCATACCATGCAAGAAAGATGGCACTTTCTCACAAACGTTTATGAAGAAGTAGAGTTTATAGTCAAGTTTTAAGCCTGGGGGGCACAAGAGAGGGTTAATCAAAATCTAATACCTAAATTGTGGAACCCTCAAACCAGGCAATATACAGAAAAGGAAGAAGTTAAACAAATCTTTTTTGAATATTATTTAATCTGTTTTTTGATGAACGAACTGGGAATTCAGGGCTGGAGCAGCAAATTGAAGACTTTCTTAAATATATAGAATTGCCTTGCATGACTGAAGAAGCAGTCTGAATTTTATTAAAGTCAATTTCAGAGACAGAGGTTGAGGACACTATAAGACAGCTTCCCAACAGTAAAGCCCATGGGAGGATAGGTTTGGCTGAGGATTTTACAAAACATTTGCCCCCTCTCGAATTGCCCCAATGGCCACCCTCTGTAATCACTTACTAGGTGGGTGACAGGTTCTGGATCAGTTTCAGAAAGGTGTCCTGGTAATTTTTTTAAAGCCAGGAAAACAACCAACAGATCCAAAAATGTATAGACTGATAACTCTTTAAAATTCGGACTATAACTAACTTTTTAGCTAATAGGATTGATAAGGTTGCTCCTTTACTCACAGCCGGTGATCAGAACGGTTTCAGGACTGGACATAATTTATATCCCAGCACTCATTTTATGAATGAATTTATCGATCTAGTGATTGTGGATGCTATCCCAGCAGTGAGTGTGCTCTTAGATGCAGAGAACGCCTTTGATCACATAAACTGGAGATACCTTTGTCAAATCTTAGGCACGTTTCAAGTGGCACCTGCCACACAATGCAGGGATGTTTAGTGGGGCACCATAGATGCCACCTAGTCCACATAGCGGAGGGCAAGTGAGTTTGGGCCCTGCTAGGAACCCCAAAGTCACTTTCCAACAACCTTTCCATGTCGCAAAGGCCAACATGGAAAGACTGTTGGAATCCAACATCCTTATACCGACAGCAGAGCCGAGGCTGGCTCTGCCATCATTCAAGGGATTACAATTCCCTCCGACCGCCGTCATCATAATACGGCAGTTGGAGGGAAACACTGGATGTTTGGCGGAATGAAGACTGCTGGATGGCATAACATTCAACATCCAAATCGGGTCCTTAGTGATCTATCAGGTGGCCTGAACTGTCCCTTTTCAGCATACAAAAGAAAGTGAAACCACAATATTCTACTTCATGTGCCACAGCAAAAATGTTCTGATTTAGCACACCACTTTGTGTTCAAAACAAAAACATTCATGGTTCTGTAAGGCTTCATTCACAACAACCACTAAAAATAGTATTACACTTTTTTGACAGTGGACCCACATACATTTCTGTCACTACCTCAATGAGCTTACATTTATGATTTGTAATTCATCTCATAAATGTACGATGGCCATCCCTGTCTAAGTAAGAATATGACATCACTGAAGTTAAAGTATCAAAAGATTAAACAAGATACTACCAATTACAAACTATTCTATGCAGAAGTAGGGTCTAGCTTAATTATTACCAT
This sequence comes from Triturus cristatus, assembly GCF_964204655.1. NCBI lineage: Eukaryota > Metazoa > Chordata > Amphibia > Caudata > Salamandridae > Triturus > Triturus cristatus. Next base: position 356,509,965 of record NC_140594.1, read on the forward strand.
GAACCTTTCCTTGGAATTTAAATATGATTATTTATGATACCCAATGCATATAATAATTGGATTTAGAGCACTCACAAGCAGTTATGGAATGATAGAAACTAGATTCAATCTTTATTTAGTGTAATGCAGTATATTCATAGATAAAAAAGATTGTGCTGAATGACTTCCCATATTTGGAACAGTGTGGTGAAGGAAGAAAGCCGCACACTGAAGACTTTGTAAGATCATGGTATTCTAAGTGGCTTGCAATATCCTTGTTTACGCACACTTGATGGTATTTTATTCCTTGTGATGGAAGAATATTATAAGCGGAAAAGGGTCTTGTGCTTTCTTTGAAAAAGTAATTAATCTTCATTGTTCCAAGAACAACACTTCACATTCAGAGATTTGTTGATCTACAGTGAGAAAGATAATGAACATTTTATAATACAACTCCCAGAAAGCACATGGTGTTGAGTTAAAGGCTGGACTAGGCAAAGGTAAAATACAAGATATGAAACATTTACAGTAGGCATGTGGAATAAAAATAAATGTAAGGTTGTAAGAAGCTCAAATGTGGAAAATGAAGGCTATGGCTGATGAGGACCTGCTTGGCTTCAGATGAAATCCCTATGTCTGCCACTCTGTCAGTGGTGGCCCAGCAACAGGAGGCAATTGTGGCTTAGCACTGTGAAATCAGTATTTACATGTCAAAAATTGCACAGTCAAATCTCATGGATTTACACATGCTTGTTTTGATTCAGGGTGATCCCGAGTCTTTAAAAAATCTTAAATCTGAAACCATAGGTTTACTCAAATGTTTGGGTGTGCATCCACAGAGTTTTAGAGTTCACAAAGTTAGTCAGGATCACACGTGGAAACTACTCATGGAAAACGTTTTTGAATTCCCATTTACATGCATGCAAAGGCAGTTCTGCACGTACAATAGCACATAATGGGAATGTAAAGATGATTTTGCATTTGTGCACCTGCTATCTTATTTTCTTTATTTCTGGGGAAATACTTTTCACTTTAGAAAAATCCCTTCTATACCCCGACGTTTACTGGGTGTTCTCTTTAGTTATTGTTCCCTTTCTGTTTCCACCATTAACACATTTTACCTAATGTCCTTGAAAGAAGTAAATCACTGGCCGTTTCCAGGTTGAGAATGGAACTAAGCAAGAAAGGTACACAAATGTGTATGTTTGTGGGTATTCCTATAACCTGACTTTAAAAAAAGGCTTTGTTCAAAATAGTTTATGGAAATCACTTGTATTGAACTTTGCAATGGATACATTTATTAAATATACTTTTGATTATATTTATTGGTGACTTTTTGACAAAGCCAAAAAGTATGCCTTTCTTAAAATATTTATATTGCTGCACATAGTCAGCCGGGCACACCAGCAGCTACTGGTAGCAGGGCCACGACATGCAGTGCTTATGACCTCATTATCTACATCACTCATGACGTGTTCTATGGCATCGTTGACAACATGACTGCAGCATCTAAAATGACACCAGTTAATAGCAAGGCTGTGCATGGTGGAGGCATTAGTTATAGCTATATTAGGGCATGAGTTATAGATACCTGACACACAAATAACTGGTGAACTTCAGTGGTTTTGTTAGTTCAAAATGGTATGTTTTAGCTGACATATTTACCTAACTATAATGTCCCTTTAACCATTGTTTTTTGTGGGCTTTATTTTGGTTTACCCAATAGAATCTAGTAGATATCTATCTACGGAGATTGTTGAACCCTTGATATCCCAACAAGAGGCCGCAGAGAGATTACGTGAAATGGACTGTATAAATCTAGAAAAATGTCTAGTAGTGGTAGACAATGGGTTAACTACATTGACCTCCCGGATATATTCCTTAGGCAACATTGTATGTTCTGCGATAGACATATTAGAACAAGATTTAGCCATATTACAACACAGGCAATCTCAATTACGTTCTATTATGTTGTTAAGCTGGACGCTGCAATCTTTGCGTGCAGGCTATGTGCCTTGGCGTTTTATCAACAGCACTAAGGGATGTTTTCTCAGTAGGTTATTGATGTACAAATTGGATAATTCCCATGGTGGGCTTGATGGTGATCACTGTCAATGCCAATGTGCTCAATAACAGAGTAAAGAGGACGGCTATATATGTCTTGTGCAGGCCCTTCAACCCAAATATAATTGTATTACAGAAGACTCACTGGATAAGGAGGGAAGGACTAATAAGGTAAGATCCTTCAGACAGTAGGACTGTTTCTTCTCCTCTACTAACTCTACCAAAAGGCGGTCACAATTTTGATAAAAAGAGGGATGCAAGAAAAATATCATCCACTTATTACAGATGGCAAGGGGCAACGCTTCTAAAAGATAAAAATAATAGAAAAGTTAAAATCACCTATTATTCCGGCCCGGTTAGTGAAGATCCAAGCCATTTCCAAAAGCTCGGATGACAACTAAGCTATTTAGAGGGAGAGGCTTTAATAGAGGGGAATTTTAAATTCATCCCAAATATTGGTTTAGAATCTTGTAACCGCGGAGGGATATTTTTTTTTTAAATAAATTCTTTTTATGAAACAGTAGAGAATCGACATTTCAATTCACAATTAGAAGGGATAATGCAAAGTTCAAGTAAACATACATAGGTATTGCCGTTGTACAATATAATGCCTTGAATAATAGTGTACCAACAGTTGTGGCGTATTAGGATCTTCAATAGAGGGGACAATTGGTGGGACACAAATATTATCACGATATGCATTCCATTTGCTCCATATAGAAGACCATTTTTTGGGGCATCCTCGTGCAACGTATACGGTTTTTTCTCTAGTCATACACCATTCCATGTCGGCCTTCTAAGCCTCCAACTTGGGCGATACCCCCGCACCCCAAAGCTGAGCTATATTTCTTTTGGCTACCATCAAGCCCAGTGTGACCCATATTCTGTCTTTTCTATACAGGTTGGTGGGTTCCTAGACATTCAAAAGACATTTTTTGGCTTCAAGTCCTACGTCTAGCACAAGGACCTCCCTAAGACAGTCATGAATTCCCTTCCAGTATCTCTGGATGTACACACATTCCCACACGATATGCATAATGTACCTGCTAGGCCACATTGCCATCTACACATTCCCTCTTCTGCTCTGCCCATGCTGACCAACCGAGACCTGATGACATAAATTCTGTGGAGGATCTTAAGTTGGACCAATCGCAGTCTGGAGGAGATTGCGACCTCACGTGGGGAGGCCACTGCCTCCTGCCATTCCTCATCTGTTTGAGGGGGTCTAGGGCATTATTCACCAACTTTTTGTATGTCAGGGATACCGCTTTTGTTGATATATATCCATCGAGCAACCTGTCCTCCAACGGCGAGGTTTCTGGGGGATAATCACCCTTTGGGAACCGGGATGTTAGCGAATGTCTCACTTGCAGAGATCTGAAGTTTTCTGTGGGGGCCGAATCATATTCCTGTTGTAGAGTGGCGAATGCGACCACCTCACCCTTTTACAATAAGTCTCCTATCTTTGTGATCTCAATTAAGTCCCACTTGTCAAAGCCCTTTGTGATCCTCAGGGTGCCCAACTGTTCAGCATCCCTCAAAGGAGTAGCCAGTGTGAGTTTAGGATCCCACCCCAAGTGCTTGGTGGGTTCCATCAGGGGAAATTTTTGGGGCTTAGTGTAGAGGGCCATACTGTAATTACCACCCGGCAGTATCCATTTATCCATCTTGTAGCCTGGATCTTCCAAGTGACAGTACGTACACTGATTGATAGCGGCCAGATGGGCCGCCCAGTAGTATTTTTTGATGCCAGGGAGTCCAATTCCCCCATCATACCAACTCAAGACTAATTTTGGCAAGGCTATGCGGGGTTGACCATCCCAGAGCAGTTGCCTCTGGAGACTCTCTTTCTCCTCGAAATATTGCGCCGGGACTGGATCAGGGAAATTCTGGAGCACGTAGAGAAAATGTGGTAATGACATCATTTTGAACAGCGCTTCCCTTCCCAATAGGGAAAGTGGGAGCGTTTTCCAGTTGGCCACATCTCGCTTCAGTCTCTGCAGGGGTGGGAGCAAGTTATGTTTGTAACATGTTCTGTGGTCTGTCGTGATAAAAATTCCCAAATACTGGAAGCCCTCCTTCGCTTTCTGCATAGGACATCCCCTAGGTAGGGGAGGGGGCTCGCCACTGAGGACATACAAAAGGGATTTAATCCAGTTGATTGTATACCCGGAATATTTCCCAAAGTTCGTAAATATATTGAGCACTCTATGGAGCGACGCCTTAGGGGATGCGAGGTACAGCAGAATGTCACCCACATAACCAGAAATGTGATCATCCCATGATTCAGCCCACTTCAGTCCTCGGATTACTGGGTCTCTGTGGATCCACGCCGCCTGTGGCTCCAGGGTGAGGGCAAAGAGTAAGGGGGACAACAGACAGTCCTGTCAAGTCCCACGGCCTAGCATAAATACTCCAGACTTTTCATTATTGACTACCACCTGCGCTAAGGGCTCTGTGTACAAAAGGCGCACCCACCCGATGAAATTGGGCCCAAAACCCATCTTAGCCAAGACTGCAAACAGATATGGCCACTCAATGGTGTCGAAGGCCATCGTGGCATCAAGTGAGACCACCACTGCAGCTTCTTAGATCATGCCCTGTCTTCCCAGCACGCCATGCAATCTCCTCAAGTTTAGCGCGTGTTTCAGTGAGGCATAAAGCCCGATTGGTCCTGGTGCACCAATATACTTATCACTTGAGCCAGACGATTTGCCAGCAGCTTAGCTAGAACTTTAGGTTCCGCAATTAATAAGGAGATGGGCCTATACAAAGAGCACTTATGCCTGGGTTTACCCATTTTATGTATGGTAACCAGTGTAGCCACTCTTTGGTCATGAGGGAGCAGTCCCAACTCTCGACTTTCAGTAAACATGGCCCATAAGTGCGGGTCTACTGTGTCCAGCTTCAGCTTATACAACTCGATTGGTAGCCCATTAGGGCCCACAGCTTTGCCCGACTGGAGGTTTCTAATTGCCTGAGCCACTTCATCATTAGTAAAATCGCTATCGAGTATATCCCTTTCATCTGTGGCCAGGATAGGGAGCTGTATATCTGAGAGCAGGGCTTGCAAGTCCTTCTCTAGGAGGGAGGAGTCGCATGATAGATAGAGTGATAATAATCTGCAAATTTGTTGGCTATCTCTTGTGGATCAGTTATTGTTACACCTGACTCGTCCAATAATTCTGGTACCAATCTACTTTTTCCAGCTCTTTCTTGTCTAACCAGGCCTGTAACTTCCCAGCTTTGTCCCCCAAGTCAAACAGTCTACCCTCTATATCTCTGCTGAGTGTCTTGGCCATATCAGTGGCAATGGATTTATATTCATCTCTTTTGAGTTTCAGGGCATGAAGTCTGTCCTGTGTCACCAAACACTAATTTTCTTCCTCCAGGTGGAGGATCTCGTCCTCTGAGCGGGCTAGGTCTTTTGACTTTTCTTTCCGCACACCTGCAATCAGTGAGAGTGCCTGACCCCGCAGTACTGTTTTGCAAGCTTCCCACAGGGTTTGGGATGAGCGCACTAATTCTTTGTTTTCTAGAAAATGGTTGTCTATAGCTTGCAAGAGTGTTGTTTTGACCACAGGGGTTCCGAAGGTACCAGTGGCTAATAGGTGCTATTCTCCCCACCTTTTTCTCACCCAGGACCAATTCTCCCCATAAGGGGGAGTGGTCAGATATGCCACGCACCAGGTGTCCTTTCTCCCGAATATTCCCTATTTGGCACGCTGGAATGAGGAGATAATCAATTTGAGATAGGCTATTGTGTGCCCCTGAGTGGAAGGTGTGTTGAATACTTTCGGGGTGATATGTTCTCCATGCGTCTACAAGGCCCAATGTGTCTCTGGGAGCCATCTGTGTGCGCGACTTATTTCGCTGGGAGGATATCGGTCAATAGAACCAGACACGACGGAGTTAAGATCACCCCCCACAACCAGGTAGCCTTCTGGGAATGACAGCATCATTTTGCCTAAGTCTTTGAAGGTTCGGCCCTGTAACCCCGGCGGGACATATACTGCTACTAGTGCTTCCCCTCCCACTGCCCCGAAACAGCTGCATATCTACCCATCTCATCAGTCCAGGTGTGTTGTATGGATAGTGGGAAGGAATTTTTTAACATGATGCCCAGTCCCCTGGAACCTGTGGTAAAACCAGAATGAACCACCAGCCGCTGGCCCCATCTATTAATTGCTTTACAGGAGTTGCCAACTAGGTGCGTTTCTTAAAGGAGTATGACATCTGGGGCGTGTCGCTTGATATATTGTGATACGATACTACGTTTCAATTTGTCCCCAAGTCCGTTAACATTCCAGCTCAGGAGCCTGAAGCTTTTGTCCCAGTGTGTGCCCATTTGTATAGCTGTAAGCCGCATATCCCCTCTCTCGCATAGCGATATTCGACAACGCCCTCTCTAAAAAGAAAACATGAAACAACCCAACTCAACTACCCCCCTGCCTGCTCCTCTGCACTCTAGGCTTGAAACTGCCTATCGGCCAAACTATGCACAGTGCCTGTCGCCCAAACTTTAAACTAAAAGTAGAATATAGTGGGGGTAAAGAACTCCGCCTACCCGACCCCTTCCCTTGATCGAAGAAAATATTGCTTCTCACTGGGGGGAGCCACATAATGACAATAAGGACTCATAAAACAATTAGTGCTATTGACCAAACCGGTGGTTGCCGTATGGGCTCTGCGTACCACTGCGAGTCCGAGTATCTCATTTGGTTGAGTGTTCAGAACGAGGCCATGGCACCATGCATTACCAAAACAGTTTTGGCAGTCGACACGGTCAGGTCCACCATTTAACAAGCATTATGGTCTCTTGCCCCTCTCCAACCCTCCAGCTAGTCGACAACAGCCTCAGGATTATCAAAAAAACAGGCTTTGCCATCTGCCTCAACTCGAAGCCGGGCCGGAATCAGCATAGCGTATTTGAGACCCTTGTCTCGAAGTCTTTTCTTCACCTCCAGAAATGACCGACGCTGTCTCTGTGCGTTTAGGGTGAAGCCCGGGAAAAAGGAGATCTCTGAGTTCTCAAGCCTGAGCGGAGGGGCCACTCGGGTGGTGTGCAATATGGCATCCCTGTCCCTGAAGTTTAAGAGTTTTACCAACAGCGGGCAGGGAGGTGGGCCAGGCTTCGGTCGCCCTCCAGGGACTCTATGCGCCCTTTCGACCACAAAAAATGTTGATAAACCCTTAGGCTGCAGGTGTTTAAGTATGAGGTCCTCCACAAAAAGGTCAGCCACAGGACCCTCTGCCCTCTCCGGCACTCCGATAATTCGTACATTGCTCCTTCTAGTGCCACCTTCGTAGTCATCTAGTTTGTCCTCTGCGAATTTGCAAAAGGCATGCAAGTCCTTGATATCTTGTTGCATTTGTGAGGTGTCTCCGATAAGGCTGGAGGTAACAATCTCCATCGGTTTCACGTTCTCCCCGATTTTTGTCAGGTCTGCCCTCATAAGCGTCACCTCTGATGTGATTGCATCCATTCTCTGTTCCAATGATGAGCGTACCCCCGATATGACGTCGATAACATCCTTCAATGTTAGGTCTTGATGCTCCCCTTCCGGGCCGGTCGCCATTTTCCCTTTGGCGTTATGTACGGAGTCAGTATGCTTCGGTAGGGCATACTTATCCAGCTTTGTCTGCTGTGCCCCTTTCAGGCCTTTGCCCCTGACATTTTCTCTCCAATCACCTGTGGCCAGCCCCTGCCTCCCAGTTCAGACCTCACACCCCGCAGGGGAGCGTCACACAATGTAGTAACGTCCTTGTGGGCCTCAGAGACTGCAGGGTCTGATACCACCAACTCAATGCCAGGAGGGGGGAAAAAAAACTCACGGTGCGACTCCAGGCATGTGTGCTACAGGTGTATGTGACCGATGTGCCACTCGAGCCCAAGCTGCTGAAGCTATGCCAATAATCTGCTTGCTCAGTACTGCTCGCATGATCACCCAGAGTTCCAGGTCTAGGACAGTGTCATCCAGTGACTCTCGTGGCTGCGGTTGACAGTTGCCCCAAAACGTTACCTCCGCAGTTGGTCACAAGCATAGGTGGGCAGGGCAAATCCTGGCAGGGCATAGAACACTGTCAGGGCAATACCACACACCCCTGCCACCAACACCCTGCCTCTGGGCCCAGAGTTCCACCTCAATGCCACACACGCAGGCCAGTCTATTCAGGAACAGCAGGGGGGCCACACAGGTCGGAAACTGTCAGTTCAGCAACTCCGGGCACCCCTGTCCCCAGCACTCCACTCAGGCCTCGCTTTCTCCGCGTCCGGCGGAATCGCCGCTCACCTCTACTCTGCTGGCCCTGTTAGCGCACTAGTGATGCCGGTGGGCCGCCGGTGTCTCAGTCTTTCCTCTTCTAGCCGATTGTCTAGCAGAGGCCCCGACCGCGGCCTCACATTTTGTATGGGCCGGATCGCTCACGTCGCCACGCCCAGTGCCGCAGAATGAAAGTCCCCGGCTTCGGAGTCCAGAAAGGCCGCCGGGTGCAGCGTCGATATCTTTGCAGATCCGGGACCTAGAGAGTTGTTTTTGGACTCGGCAGCACCTGCGGCGGTTCCGGTGGCCCCACCACCGTGTGGGCGATGGATGGATGAGTCGGATTGTGGGAAGCGATCAGGTAATCACAGAGCTAGTCTAGCCGCCACTGTGCACCATGGCGAAGCCACGCCCCCCCTCCCCGTGGAGGGATATGTACCCCTGCTTAGGAGTGGGAGATCTCTTGAGGAAAATGAAGGAGCTAGATCCTATGCTCGTTATTCAAAGTGGTACAATTCTGCTTCTAGGATTGATATTTTCTTGAGACATCCCTCCCTTGCTATCATCTAAATTTTGAACCACGCCAGAGGTTTGGCAGATCACTTGGTGGCTCTTTTGAAATGCGCTGATCCCTTACTAGTTAATTTCCAGGGATGGGTGATGGATAAGACAACTATATTGGAAGAAGATGTGATTAATCTGATTAACTTAGAAATAGTGACCATTTATAACTAATTAGTCCTTGGTTGAAGTTACCATGGTTTGGGAGGCCTTCAAATGTACTATTAGGGTTTTTTTCATCTCCATACAAACAATTCGGATTACGAAAAAGAGGGAGGAAATGTTATCCATACATAGGGAGATAGACAGGGCCTACCAAGCATAAGACTTGAATAATACCGAGACCTTAGTACAAAGGTAGAGTAGTACAAAGGAGAAGATAAGCTATTTTTTCTTACAAAGGGAATTATTTAATAACCAGATTTTCCAACAAAACATTTATGAAGAAGGGAAGTTTATAGTCAAGTTTTAGGCCTCGGGGGCACAAGAGAGGGTTAATCAAAATCTAATACCTAAATTATGGAACCATCAAACCAGGCAATATACAAAAAAGGAAGAAGTTAAACAAATCTTTTTTTAATATTAATTTAATCTTTTTTTTATGAACAAGCTGGGAATTCAGGGTTGGAGCAGCAAATTGAAGATTTTCTTAAAGATATAAAATTGCCTTCCATGACTGAAGAAGCAGTCTGAATTTTATTAAAGTCAATTTCAGAGACAGAGGTTGATGGGTTTGGCTGAGAATTTTACAAAACCTTTGCCCCCTCTCAAATTGCCCCTATGGCCACCCTCTTTAATCACTTACTAGGTGGGGGACAGGTTCTGGATTCATTTCAGAAAGGTGTCCTGGTAGTTTTTTTAAAGCCAGAAAAACAACCAACAGATCCAAAAATGTATAGACGGATAACTCTTTAAAATTCGGACTATAACTAACTTTTTAGCTAATAGGAATGATAAGGTTGACCCTTTACTTACAGCCGATGATCAGAACGGTTTAAGGAGTGGACAGAATTTATATTCCAGCAATTATTTTATGAATTAATTTATCGATCTAGTGGTGGCGGATGCTATCCCAGCAGTGATTGTGCTCTTAGATGCCAAGAATGCCTTTGATCACATAAACTGGAGATGCCTTTGTCAAATCTTGCCACACGATGCAGGGCTGTTTAGTGGGGCACCATAGGTGCCACCCAATCCCCACAGCGGAGGGCCAGGGAGTTGGGGACCTTGCTAGGGGCCCCCAAAGTCACTTTCCAACAGCCTTTCCATGTCAGAAAGACCGACATGGAAAGACTGTCGGAATCCAACATCCTTATCCAGACAGCAGAGCCGAGGCTGGATCTGCCATCATTCAAGGGATTACAATTCCCTCTGACTGCCGTCATCATAATACGGAAGTCGGAGGGAAACCCTGGATGTTGGCCAGAAAGAAGACTGCTGGATGGCTTACCGTCCAATATCCAAATCGGTGATGCAGTGGAGTTTACCAGCTCTACTCATTCATACACACAACACACATTAGGCCCATATACATTCATACACACAATGAGCTGGAAAATATCCACTGGTCATCAATTTTATTTTACCCTAGGAAACCTTTACACCAGTATTCTTACAATTCCTGTCTCCTGAGTAAATGTACATGCGATAAGATCTAGTAGTAGATTAGAATAGGGAGGAAAGACAATAATGCATTTAACTTTGTTTTTAAAGAATCACAGACTCTGGGTAAGTTTTAAACATTTATCTGAATTAATAATTTTGTGAGTCAAATCAAATACACATGACATAGACCAGAATTCTCCATCAGGCAAATTGCACAGTTAGCTTATAATCAGTTTGCATTAATACATTCTTACAATGACAGCACCTGAGGAGAGAAAGGACAGAGAGCAAATACCGAGCATTTACCCTACAGATATATTTACCAAGAATGGTGTGAGGACCCCGACATCAAAGAGTCAAGGACTCAGGACAGATTCGGGACAGATAAAATGTGACCTCTTCTAGTGTAACGCCAGCGTTAAATCCCTCTCTGGTGCTACTCTGTCTGGTTCAGGTACGTCCGGACCCTTCCCTGGATGTGCCTCCTCGGTTCTTCCGCGAATTTCCCTAGTGTAGGATTCTTCAGTCAGGTTGCAGCAAAACCGGGCAGCATCTCAGTACAGCATCAGCAACTCCACATCAAGTGTATCTAACTGTCTATACCTACCTCTTGTTATACCAAATTCAAGTGAATGATCCACCCCCAAATGTTTCAATTCCATGTTCACCCGTAATTTGATTGGGCCAAGCAGTGGGGAGAGGACATCACACCATACCAAGTGCAATATTTTTCTTAAGTCTATTGTCTAATTCCCCGCCCTTTAATTTTAATACCCACAAGCTTTATTCTCACAAGCATTTCGTATTATGATTGATAATTTTAAGGTACAATGTTGCTGGGTCTTCCTCTCGTAGGGTCAGAAGTTTACTTTCTCAAGTCCTTGCTGGGTTTGAGTTTTGGCAGTCCGTCAAATGACTTCATTGACTTGAGAGCAGAACTGTAGGGTGCATGCGTGGTTGCCACATAGGATGAGGACATCAGTCACCCTCCAAGGCCCAAATGTGAACTATTAATAAGGTCAGAGAGAAACATGTTAAAATACAACTTTAAATTAATTCACTGTATACCACTTACTTCTACTCTAACCCCATATATTAATAAATCTTTTGCATTAATAGCTTAGTAGAACTTGCATGAGTTAGTTTCAGCTCGGCAGGCACATTAGTATTTTGCTCTGAAGCGGCCATATTAGAAGCTATTGCGCAGCTGCAAAGATTTCCCCCCAAGCGGCAGAAGAACATCACCATGTGATGTGGTAGACGCATGAGCAGAAGATTTCCTGCATTTTAGCAGCTATTTTTTAGGACACTCGAGTTACTTGTTAAGATAGCACATAGACAAGCTTCCCCTAGATATGGTTATATAAAATGTGGTGCAAAATTAGTTCTCACGAACAAATTGGTTATGTTATTACAGGTTATTCGAGAGGATTGCATACGAGCAAGTTTCTTTCGATGTGAAACCTTGCTCAATCAATCCCATCTCTGATGGCATTTTGTGCCATCACTAAATTCTATTAAAATCAGATGCCAACTTTAGCATTCTACCATTTCGATGTCTTCAAATCTTTTATTCTTTCCCTTATCTTTCTTAAATTGTGTTCCTTTCATTCTTTTGTAGATATTTCCCTTCAATTCTTCAAGTCGTATTTCTTCTAACTTTCTTTTCCTACCTTTCTCATTCACTTCATACTTCTTTCTTTTCCCACTGCTTTTGCGACAACACATTATCATCAGAACTAGCAAAATTATGCCCATGATTGGCAACAATATTTGACCTAAAATACCTTTACCTATATTAGCAAACCAACTACTTATAGTGGAAAAACTATTTGTTATTTTCTTCCATACACTGTCAACCTTCAGTGGTTTCAGTTCTTCTTCCAAATGTGTAATATTTTTAATATATCTTCCAATTTCTACACTTTTATCAGGTATATACGTGCAACAATGTTGCGCTTTCAACATTTTACAGACTCCACCCTCTTTTGCTCATAAGATATCAAGGGCAAGTTGATTTTGCAGAACCATAGATCTGACCGCAACTAATTCTGTATTGATCAGTAGAAATCCTCCAGGAGTGTCTGAAGATAACCGATCAACTACTGTTGACAATTGACAAATTTTCCGAGAATTTAGCAGAACTCCCACTGAAGGTATCAATGCACCAAATATATCACCTACTATTTCTGAAAAACTAGCCCTTTTATATCTTGTTAGTCCACTATTATCGTTATTGTTTCCAGTGATTCTTTTAACATGATATACTTTATGGAATCCTATTCCAAAATAGCAACTCCCATACCAGTAATCAGGCAACCTAAAATAGGCTTTGTTTCCACAAATATAATAAATCCCAGGAAATACTGAACCAGCTCCTCCTTTTAGTCCCCAACCCCCAATTACTAAGAAGTTGTGTTCACATTCACTGGAACCAATAAATACATTGTTATATTCTGTTTTAAGTCTATGGAGACAGATTTTCCCCTTCTTTTCAAAGTCCAGGGACATAGCAGTATGAGTCTTGCCAGTTACTAAAAGGTCTTCCCTTTCTGCCCATTTAGGTATCTGAGATTTCGGTTCAGAGGCTCTTCTTTGAAAATCCTGTCTCCTATTTTCTACTAAATTCAAAAATATCTTTTCTTCTTCGTGTAATTTACATGTTAAGTTGCGGTTATGTGCATCAGCTATATCTATTGTTTTCATTGTTAGGAAATATTCACCCATGAACTGTGAGTCTCTAGTACTAAGGACAGGGTTCATGCTCTTTCGCATAGGAACTTCTGAAAATATTACATCTACATTTGAATAATAATACTGCAGCTTTCCAGTCCTTTAAAATAAACTAGCTAGTACACTACATGAAATACCATAGGTCAATGGTAAATGATGATAAGTTACTCCTTCAGTTACTGAGCTTGGCAATTTCATGCAAACGTAGCAATCACTAACTTCCATAGTTTCTACATAATGTACTAAAAGATTTGCAAATACATTTAAATCAGTTTCATTCTTATCTACAGTGTGGTGGAAATCTAACTCATCTGGTGTTGTCTACTCTATCTCTTTTAAGGTTTGCAACTTCTGTGTATGTATTAGTACTATTCTGTTTGTCGGCAACCATCAAATAGGGAATAGCTATTGCTAATACCACCCATATTATGAGGATTAATATTAAACTACATATACCGACCCTACAACACTTCTTTATACAGCTTTGTTTTGGTTTTCCAGCAACATTATTATCAGACATCTTGGGCAAGAAGATTTTATCTTCTTCACTTCAGAACCTTGTATGAGATAACACCTTAGGTGCCTTTTCTCTTTCAGTTCGGTCTCACTTCTTCTTCGCTTTACTCTACATTCAGCTCTTCATCACTTTCTTCATTTAAATCAAGGTTTTCAAAGTCTTCAAGAATGACATGTCCATTCAGGATCCTTGAACTTGTTATTCAATGTCTTCAATCTTTGACTCCTTCACTTTGGTATTACTTTGGAAGGTCCGGATTGACTAGTTACTTCATTTACATGGTCAGGTTCTTCATTGATTGTCTTAAGTCAATATCTCAGTCTTTTGATAATTCTTGGCCAATTATCACCCTTTCGACTTTTCTTAAATTTCACTGCACTGGGAGGTTCTTCACGACTCCTTTTATTTTGTTTAGATCTTGGCACAACTTGATCAGCTTTGTTTTCAGATTTCCTTGCTATCTGACCTTGTCCAGGGCTTATTATTTCAGCCTGTTCTGCCTGGATGGGTTCATCTACCTCAATCTGACACTGTTCAGGGTTGGTGATTTCTGTTTTTTCTTCAGTATCCTGAACTTGCGTTTCTATGCCTATCTGGTCCTGTTCAGGTCTTTTTACCTCTATACCTTCTTCTGCCTGAACGTTTTCTCTAATTCCTGACTGTCCCTCCTCAGACTCTGGAACAGTGCTTTGTGTTTCTTCTGTCTGAGTATATTGTTCTCTCCTTGTCTGTTCAAACCCTGGGCGTAGTTCGCGTAGTAGCGCTACGCGTAGCTACATGAAGTGCACTTCGCACTACGCGAGATACGCGCAGCGCTACGCGAACTGCGTAGTGCGCTGTTCGCAATGATTGCACAGTGCTGGATGCTTGTCCGCACTGTGCAATCATTGCAAACGGCATCTTGCACAGTGCAAGTGGTCGTTTTCTGCCGCTCGAGTAGATTTTTACTCGAGCGGCAGCTTTCCCAACACGGAGTGGTAGTTTCTCATCGCGAGCGGTCGCGAGCATACGCAACCACTCACACTGAGAAACCTGACCTCCCCACGTTGAGAATCTCGCCGGGAGGTTTATTTTCTACGCTTGCGATCGGCAACTTAATGTCACGAGCGAGGAAAAAATCTTGCTAGGATGTCATTTTGCTCGCTCGCGGTCACCAACTTGACGTTGAGGACTGCGAGCAAGCAAAAAATGCCAACTATGCTATGCTACACAATTTTGCACTGTGCTTTGTGCAATTCACGTAGCGCGAAGTAGCACAAACTACGCAAACTTCGGCAGCGTAGCGTAGTTGTCCGCCCAGGGTTAGTCTGTTCCTGCTCAGGTTCCCTAACAATCGGATCCCTACTTTCCTGAGCGACTTCTTCTATACCTGTCTGGTCCTCAATCTTTTCCTGTCTATCTAACTGTGTTTGACTTCTAGTTCTTATAAGTACTTCAGGTATGTCCACCACTGGGATCCAGTCGTTCTGATAAGTGCTCGGTTGATCTTGGGCAGCTACTTCAGGATCTTCTATTGGAAGTTCTTCAGCTGCACAACCTTCAGCACCACCGAATTCTTCTTTCAATTGTATTTCTCTTTCAGGAGCTGGCACCCTTTTGGTAGGGCTTGCATGAATCCAATTAGGCAACCCTGCACACTTCACAGCTGTTGAGGTAGTCAGCATAACTTGATGAGGTTTATACCACCTTGGTGCTAGGCACGATTATCGAGTGTGATTCTTCATAACTACCCAATCACCGGGATTTAAATCATGTGAGGGGCTCAGCTGTCTGTTGAAAGCGTCTTCCCCAACTTGATGAGAAAGAGAACGCACTCTGTCAGCCAACTCTTTGCAATATTCCAAAACCAAGTCATCAGTTATATTCAACAATTTGTGTCCTGGTACACAGGCTTGTCTCATTGGTCTTCCCATGAGTATTTCATGGGGACTCAATCCAGTATTTCTGTCTGGAATACTTCTGAGTCCCATCAAAACAAGAGGCAAAGTATCAGGCCATTCCATTGGAGTGGATGCACACACCTTTCCGAGTCTTGACTTGATTGTGTCATTCAATTTTCCTACCACTCCAGAAGCCTCTGGACGGTAAGCGCAGTGCAATTTCTGTTCGACTTTGAATGCTTCGCAGATTAATCAAATTATTTTATTATTAAAATGAGTTCCTCTATCTGATTCAATCGTTACTGGAAAACCAAATCTAGGAATGAGTTCTCTTAATAAAAGTTTGGCCACTGTCAAGCTGTCATTTCTTTGGGTCGGGTATGCTTCCAACCACTTTAAAAATAAACAAACTATGACAAGTATATATTTCAACCCTCGACAAGCAGGCAGTTGAATGAAATCTAACTGTAGTCTCACAAAAGGACCTTCTGCCTTTCCAATCTTTCCCATGCAGACCACAGTTTTCCTGTCAGGGTTCATTTGTTGACATATTAAACATCTCTGGCAAAAGCTCTCTGCTACATTCCTGAACTGTGCGTTAAACCAATCTTGTCTAAAGAGTTGAATCATTGCATCCCTGCCCACATGTGTGTCTCCATGATACATTCTAGCCATTGGTGAAAGCCTACTGTCTGGCATGACTGGTCTGCCATCATAACAAACCCACACAAGATCTTATGCCCTTCTCTGACATCCTATTTTCACCAACTCTTCCTTTTCTCTCATGTCTATTGCATCCTGCAGACCTTTCACCTCCTCCCAGGTTCCTACTCCTGCAAGTAGTATAAGTTGGCAGCTGATTCCACAAGTTTCGAACTGTTTATTTAAGGCAATCTTATGCCTTGCACAATGTTGGGCAACCTGGTCAGCATATCTGTTACCGGCAGTCACATAGTAATTTCCTGATTGGTGAACAGCATTCTTAACCACTGCTACCTCTTTTGGTAATTGAATTGCCTCCAGTAATTCTTTCACAATAATTCCATTTTTAATAGGAGTCCCTGAAGAAGTCAGGAAATCCCTCTGCATCCACAATTGTCCAAAATCATGCACAACCCCATAACCATATTGACTATCAGTAAATATGGTTACTCTCCAATTTTTCCTAATTTTGCATGCCTTAATTAAGGCAATCAATTCAGCAATTTGTGCAGATTTGACTTCTGGTAAATAAGATGCTGAGACTATTCCAGTTAATGTACATACAGCGTAAGCAGCATTCAATCCTCCTTCCTCGTGTCTCATGCACTAGCCGTCTACAAACAGCTCATGTTTTGCATTTTTCAAAGGTTCTTCTTGTATGTCAGGACGTGGTTTTGTGCTCAGTTCAGTCACATCAAGACATTCATCCTCAACCTTATCTCTCACTTCCTCTTCATGTGGATCAGGTAGTAAGGTAGCTGGGTTAAGAACAGTGCATCTTACAATTGTCACGTTTTCAGCCCCTAGTATTATTCTTTCATATTTTGGCAGCCTACTAGGAGTTAGGTACTGTGTTCGGGTCCTGGTCAGAAGAATCACCACTGCATGAGGAACATACACCTTGACAGGGTGTTCCATCACAATTGACTCACTCTGCTCTATGCTTACGCAAGTTGCAGCCACAGCTTTCAGGCAACCTGGTAATACACAGGCCACAGGATCCAAGGTAGCAGAAATATAGGCCACTGGCCTTCTCATTAATCCGTGTCTCTGTGTTAGGACTGAAAGTGCACAATTACCCCGCTCATAGCAGAATAATGCAAATTCCTTCGAATAGTCAGGCATTCCTGAAGCAGGAGCTTCACACAAACATTCCCGCAATTTTCTAAAAGCTCCCATGCTTTCGTTATCCCACTCTATGAGATCTTTCATCCTTTTTCTGTTCAGCTGTATCAAAGGTTTAGCTAGTAACGCAAACCCCACGATCCACTGTCTACAATACCCTACAACTCCAAGGAACATTCTTATTTCTTTTTGAGTTCGTGGCAACTGCATTTGACTTATTATTCTGATTCTTTCAGAAGTCACCCTTCTAACTCCTCTCTCTATTTGATGTCCCAAGTATTTAACAGAATTTTTACATAACTGGAGTTTTTCAGGGGACACTTTATGTCCACCTTTTGCCAAATGATTTAACAATGCAATTGAATCAGTAACACAGTCCTCTCGTGTGTTTGACGCCACCAATAGGTCGTCAATATACCGCACCAGGACTGACTCTCTGGGCAATACAAGAGATTCAAGGCTTCTTTTGAGAATCTGATTAAATATTGAAGGGCTTTCTGTGTACCATTGAGGCACACGATTCCAGACATAAAGATGCTCTTCAAATTTAAACGAAAATAAAAACTGGCTATCTGGATGCAGTGGAATGGAAAAGAATGCATGACATAAATTGATCACTGTGAACCATCCTGCTTTCCATGGTATCTGATAAAGAATCACAGCTGGATTAGGCACCACTGGCCAGCATGGTACAACAATTTTGTTAATTTTCCTGAGGTATTGAACCACCCTGTACTTAGGTTTCTTAATGCCAATTATGGGTGAGTTACGCAGGCTACTCATTATTTCCTTCAGAATGCCTTGTTCGACCAATCGCTCTATTTCTGCTGCAACACCTGCTTTTAATTCTGGACTCATTTTGTATTGTCGGGTGTTCAGGTAAACAGCACCTTCTTTCCCAGTCACTTTTACGGGATCTACATTTGCCATTAATCCTATCTCTTTTCCAGTAAAATCCCATATTTCTGCATTTACAGTCAGTTTTACTTCGGCGGGTAATTCATTTTGTGTCATCATTGAATATAATTCATTTACTTCTGTTCCCTGTTTAGCTAACATGAACTTGTAAACTCCATCTTCATCTGGGGTTTGTATTGCAACACTATCCGGTGTACAAAATATAGTGCAATTCATTTTGCACAACAGGTCCCTTCCAAGCAAGTTTACAGGGCTTGAATCACAGACCACGAACTTATGGATTTCTTTAAATTTTCCAATTCGCACCTCCATGGGCTCTGTGATTGGGGTGCTAATCCGTTTATTTGAAACACCTACTACTTGTATTTCTTCTCTCGAGAGGGGCAGGTTAGGAACGTCCGCTGTTCTCGCAGTAGACCTGGTAGCGCCAGTATGTAACAAGAAGGTAATATCATTTCCCTTTACTTTACCCTCTATGTAAGGCCCTGACTGGTCTACCGGTAGGGATGTGCCAAGTACACACTCCCCTTCCCCCCACCTCGGGCACCGCCATTCTTGATCATAATCAATCAGTGGGTTCTGCAAAAGAAACTGAGATGTTACAACATTTTTCTTACCACTTCCTTCTGGAAATCCGGCGTCCACACTGTACTTGGCTTGACTTACAAAACTTGATTTAGGGGCAGGTGGCAATTGACTCTGAAGATCTATACCCTGTTGCTGATGACTCATTAACACCTCATTCTGCGTCTGTGGATTTAAATTTTGATTCGGGGCATTATTAACTTGTATGGCTTTACACTCGTTCTTCCAATGTCCCAACTTCCCGCACCCGTGACAAGGGAATTTTTTCTTTGCCACTTTCCGATTTAATCTTCCCCGTGGCTTTCCCCCATTATTATCATTTTGACCTTGTGCTCTTCCCTGATTTTCTGATTGTTTACTTAATTGGAGCTCTTGCTGTTCGGCTAATTTCACTTGAGCCCACATTACTTTTTCTTCTACTGCTTTTCGTTTACTATCAATTTCATCCCCACAATATTTTGCATATTTTAAATTTTCGTCAATGGGCTTTGACTGCCAGCACAGCATGTGCTGCTTAATCTTTTGAGATATATCCAATCTAAGCCCAGACACAAATCGGTACACAAAATGAGTCATGTCTTTATTCTCTAAACTTTCAAACCCACTATACTGTTTGAACACCTGTAAAGGCCGTTCATAGTAGGCATGTACAGACTCATCCTTTTCTTTGAGTTGTTCTGTCTATCTTTACCCAATCAGCTACTTTTGGGGGAATTTTACTTTTCAGAAAGGTGATTACCTAATGATACTTTTTCATTACATCCTCTGACGGGGCACCTGTTTTTGCATCTCTCGGATATTCCTCACTAGGCCAATCCACAGTAATTTTACATTCTGTCCACAAATCTGCAGGTACTACTATGTTAAACAAACCATCCAGATCCTTCAATAAAACTTTTGAAACTTTCACAAACCTCTCAACTTGTCGGTACCACTCTACTGGTTTCTCTCTCAATTTTGGAAAATCATTCGTAAAAGACGAAATAACCTGTCTAGTCCATGGCACATGTACGTACCCCCCCTCTGGGTACTTCTCTCATCGGATACAACCTCTCAGCTTTTTCTGTTTCTCTCATGACATATTCAGATGTTGTTCGATTTACCTGTGCTTCTTCCTCTTTCTTTGCCCATCTAATTCTCCATCTTTCAAGATCTCCCCATTTTTGTAACAAAAATAACAACTCTCTGATCTGCAACTTTCTTCCCGACACATTCATATTTTCCAAATCCTTATCAGAAAATTCTGCTCTATAGGGTTTCTGCAATACTTTTGATTTCCCTATGTCAATCCCCATTTCCGATGCCAAATTAGTTAGATTTCATGGAATGCCTTTGTATTTCATGTAATGCTTCTACAAATAAACAGTAATTTTTCTTCACTGTATGTGTTAAGCCTGTCCAGACCCACATTTCCAGCAACCATTTCTTCCAATTCTACTCTCAATTAAAACATTTCTAATATTTTTGGCTGTGACTTCTTGAGACCATCTCTCTATATTGTCTGGGGTTACTATTGTGGCACTTCTGGTTCCTGATGATTTCTCTAATCTAACTTCCTTTGAACAACTGGGCACATTTCTTTTCGGGGTTTCCATTATTGGCTCTCTTATAGGCAAATCCATCAATGATATTACTGATTTATATTCACTGGCTTGATCATCTATGATTACCTTTTCTTTTCTAGGTTCTATGCTTGGAGTAAGCATTACCAGAGCTTTAGGACAATTTGATTTTTCTCCATATAATGGAACTACCGTACCTATTGTCACTGGTATGGTCAATGCTTCAGGATGTGCGTTTAGCTGAGCTATCCTCTGGATCAATTCATCTCTGTTTTTATTTATTGCTTCCTTCTCTTTCTCTTGAAGTACCCTGTCTGCAGTATCATGTACTATCTGTGGTACCAAGGGTGTTCCTATCATCGGGGCACTAGGGGTCATTCTATTAAATCCTTCATTATAAGGTGGAGGACTTTTCATCAGTACGTCCTCTAAATACCCTTCTTCTGTTTCTCCGCTATCTATCATGGTCAAGTGCTTAGTCTTCAATGTACATTTACCTTCCATCTGCTCTTCTGATGTTAACATAGGATATAAACCTTCTGCCACCATGGCCTGTCTCCATTTTTTCATTTGACTATCTCTAGTCTCTCGGGGAAATTTCGGGTAATATTTGCTTAAATGTCTGTTACTTCGGGGCCTGTCACGTTCGAAAGCTTCCATTTCCCATTCTTCTAAAGCCTCATATTGAGTCAATCTAGGTCTGGGCTCTAACTCATTTGTTTGTGTTCTTAAATTGTACAGGATTCTTCCATTAAAACTTCCGTACTCAGGAAATGCTAAGATACCATCATCTTTTGTGTATTCTACCCAATTCTCTAACCACACACAAGTATGATAACCTCTCTCCACCATCATATATGATGTAGGCGTATTTGGAGGAGGAATGAGAATCCTCTCTCTACTCTTAATGGGTTTGTCCTTTTTGAAATATTTCTTAACCCTTTGCATGAAAGTCATTTTTCTCTTTTCTCCGTACATTGTGTGCTTATGCTGGTTAAGGTATTGCTTGTAAGCAAACCCTACAATCCTTCTATCTGGTGGAGTCCCTGTTAAGGTTGGATCGTACATACAATCTCCACTGTCTATTATTATTCTCGAGATCTCTATTTTGATGACCAATCAAACGCTTGCTTTAATTCTAATAATTCTCCAATACCAGCGCGTTTTCTATTCTGAGTACCAATCAACTTTTACTTTGCTCGCTTGCTCAACCAATGCTTGCGCGGCTTTTCTGTGACGTTAGTATGACCCCTTACTACTGACACCTCCTTTACAATTTCGCATCAACAGTACGCCCGCTGTTCCAACCAATCCCAGCGCGGCTCTCAGTGACGTCAGTGCAGCCCCCGCAACTGACCCCTCCTTCACAAGGTAATGCGAAAACTTATTTTCTCACGAACTTGTCATACAATTTTTCGTTAATTAACAACATACAAACATTCGCTATTGTGTCTGACCCACTAATTCAAAGCATAGTAAGATTTCTTTCACTGCGAGTAAAACCCTTCCGCTTACTCTTCACACACTACGAGTAAAACCTTTCCGCTTACTCTTCACACAAGCATCAGAGAACCTGCTAATCCTTCAGTATTATCCTTTTTAGGTGATATAATACCAAACTTTCACCAGCGAACTCCTCGCTATCAATTATTCTCACTAACACACAAGAATTTTTCACTAACTTAGTGCTTCCAATCCTGCGTAACTTTCTGCACTTTCTCGATCCAGACCAATAACCTCACTGCAGTGTGGCTTCCATTTACCACCCGCTATTCAATATTCTCGGGAATTTCCAGACTTCGAAAAACAATACATAACGGGTTTTGGTTAAAACATAAATCATTCATTTCAAAATTTCAAACACAATCCTCACCTAACTAACTATACTAACCATGCCTCTGCTACCAAGAAAAATTGATGCAGCGGAGTTTACCAGCTCTACTCATTCATACACACAACACACATTTGGGCCCATATACATTCATACACACAATGAGCTGGCAAATACCCACTGGTCATCAATTTTATTTTACCCTAGGGAACCTTTACACCAGTATTCTTACCATTCCTGTTGCAATGTACATGCGATAAGATCTAGTAGTAGATTAGCATAGGGAGGAAAGACAATAATGCATTTAACTTTGTTTTTAAAGAACCACAGACTCCGGCGAAGTTTTAAAAGTTTATCTGAATTATTAATTTTGTGAGTCAAATCAAATACACATGAAATAGACCAGAATTCTCCATCAGGCAAATTGCACAGTTAGCTTATAATCAGTTTGCATTAATAAATTCTTACAATGACAGCACCTGAGGAGAGAAAGGACAGAGAGCATGTACGGAGCATTTAGGCTACAGATATATTTACCTAGCATGGTATGAGGACCCCGACATCAAAGAGTCAAGGACTAAGGACCGGTTCGGAACAGGAAAAAGGTGACCTCTTCTAGTGTAACGCCAGCGTTACACCCCTCTCTGGTGCTACTCTGTCCGGTTCAGCTACGTCCGGACCCTTCCCTGGATGTGCCTCCTCAGTTGTTCTGCAAATTTCCCTAGTGTAGGATTCTTCAGTCAGGTTGCAGCACATTCGGGCAGCATCTCAGCACAGCATCAGCATCTCCGCATCAAGTGTGTCGAACTGTCTATACCTACATCTTGTTATAAAAAATTAAAGTGTATGATCAACCCCCAAATGTTTCAATTCCATGTTCACCCGTAATTTGATTGGGCCAAGCAGTGGGGAGAGGACATCACACCATACCAAGTGCAATATTTTTCTTAAGTCTATTGTCTAATTCCCCGCCCTTTAATTTTAATACCCACAAGCTTTATTCCCACAAGCATTTCGTATTATGATCAATAATTTTAAGGTACAATGTTGCTGGGTCTTCCTCTCGTAGGGTAAGGAGTTTACTTTCTCATGTCCTTGCTGGGTTTGGGTTTTGGCAGTCCGTCAAATGACTTCATTGACTTGAGAGCAGAACTGTAGGGCGCATGTGTGGTTGCCACAAAGGATGAGGACATCAGTCACCCTTCAAGGCTCAAATGTGAACTATTAATAAAGTCAGAGAGAAACATGTTAGAATACAAATTTAAATGAATTCACTGTATACCACTCTAACCCCATTTACTTAATAAACTTTTTTCATTAATAGCTTAGTAGAACTTGCATGAGTTAGTTTCAGCTCGGCATGCGCATTAGTATGTTGCTCTGAAGCGGCCATATTAGAAGCTATTGCGCAGCTGCAAAGATTTCCCCCCAAGCGACAGAAGAACGTCACACCACGTGATGTGGTAGACGCATGCGCAGAAGATTTCCCGCGTTTTCGCGGCGATTTTTTAGGACACTCAAGTTACTTATTAAGACAGCACATAGACAAGATTCCCCTAGATATGGTTATATAAAATGTGGTGCAAAATTAGTACTCATGAACAAATTGGTTATGTTATTACAGGTTATTCGAGAGGATTGCATACAAGCAATTTTCCTTAAATGTGAAACCTTGCTCCATCATCGGGTCCTTAGTGATCTGTCAGGTGGCCTGAACTGTCCCTTTTCAGCATACAAAAGAAAGGGAAATCAAAATATTCTTCTTCATTTGCCACAGCAAAAATGTTCTGATTTAGCACGCCACTTTGTGTGCAAAAAAAACCATTCATGGCTCTGTAAGGCTTCATTCACAACAACCACAAAAAATAGTATTACACTTTTTTAACAGTGGATCCACGTACATTTCTGTCACTACCTCAATGAATTTACATTTATGGTAAGTAAGAATGTGACATCACTGAAGTTAAAGTATCAAAAGAATAAATAAGATGATACCAGTTACAAACTATTCTATGCATATGTAGCGTCTAGCTCAAATATTACCATGAACCTTTCCTTGGAATTTAAATATGATTGTGTATGATACCCAATGCATATAATGATTGGATTTAGAGCACTCACAAGCAGTTATGGAATGATTGAAACAAGATTCAATCTTCATTTGATGTAATGCAGTATATTCATACATAAAAAAGATTGTGCTCAATAACTTCCCATATCTGGAACAGTATGGTAAAGGAAGAAAGCTGCACACTGAAGACTTTGTAAGATCATGGTATTCTAAGTGGCTTGCAATATCCTTGTTAACGCACACTTGATGGTATTTTATTCCTTGTGATGGAAGAATATTATAAGCGGAAAAGGGTCTTGTGCTTTCTTTGAAAATGTAATTAATCTTCATTGTTCCAAGAGCAACACTTCACATTCAGAGATTTGTTGATCCACAGTGAGAAAGATAATGAACATTTTATAATACAACTCCCAGAAAGCAAATGGTGTTGAGTTAAAGGCTGGACTAGGCAAAGGTAAAATACAAGATATGAAACATTTACAGTAGGCATGTGGAATAAAAATGTAAGGGTTAACTGCTGTTCCGCAGGAGCGTCAGGAACCTGAAGCGTAGTCCTCAGCCTTCCCCAACGGTCTCCTGACTCTATCAGACTCTAGAGACTCAGGAGACGCGCTAGGGAAAACAGGGAAACAAAACAAGGGAAGGAGGGTACACTTCAATGAGTCACCGGCTTCTGGATTGGATGGACTGCAATATACGACTGGCGCACACCCTGTAAAACAAACACTATGTAACAATATCACATGCAAATAATCCCCCCTTGTGATATTACTTCGACCGTAACCTCACCTACCCTTATGTCGTATTGTCTAATTGTGTACCAGGAAGGCATCAACATGTCAAAGTAAAACCTATGCGAAGGAGAAGACACAGTTACCACGGAGTACAGCGTATTCCCCTGTATCCTGTTCTATCTCTATTGTCTGCTTACCCCCTTTTGTGATGATATAGCGAAACTACCAACTCCCTGGACTCTGTCTGTGTGATGCACACTGTGGAAGGTAATCTACAGAAACACATAACACAATAAGTTAAAGTAAACCTGAACATTCATTAAGCTCTTGTAAATAAAGGAAATAGCGCTGGAATCCTTTACCGTGATTCTGGTGAGATGAACATCAAAAGCACAGTGATTCACACAAACCCAAAGGAGTTACAGGTAACGGATGGAGGGAGGCGAGCATCAACCCTCTCGCTAGGGGGAATATCCGAAGGAACACGATACTGGTAACAGTATCCTTAACCAGGTAAGTGGCCGATGGAAGGAATGGTACCACTCTATATAAAGTGTATATCGTAAGGATAAACAAAGGGATAATAAGGGAAGGACGGAAATGGGAAAATGCAGGCTAGCACGAGCGGAGAATAGACTCCCCCTGGATGCGTCTATAAGGTTTTGGGAACTGCCCGAGAAACAATGGTAACCAGGGCTTAACACTGCAGTAGCACCACTTCTCCTGGCACAAAGGTAAGGGACACAGATCTTTGGGACACACACTGGACCGATATCACCGGAGTACCTCTCTTCGTAGGTCCAAAGAAATAAAGGACAAGGGTCCGCCCAGCTAGTGATGGACAGCAGGCAAGTAGAGGAAAAAACGCCACCAGGTACTCTGAGTGCGGCGTTCAACAGCGAGCCGGCTCCGTTCAAACGAACGAGGCCGGAAACAGGAAAAGACCCAGAACGGAAGTCAGGCAGCTAAGCGTTGGGACACGAAGGAATCTCGAGACAAGAACGCTAAGCGCGTTTTCCTCATCTCGGGATCCCTTAAATACCAGTGCATCGGGCGACGCGGACCGCGGGGCATGACAAAAAATAAATGTAAGGTTGTAAGAAGCTCACCTGTGGAAAATGAAGGCTGTGGCTGATGAGGACCTGCTTGGCTTCACATGAAATCCCTATGTCTGCCACTCTGTCAGTGGCGGCCCAGCAACAGGAGGCAATTGTGGCTTAGCACTGTGAAATCAGTATTTACATGTCAAAAATTGCACAGTCAAATCTCATGGATTTACACATGCTTGTTTTGATTCAGGGTGATCCTGAGTCTTTAAAAAATCTTAAATCTGAAACCATAGGTTTACTCAAATGTTTGGGTGTGCATCCACGGAGTTTTAGAGTTCACAAAGTTAGTCAGGATCACACGTGGAAACTACTCGTGGAAAACGTTTTTGAATTCCCATTTACATGCATGCAAAGGCAGTTCTGCACATACAATAGCACATAATGGGAATGTAAAGATGATTTTGCATTTGTGCAACTGCTATCTTATTTTCTTTATTTCTGGGGAAATACTTTTCACTTTAGAAAAATCCCTTCTATACCCCGACGTTTACTGGGTGTTCTCTTTAGTTATTGTTCCCTTTCTGTTTCCACCATTAACACATTTTACCTAATGTCCTTGAAAGAAGTAAATCACTGGCTGTTTCCAGGTTGAGAATGGAACAAAGCAAGAAAGGTCCACAAATTTGTATGTTTGTGGGTATTCCTATAACCTGACTTTAAAAAAGACTTTATTCAAAATAGTTTATGGAAATCACTTTTATTGAACATTGTAATGGATACATTTATGAAATATACTTTTGATTATAGTTATTGGTGACTTTTTGACAAAACCAAAAAGTATGCCTTTCTTAAAATATTTATATTGTTGCACATAGTCAGCCGGGCACATCAGCAGGTACTGGTAGCAGGGCCACGACATGCAGTGCTTATGACCTCATTATCTACATCACTCATGACGTGTTTCATGACATCATTGATAACATGACTGCAGCATCTAAAATGACACCAATTAATGGCAAGGCTGTGCATGGTGAAGGCATTAGTTATAGCTCTATTAGGGCAAGAATTATAGATACCTGACACAAAAATAACTGGTGAACTTCAGTGGTTTTGTTAATTCAAAATGGTATGTTTTAGCTGAAATATTTACCTAACTATAGTGTCCTTTTAACCATTGTTTTTTGTGGGCTTTATCTTGGTTTACCCCATAGAATCTAGTAGATATCTATCTACGGAGATTGTTGAACCTTTCAGAAGTTTAATGAAGAAAGGTGTGGCGTTTGACTGGACAGAACAGTGTGAGAGTGCCTTTCCAAAAATTAAGAAGAGCATCGTCCATGCCCCCACGTTGGGACATTTTGATGTGACAGGAAAAACGTACATCACTACTGATGCTAGCAAAATAGGGATTGGTCTAGTTTTGTCACAGGTTAAGGATTGAGTTGAGAATGTGATTGGGTTTGCGTCCAGAAGGTTGCAAGAAGCAGAAACTGCGTACTTGACCTGTTGCTGGGGAATCAATCGCTTCAGGTTCTATGTGTGGTGAATTCCTTTCATATTAAGGACTGATCACATGCCTTTAACTTATATCTTCAAGGGCGGAAAAGATTTGAAATTGAATGTTACGTCACGCATCACTAGATGGTTGTTATCTGTGATGGAGTACAATTTTGAATTAGAATTTGTGAAGTGTCCAAAACCATGGTGGCAGACTATCTGTAAAGGTCGAGTATGCCAGTGGAGGTTGAGGAAACCATTGTAGAGACAGGTTCCAGCAAGTAAAGGTTTGTAGATGGGGAGTTAGCTATTGCTGCAAGAGAATGGACGGCTGCAGAGGGAGGATGATGATGTAATGAAGGAAGTGGAGGAGAAGGTTGTGTGTGGATGGGTGGACAGGGATGGACAGAGAGAGGAAATGCGTGAGTTCTTCAAGATCAGGGATGAGTTGAGCATTATTGATTGGAAGTTAAGGAGAAGGAGTCAGTTTGTTCCTTCCCAGAGTGTTCGAGCTAGCATTCTCTACATTATTCATGAAGGATATCTTTGACGGGGAGTCTTTAAAAGGAAGGTGAGACAATCGTTTTGGTGGCCTAGTATGGATCATGCATAAAAGGGTAAAGTATGTGTGTCATGTGCAAATAGAGATAAGACCAAAGTGGTCAGTCAGCCTCCGTTAGAGGTGTTGAGTTTTCCTGACAGGCCCTGGGAGAAGTTAGCCATTTACTTCTTGGGACCTGTAACTAGATTGGGAAAGGCAGACAGGTTCATCTCAGTTTTAGTAGATTACCCCTCCAAGTGGTTTGTGATCAAGGTGGTGCCGGAAGTGAACACGTCAGCTGTTATTGAGTTTATGGAGGAAGTCTTTGTGGATGAGGGAATACCAAAAACTATTGTGTCAGTTAATGGGGTGCAGTTCGTATATAGGGAGATGACGGCTTATCTTTCTGGTATGGGGATTGTGCATGAGAGGATAGCTATTTTCCGACCCCAAGCTGATGGATTGGTAGAGAGAGTGAACCGGTTGGTGATGGAGAAAGTACAGCTGTCCTTGGCTAACCACTTATCATTGAAGAAGGAATTGGGGAGAATGATATGGTCACATAGGACAGTTCGTCATTCGGTGACAGGAGTCTCACCATGTGTGCCCTTAAAGGGAAGAGTGCCGGATATGAAGGAGTGTCCTGTATGGTTGAAGAGTGTGGTGAATGCCGCGGTGGATCACAAAGATGTCAAAAAAGGGTTTTAAGGTCGCAAAGGAACAAAGTAGCATACTTCAACAAAAGGAAGGGTGTGAGAAGGTGTAGCGTAAGGCCTGGTGATTGGATGGTTGTGAGGAAAAGAGGTATATTCTCCAAAGGAGAAAGCAAGTACTCTACCCCATGCAGGGTGAAGGAAGACAAACGTAGCGTGGTAATCTTGGAGAATGGCACTACGAAGAGTTTGGGTGATGTGTGTGTGGTTATGGGATAAGTGCTTTGCAGCTTTTCAAACAAGAGTGCGGAATCACTCTACTGTGACACTGCAATGTACATTTCAAATTTTTGGGCTACCGTTATTGTTGTTATGTAGTTTGTTTTGTAACTTTTTCTCCACAAATGTGAATTTCCTATCCAAAGTATTGTAAGGGGGGAGATGTGTAGAGACATTCAGAGCTGGTGGCATGGAGTGGTATGAGGTCAGAGCTGGTAAGAGAATGTTAAGGCATTGTAACTGAAGAAGCCGGTGAGCGTTGAGCTCAGCTGGAGATGTCCTGATCAGAAGAAAGCTTTTTAGAGGAATTTTGTGTTCCTGGATCTATACACTTGTCTTTAGAGAAGCTTTAGCAGACCTGATATTCACATTAATATATAGACAGTCACTGGTGATAGACAAAAGAAGTTTGCAGCCACTAGTATGCCAACCCACAGAAGACTTGACAAGACTTGACATGGCAGCAGGCTGTTTGGTGAAGGGCCCAGGAACACAAGGCTAAGGACACTATTTACACTTGCCAAAAGCACAACAAGAATCTGAGCTCACCACACAAACAACGCAACCACAAGAAAGGAATTTAAAACAAGTAGAAACAATTTACATGAATTTGATTTTAAAATCCCCAAAATCTCCTGACATCAGCACAGAGAGTCGATTCTAAAAAGTGAGGCAGGCGTTTTTTTAATGATCTATAGGCTCTGTGGAGGAAAGATCAGTGCTTTCTCTGGAAAATGATTTTCTTTTCTTGCAGGTTCATTTTCATCCCTGCTATATGTCTTTTTCGCTGTTGTCCCATCATTCTCTTCCTCTTTCTTTCTCACTCTTTTGCATGTCCCGTGTTCTATGTCAAAGTTTGAATTTCTTTTTAAATAAGCCAGGGTCTCCAAAAAGGCCCCCCCACCTGGAGCCACAGGCACCAATTAATCACTGAGTGAAATTGAAGCTTTGCAGCATAGTGTGTTACTCTTTTACGAGCTCCATGAAACTTCATTTGAGTATAACAAGGCAAATTAGGAGACGTCATATCTATTAGGACTACAGTTTTTAAGAAGGTAATGATGGTTTAATAATATATAATTGGATACAAAGTTAATACTTTTAGGCGAATTTTAAAAATATTCAAGGGCAATTAAATAATCGTTTTTCATATATAATTCTCGTTGGCTATTCTCCCTGAGCTAAAACATGTTGTTTGATAGCTGTCATATGGAAAAGGGTTGTTTGAAGCTCATTAATGAACGGTGAAAAGAACTGTTTGATGGATGGCAGCTGTGAAACATACTCTGGCAGCTATCAATCCGAAATGCATTAAATAACAGTTGACAATCAAAGAGTTCTGTGTGATAGGTGCTACCACTGAAAGTTGAACATTGACAGCTTTCCTTATTGAAAAGTGGTATTTATTTAACAGATGTCAGCCAAAAAAGAAGGTGTGAACAGCCAGTTACAAAAATACATAACCCATCATGCCGGTTAAAATTAACTTCATAACAGTAGCTAAAGAAAAATCCTATGTCAGTAAGCATGCTGATAATAGAACGTCATCAACTGATTACCTATATGTTGTCAAACCACAAAAGCCTTGCCAGTCACCAGCACATCACTCAGATGGAATAAAGCAAACATTAGTTTTTTTTTCTTTTCTTTTTTTTTCTTCTGCTTTTCCCTGCTCTTGATCTCCCTCCCATCCCCAAACGACCAAACAAACATTAGTCTTAAAGTTGTCAGAACGTATGGCAAGGCAATACAAAAGACACAATTCCGTTTTTGGATTAAATTACATAATCACTGTCAATTATGTCATTTCCTCCTAAAACTGCCTTCCTGCTGCATGTTCGCTGCAGGGACTCTCCGCTCGTGACTCCATCTCATTGTCATCCAACATGGCAGTTGTAAGACTGAAAATAGACTGAGATGTCTGTCAGAAAGGAAATAAAGAGACGAAACATAATACCAATCTATTCAAAATCACTTTTTGAGCTCCTTAAATCATGCATCCAAGCACTACAAAGGCACCTTTTCGAATGCATCAATAAGTGTAATATCTGTCAGATACCATCTTTGAAATCCCCTCTGACCAATATGCAGAGCCACTGGAATTATGCGAACCCAATTATGTGGCTGGGTTGGTAAAATATGTGCCATCAATTAGGCAAAATATGCAGCATAATGAGGTACATTCTGTGGCAGTATTAATTTGCTATTGAGTCATTTTAACGCACATTAATAATGTCTGGGTGAACGTTTTGTCATATTAGTACCAGTCTAACACCTGAATACAGCACTCAGCAAACTGAAAGGTGAGCAGGTAACCTTTACAAATGGTGTGGCCTCCTATCGCACCGTGTATGGCACTTATTTTGATAACGCTTGATCCATTTGTAGTAGAATCAATGTTTCATTGAAATCTGTAAATTATGCAGAGGATGGTGGGTTAGGTGGCATGTGCTGTAAAAACCATAGTTAAGCAGAACATGAATCGCCCTCAGAATTGCAGAATTTTGGAAACCCTGTCCTTATATGACAGGCACACAGTTGTCATTCTTATCACCCATGTAGCCACCTCGAGCTAAAATCAGGCCAAAACAGCTGTCTGGCAACAGTGAGAAAAGAAAATCTGCTCGCCACTTTGGAGAGAAAAGAGAATAAAATATTGTCTACCCGGACATGGCCCTACAAATATCTGAGGCAGGTCATATTGTGCGCCCTAGGAAAGGTGCTGGATTACATAAACTGACCAGTGGAAACCTACAGTAGAACTCCATGCAGCGCCTACATCGAATAAAACCTGGCTGCCAACAGCCAGAAGGGAAAGAACTTACAGCTACCAAAATGTCGAAACCAGTCTGAGACATTGAAAACAATGGTTCCAGCCTGTCAGAAAAACTATGCGACAGATGTCAGATACAAACAACTGACTGACAAGCAGACAGAGTGGAAACAAATCTCAAAAATATCATATTCAGAAGTGAAATTGTTGTGTTGCTAACCATCTGTCAGCTTTCACATGATTCGAGAGAAGCAAAACTAACAACCACCTTTCAGATTCAATACAATCCTAAACGCTCACACAAACAAACCAGTGACTGTCAGCGTCTAGATAAAGACGGGTGTTTAGCTGATCACATATGATAGAATCTATTTTACAGCCAGAATGCTAAAAACACCCTATTTGACAGAGTTTCAGAATGTTTAAAATGCAGAGATTGAAAAACACCTGCTTGTTGTTGAACTGATATAGACTAACACAAGAAAATACTAATTAGACAACGCCTTGCCAAACAATTGTCAAACTAAAATATGTCTGCCATCAGTTTGTCTAGAAAGATGTATCTGACGGCATTAAGACTTCTTTCTCTGCGAGAATAAACGCAGAATTTAATATCCCCCTTTATGAAATTCAATTTGTTCACTTGTTCTAGTTGTGATTATTGTAAAATATATTTTATGGACAGCAAATATTTTTCTTCTGTTGTCATAAGTACCCGTCAGAGTGATGAAAAAATGCCTGACAAATGTCAGGCTGAGGAAACAGCTGTTAAATAGTTAAAAACAACCATCTGACAAAGGTCATTTATAGTCGGAACTTCCAACTGCTAATCTAAACAAGCTTTGGTAAAGCCAATATGTCTGACTCGAATTGCGAATCCTGACTAAACAGGAAAAAGCCTGCTGCATCGAAAAACAATACAAAAATGATTGCTTTTTGTATACAATGCATCAATGAGATAAAGACTGTAATGTGTGTGCATTCAGTGTAATTTGAGATGTAAAGTAGTCCCTCATATATTTCAATGCAAGCAATCTATTCGAGACAAAACGATAGGCCAAACAGCCAACAGTATGAGGTGAGATGGTAGTACTCCACTGGTCAAAGTAAAAGCCCACTACATGTATCTCAGTGCAGTCCTACAAACGCCAGTCCGCTTCGTGACAGGACACAAGAAATTTGACTACATCTCCCCCATTCTACGCTCCCGTTAGTGGCTTCCCATAGAAGCAAGAGATCATTTTAAAACTGCCTGCATCACATATAAAGCTCTGCACTCCTCCTTACCCTCATACCTCTCTGAGAAACTGGAAATATCAGACGCTAGCTGAGATTAAATAAAATGCTAAATTGCTGCTCCTCCTCGAACCCCCAGTGGCGGCCGGCACAGGTAAGCGCGGCGAGGCAGGGTGGGGGCGGGATGGAGTAGGGGTTGGGGAAGTCGACATATGATGGGATAAGTTAAATTAGATTTAAAAAATAAAACCACTTACCTTGCGCTCGCCGCATTGCCGACTCTGCAATGTGGTTTTATATATTTGTTTTAATTTAATTTAACTTATACCGTTGTATGTCAACTTCTCCGACCTCCACCCCACCTTGCCCCGCCACTCTTACCTGTGCCAGCAGCCACTGCGAGCAATACATTAACCAATCCTGCTCCAGAAGCAGCAAAAAAATTATTGAAGTCTCTCCCGCCGAGCCTCTGCCTGACCACGTCATTGTCACCTTTAAAAATTACCTCAAAGCTCTTCACTTTGAACGACACCTAGCCTAACTATCTCCTACACCCTCACACTCCCACCAAGTGCAAAGTAAGATCAATCAGCACGATCGATTTGTGACCCTCCATTAATATTGTAGCACCTACTTGTCATTGCTTTGTTTTACAATGAATAAGTGTGAAGTGCTCTACCTCATGGGGAGGCTATCCTGGTGTTCTCTCCGCCTCTAATGTACATTTATCATTTCTATTTGTATTGATACGTTCTGCTTTATTGTTAAGTGCTCTGCTTCCTATGGACCGTGTCTGTGCTATGTAAAATCACAAAAATACATAAATAAATGTATACTTTTAATCATTGTTAACAATAGGTCATATAGACAGCTGTGCTGTAAAAATCAAACCTAAAAAGAGAGCAACCCCTCAGCTTGGTAAACCCAGCAGTCAGACTGAAAAGAGGAAGCCAGCAAACTAAACACAAACTAAACACCAACTACTGTGAGACCTAAAACAGACAGCTGTTAGTCTTAAAATAGACCTCTGTCAGAAAGGAAATCAAAATCAGTAAAATGGGACATAGACAGTTGTCGGATTGAATTCAGACAGCTGTCAAAATGGTGCCAGACGAATGCTAATTTGACCCCCGGCATCTCAGTGAGTTATTAGTGAAAAGGCACTTGATAATTGTTCATAAATAGAAACAAATAAAGGCAGCTCTCAGTTTGATAACAGACAACTGTAATATGAGAAACAGACAGCTGTCAAATGGAAAGCAGGTAGGTGTCAGACTGATGTAGACAGCTCTGAGACTGTAAAATGACATCTCTCCTACTTAAACAGATGGCTGTCCAAACTGAAAACTGAACGCTCTGAAGCTGAAAACAATGATTTCTTTAATACTAGATAGAGAGAAGAGAACTAACAAATAGAATCCCAGCAGAAAACAAAAAACAGAGGGGCAGATCTACAAGAAACTAACGCAGCGCGGTGCCGCAAGTCATTTTACTGCGCCGCGTTAGTTTCGAAGCACAGGGATGCGACATATCTAACAATATGTTTCATCTCTGAGCTTCTCCCTGCGCTGGCGCACAAACTGCTGCTGACGAGAGGCAACTACCTCCAAACACGTGTCCAGGGATGGCTAATGCGACACATACTTTTCTACATACACCGTGGCATAGGCGTACTCGCCGTCGCCACTACATTGACCACAGTTCCTTGGGGCAACTTGCTGGTGTGACGAGCAGAGTGCGACCAACTTTTGATTCATAAACTGCTGCCATGCGCCGGTACCCTTGCACCATGGTGCAAGGATGCCTGCGTCATGGGGAGATTATTTTTGTGCAGGAAGAGGCACCTTCCTGCACAAAAACAATCAATTGAGGTGCTTTTTCTCTTCCAATGTGTGCTGTAGAATGCAGCACGCATTGAAAGAGGAAGAAAACGAGGAGAAATGAAAACATTTCTCCTCGTTGCACCTCTCTACGCCACCCCTAGAGTGGCGTAGCATTCTGACGCATTTCCAGATGTACGATTTCTCATAAATTTGGAAATGCATCAGTGGACATGAATGTTGCGTGGGAACACCCACAGCAACACCCATGTCACGCCCCCTAACATGCAAAAAGTTGCGTGAACAGGGGCGATATTAACAAGCACAGGTTAAGTCACGCAGGGTGAATGTACCTGTGCTTGGCAATATCACTCAGCAGGCTGCGCCACCGGTGCGTCACGCAACGTGATGCACCAGTGGCGCAAGGGGCTTGTAAATCTGCCCCATACATTT
Source organism: Triturus cristatus (assembly GCF_964204655.1). Lineage (NCBI taxonomy): Eukaryota > Metazoa > Chordata > Amphibia > Caudata > Salamandridae > Triturus > Triturus cristatus. The sequence goes on from NC_140594.1 coordinate 356,545,396, forward strand.
GTAAAACTGACACAACGTCACTGTCAATCTTAAAATGGAAATCTGTGAAGCTGGTAACACTGATAGATGTCAGCTCAAAACGAAAACAGACTGCGGCCCCAACACAGACATCTAAAATAGTAACACCTGACATCTGCCAGATTTAAATAGATGAATGATACAGTTTAAAATAGAAAGCTGTCAAACTGGAAATAAACTGTTGTGTAACTGAAAATAAAAGCAGTCAAACTGAAAATAGACAGCTCTCAGACTGATAAAAAAAACTACTGGCTAGCACAGAGCTGCCTGACTGAAAATAGGCAGTTCTCAAACTGAGTATGGACAGTTGGCATATTAACAAACCTAACAGCTACAGCTGCCGACTTCCACAGTCAACTAACCTGACAGCTGCCAAATTACGAGCACCGGACAGCCGCCATCCATCATTCAGAAAGGAGAAGCCAATAGCCAGTGCGTAGGTACAGATGTGCTCATGCAGCCGAATGCGTGGAGCTGGCTATTAATATGAGCATCCATGTCTTAATGTACTTCTCCTGAAAAGCATTGATCTAAAGACAAGTTTTGATTACATCATTCCTTTTAATTTATGATCATGTGAAATAAAAGATTTACTCCCTTTTCACCTCAAATGCAGGTGCTAAAATATTTAAGGAGGAGAAATTCATTACACATGTTTCTAGATGGCTATTTGGCACAGGGCAGGCTTCAATAGAATTGTACACAACTGCAACCTGATAGGCTGGTTGCCCTGCTTTCTGGAATTAAATATGCTTGCTATCACTTATATTTGTTCAGCAGAGGTCTCACAAAAATGATTTGGCTTCTCCACTACTTGCAATGTCCTATTGGAAAAGATACAGAAAGGTCCTAGCATGCAATCTAAGTGGGCTGTTGAAATATTTGGTCGTGGGTGGGGTAGGCAGCTAAAGAGAGCCCTTTCTGTTTGCAGAAACACTCTGTACTGTTGAATTATGTGCGATTTTGCTAAATGGACAGCGTTGCCTACAAACTATTTTGATGATTCAAAAAAACTCTAATAAAAAAGAACTGGGAAAGAATACAATATAACCGCAGAATAACAAGGTAACTGATTTCAACCCAACCACACCATCATCTAAGAGAGCTGGGGCTCTCTAATGAATACTGCTCATGCACTGTTGCCCTCCCTTGGATGGTTATTTACAGATAACGAATATTCAGTTTTTTTCAATCAGATATCAAGCAATGGCAAAGCCAATGCAGACCTGTTAGCCTTGCCAATGTTTTTTGCTGATACAATTCAGCATTGGTAGAAATAGAAAAGAAAAGGGTTATTGCAGCTGTAGACGAGCATCAGCGAAAAAAAGGTGCAATGACGTATATGCGTGTATGTGTCATGACTCTTTGGTAGCTGGAGCACGCTATAGCGATTTTGTTAGTCATTGTTCCAAGATAGCAAATGAACTTTGAGCGGTATATTAAAAAACAAGCATTGAGAAAGACAATAGGACTTGCTTTTTGGCTTTGACAATGCCTTTATGCCAATGCTGTTTCTCATCACCCAAGAAACAAATAATTTACTCCTGATGCTGGAGAGCATTGAAAAAAGAAAAGAAAAAAGCGAGGCCGGGTGCAATGACAGATGTGCATGTATGCATCAGGATGCCATGGTAGTCTAGTGTGAGGACGTATACATGTGCATGCATGACCAGAAATGTGCATGTATGTGTTATGATGCAGCAAACATTTTTTTTAATTGACTGCTCTTAGATGGCAGACTCCCATCTTGTGGCGGTGATATAAAAAAGTTTAAAAAGAGTGCAATGTGCATTTTTTGTTTTCACAAAGGAGCGGCCTGCCAGCAAATTGCAACTGCTGGTTCCTCCTAAAAAGAAAAAAATTAAAAAGAATACAATTTGAAATGTGTAAGAACAACAGCATAGCGGAGGGGGGTCAGTAGCTCAAGGCACGGGCTTGAGAAGGGCTCGTGGAGGAGCTGCGAGAGGGGGAGGGTAGCTCAAAGTGGGATCTCCCTCTGACACGCTGGTTGTAGCTGGGACTTTAAGGGGGGGATGGGACGCTTGCTGATGGGTTGGTAAGCACTGACACATGTGGGGTCCCTGGATACCGTTCCTGCCGCTTACTTCAGTGAATATGGGTTGGGGCGGGGGACCATCAGCACCTCTTTATAAGTGTACAGGAGCACTGGAAGTTGGGACCGAGCACGGGTGGGGGGATTCCACTGTTTTGTTGGTATTTGGAATGGATGGCAGAGAGTGGGGTACACTGTTATTGCTAACTGTTGGCGGACCTATGATGCTGAGCATGCTATCAGTTTCAGCGGGAAGGTGTCGTGGGAAATGGGGAAGCATGGTGAGCCTGGAGACTGACCGGCTCTATGAGGAACAGTGTTTCTAATGTCATGCAACAAGTGATCATTACATGTCATGTAAGATTTATTGAGAAATGCTAATTAAATATGGTCACAAAAACATTATCTCTGAGATTCCCTGCAACAAAATACCTGTCTATAGACTTTAACTCAGTGTAATAACAATCCAACCTTACAAGCCAATTTGATGTCACATATGGTTTTAACAATAAATATGTCAGGCCCCTGGTCTTTGCCATTACATTCGATAATAAACAGATCACTCCTATGGCATCTGATGTAACTTTACCAAATTAACCAGCCAGGCCTATAACCTTTATCTTTGGCTTGCCACCATTATCAAACCTAATGAATTCAGAGTATAATTTCCCACAAGGCAACTCTCAAACATACAGTCAGATTATAAACGGATACAAAAATTACAGTTGAGAAAACAATATCCAACCCCTTCGAAGAGAGTTAACGAGGAATATCAAAATGTAAATCTTCTTCCTACTGGGTATGTTAGAGGGGGAAACCAACACCAAGGCCCTTGCCTGCTACAGTAATCTGTGAGGATCAATGTAATGCAATACCATTCTACAGGTGTTAACACAGCCTATTGGCTTTAACATATGGTGTTCACTATAAATAAATCAGGCCTACAATGGTGGATATGCATTTTCAGAGCAACAAGATTAGACTATAGCATCTGACATAGCTTTTTAAAGGGAACCCGTCAGGCCTACAGCCATTATCATTAGATTATCACCACAACCAACTCAGGGCTACTGTATCCTGCACAAGCTTTCCCACAAGGCAACTATTGGTATGCTATTATACAATTACAAATATGTACAAAATGACAAATGGCAAAATAATACACACCCTTTCCTAAAATGACATAACAGGGAATCTCAAAGTGCAAGATCGATTCCAAGGTTTTGCCACAGGGGATAACCTTCAACAAAACTCTTGGTTGCTTGCTTGCTATGAGAGTCCCTGTAAAAAAATACCCTGTGCTGTCATAAAATTGTAAATATGTACAAAATTACAACTGGCAAAATAATACACACCTCTTCCTAAAATTACATAACAAGGAGTCTTAAAACACAAGTTGATTTTGAGTGTTTTTTCAAAAGGCGTAACATAGGAGAAAACTCTTGCTTACTATGTATACGATTCCCTATAACAAAATACCCGTCTATTGGCTTTAACACAGTGTAGTAACAACCCCCACTTAGAGTACTATATGCTTTAATGTATGTTTCACAATAAATAAATCGGTCCTACTGCTTTAGGTGCGACCAATGCCTTGTTGCTGTAACTTACTTAGTCCTTCTATTTTGAGCATACACCATTATTGCTATATTTTGTAATTCAAACGGTATCCTTGGGGACCAACGGTTGAATTGTGTCACTGAGGTGACAGAAATGGAGTGAGGAGTTATGTAGCCTTTCTAGAGACCTTATGGTATTTTCCTCAGGAGCCGACAGTAGGAGGCTGAAGTATTTCTATTTTCTCCCAGCATGGACTGAAGCGTAACCCTGGGAGCAAAAAAGAAGCGGAGGACGCACCAGTCTCCATCATTATGGAGGGTGGTCCCTGTGATTCATAGACGTTTACAGATGTAGTTTTAAGGGCATAGGTCTCCTCTCAAAGGAATTCTCAGGATACAAACTTTGAGGAAAGAGCTTAGTAAATAGGAAATATAAGGAATGGGTTATGTTAGAACTGGGGGTCTCTAGTTGGCTGAGGTAGGTACCTTAGTCCAAATAGGGACCCTTGCTTCTAGTCAGGCAAAGGAGGGACACGCTCTTAGATAACCCCTGATCACCCCCGGTAGCTTGGCACGAGCAGCCAGGCTTATCTGCAAGGCATTGTGTAAAGTATTTGCAACCACACTCCCAGTAACACAGTGATAACACCACAAATGGACACCCCACTGATTTAGGAAAATAGCAGTATCTTTATCAAGAAGAAATACGATGAGACCAATCGATAAAAATATCCAGCATATGAGTATTCGTAATATTTCACTCGGCCGGTTATTCGGCCAACAATCACTGTTAGGTTCTGGCGGTATTAATGAGCCGTTCTCGATGATCTAATGCAGTCCTAATGCAATGCTATGAAGTTCGTAATGCAGTTCGTAATGTACAAATAAGACAGTCCTTAATGCAAGTACTAATGCGGATCGTAAAACAAGTAATAAGGCAGTTCATAATGCAAGTACTAATGCGGATCGTAAAATAAGTAATAATGCAGATCGTAATACAAGTACTAATGCGGATCGTAAAAGCAAGTATTGATGCAGTTCGTAATGCAAGTACTATTGCTGATCCTAGAACAAGTAATTATGCAGTTCGTAAAAACAATCTGCCACCGATTGCAGTGCTAGTGAAGGTCTCTATGCCACTCTTGGCTGACTCGCTGTCAGCGGCTGCCAAAATATGCCCCCAATACGGTTACGAAGGAAACAAAGTGCAGCTCCACAATCCAACCCCAGTACTGCCACTCCTCGGCGAGTACAGGCCGCGATACTGACTTGAGCAGAGGCTCGCGCTGCAAAGATGGGAAAGGCAGAGAGCGGTCTCTCGTAGCACGCACTCACCCCAGGTGGCAACACGCACGCTCACTGAGCGTTACCTGGGGAGGGTGCAGTCTCTCTCTCCTCTCCTTGCGGCTTGGGTGTCACGCTGTGCGGCTTTGGGCTGGCGGCGGCTGCTCCTCGCTGTGGGAGTCGGGCTACCCGGCAACGGCCTCGCAGCTGATCGGCTCCCGGCGCGACTCCATTGATCTTGGACACAGGACCTCGGACCCATGATGGTGAAGGTTCCCAGGTCTCTCCTTGGCAAAGGCAGACTCGGGCTGGCGGCTATGATTTCTCACGGCTCCCCCTTGGGACGACGGTCTGGCCCGATGGCAATAACGATAACAGCACTTCTGGTCATGCTGTCGATTGAAGCAGAGCGCAAGACTGCTCCGGGTCACACTGTCACGGGGCAATTCTCACGAAGGTCTCAGGCTGCAAAAAGCATACGCACACAGCGTCGCTGAGACACACTTGGAAACTTTGATGTTCCTGAGTTTCCACAACAGGGAGCCAGCTCCTCTCGGGCCCTTGGAGACGAGTTACTTCAGGACACAGCACACAGCAAAGTCCTTTCAAGTAGGGGGACACAGCACACAACAAAGTCCCTTGTGCTCTCCTTAGTCAAATCAGCAAACTGCAGGCCAGCCCCAGAACACACAGCAAGGCCAGTCCTTCTCTTCAGTCTCTTCAGCTGTTATTCCTTGGCAGAGGTTCCTATTGATCACAAAGTAGTTTCAATCCTTTTTCAGGCTCTTGAGTTCAGGGGTTTCAGCTCTCACATTTATACCCCTAAATGCCTTTGAAGTCTTTGTGTTCAGGGGGCTCTGAGCCCAGTCAAAACCAGACCTGGGTGTCTTCCTGCCAGTGCACACAAGGGACTACTCCTCCCACTACATCAAATACAGGCCAGCCTGTTCTGTCTCACCTACTCCTCCCTGGTGTCAGGACACCTCCCCAGACCCTGTCACTTCCAAACCCAGGCAGTCAATACACAGCCAGGCAGAGGCACGCAGGATGGTTAGGACAAGAATCCAGTCACTTCTAAAAGCGTGGTTTCTAAACATACAATTTAAAAACCATCTTCACAAAATGATGTGTTATTAAATTCTGAATTCAGGCACACTAAACTCCATCTCTCCATCTTATGCCTATGAGGAGATATGCTGAAAACATGTGATCCAGCATTCCCCATTCTGTCCTATGGGCAAGATGGCCTTGCAACAGTGAAAAACGAATTTGGCAGTATTTCACTGTCAGGCCATGGTACACACCTCAGTACATGTCCATCCTTTCACATACTCTGCACCCTGCCCAGGTGGGTACCTTGGGCCTACTATAGGGGTGTCTGATGTGCATATAAACAGATGGGTAAGGCCTGGCAAGTGGGTGCACTTGTCAGGACAACAAGGCAGTTAACAAACTGTGTGCAGGCACTGCAATGGCAGGCCTGAGATCTCTCTTTAGGGCTACTTGTGTGGGTGGCACAATTAGTGCTGCAGGCCCACTAGTAGCATTTGCATTACCAGCCCTGGCACACATAGTGCACTTTACTAGGGACTTTACTAGTAAGGCAAACATACCAATTATGAACAACTAATTATCATAACACTTTATACAGGGAGCACTTGCACTTTGACACTGATCAGCAGTGGCAAAGTGCCCAAAGCATCTAAGTCAGCAAAACTAAATCCATCACAGCATCAAAAATAGAGGCAGTAGATGCAAAACTTCACAGGCAACCACACCAAGAAATGTCAGGTCTAACAGGTTAGGTCTGACCTGCAGTGGGGTGGTCCAATTTCAGGGGCGGTTCCTTTATATGGGCGATGGGGCTATGCCCCCTTTAGTTTTCTGCTCCAAATTGTTTTGCTTTGAACTTTAATGCAATGAGCCAATAAAATAAAAAAGAACAAATACAAAGTCTGTTGCCTATCACTCTTTAGCAATCAAAATGAATCAGATGATTGCTTACTCTAAAACACATTGGTGCACTGCTGCATGTCACCTGATAAAATACCAATGGCCATTCTCAGCCTTTTCCCTGGGGCTGCAACTGATTGCAGAGCTGACGATTTCACAGCCCCGAGGTCTGTGATGTCATCAGCTCAGCAAAGCATTACCTCCTCGTTAGTCTTCCTCGCCACATGACTAACAAAGTGAGCTTCAGCTCCACACCAGAACCCTCCAAAACAAAAAGTCAGCCTCCCATGCCTCCCATCCCTTCCCAATATGGCCGACCCATTACACCCTGACCTCCAAAAGAGGCGGGCCGGCCCAACCTACCAGCCTGTTTTTTTGTTCTGCGCTGCAGATTCTCCAGAGCGTATGATCAGGTAAGTTGGGCTGAGGTCCTGTTCCAGCAGGTACCGGTGCCCTGGGGGGGAGGCCCTGCTCCAGCGGGCTCACACTCTGGTTCCCCCACCTTCTGGCCCTCGCACTGTCCGGTTGGATGCACAGCTCTGCTCTAGCGGGCTCTGGGCAGGCTTTTGGGCTACCTGTGCCCCCTCCATTTTTTTGGCTTTATGCCCTTCTTTAGCAGGCTCTGTGATTTGGGCCCTGCTGTCACCCATGGGATGGCTGGCGGGGTGTGCTTTCGTTTCCCGGGAGGCTGCTCTCGCTGCTTCTCCGGTGAGGCGTTTGTCTAGTCTACAGTATGGGCAATGGTATTTCCTTCGGTATGGATGGGAAATATTTTTATGTCTTGCTCTACCTCATTTACTGTGGTCGGGTGCATACTTTCACATACTCTCCCTTTGCCTAAGAGTGGCTGTGTCCTTCTTTGCGTCTCTTGCTGCAGTGTTTTGCGATGCATGTCAGGTCACTGCTGATCTTGCCACTGCTTTTTCAGGCACGGGGTTTCCTCTGTCTGAGGCCCCATGGGTTTCACTCCTCATTCCCTGTGGCTTCTGTCCTCTTCGGGCTGCTGTGGGGAATTCCCGATCCCTCATGGCCTTGGAATGGTGGGGGGTTTCCTCGCTTACAGGGCATCTCCTGGGGGGTTTTATTGCCGCCAGTTTCGCGGCCGCGCCCCCTTGTCCCTGTCTCTGTGACTTACCTTTGGTTTGCGGGGGTCTGCTGCGCGGCGGATGCCGTTTTTCTTCCCGAGGCCTCCGTGGGTTGTGGCCGTGCTGTCTCTCGTGGTTCCGCGTCCTGGTTTGGCCATTGCCGGTGTGCGTTCCTCGCTGGTTCCGAGGGGCGGGGCCTGTCTTCCCCCGTCTTCCCATTTGGGTTCTGCAGATCCGGCTGGCCGGACCGCCTTGTTTCCGGCTGCCGTGGTGGTATGCTGTTGCTCCGCGTTTGCTTTATTTTGGGGTCATGGTGGCCCTGTGCTGGCAGGCGGGGACGCTTCATCCGGTGAGTTTGCTTTGTTCATTTCTTTGTGATGGGCCTAAGGTTCGGGTATGTGGGGAGTGGCTTACACTGTGCTGGATACCAGGGTTCGTGCCTCGAGGTCGCGTACACGTCCTGTGATTTTGGGCTCATCACTTGATCTCCCCGTGCCTGACTGTGTACTGTAATGTGAATACGGTGCTCATGTACAGCGCTCCATTCCCTTCGGGTCGGGTTCGCACTATATAAAAGTGCTACAAACAAAGAAAATAGGGAGTTGCAGTCTCTATCTCCTACGGCCATGGGTTCTAGACCTGTTGTTAATTTGTTTTTATTGTCGGGTTTCCATGCATGCAGTGTGTATTGGGGGACGTGGGGATGTGGCTCGGTGGTAGCGCATGCTTTACATGTCTGCGGCCCCGGGTTCAGTCCCCTGCACCTCCAGACTTTTGGGCTGCACTGGGTCTCCGTTCCCTCCCAGCTTTTCGTTCCTGCAGCTGGTGCGGTTGACCTCGCTGCTGGGGTGCCGTGTTCGGGTCTCGGCGGGGACGCTCGACGTCTTGTGAGCCTGGGCTCATCACTGACTCTCCCTGGTGCTCGTGTGGCACGCTCTGGTGCCTTCGGGTCAGGTTCGTACTCTCTTCTACTTAGAGGGGAGTGGTTGTTTACGCACTTTTACGGGTATGTGGCATCGCACCTTTGTTGTACTGAGTCTGCATTGGCCACCCATGACGCTGGTGGACTGGGTTCCAGTCTGGGTACCGGCGCTCGCGGTTCCGTGTCTCTGTGTACTTCGCTTGATCTTCCCGTGTGGTGGGTCGTTGTTGGGGTTTCCTCTCTCTGCATTCCGCTGTGGTGGTCTGTGTTCATAGGTCTCATGCTTTTCTTTCGTCTGTGGGTGTTGATTGTGGGCCTTGTAGCTGTGGAGCCAGCGGCCATACCACCCTGCACGCACCTGGTCTCATATTACGTGCATTGCTTGGCGCAGTTTGGGCCCTTCCAGGTGTTTGCTCGGTCTCTCTTTCTTCTCGGTTCCGTGGGGTGGTACTCAGTTCCTCTTGTTAGGGCTATGTGTTTTTCCATGTTTGTGCTGGTTTTTCGCGCATTCTTGGGCTTTTGGCCCGGAGGGGTGTGTGTTTCCCCTTCCCGGGCTTCACTTCCGGATTTTGGTCCGGCGGTCCTCCCTTCCTGTGTCCCCTGTCCTCCGCCTGCTCTCCGCTGTTGTGCTGGGTCTGTCCTGGTCAGTCCTGGTTGGTGTGGCCTTCAGGGATTCCGGGGGCACCTGCAGGTCTGATGGGGGCGGTCCTCTGTTTGCTCCTGTTCTTCCTTCTCGGACTGCTTCTGTAGTCTCCGGGTGAGCTTTGGCTTCTGCTCCTGGAGTCTGGCTTTTCTTGCCATGGGCTATGGCGGTGGTGTCCCCTACTCCTCCTCCTGCTTTGTGGCTCGGCCGGCATCCCTTGCGCCCTCCTCGTCGTGTTGTCGTGGTTCTCGGCTGGTGCATGTGGTGCGTGTTCACTTCTCCAGCCTCTTTCTGAGGGCTCTGGTGGGTGCCGGCTTGCCAGTTGTGTTCAATGTTTATTCCCCCGCGCGCTCCTGAGCACTCGTTGTGACTGGTATTACCTGGTGATATATTTTTCTGGGTAGTGTGCTTCAGTTTTTAATGGATTTGGGCCCAGTTCTCTGTCCTGGGGTGAGTGCATGACATTGTTCTGTTTTCTGTCCTGCGTTGTTCTTTTTGCATTGTCACCCCTAATTTGTCGGGTTTGACCAGTCGTGAGTCCCGTGATCTCCGTGCCACTGGTTGCATGCAATCCTGGCTGTTTGGGTCCTGTCCCGCGTGCTGTGGTTGATCTCCTCCCTTGGGTGGCGATCCCCCTTCGTCTGATTTTGTGTGGCCCCCCAGCTGGTTGTGTCTGCATTGTCTGCCCTGGTGAGGTCCTTCCATTGGGTGGGTTTTGAGCTTCTTGACCCTGGGTGTCGGCCAGTGCTTGTTCCCGGTGTTCCTTCTCTTGCCCCGGTGGCTCCCTTCCCGCCCGGTTGTTGGCGACCTTTTCAGCCTGTGGGGTGTGCTGGGTTCCCGGTCTGCGCTGGGTCGGGTGAAACATTTTTTTTTTTTTTGGCATCTGCCTTTCTGTTGGCTGTTTCTTGGCTTGTTTTCGCCCCTGCCCCGTGGGGGCTTCTTGTTGCTCCCCTGGGTGGTTTGTATGCTGCCTCGTTCTTCAGAGAGGTTTGCGGGCTTGCCTCGGTCACTTTCTTCCAGTTTGTGTCCCCGGTGCTGGCTTTTTCTGCCTTCTTGTCCGGGCTCGCGGCTTTGCGCCTGGGCGGGATCTTTGACCTGATGGTGGGGCTCGCCTGGGTGCTTCCCGGTTCTGCTCCTGCGGATGGTGGCTCTGGGTGTTTTTTTGCTCAGTGGTCCGTGTTGTGCCTCTGTGGGCGCCTGCTCGCTCGGGCCTGGGGTTTCGTATCCTGCCGCGGTTTTTTTATTTCCCCCTTGGGGGTTTTTGTGCTCACACAGTGCTTGTGGTTGTCCGGGGGTGCTGGTTTTCCCGGTTCTCTTCCCCGGTGGGGGCACGGTGCTCCCTGTGCAGTTTGGATCCTCTTCTTCTTTGTCCCTGGTTTTGGGGTACTGGGTCCTGCTGGCTCGGGCTTGTTCCCTGAGGGTGTTGGCATTTCTCGGGCTCGTTCCGCCCAGCTGCTCTGTCTTTCTTGCCTTTTGGTGGGTTGCTGCCTGTGGCCTTGCCCCTGTGTTTGTGTGTTTGGCCTCCTGGGTGCTCGCCTCGGCGGCTCATTTGTTGCTTGTGGAACGTTGCGGGGGGGTTTTGCTTGTCCCCTGCGCTGGGCTGTCTCGCTTGTCCGTTCTGCATTTCCCTTCCTTCTGGGTTTGTTATGCTTTCTTGTGCATGGGGTCCCCTGGTGGGTGTTCGCCTTCCTGTTTGGGGCTTGGCCTTGGTCCTGGTCCTCTTCAGTGTCTTTGTTGCGGTTTCCTGCTGCCTCGGGGTCTGTTTGGCCTCGCACCGGCCTGGGCTCTTTGGTTGCTGTCGCACTCCCTTCCGGGGTTCCTATTGGTGGCTGTGGTCCATGTCCAGCCTGCCTCTCCTTGCTGGTGGGGTTTGGGTGACCTTCATTTTTTGTTCGGAGGGGTGCAGTTTTTCCCTTCTGCACCTCCGTCTGTTCTTGCAGCTCCTGCCGGTCTGGGTTGGTTCCATCTGGTTCCTTTGCTTCTGCCCTTGATTGCCTCCTGTCCTGGTGATTTGGTTTTATTTTCCCCTCCGGTCCTTGGTTTGGGGGTGGTTCGCCTCTGTTTCTTCTGTTCCTTTGGAGCCCCAGTGTCTCATGTCCTGTTTGGGTTTTTGTTCCCCACTCGCTTTGGGCGGGTGTTTGGACCGGCTTGCTGCTTTCTGTTCGGGGACCTGTTTGCGGTTACTTTTGGCTCCGTGCGGTCTGGTGCCGTTCCTTCTCTGTCCTCCTTCGGTCTTGGTGAGGGCACATTTTTTGGCGGCACTTCGTGTTTCGGGGGTCCGGGTTTTCGGTCCTTCCGTTGTCTTTCTGTCCCGGGCTGGTTCGTCCTGCTCGTGGTTGCCTCTCTCTTGGGTGGTTCTTCCGCTCGTCTGGCCTGTTGGGCTTGCCCTCTTCCGTGGGGGTCCCATTCTGGTCCGTTGATTTCTGGTGAGTTTCCATGAAGCCACTTGGCTTTGGTATGTGCTCACTTTGTTAGTCATGTGGCGAGGAAGACTAACGAGGAGGTAATGCCCGATTACTTACCGGTAATCTTCATTACTCCGAGTATAGTCTTCCTCGCCATATGAGTTCCCATCCCTCCCTCCCTGTCTGGCTATCGGCTTCATGTTGTGCTTGGTAGTTTCAGGCTGGTAGGTTGGGCCGGCCCGCCTCTTATGGAGGTCAGGGTGTAATGGGTCGGCCATATTGGGAAGGGATGGGAGGCATGGGTGGCTGACTTTTTGCTTTGGAGGGTTCTGGTGTGGAGCTGAAGCTCACTTTGTTAATCATGTGGCGAGGAAGACTATACTCGGAGTAATGAAGATTACCGGTAAGTAATCGGGGCAATAGCCTCCTTGGCTAAGCTCCACCCCTTGATGACATTTTGTTAAAGTTAGCCCCGGGCACTTCAGGCTGAAGCCCTGCAGTGCCGGGGGTTTCACATCAATCAAGGACTGTAGCCAGGCTTCCCACCCGTCCCCATCTCGTCAGAGAGTGAGGTGGGATTAACAACGAGAGGGAGAAGGGTGGGGTTAGAGACTGAAGCTAGAAATTTGATAACTGGATTTTGCGCAGTGTATCAGCATGAGTTTTGATGACTCACTGTGCAAAATCCAGGTCACACCTTCCTGCTCTGAAAGTGAGTCTGGAGTCTATGGACAGACATTGGAGAAAAGTGAGTGCTATCATGGATTTTGGGGAAACAGGAAGCAATGTCAGTGTAATGTCAGTGCCACCGTCTTTTTGTGCATGCGACTGTGTGTATGTATCTTTGTATGCATTTGTCTTTGTGTATGTGCGACTTTGTATGCATCTTTGCATAATTGACCGGGTGTTAAATGTGTGTGTGCGTGTAATTAGAAAGCCAGCCTGCCTGAGATGTTTTACGCTTATTGTGGGGTGAAGTCCGCTGACTAGAAGAACCACTGTGCGATGTGACATGGAAACGTGTAGATAGATAGCTGTTCATGGGAAATGTGTTATTATATTTGTGCATTACGAAAATGTCAAGAAGGCTCTGTCCCACCCACACCCAAAGAATTTAGACGGTGAAGAGTAACATTTAGCATTTTCCATTGAGCTACAAAAAGCAAAGCTGCACGTGAGGACTTTAATTCGTACCTCGGAAAAATACACCGGCTGTTTGAGCCACGCCTAGACCAGAACTTCTGTCACAAGACAAGGAGAGATACCCCAGGCCGACAAGGCCGTTTAGTTTTGCGATTTCAGCCGGTGAGGCCAAAGATGGGCTTCAGAGAGAGCTAACTGGCCACAAAGGGAAAGTGGGGGAGTGGGAGAGCCCCACAGCCCATTCTTTGGAAAAGAAGAGTTTTCTGAACGTCAGGCTCCTCCTTGCCTCGCAAGTATGATCAGCCTCCCCCTCTTGCACAATGAGAGCATTTCCACCCGACAAATCTACATCATTGAGCACATCATGTGCATATCAGCGCCCTTAACCTGCACTGCCCTCCCCCTCCTGTGACCCCACTTCACACGATATGGGCACTTAGACAATTCCACTGTTCCATGCAATGTGCACAGCAGTGCCCTCAACCTGCCATGTTCCTCACAATACTCCCATTCCATCCATCTGCGAGCGTGGCCCTCCTGTGCGTTCACATTGCACAATGTGGGCACCTACACCCTCCCATACCCTGAACGTGACAATACTACGTAGACATTAGTGCCTTTGGTATACGTTTGGCAGTCAATGGCCCTTTTTTAATAGGCCCAACCTGCTCGCCCCATTTTTGTCATTGGACCCCACTTCTCCTCCCTGGGGCAGCTCTCAATTCTCCCACGCCTTAAGGTGAGGTGGGTGAAGACACAGGCAAAGCCATCTGCTGGGACCCCCACGGACACTGCCCTCTTGGTACTCTCTAAATTTTCTTACACCATTCTTGGTTCCCTCTGGTGAGGTAATTGCCCTGAGAAACTTCTTGGTGGACGCCACATCTTTCTCTCATCCCTGACTTTCCCAATGCTCTGCATGGGGCCGACCTCAGGAGCAACAAAGACAAGTATAACTCTATCTTTGAGCGGCACATATTCTTGCACTAGCCCTGTTAAGAGCTTCGAAATACGAATGCAGAAACAGAATATTTGTTTTTATTGATGAACCAGCTTCTGGCGATTTCAGAGTCTTCTGACAATCAGAGTAGTGGTTTGTATGAAAAGACAGAAATTCTCAGAATCTTGCCTTGCAGATTTCTTCAACTTTTAAGTTTTGTCTCGCTACTGCCAGCAGCTTGCCTATCCCCTTTTTATTTTTATTAGCCAAGGCAGCAGGTGAAGTATTTACATGACACTGTTTCTTCTTGGCAAGATTGATAAAAAAGCATACTAACGACTTGAGGTAATTTCCATAAACCAGCATCCTTATTCAATAGACAATTCTGCATAGTGTGTGCATTGCTTGAATGGTCAATAGTTTTCAATATCATAGCATGCCGAACATTTGTACTTAAATGTTTGCTCTGGTATTTAGAAGTATTTTGAAGCTCCTGGTGGCCGACGGCACTGGGGGCAGCCCCGACACCCACTGACCACGCACGCAACCTGGAAATCATCCTCGACTTAACGCTCTCCATGACCAAGCAAGTCAACGCCGTCTCCTCCTCCTGCTTCAACACCCTCCGCATGCTCCGCAAGATCTACAGGTGGATCCCGACAGATACAAGAAGAACAGTCACCCAGGCCCTCGTCAGCAGCAGACTCGACTACGGAAACGCCCTCTACGCGGGAGCCCCGACAAAGCTCATCAAACGACTGCAACGCATCCAAAACGCCTCAGCACGACTGATCCTCGACGTACCATGCCACGGCCACATCACCCCCCACCTGAGAAACCTGCACTGGCTCCCCGTCAACAAGAGGATATCCTTCAAGCTCCTCATCCACGCACACAAGGTACTCCACAAGACCAGCCCAGCCAACCTCAACAGACGACTTTCCTTCTACATCCCCAACCGCCAGCTCTGCTCTGCCGACCTCGCACTTACCACCGTCCCGCGCATCCGAAGAACTACCACCGGCGAGAGATCCTTCTTCCACCTCGCTGCCAAGTCCTGGAACACCCTCCCACTGAGCCTACGACAGACCCAAGACCAGCTGACCTTCAGGAGGCTACTCAAGACCTGGCTGTTCGATCAGTAGCGGCGCCCCCCCCCCCCCGCCCCCCTCCCAGCGCCTTGAGACCCTCACGGGTATGTAGTGCACTCTACAAATGTTTGATTGATTGATTGATTGAAGCAGATTGTGGTGCTGGGTAAACTCCCGCTGCCACAGAATACGATGGTCTGTAATTTATTAAAATAAATGATATGGTGAAAGACAAACGTTCAGTTTTACAGAAGCAATGAAACGCTATTTGTTCTCTCCCTTTGCAGGCAGTAGTGGCCCGGCCTCTTGTGACGTGGCAGAGTGTGATGCCTGAGAAGGCACTGGGGCCGGGGTATGTGGGTATGGCATCCGTAGTTGGCGTGGGTGTCTGCGACAGCGTGGCCAGCATTACTTCTAAACACTCTGCTCTGGTAAGTGGCACTGTCATTTTTTCACACATTTCATTTGTATATATATTGATGCCCTAGGCTGACTTGCTGGAACACAACTCTGAGGTGGTGGGCTCCTCAGAAGATAAAAGAGACCCAGGAGGAAAAACCCCTGTTGAGGGCGCTCCCCGCCTACGTATCCTGTGCTGTGGCACGCGTGCTAGAGCTGCTGTCGCCACCCTGCTTGATATCCCCCCTCCCCCGCCTGATCAACTTCACCCAGGCTTTTATCCCTTACCTTCCCAGGCAGCTAATCTGCTGACAACCTGACAAAGACCTGAAAATATGATATTTTTGCTGCTTTGCTGTGACACTATAATTGCCAGTGCCTGCCCTCTCACTGCTTGCTTTTAGAATGAATACATTTTTTTTATTAATCAAGTATACCTATTTCTGTTTTATGTCATGTGGAAACATAAACATTGCCTTTTGACTTTCACAACAGTGTTTATGGTTATGGATGTGCACTTCTAATGTGCTACATTATTAACGTTTATCATAACCATAAGCACTTCATCTATTAATGTATTGCCGCAGATATACATTTATATATGTTTTTTAATCCTAAATTATACCTGCTTGCTAGGGCCCCTGCAGCCATATATATGCATTCTAGCTTGTTGGAAATGTGTTTCAACACTGCTTCATAATTTACCTTTCACCGCTGTCCGAGTTTATCAACCCTTTCGTACGCTTTACTTTTTATGTAAACAGTGTCTGAGGACGCTTTTAAATGTCTACACTTGTACATTTTTCTTTTGTTCTAAACTTTATGTAAACACTCTCGGAGATTCCTTGATTGTTGCTCTCCCCACAAATTGCTGCTGCTTTCCTTCCTTCATTTACCCTCACCCATATAGCCTGTGCTGACCATGTCCTAGTGCAGTTTTGCGGAAACATTTAGCAGCACCTTTATTTTGCCTGCTTTGTGTTCACAGCAGTAAATTACAGGAGGTGAGGGAGGTCTGGACAAAATAATCCCTGTCGAAAGGAGCACAGCACCACTTACACTGCTTGTGACTCAGTTTTTTACCTAAACTGCCATCAAACTCAACCAGACCATATTTGTTCAACGCAGAGGTGGTGAGATTAGGCCTGGGCTATATTTCCGTTCCGCTCGCGGAAATTGCGATAATTTGACATTTTCGCGTTCCGCGGAGAGCGCGAAAATGTCAAAATTTCCGCATTCCGCAGTTTAGCGATAATTTGTTTCTTGCTCGCGCTGTAAAATGATACATTCTCGCGCGCGATCGCCTTACCTGAATCCCCGCGTTCGCCGACAAGTTTTCCCAATCCGGTCGCGTTCTCCACGAGATGTTGGATTGCTGGTAGCCATTTGCGTTGTCTCGCGACAGTTCGTGCCCGCTGTAATGTCATTGGTCGCGCGATCACGTCTTTCTTCTCGCGATCATGCACAGCGAGAAGAGTGAAAACAAGATGGCCACGCCCGCGAGCAACCGCATGGGTAAGTTGACGAGCCGCGACCTCGCAGAAAATACCCCGAACAGGCAGGAAAATAACTTCCGCATCTTCGCGATATTTCCGCTTGTTTGCGGAGATTTTTAACATTTTCGCGATAATTTGCAAAAAAAAATTCGCAAATTCCGCCCACCCCTAGTTGAGATCAGTGGAGGTGCGCATAAAGAAGCGACATTCACAGCAGAAAATAAAAATATGAAATACTTTCCCTCCAATGAGCGGCTTTCCAGACTCTGGTTGTACTCCTAGTCTCGGTCTTCCATCCAGAGGGTTAGTTTTTTTTTGGGGGGGGGTTTTGGCTGTGTCTATGTGCATAATCTCTTTAACTGTTAGAACATCTAAAACAGAAACACAACTGATACTCTGTCTGCAAGAGAGACAAGTAGAGGCTCAATTATACATTTTTTTGGGGAGTCAGGCTAGGCTGACTAGGATGGGATGTATGTATTTAACCATCTACATACCCACATGCACTTTACTAGACTACTTAATAATTAGTTTAGGCCAACCCTCACCTCGTTTTTGACTGTGAAGAGTAAAGTGCATGTGTTCTCAAATTTGCTTGAAAATGCACCATTTACCCACTCATTTTCAAAATGTTCTCAAAACCCTCCTTAGGTCATTCAGGCTCACTAGCTACGCCTGCTCGCTGCGGTGTGCTCCACAACAAATTTTATGCCCCCACCTCTTTCAAATGTCATCAGCCGCCACTGTCCAACTTGATCACCTTTATCAGATTACCTTGAATTTGGCACTGTAGCCACCATTCCAGGCTTAGTGGCACTGCCTGTGACGGCAGTAGATAAATCCCTGATAGATTCCTCCTGCGATAAATATTCTTGATAATACAATTATCTATTAGTCCTGAACTCCTTTATATTTAAAGAGATCTATGGTTGTAGGTAACAGGGGCTTTCCAAGTGCAAGTCACCATTCTAGGAACCACCATTCTTCCCCTTGTAGTATGGGAAATCCCTATGGGGCTCCTCCTATGGAGTGAGAAATCCCAGAAATTGAAGTAATGTGCAACTTTAGAAACTTCTAGAAGAGAGCTGTTTTGTTGAAGTTTTACAGAACAGTTAGTACCCAAAGAATAAGTTCAGGAACTTTTGAAAAGGCACAAAGAAAAAGGATGTGTCTTGTAAGATGTGGTCCTAAAAGAAACATGTTATGCGCTATACCCAGACACACAGAAAATGCCTTTGCATAGGGAAAAGGACCCTGTCATTCTGAATCAGAATGGTTGCTCCAGGATAAAATCTTGTAATTGCATGATGCAGGGGTATATAATATTTAGTATATAATTTGAAAATCCTTCAGCTCTGAAATGATGAGCCTGTGAAAGAAGTATAAGAATTCTCTTTGACGTTATCTCAAAGGCAGTGAAGCGGGGGTACTGCTACGGAGTTATGATATTTTTTTCACCCTGAGAGTGAGGGCAAAAATAGAGAGCCAGATAGTGACCAGTCTCACCATTTGGAATCGGTGAGTATGGAAACCGTAACTTGGGCAACTCTTAACCAGGGTCTATATAGATGTTAAATCCATGTCTGTCTCTTGTGACTTACGCAGTCAAATAGAAGCCATGCTTAGGCCTGGGTGGTAAATTCCGTTCCGCTCACGTAATTTGCGTAATTTGGGTAATTTCGCGTTCCGCGGAGAACGAGGAATTGCCCAAAATTCTGCGTTCCGTGGAATTTTTTGCTTGTTTGCGTTCTCAAAATACGTGTTCGCAAGATATTTTCCCCCGAGCACGAAAACAGCGTTCGCAAACAGGAAAAAAAGCATCGCGAACAAGCAATTCCGCGTGTTCGTGGAATTTCTGCGTGCTTGCCGAGATTTTTTACCATTTCACAGAGCTTCGTAGCGCGACTACGCAAATTCCGCCCATCCCTAGCTTAAAGTATGCACTCGCTCTGCATTTCATCAATCAAAACACCTAGAAACATGGAAAATAAAAGGTGTCTTTGGGATGCTGGTGAATCCACTCACCTAGTTTCTGGATGAAAACAACATAATCATAAACTAAAAACTGCTTTCTTCACCTGCCCCTTGTTATGTACTTCCTCCCAGCCCAAGTGAGCCCGCTGGAATTGCTGATAGCTACAGCTCCGTGCTTGCTTGCTCGTTCTGCCGCTCAAGCCCTGTATACCCAGTGTCAGACCGGATTTCTGCATTTCCTGGCCGCATATATCATGGTGCCTCCCTTCATAGCTAACAGCCATCTGATATGATTGAAAGTTGCTATATTTGAAGCAGACAAATAAATATTGTAATGTTGTAAATCTGTAACAACAACAAGCGTTTGATGTAGATACCACGTTGTTATGGCTCTCTTGCTATCGGCATCCTTTGAATAGTGTTGTGCAGCCCACCGGTATAAGGCCCTCGGGTGTGGTCTGCACTATACTAAGACTTAGAAAAATAAATACACCCTACCCCCTGCAGGCAGGAAGTCTGTGTACATTCTGGAGCCACAACACCGGAAATGAAGGCCCCATTGTCACTATTATCCAAAATAGAGAAAGGAAGGGACCAAAATAAGTACCAGCTTTAAAATAACATTGTACAAAGGGAGCATAAGGTTGGGGATGGGGCAGTGGACTGGTCCAAAGCTTTCATACTTAAAGCTGCACCGTTTGTAAGGCTACGGCTAGACTTTGTACTGTTTTTCTGCTGATACAGTGAAAGTCCATCTTGGATGGCAATTGGCCAAACGGTTCAAGTAGGTGGAGCGGTCAGCAGTATTCAGGGTTTTAAGTGGGATGAAAAAACTGGGGGGGGGGGGTGGTCTCTCAAAGGGGCGTGGCCAATGGAATTAAGGGCATGGCTTAAAAACACATAAACTAAAAATCTGTGCTCAACATATTGTGCTGCCTGGTATTATGCTGCTTCTGTCATTGTATCCACATATATAATACAAGTAACATAACACCGATAACAAATCAGGACTATTGGCTTTGTCAATGGTTGTTTGTTGCTTAAGATAAATAAGCAACTATGGCTTAGTTGTATATCATTTGAAAATCCTTAAGTTCTGAAATGATGAGCCTGTGAAAGAAGTATAACAATTCTCGTTGACGTCATCTCAAAGGCAGTGAAGGGTGGTACTCCTGCGGAGTAAAGATTTTTTTGTTCACCCAGAGGGTGAGAGCAAAAATAGAGAGCCCGATAGGGACCCGTCTCAACACCTGCTTTTTAGTACTGCCGGTGCCCGAGCAGTATTACATTAAAACATCACTTGAATTAAATGAAGGACGCGGTCCAGTTAAGGGCCTTCTCTTGGATTCCGGCTTCTAGGAGGCGTGTTTTTAGAGTGCGATGGCAGACTGTGTCGAAGGTGGCTGACAGGTCCAGGAGGATGAGGGCTGATGTTTCGCCGTTGTCTAGTTGGTGCCTGATGTCGTCTGTGGTGGCGATGAGGGCTGTCTCGGTGCTGTGGTTTAGTCTGAATCCGGACTGGGACGGGTCCAATATGTTGTTGTCTTCCAGGTGGCGGGCCAATTGTATGTTGACGATTTTCTCGATGACCTTCGCCGGGAACGGGAGCAGGGAGATGGGCTGGAAGTTCTTGAGGTCCTTGGGGTCCGCCATGGGCTTCTTGAGGAGGGCGTTGATTTCAGCGTGCTTCCAGCTTTCCGGGAATGTTGCTGTTTCGAAGGAGATGTTGATGACCTTCCGTAGTTGGGGTGCGATGGCTGCATCTGCTTTGTTGAATACATGGTGTGGGCACGGGTCTGACGGAGATCCTGAGTGGATGGAGTTCATGACATTGTGTGTCTCGTCGTCGTTGACGTTGGACCGGGAGGTCTGGCGGTTGGCGCTGGTGGTGTTCACAGGGGGGGTGGAGTCTGGCGTAGTCGGGACGATCGTGGTGTTGAAGCTGTCGTGGATGTCAGCGATCTTGCGGTGGAAGAAGATGGCTAGTGAGTCGTACAGTTCTTGTGAGAGCAGGATGTCGTTGTCGCTGGGGTTAGAGAGTTCCTTTACGATGCTGAAGAGCTCTTTGCTGTTGTGTGCTTTGTTATCCAGGCGGTCTTTGAAGGAGGATCTCTTGGCTAATCTGATGAGGTGGTGATGTCTGCGGGTGGCGTCCTTGTGGGCTGCGTGGTGGTCCGGTGTGCGTTCGTGGAGCCATATCTTCTCCAGTTTCCGGCATGTGCGTTTGGAGGTCTGGAGCTCGTCGGTGAACCAGGTGGCTCTCTTGCTGGCATGGCTGTTGGAGTGTTTCTTGAGCGGGGCGAGGGTGTTGGCACAGTCAGCGATCCACTGTCTGAGGTTGCGGGCTGCGGCGTCTGGGCTCGTGGGGTCGGTGGTTGGGTTCTGGGCAAGGGTGGTGATCAGCTGGTCTTTGGTGACTTTGCTCCAGCAGCGGTGGGGCCGCTGTTGGGTGCGGTGGTGCGTGGTTGGTTTCTTGAAGGTGAAATGGATGCAGCGGTGGTCGGTCCAGTGGAGTGGGTGTGGTGACGAGTTGTCAGAGGCCAAGGTTGGCGAGGTTGTCGATCAGGGTGGCGGAGTTGGCGTCGTTGTTGTTCTCGAGGTGGAAGTTCAGGTCCCCGAGGAGGATGTAGTCCGTGGAGGCGAGTGCGTGGGTGCTGGCGAGATCGGCGATGGAGTCGCTGAACTGAACACGGGGTCCGGGGGGTTCTGTAGATGAGTGTTCCTCTGAGGGTGGTGTTGGGGTCGGTGTGGATCCAGAAGTGCAGGTGCTCGGCGGTGTTGAGAGTGTCGTCCGCGTGGGTGAAGACCTTGAGGGTGGACTTGTGGACACCATGCCATTCCAGTTTGAACCCAGCCAAATGCAAATCAGTCTTGACTCTGCTTCCCATGGGAACAGTTCAGCCCATACTGCCAGGCCCGGTCCTCCATGGACTGGAAACAAGTATCCTAGGAACGGTTTTGGGGTTTTACTCTTCATTAGAGCCTTGGCACCTTTGCCATGCCAGTGGCGCAGTCTTCAAACTATATGAATCTGGATTGGATTAGTGTGAAATGCAATCGCTCCAATTATACCCTACTAACTGGAGCCACTATTATTGCACCTACTGGCACTGTGTCTGAACAACTAACAACACAGCCTAGATTATGTGAACTTTGTCACATAATCTTTTTGGTGATTATGGCCTATTTCACTTCAGATTTTTCCTTGAATTGTTTTATTTAAATAAACAAATCATTAAAATATAAGGTAATCCCTTTACCATAGGAAGACCAGCAAGGTATCCTTTACAGTCAGTCATATTTCACTTCCTCATTTTTACCTCTACTTTTGCGACCTGAGGTGTGGTTTTTGGGCTTGTCCAACACTGTTACTCTCTCTATCAAAAAATAATGGCTCCTTGTCCAGATGTCAGCTCTTGCATTACACAGATTCCATATTAAACCAGAAGTACGTTTTTGTTAATGTATGTATTTCAGTAATATTTCCGTAGGAACACTGCACAAAATGTAAAACAATTAGATTAAGATTTCATAAAATTAAAATTCACATAAAATTTACAAACAAACGTTAGTACAAATGAAGAAAAAAAAAAAAAAACAATATCAGATATTCACAACAGGTGACTTTAACAATATATGTAGAGCCTCCTCATTTCCACCAGGCATTTAAAGAATATAGGTCTGATAAATTTCACTTGAAGATTCAATAATCCGGGGAAACAAACCAGATCCTTTATAATAGTTCCATAATTTTGGAACATTGGAAAAGCACTGATCCCATTAGTTTTGATCCACACATTTTCACCTATTTCAAGCTATGCACATTTAAAATGGAGAAAAACTCTTGGGGCTAATGGACAAATATTGGATCAAAAATAGAATTGCATTGCTCCACATCGTACACATAAACCATTCAAGTGCAATCTTTTTATTTTAGTACAGCACAGTAAATCGTCTTGAAAACTTTTTGTCAGAGTTCATTTCTTTCAATGTGAACTCAGAATATTTCTATTTTTCGTGATAAAATGTCTTCATTAATTCTATTTCAAGGTGAATGATTTCGCTAGAGATACTGAGAGCTCAGAAATGTTTTCAAAGCTGGGATTCAACTACGGGCAATTTATTGATAGAGTTTGAATTGAATGTAGTGCTACCGCTGACATTTTTACAGTATAAACCTTGAAAAGTGATTGTACATCTCTTTTGCTTTTGAGCTCTAAAGTATTGTAATACACCATACCCTATAGACTCTGCTTTAGTCAGTTGACACCTATCATGGGTAGACCAAGAAAGATTATTCAATATATTCCTTCGTATGCAGGTGTAATCTTTTACTAACTCCAGTCTTTTCCATTTGTAATACCAAGTACGATGAATTTCAAAACCCTGGGCACTCATTACCATTATTTTAGTGTTCCACTAATTAACAGAGAAGTTATGATGTTGAGCAAATTATGCCAGGGTATCAATTTGTCTCTGTAATCCTACGGCAGTAAGGTCCATTAGAACTGATTTGTCTGCATACAGTAAGATGGATATTTGGTTGTGTTCCTTAGTTTTGGAATATACATTTTAGCTCTTTTTCATAAGTTAGGAAAACCTGATAAATATGATAAGAGTAAAAAAGATGCTAAAATATAGCCATGTTTTAGACCATTGTTAACTTCAATTTTACTGGAGTACTCATTTTCCTACCCCAAGAGTACTTTTATTCTATTATCTGAGTGCAAATTTATCAATGGTCACAGTAGCTCAATTTGGATGCCCAGTTTAATTAATTTGTGCCATAAATTGGCTCTATCCACTTCCTGTTGAAACCTACAAATGCCATATACCTATGCCTATCATGCGTAAACTCAAAATATTTTCAAGTGTAGAACATACTTCCCGATCTGCAGATTTTTCAGTGGGCAAGAGCTCACACAATTTTACTCATGCTATTAATCGGTGTAGGAGACTTTTGGCAAATATCTTTCCCGTGAGATCAGAAATGGCTATAATGGCAGAAGCAATCATTTTTAAGTAAATTACAATCTCCCTTTTTATAGAGAGGAATGATGTTACTACCCTTCCATGATTGAGCAATCAGATCAACACTTAAACAATAATCAAATAGAGGTTTAAGAATTTCAGCCCACAAAATTGGATCTAATTTAACTATATTAGTTGGTATACCATTTGGACCTTGTGCCTCGGAATTATTGAGGTTAAGGATTATATTTGCTATATTCTCCCTTGCTAACCCATCCCAAGAAGCACTATAAGAAGGGGAGAGTGGTGGAGTTATATTTGTTGAAAGATATAACTTAGTAAAAAAAAGATTCAAATGTTCTTTGTCTATTGAAATAGGACATTACTTACCGAGGCTTTTCGCAATCAAGTACCAAAATGCATGTTCATCACCATATGTTGCTACCAAGTTTAAAGAAAACCAATATTTAACTACCTTGTTATCCTTACTTTGTTTTCTTAGTATTTTTTTTTCCTGTCGGGCACTAAGTTATGTATGGATTCAGGTGATATTACAGGGAATTTCGGTGTAAATAAACTCTCTTAGAGAACATAAAAGGTATTCTGAGATTTCAATAACAAGAGAGTCGATGATGTAATATATGGAATGTTGTAACTATAATATCACAGTCAGATCTTTATTCTTAATATAACAGATTTGACAGACATCGTACATTAAAAGGATATACACCAGTTTCCTGAGAAAAAACCCCATATGAAGTATATGGGGTATAAAGTTGGTGAGTATCACCCCACACATTAGGTTCAGTATCAAATTTTATTAGTTCCTGCATAATTAATAAAGAAGAAACAATCAGTGACATCTGAGTTCCTCTTTTTCAGCAGTAGTTTCTTGATTCCAAATTGTTAAATCTTACTTTAATTAGGACCAGACTTAGCTCAAGAGCCCAACCTAATACGATATTTGTAGGACAATTATAATTCTTGTTTGGTGCAATTGGAGGTGCTGAATCCCAAGCTATATCTAAGAGCCCGATTACAACTTTGGCGCAATGGCAATGGCTCAGTTCCAGCTCTACTGCGCCACAGTTGCGCAAGGACTGTCGGCAGTATTACGAGTTAAAAATGTGTAGCTCGTAATACTGCCAGCAGTCATTTGCCATTCCCATGGTGGTGCCGGGAAAACAGGCACCGCAATGGGAACTGCAAAACAATCCACCACAGCATGGACGGTGACGTCCATGCTGAGCTGGAACTTTGTGGGAATACAGACAGGGGGGCACATGTTGTGCCCCCCTGAATGTATCCCCATGGCGGGCAGGCCAAGGGAAACCTATAGGGCCCCTCTGTTCTTGCACCATCAGCCTTTTCATGGCAGTGCTCCGTTATGAAAAGGCTGGAGGTGCAAGAACATGTAATATGCTGAGTGTACTACAGGATGAAAAACATTAGCTTTTGGATTTAAAATAGATGTTTCTTACTGTTTAGATAAACCATAAAAGATATTAGTAACCCATCAGTGCTTAATTTGTAAAAAAAATAATAAGTGCAGGTGCCCAATGATTTTCTTAGGACGCCATTGCCCACTTCCCTTACCAGCCATGCCCACTTCCTCCAGTGGCACCACCCACTTCCATCATTGGCACTGTCTGTTCCTGCATGATGCCCAATGCTGGATTGTAGTAGGTGTTCTGTTGGGTTTTCCTCTGAGAATTGTTTTTAAAATAAAGGGGTCGATTAGTAGCATTTTAAATAGTCCAATATTTTCTTCTCTGAAAGGGCACTTTGAAAATGCATTCATAAAATATATTTCACTCCTTTCATGGCTCGAGTTATGAAGGAGGGCAAGAGCTGGTGTGGGAAAATGCCTCTTTCTGCATTATTACTCCCATTTATTTTAACCGATGTTGCTGGATATTTGACTTTGCACACTGGGACACTGCTAACCAGTCACGATTGCATGTGCTCTCACCCGTAAAATATATTGAAATTGACCACACTCCTAACTGGCATATTTAACTGACCTATAAATCCCTAGTACAGTGTTTCCCAAACTGTGGGTCCCAACCCATTGATGGGTCACAAGCCGATTTCTGGTGGGTAGGGAAAGTGCAAGCAATAAATATAAATGCCTTTAAATTCTGTATTTAGCATGTCACATTTGCTGTGCTTCAATCATAGAAATCAAATCTCAGACTTAGGGCCTGATTACGAGTTTGGCAGTGCAGGAGCGGGACCGCAACGCTGCCGTCTCGCTCCTGCTCCACCAAGCCCATGTGCGCACCACCCGCCAGAATGCAACTTTTTTTGTCTCTGACGGGCGGATTTTTGGCAGTCCCACGGCGATGCCTATGAAATAGGCACTGCAAAGGGAACGTCAAAGGCAGTACTTGCATGACATGGACTGGTGCGGTCCAAGACGTGCAGCTACTAGGGCACATGCACCCATAAGGGCACACCATGTGCCCCCCTGCTTGCACCCCATGGCCCTGAGGCAACAGGTGGCCCTGTACGCCCCCTTTGTTTCCTCTCCACCACGAATTTCATGGAGTTGGAACTGCCATCAAAACTGGGGCAGAGAGAAAACTTGCAATATGCTTGGTGGGATCGTGGCGATCCTGCGAAGCATATTGTGGCCTCAAGACTCCCACGCCACCGCCAGGGATCACTGGCGATTGCGGAAGCGCAATGGCGGTCCAACCACCATAGTTGTAATAGGGCAGTCAAAAGACCACCACTGCCACACCACCGTGAGTCTGGCAGTCCGTGGACCTCCAGACTCATAATCAGGCCATAAGTCTTCTGAGAAATTGCTGCTTATGTCTTTTTTAACATGGGGTTTACAAACTTCTCTCACTTTGCAGTCCGAGAAAGAAAGGTAAAGTGAATTATGTGAAAATATTACTGGGGTACAGAATGTGAAAGGGCAAGATATAGAAGAAAATGTAGAAACGTGTAAATGTGCACATTCAGAAAATAAAGCACATTTTTATTGTAATTCTCAAGTGTGGCGGAAAGAAAGATTTTAATAGGATCTAAACAAATCGAGACATTTTTTATTTTGATTGAAAACGGATAAATATCAACTAAAATTCGATTTCCATGAATGAATATTTGAGAGCAATATAGTTTTATCAGTAAAACTGTATGTAGGTGCAAATATAGTGGCCCTTTCAGTGTAAGATGTGCTGTCTGTAAATGACAGTGCACCAGCACATGATGCTTGAGTAACATTTAAAAATTGCCCACCTCCTGTCCATTTAGGCTAGGTGGGTCATAAACGTTTGTAATGCTAAAAAGGGGGCTGTGGTTCTAAAACGTTTGGGAAGTGCTACCCTAGTATATGGTACAAAGTTTACCCAGAGCCAGTAAGTTTAATGTCAATAGTGGACTGCAACACTTATGGTGCCACCCACCACAGTCACAGTGCAAACATGACTGCATGTGTAGCTTCTCTGTGGATCTTCAAAACTGCCAATTCAACCTGTCAAAATTACCTCTTTGGACAGGCCTACCTCCTCCTAATAAAAATTAATAGGTTAACCATAAGTAGACCTTAATGCCCATAATGCAGGGTACATGATATTTAAAAGAAGAACATGAAAACATTTCATGCTAAATATGCCCTTAGAGTGACAAGGAACCAAAAGCTATTTTCACTGTAGAAGGGTTAGCTGTTCCATAGGAAACATTGGGATAGAATAATAAATGCAATATTTAAGGGACTTTTAGAAAGCCACCTCTTTTCTGCCTTAAGCCTCTAGAAGACCATTTGCATAAGCTCCCAACAGCCACCCAAGGACTGAATAGTACCTTGAGGAGGTATGAACTTTCTACCAGAACTGAAACAAAGGTCTTGGGTTTTGGGGGGGGGGGGGTGGTCTGTTCCTCTGGCTAGATGCCCATCTGGGCTGTGCCCAGGAGCTAGGCACCAATCACAGTGGGAGAGGAGCTGCCCACAGAACTGGGTTTGAGTGATGACAGAGGAGATTTTGCTCATTTCATTGACCACACCTCTAGAATGGGCACGGGAGCTCTGTACAGGGAATAAAGGTTCTGAAATGTTGGGCATGAGGTAGAAAAGGGCACAGTGGAATTGTTGGCAGTAGGCACTCAAGAACTGCTGCAAAAGTGTGAAGGTACCCATGAGAATTATGTTCCTATTGCTTAGAGATGGGCCAGGAGTCACACCCACCCACAGGCTAATGCCAAATATGGCACCCCTGGGCCCTCTCTTCAGAACACTACCAGGATTATGGAAGACAGAGAGAATGCACCTTCTGTTGGGTCCTTTGAGAAAACCTGAAAGGCTGGACCTGCTCCCACTTGTAACCAGGACACAGAAGTGAACTCCAGGGGTCATTTGGCTGACTTCCTGTTAAGCTATAGGGACACAACAAGGTGCAGCAAGCCCTTTTCCTTAAGAGCCCAGCTGACCAGTTCCAACTGGACATGCCCGGGACCCTGCTGGTGACTTCTGCTGGAGTGAGTCTTGACTCTAAAGTACTGTTCCTGAGGTCCTTGTACTCTTGGCTGTGTCTAAGTATACTCCTCCTACCATCCTTAAAAAAATGGGAATTATAATCTTTTTACTCCAAAGACCTTTTGAGGCCTAGGACAAATCTGCCAAGTCAATCCAACGAAGGTGCTTTCCTACTGGGCCAAAGATTAAGGCTGCTCCCGCTCCAAGTTAGTTTTTCGCAGCACTATATCCGTTTTGGCATGATGTTGTGGAGAAGGTATCTAGCATCATGGAGACCCGTTTGGCTACAGCTTGAAGCCTTGCCCTACTGGAGGAATCCGAGCTCCAAAAAAGTGATTATGTATGAAAGTGGAAAGTTTTCACATAGCGAAGGCACCAAAAGTCTCCGGCCAATGAGCGACCTTCCATGGGCATGAAATTTGAATGTATCCCGCCCGGAGCTTTCTAACCAAAAGTCGACAGCTTTACCGGAATCTCGACCAATGGTTATCCATCCTCATGAAGACCTTCTCAGCCACTGCCTGCTGCCTTGCCTCAATGGGGATGCTTGACTTTCATTTCAGAGACTAAGTCAGAATGTAAAACCTCTGACCAGGATGAACTTGCTTTCTGTATCCGATCTGCGCTCCATTGTGGTTAGCCTTAAATCACACCGAGGTACAGGTCTAGTGCAAGAAGATGACCAGGGTTGAAACTTACCGTTTCTTACACTTATTTTATTTAAATCTTTAAAAATTAATACATCTGCTCACCATTATTGCATTTTTGCCATTTTTGTGTAATTTTGTTAAATTATTCTCAATTTTTATAAATTGGAGTAGGATTTTTATTGTGTTGTGTTGATTTTTGTACTGTATTAGTACTTCTAAATGCTTAACACATTTCCTCAAGTTAAGCCTGTCTGCTTTTTGCTATAGCTACCAGGGTTTGAGCACAGGTTTAGATTACTGAAACCTTTATTGGATCTAACAAGGTTTGGGACAGTATTACTTGTGGTGGACTAACCTTTGTCCCAACTAAAAAAAACACTTTACCACTATTGGCATCTGAAAATAGATGCTTTGGTCTTTGTTCCACTGATTTCAAGAAAAGCTTTAACTTACATTTGTAATATGTGACAATATAAAAAAATTGTGTCAAACATAAGCTGAAAAATTAAGACTTCACATCGAACGTGCCTTTGCCTTTCTGGCACCTGTGTATTTATTTATTCCCAACTGGTACAAGTAGAACCTGAGCATACTCTGCTGCAGCTTGAGAGGTTCCCTATAATTCAGCCAGATGTAAATGGACTTAATTGTTTGGCTCATTCGGGCGAGGCCCTTAGCCTCACCCACAAAACATTGTCGGCCCACACCTTAGCAACTCTGAAATCACTTGAGGCACCTTTAATAATAATAACATTAACTTGTGTTTTTTTTTACATAACACTTCATACAGCACTTCTGTCATTTCTAAGATCTAGTCCTTCTTTTTAAAATGTTTTCTGGGATTGAGTAGATTTACTTGATGAAAATGGTTCACACCACTGATAAATAAGCAGATAGCAGAATGAATGGCTTTTATTTTCAGAGATCTTTCTGCCACAACTTCTATATCACTGCAGGTGCAAAGAGTGCTTTTGTTCACACCTATTCATTTCTGATGTGATTATGCAATGGAGGTTGTTTTGCGAGTACTGTTATGCCGTCTGATAATTTGTACACTTTGGAGAGATATCTAGCCTTCCCCCGTTTTCAAAATGTCATTGACCTCAGGGGTACCCCTTGGCTGATCACAGGTCACAGCGAGGCTCTTCCAAGGATAATGGCATGAAGAAATTGCTAATTCTATTTAAAAAATAAACCTCCTCTCAAGCTCTGTGCAGAAGAGGCATTTTTCAAACACGTTTTTTGTTGTTCATAGACAATTTTTGCTAACAGTTTGCTTTTAGTTTCCATATTCCCAAAGGAAGGGGGTGGGCACAAATGGCAGTGCTTTTTTTCTTTCAGGGGATAATGACTTCAGCAAGGGCTAACCCACCACCTTTAAACAGATATTGTTTTTCACGTCTTGAGCTTTTTCATGATTGTCCTGTTGCCACACCCCTCCCCCTCGGGTCATATGTTCTTGCCCACTTTGAGACGATTTAGAATGTTGCCGCACCGAAGGTTCGTGGTTGAGCTCTCTGCGTGGAGACGACGGGCACCGGAAGTGTGAGCTGTGGCTGAGGTTAACTGCTGTCAAGAACAATAAAGCTCTTATCTGAGATTATCCACGTTTCCCTGTGATGTTTCACGCTCGCATGGATTCCTCTTGAATTTCACACTGGCGAAGAGGATGGGATATTTCACAACAGGCTTGTAAATGTTTTGCTTCCTAGCCACATAAGGAAGGGACACAGTGCGGATACACTTGACAAGTTGTTTGACACTGCCACCATTTACCTCAATCCCAATGGCAAAGCTACTTGTTTAATGGCTTTTGTACCGCAGTCTACCTTGCAAAACCATCTTACATTTATTTCCTTACTGTGAGAAATTTGTTTGCTGGTTAAAGCAATGAAAACATGCTCAAGCAACAGCCGCAATCCCCTTCAGGGTGAGCCGCAAAATGACTAAATTAACTTATGCTTAACCCTCTCATAGCTTGGCACAAAAGGAGCTAAGCTTAACTTAGAGACAATATGTAAAGTAAAAGAAAAACACACTACAAGAAAAATAAAACATAAAACATTTAGAAACATAGTTAATTTTTAATAAATTATCTGGGACCAAAATAACAAAAATCCATTTAGTAGAACCAGAGCTATGCAGTTTTAAAGATTTAAGTAAAAACAGTGCTTAAAAGCAAAAAGCGTCACCTGGGGTTTTTCGATTGAATCGGACAGGGACAAAGTTACAAGTTCAGGTTGACTGCAATGGAGTGCGGGTCAGGTACAGAGACCAAGTTAGGCTGACTGAGTATTGCACCTTATTTCTTTGGTGCGCAGTCTGCGCAGTGTTGCTTTGCAAGGCTTTGCATTGTCTAGCGTCGGTTCTGAGGAGCTGCAAGGGATGCAATATGAGGTATTGTATTGAGTTGATGAGGAGCTGTGAGGTTCTGCCCAATTCCAAGGGTCCAGGACTAGAAGAGAAACACTTGGGGGATTAGGACGCATAGAAGAGAGAGCCCTGGTGGAGGGTTCAAGGTGGTTGGAGCCTTTTCTGTCCCTGAGTCTCTGATCAGGAGGCCAGCCAACTAGCCCTTGAAGTCACTCTGGGGGTCCTCGGATCAAAGTGCAGGTCCAGTCCTTCTCACTCAGGCAGCAGGGCAGCAGAGAAGCAGGACAGCAGGGAAGTCTTTCTTGAAGCAGAGCAGTACAGCTGTCCTTCTTCTGAGTCTTCCACAGGTCCAGAAGTGTACTGAAGAGTTGGGTCTGAGGGTCCCCTACTTATGTTTGGTGCCCGCTTTGAAGTAGAAGAAGTTTATAGAGTCCTCCTGTGGCGGTAGATAAATCAGCTTCTGACACACGTTACTGTTATCCTTTTATTGTGTAATTAACTCCTTTAAATACGGAGCCGCAGGAGAGCAGCTTCCGCTCGATAACAAGTCGGGTAGAAAACAAACACATAATACATTCTAGAATTCAGAGGGAAGGGACAGTCAAAGAAAGGAGAAGAAAGACTTAAGAGAATGTTACACATCTTCCCCTTTTTTGAGAAACAAAATTTGCAGGGTTCACAAAAACCAAACAAGGATACAAATTACAAAAATCAAACAAAATAAAATTCTTTCTATAACATATAAGATTAAACATGTGAAACACAGTATCATTTTTTTTCCCTCTATAAAATCATGACATAACAAAATCCTTAAAATGAGCAGGTAATTTACAAATTCTCCTAGAAGCTAAGGAGGAATTACAACAAAGAGAACTAGATTAAGAACAGATGTTGCTGGTTCCATTCTGAGAAAGGGAAGTGGACGTGTTGTTTGTTTCATCCTGCATGGCGCTGCCCAATGTCTTGTCTTGAATGAAGTGTGAGGTCAAAAGCAGTGCTCGACGAGGGAGCAAGTTGTAGTTAACTCACTGAACTATTACTGGCAAATGTCAGTGTTTTTTAACCTTAGCTTTTATCACAGTCCAAAACCTAACTATAATATCACTTTAATTTTTGTTTCTTTTGAGTGAATTACTAGTTTTTTTAATGTAAGCTTTTATTCCCATACCTAATTATAATATCCCTTTAAACTGTATTTTTTTCAGTGAATTTCAGTTTTTTTCATATAAGGGGAGATCATATTACCATAGATAACTATAACGTATCTTAAACCTATGTCCTTTTCATTGATTTTCTGGGTTTTTGGGTCGTATGCAGGCAACGCCCCCTCTGCACACAGTCTTTGGCTATGCGCAGTGGGTGGTTTGCGCAACCCCACTGCCTGTGGGTGGCTAAACACCTGCCTTCGCCTGCTCAGCAGAGATGGACAGGCCTGTGGGGCAATCTGGCAGTACCTGGAGGGCTGGCCCAACAGGTGAGTATGTGGTGTGGTATTTTGTGGACCGGTTTTATGGTCTGATGGAGTAGTTTTCACTGTTGATTTTCCCTGCCTCCTGCCCTCCATTCTGTGTGTGTGACCCTATTGCCTTGGCCCTGCCCTCCTTGGTCTGTTGTACTGGCACTGTCTCTCTCAGCTCCCCTGTGTAGTAAAATTTGATACTTGTATAGCGCACTACTCACCCGCAAGGGTCTCAAGGCGCTTGTACGAATACCGCTGTGGAACCCATCCTGGCTTTCCCTGTGAGGCGTCCACTCCTGGGCACCCCCAAGGTGGAGGCCAGGCATCCGTAGCGTTGTGGGGGCCGTTGTGGAGATTAAGCAAGCTATTGCCCAGAGTTGCAGAGTGGGACTCCATGATTGGAATAGGCACCGAGGCGAGAATTATCAGGTCTGTGGAATTTTTGAGCCCAAGACCCGCCGAGGCAGGGAATTGAACCCTGGTCCCGGGCTAGACCTCTGCATCAGGGTCTGCCGCTCTAATCATTGAGCCACACTTCTCCTGTAGTCACCTTGACACACCTGTCCCCCTCCCCAATGCCATCTCAGTTCTCTATGTCAGTGCCCCTGCTCTCTCCTGCCCTCTGTAGTCTTGTGTGCTCCCTTCCCACTTGCCCTCAGTAGTCAGCTTGCTGCCCCAACCCATCCACCCTTTCCATTCTCCGTGTGCCTGCCACCTCCCTGGTGCACTCTGTGGTCCGTTGAGCTGTCACTGCCCTTCCCACTAGCCCTGCTTTGTCAACTTGCTGTTCCTACCCTCCTTTTCCTTTGACTTAGTTTTCTGTTTTCGAGCCCCTGCCCCCTCCCTGCTGCCCTGCGTTCCCCATTGTGTTGCCACAGCTCCTCCTGCCTGCCCTGCCTGCCCTGCCTGGTGAGTTTGATGCCCCTGCACCTTCCCTTTGTCCTCTGTTCTCAGTGTGCATGCTTCTGCCCCTCCCTGTTAATGTTAATGTTAATAATAATTTATAGAGCGCACGTACACCGGTTGGCTTCATGGCGCTATGAGGCAACAATATGCTGGAATGAATTTAGTTAATTGAATGCTTGAGAGAATAACCACGTTTTGAGGGATTTCCTAAATTGCAGAAGGTCCGTGCAAGACCGGAATTCTAGTGGGAAGGAGTTCCAAAGTTTAGGGGCGAGAGTGGCAAATCTACAGCCACCTAAACTTACTCGTTTGAAAACCGGGGTGGTTAGGAGAGCGAGATGGGCAGATCTGAGGTTACGTGTTGGAATGTGCCTAAGAAGTAAGCTGTTAATGAATACGGGACTGTTGCCATGCAGAGCTTTAAAAATGAGACAGCCCGTTTTAAAGGCACAGCGCTGGGAAACGGGGAGCCAGTGCAATTTCCTCAGTAGGGGAGTTGCGGGTTGCCGTCTCGGTTGTTGAGATATCAGTCTGGCTGCGTGGTTCTGAACCATCTGCAGTCATTTAAAAAGGTAGAGTGGCATGCCTAGGTATACCGAGTTGGCATAGTCTAGGTGCGACAGGACTGTGGCAATTATAACCTGGATCAGGGCCTCATGAGTAAGGAGGCGATGTATCTTCCTGATCTTGCGCAGTTGAAAAAAACACTTGGAGATGACTGTGCCAACCTGAGTTTTCAGTGACAAGTCACTGTTGATGGATACTCCTAGTGTTTTGGCCGAGGTGGAAGGGGAGGGGGCGGGTCCTAGCTCTGAAGGCCAATAGTGTGGGCCCCAGAACCTGTGGCTATCGCCAGTGAGAACAAGCTCTGTCTTACCGGGATTTAATTTGAGGTGGTTATAGTCCATCCATTGTTGGATATGCAACATGGTGGACTGAAAATCAGAGACCGAGCTAGGTGAGTTGTCAATCTTGAAGGCCAGCTGTAAGTCGTCAGCATAATTGAGGACCGTCACCTTTCTATCTTTCAGGGACTGAATCAGGGGAGCGATGTAGAGATTGAACAAATGAGGGGGGAGGGCTAATCCCTGTGGAACACCACAGGTCGTTTTACGCGGGGGAGCCAAGAAGTGCCCTTGGCGAACAGCCTGGGAACGATCCTCCTGCCGCACCTTGAATACCCGCAGGCCTGACACGGTCGGCCAAAATAGTATGGTCGACCGTGTCAAAGGCGGCGGATAGATCCAACAATACCAGTGCCCGAGGGGAGTTTCTATCAGCGTTGTCCCGGAGAGTATCCATGACGGCGAGAATGACAGTTTCGGTAGCGTGAGCCGGCCGGAAACCTGCCGGATGGGGATCGAGGTATTTGGATTCTTCCAGAAATTTGGATAGCCATTTAGCCACGTGCGTCTCTAATACATTTGCTAAAAAAGGGAGCAAGGAAATAGGGCGGTAGTTCGATAAAAGGGCGGGGTCAGCACCTGTTTTTTTTAAAAAGCCATAGGGACTTGACCGGATGAGAGTGACTCGTTCAGGAGGGCAACTGCCGGACCAGGATACGCAGTCAGGCAGTCTTTAAGTATGTGAGGTGGGCAGCAATCAGAGGGGGAGCCGGATTTAATTTTTGCTAGGAGATCGTGAAAGGTCTCAATGCTAATCCTGGGGAAGTCATCAAGGGTACAATTGTTTAGGTGGGAGGCAGAGGGAGTCGAAGTGAGTGAATATTTTGGAATGCTGGCCTTGATAGCAGCAATGTTTTCGATAAAAAAATCGTTGAGAGAGTTACATAGAGTCTGTGAGGGCATAGCTTTTAGTAGAATTCTTTCTGGATTGGATAGCTCATTAATTATAGTAAAACTTTCTTTGGAATTATTATTGGAGTTGAGAATGCGTGTAGAAAAATGGGCGGCTTTAGCAGTCAGGATGTTTTTCTTGTATTCTTTCAAGGCTGCGATATACAGGAGTTTTTTGTCCGGGTCCCTGCTGCCCTCTGTGGTCCATTGTGCTGTCACTACCCCTCCCACCTGCCCTGTGTGGTCAGCTTCCTGCCCCTTCTCCCCTCCTTTCTGCTCTCTGTGGTTCATTTGCTGCCTTGCCAGCCTCCCACGAACTGCTGCTTACCATCTGTGTATCCTTACCCCCTCCAACTTGCCATCCATTGTACAAAAGCATGTCCCTGCCCCCTCCATATTCAGCTTGCTGCCTCTGTCACTACCTTTCCACCCTGCCCTCCATTTTGTGTGTGCATGCTCCTGGCCCCTCCCTGCTGCCATCTGTGGTTCATGGTGCTGTCACTGCCTTCACCACCTGCCTTGAGTAGTCAATAAGCTGCCCCTGCCCATTTGCTGACACCCTTCGTTTTACATGTGCATATCACTGCCTCTTCCCCTCCATGGTCTTTTGTGCTACCACTGCCCCTCCTGCCTGCCCTCTGTGGTCAGCTTTCTGTCCCTACATCTACCCTACACCTCCCGTCCATTCTCAATTAGTGTACAACTTCCCCCTTGCACCTGCGTTCCTGTTTCCATCTGCATGACCCTGCTTCCTCCTGCCTGTCCTCCAAAGTCAACTTGCTGCCCCTGCGCATGCAGGGCTGTCCTCTGTGGTCAGCTTACTGCCCCCGTCCCCTCCTCTTCATTCTCCCTGAGCGTGCCGTTGCACTTCCTTGCTGCCCTCTGAGGTCCATTGTGCTGCCACTGCCCCTCCAGCCTGACCTGCGTGGTCCACTTCCTGCCTTGCACCTACCCACTCACTCCTGCCCTCTGCATGCGTGCACCTGCCCTCTCCAATCTGTCCTTCATGGCCGGTTGTGCTCCCACAACCCCTCCTTCCTGCCCTGCAAGGTCAGCTTGCTGCCTATATGCCCACCTTCTGCCCTGAGTACTCTGTGAGCATGTCCAGTCCCCTCCCTGCTGTCCTCCATGGGCTGGTGTACTTCCACTGCCCCTCCCACCTGCCCTGCATGGTCAGCTATCTGTTCCTTGCCCCCTGCCCTGTGACCTCCGTTCTCCATGTGCTTGCAACTGCCCTCTCCCAGCTGCCCTCCTTGGTCAATTATGCTGTCGCTGTCCTTCCAGCCTGCCCTGCAGGGTCGGCTTGCTATCCCTGCTACCCCTGCCCTCTGTTCTCCATTGTGCACAACTGGCCCCTCCCTGCTGCCCTTTGTGGTCCGTTGTGCCCACCCTGCCCCTTTATGGGCCTTTAAAAAAAAATAATTAAGGAATCAGAGACCAAATATCTGAGTCCCTTAATGGTGGCCGCAGTATTTTGTAATTTTGTTTGTCAATGCGGCCAGGCAACCAAATCCCTCTGTACTACAGGACTGGTCCTGTTCCCACACTTCAGAAAGGGCTATAGGGAGAAAAAACTCTCTGGAATAATCAGAAGGCCCCATTGTTTTAAAATGACGGTCATACAGGATCCTGCAGGACCAACTATCCAGATATACCTAACTTGTTAACCTCTTTAAGCCCACCCTGAGCACCTCTTTGATATACAAATTTCTTGAAAATGACAGGATGAATTTACATCAAATAACGAAAAGCACTTGTTCTGAGTAAACTTCTAACTGACAAATTTGGTGTAATTCTGTCCACCTGTTTTTCTGTATTACTTCCTAAAATTTACTGTGGGAATTAACAGGGGAAATCAGTGCTTCTACAACCCCTCCCTTTTCTTGGCCCCCTCTTAATTGATCAGCGCAAAACTTTCCAGGAAGAAGTTGAGATGGATGAGATTTTTGGGAAAGTTTTGTGAGGATTTGTCAAACAGCACCAAAGTTATTTGTGATGTAAATACTCTTGTGATGTAGTTTTATTTGTGATGTATTAATCCCTCCTGGGCCCTGAGCAGTGACTCCCAATGAAGTGACTGCTTTAGTGTCACAAGATTGAAAAGTAAAAACTTGTTCTTCATAGTTGTACCTTTAAAAAAAGAAGCACTTGCTTCGCTAGGCTTATAGCATCTCAAGGTCTGAGATAAGCACTGGAATAGCTCAGGATGGTGTCATGGTTTCTCTTTGCAGATCCAAGGCAGTTGGTAGTTTGACGGTGGGCTCCCTCAATGAGAGGGGATGACCTAGAGAGGCAAGAGGAAGCCAGGAATCCAGATACGTTTAAACAAGGGCGTATTGCGAAAATGGGAAAGATCCCAAGGGTGGTGGGGCTCCCTCATGAGTCATCTGCTGCTGCACACTTTCTAGCTCTGTGAGGTGCAGGTTTCGCAACTTTATTGATAGCTGTAATATGATGATAGAGCAGCCGCGGTCGGTAGTAGGAGTAACTCCAGGCGGTGACGTGGGAAGGGGAGGGGCAGGGTGGGGGGTAGTAAACTATAGATTACGGAGGTTTACAGGTAAATTAACATATAAATTAATAAAACGAATTTCGTTGCGTGCACTGCATCGCATTTGGGGATGCAGTGCATGCAACGAAATTCGTTTTATTAATTTATATGTTAACTTACCTGTAAATCTCCGTAATCCATAGTTTACTACCCCCCACCCTGCCCCTCCCCACGTCACCGCCCTGCAGTTACTCCTACTACCGACCGCGGCTGTGATAGAGATAAGGTGGGTAGGGCATTGGTCAGCAAAGCAATACGTTTCTTTTACTGGGGAGGGAATGGGTCTGTTATGGGTAGAATTAATTTGAAGAGCCGGTGAAGTAGAGGTGAGACTTTGCATTTTTTAGAGTTTTATAGAGTGGGTCGATCTGCTGTGAGTTTGGGAAGGAGTAGTATAATTTTCTTTTTTTTTTGGTCTGAAGGGTGGGTCTCCTGCAGCTGATGTAGGTAGGATGGCTTGGGGATAGACACAAACAGGGAAGACGACCCAGAAAACCAAGAGCCAGATACACAAATAACTGATTTCTTAAAGGAAAGGGGGCTGCATTAAAAAAAGGATTTTTGTGTTTGATATTTGGCAGTGGTCCATAGAGTTGGCAATTATCCTATGGACCACTGCCACAACAAACCTTTTTTTTGTGCTGACAATGGGGAAGGGGTCTCAAAGGGCCACTTTCCCTCTTATGAATGAGTTACTACCTCCTTTGAGGTCTCAGTAACTTTTCAATGGTTAATGTCTACATTTTGGTCACAAAATATTGATACATAGCATACTGAGTCAGAATTTGAAAGGAACGCCTCTACCACACGCCTGTTCCACATACTGAATCGACATTCATTCACAATCCCATTTTAAGAGTTGGAAAACCTTTTCTGACTCTGAAAATGGGATTAGTACATCTGAAAAAAACGTTTTACGGTTGATATGCCGAATCGGTGTTTGCAACAATAAAAATGCTGCAAATATCTGAACCAAGGTTTCTTATTTTGTGAGGCGCAGATGAACTAGCAAACATATTTTGCAACATGAGAGAAGACAGTGTTAAATCCAAAAAGGAGCCTAGAATAAATTAACATAGTATTCCTAGGACAAAATCATTTACTAAATCAGGCGTCCTATTTTTTCTATTATAAAAGTAATCTAAATATTAAATAAAACAATGTTATATCTGGTATAGGCAAAGTATGGATTATTATACACCTGCGTACAAGGTAGGATGTTTTTTTCTGCAACTATATTTTCTATGCGGTCTATTTATGAAATAAAATACCCAGTGGCTTATTTTAGCCCTCTTTTTGTTACTGTTATTTTTCTCAACAACTGGAAGTCCCATGGACAGGGTAGGGAGACAATGTAGACAACTTGCATGTTTTATCCTCTTATAGCAGCTTAGTATTACTGACACCACACATGCCTTGCAAAGTGTGAGATCTGTTGATGGTGAAAATAGATTGGAGCAACTCAATTAAACAGTCCTTGCATACCTAAATAATCCCAAGTTAGTTATCTAAACTGGAATGCAAAATAGAGAGGGGGCACGCAGCTCAATAATATTTATAAGTAAAATTAATACAGTCTAAAAATGATGCAACTGCACTCTTGTATATTGTCTTGGGATAAGGGCTGAACCACAGAGCAGAATAGTGGATCTATTGAATGAGAAACTAAAAGGACAGTAATTGAGAGGTTGGGTAAAGGGTATGTGCAAGGTCTCAGAGAGAGGAGCATAAGCTGGTGTAAATACAATTAACTAGAGGCCTGTCTAGTACCACTGTCTGGCAACTAGCAGCATGTTCACTGAATGACTAATCCCTCAAAAAGCAAGTTAAGCTATGCCCATTGTTAGAAATGGGGTCTCTAGTTGAAAATGGCTTGCGCCATTGTCCAAGTAGGGAACTTTCTTCCTAGTCAGGGTAAAGGGGGTACACTTCTAAAATAACCCCTGCTCACGCCCTTGGTAGCTTGGCATGAGCAGACAGGCTTATCTCAGAGGCAGTGTGTAAAACATTTGAGAACACATACAGTAATACAGTAAAAACACTACAAATGAACACCACACCAGTTTTGAAAAATAAATAATCTTTATCTAAACCAAAACAAGATCAAAACAACAAGAATCCACAAAACAGTAATAAGGATGTGACTTTCAAATAGTAGAAATAGTTTGTTCAAAGCAAATTGCAGATGCAACACTTTTCACACAAAGTACCTTGGATTTGTCGCGCACCTAAACAAAAAGGGTCGCAGGAAAGTTGATGCATCGGTTCCTTACACACAGGGAAGGAGATGCGTCGGTTACTTGCTTCTGGGGAGGTGATGCGTCGGTTCCTTACTGCTGCACAAGAGAGTTGATGCGTTGGTTCCTTACCGGAGAGGAGGGGATGCGTCGGTTTCTTACTGCGCGGGGAGGTGATGCGTTGTTTTTTTTACTGCGAGGGGAGGTGATGTGTGTGTTTCTTACTGCGTCCCCCAACGATGCCACAGACCTGGCACCTCGATGCAATGCGTGACGATCCAGGACAATGCGTGGGTGTTTGCAGCCACACAGCAGAGCTTGCATCAGCATCGTGATCTCGGACTTCGGAAATCGGTGCACCCGATGCAGCAATTTCTCGAGACGCTGGCAGGCGCTGCGTCGGTTTCTTTTGCGATGCATCAGAAACAGGTACGGATGCATCATGCTTCTCATTGTTGCATTGCTTTTCCACCTCCCAACAGCCAGAACAACCTCCAGATGCCCAGAACAGCTATAGGCACCTCTTGGTCGGTCAGAACTCCGAGCAAGGAAGTTCAGTGAGCTGGGGGTGAAGTATTTGTGTCCCTGAGACTTCAGAACAGGAGGCAAACTCTTCTTCAAGCCATTGGAGATGTTCCTCAAGCAGGTGACACAGCACACAGCAAAAGTCCTTTTCCTTTTCCTTGGCAGAAACAGCCACTGCAGGCCAATCCCAGACAGCAAACAGCAACGGGGCAGTACTCCTCCTCAGTTCCTCCAGCTCTTCACCTTGGCAAAGGTTCCTCTTGATTCCCAGAAGTGATCTAAAAGTCTGGGGTCAAGGTCCCTCTTTTTATAATACACAATCCTTTGTTCTCTGTGGCAGAGAAGCTCTTTGCCAAGCCAAAACCAGTTCTGTCCTCTCTGATTGCAGCTTCCTGGCAGGAGTTGGAGACAGCATTGTCCTTAGCAGACCAGGCCCATTTAGGTGTGAAATGAATCTCCTTTCCCT
Organism: Triturus cristatus; assembly: GCF_964204655.1. NCBI lineage: Eukaryota > Metazoa > Chordata > Amphibia > Caudata > Salamandridae > Triturus > Triturus cristatus. The sequence goes on from NC_140594.1 coordinate 356,586,778, forward strand.
ACTCTGAATGCAGCCGAGGTCTATTCAGCCCAGCCCTGACTCACCCTGGAAAGGCAGGACACACCTTAACCCCCCAAGTGGCTGTCTGAACAGAATGCACATCCCCAGCCCCTGTCACTCCAAAGCCAGAGAGTCAATACTGAACCTAGCAGAGACACATTGGATGGTTAGGGAAGAAAATACCTATTTTCTAAAAGTGGTATTTTCAAACCCAGAATGTAAAAATCACCCTCACTAAAAGATGCATCTTAATATGCTGAGTTCAGGCATATCAAACTTTATTTTCCTATCGTGTTCCCATGGGCAGTAATGCTCATAAGATGTTATGAGCTAACTCCCCATTATATCCTATGGGACAGATGGCCTTACATTAGTGAAAAAACGAAATTGGCAGTATTTCACTATCAGGACATGCCACACACATCAGGGCATGTCCTACCTTTCACATACACTGCACCATGCCCACAGGGGTACCTTGGGCTTACCTTTGGGGTGACTTACATTAAGAAAAGTGAAGGTTAGGGCCTGGCAAGTGGGTTCACTTGCTAAGTCGAAATGGCAGTACCAAACTGTGCACAGACACCGTAGTGGCAGGTCTGAGTTACATTTACTGGCTGCTGATGTGGTTGACACAATCGGTGCTGCAGGCCCACTAGCAGCATTTGATTTACAGGCCCTGGGCACGCACTGTATTAGGGACTGACTAGTAAATCAAATATGCTAATCATGGAACAGCAGTGGCAAAGTGCCCAAAGCATCTAGACCAGTAAAAATGTATGCCAGGTCTAACACCCATCATGACCACAACATTAAACACTTTACATTTGTCTCCCAAGCCTTTAGTCTGCATTATTCCAAATAAATAACCTGTTTCCAGTCCATAGGTACATGCCTCTTTTTTTCACTGAGGTAGGACATGGGTCCTCTTCTGGGATGTTGGGGACTGGACATTGGATTATCTTTGCTCCTGATAAACAACAGACCGGTTGAACAAGGCAAGGAAATTGAGCCTTAAAGTCAAGATAAAGTGAGAGAGGCGTGTGGGTTGGTCACCAAAGATGGTGGCTGCAACACCCTTAGCTCTCACTCATTAGCCCTACCTTTGACTACAGTCCCTTATTATTTTCTGTGCAAAGGTACTAAATAGGTGGTGTGTGGTGCACAATATTCCTGCTGCTTAAATTGACCCAGCCTTGGGGCACATGGCAGCTACTGAACACCTGTGACCAGAAGAAACTGACCGAGGCCTGACTCTCAACTTACAGAGGGACTCGTCCTATTGGCCGATTGCCAGAGAGGTGAAAGCAGCCCCCCAACTGAACCTGCTATCCCATCTTAGCTGTGTTTTCGGGTGCCATAATTGTTCCAGGGCCCGACCCGGCTCGACCCAACCCGACCCGATCCCAGACCTGCGGCAGGCTCTGACTCAAACTACAGTTGTTTAGGGAGGCAGAACAGCACCCCCACACCTGATCCTACTTGCCCCTGGGGGCAGGGACTGATAATTTTGGCTGGCCAGTGACCACTGCAACTGGCATGCTTTTGAGCTAAGCTGATAGAGAAGGGGCATGGTTGGCGACTTTTGGGCTTAATCGCTGTGCCGCTTTTTGCGGTGCAGCCCTGTGATTGGGTCTGCCTGGTGTTGGCTAAGGTGGTGCCACGTAGTGCCCTCTTTTCTGTGTTTTCCGTCCTTGGGAACAGACAGAATGGTGGAGTGGGTCGGCTACTGTCCTTGATCAGCCACTAGGGACAGTAAAGTACTGGGGCACCACCACAACACTATAGTTATTCCTGACAAATGCAAGCAATAGACATATGAGGGTGGATTTAATATGGCTGACACACAATATTACTCCTAGGCAACACACTTGGCATACATAAATAACTGGATATTTGGCGAGAGGGATGACGCTCTATACAGAGAGTAGCATAACATATTTAGTACCATGAGCCCCTTATACTTCTGTTACCAATGCAAGGCTTCCATGAATTTTCCTGCAGTCACAACTTCAACACTGTCTGCATGGCACAAGACCCTGAAAGGCACATGGCAGCTAATGAGCAGCTGTAAGACACTGAGCTGAGGCCCGACTCTCGACCTACAGAGGGACTCGTCCTATTAGCCGATTGCCAAAGAGGTCAAAGCAGCCCCTCTAACTGATCTGGCTATCCCAATTTAGCTGTGTTTTTGGGTGCCATAATAGTTCCAGGGCTCCTGTGAGTGGAGGAGACAACAACCCTAGACCTGCAACAGATACCGCCTTGAACTACAAATGTAAAGGAGGGAGAAGCACTGGTTGCATGGCACAAGACGCTGAAGGAGATTGCCTGCCATCACAAACTAACACAACCCTATCTGGCTTAGAGATTGGCTCCACTCGGCTGATAGAGCACCCAATTTTAAGGGCTGGGTTAACATTACAATCTCCAAATTAGGAGATATATGCAAGGGAGTCCAACTGACATCATTTACAGATATACAAACATAATATCAAATGCCTAAATCATATCTCAGTTGCTATCTTCTGCTCAGATACATATTGAATGACCTCAGAGAACAGCTACTACATCTCCCAGAATTCAGCCTACAGGAGGCAATGTTAATAAGAGACCCATTAGGCAATGGAAATAAGTCACAGATTTATAGATCAGTGCTTACCAGTGTCTGGGACTCTTGTGCCCCGCTGCAGAAGTGATCGGAGACAGACTTGAGATCCACTACACTAGATAATGACGAATGGAGGAACCCTAAAATCGCCTCCCAAATGCTCACCATATTGTTCAGATTCTGGCTTGTCCACTTCCACTAGTTACATAGGATTTATTATACCTGAGATTATTTCCATAGTAATAATGCCTCCATCTCTCATATCTGTACAAGATGCCAAACCTTGAGGGGCACCCTAATGCATTTGTTCTGGGACTCTTTTGATATTCAACCCTTCTGGCAACATGTCCAACACTCATTGGTTTTTACTTTGTAGTACCACATTGCCTTAAAGCCTAAGATAGCCCCATTGGGCATCATGGAAAAAATGGGAGGTACCTTTGTCTATTGTATAATCATAGGATTTGGCTACCTGATGGCTAACCTGTCGTGTAGTTCCTATAGTACCCATGCAGGACCTGCGCGTTTGGATAACATAAACTGTGGGATTGGTGGCAGACTGGTTCCGTACACCACCACCGAGAAATGTTAGCCTATTTGCATTTACCTAGCTCACAGTGCCACTAGTGTCTCCTCTTATCGGGGAGAGATTAGTTTCTGGCAACCTTAGAACATGACAACCCTGATCCCTCAAGATTGTGGAAACAATGTACTACTTTTCGCTCAGTCACTCGTTCTCACTTAGTTTATCTCAGAGATACACAGAATAAACAGTCTGGGCATTTCAATAAGGATTTATTGAACAGTTGTTATTCTTGTGTAAAATATATGAGCTGCAACAACCATTAGACAGTAGCAGAGATATAGGATTAGCAGTACAGTGAATATAAAAGGATAGTACAGTTCTACCATCTTGCAATAAGCATGAATAAATACATGAAAATAAAATGCATGATAAAAGTGTGCATACTCCTACGATGCCTATATAGATGTACCTAAGATTACCTAGCATGTGAGTAGGTGTGTAGCCAAGAATCCCTCTAGGATTTAGTCGAACCCCATTACCTGAAGTATGAGAATGTAGGAGCCCTTCTTGGTCTCAAGTTGGACACCCCGGGAGGGATGTTCAGACCACTGCCAGCTGGAGCGTCTGCATGCAGGAGCCTCCGCGTCTCTGGTCAGTGTGTCGGCATGGAAGTCTTGGTTCCCTCTGTCTAACACTAGCAAGAGCTAGAACGTATCTAGGGCTCCTTTGTCCCTTGTTGCTTGTATCAGCCATTGTTGGATTTGAGGATGACGTATGGGATGAACCGTGTACATAGATATGGAGAGGAAGGTGGTGTAGCTCCAGCCTGGTTTCTAAGAACCCTTAGGAATATTCATTCATACTGTTTGAGTCTATTGATGGAGTTATAGGACTCTATTGTTTAGGAGAAACTCTCCTTCTGCCCCCAGGTCTAGAACTAATTACAGGTTCAATCCTAAAAAGCTTGTTACAGTGTAGTGTAGGGGAGGTGATTTGGTGAAAGGGTATGATGTTACCCTGGCCTATATTAGGGTACCTATATGAAACATAACAAACCGAGACATAGCTAAGAAAGGGAAGCTATGTAACCACCTGACACACTACATGAATGGCAAATTGGTATGGATTATAGCTGCAATCCTGAAAGGGCAGTGTACAAAGTCAGGGGAAGCCCCTCCAAGCATGATAGCGTTTGGGGACCCTGGCCGGATGCAATGTAATTTAGCAATTTCCTCTGGAAACTTTCTACCCGATTTCTGCCTACAATTGACCGCATGTGAAGCCATTAGATATCCCTAAGACATGTTCATTTAAGAGACTTGTGGAACAGATTAGATGATAGGGTACTAGATACTCTGTCATTTGCTTTGCATATGTTCCTTATGGCAATTGGGATAATTGTTGATTAGCTTATTATAAGTTGTACTTCTGCATCAACAATGCTTATATGTAGGCTGTGGGGTTTTAGGTTTAAACCTATAATAACTGATAAAACCCCACTGACAGAGAAATAGCCCTCACCAGTGAAAACATATAAACACTGAAAAAACACTTGCACAACCACAAACTAAATGCCATTCAAAGAAAGGAAAATGAGTGTGAAAGAGTCATTTGTTTTCTTCCTGAAGCGGCCAATACAATATAACTTTGTTATACAAGCTAGCAGTAAGAAAGACTGGGCTAACATTACTCTGCTTGAGTTTTGTTGTTTAGTGATGCCTCTAAAATATTGCTTTTTGTTCCTTTTGTTTTTTTCAGTTTTGTGGTCTTTGGTCTAAAGATGCAGGGTTTAGAAGCATGTTTTAGGTCTTGTTTAATTATTTCATAAACTGTAGAGAATCAGGAAACATCAAAATCATACTTGATATTTTGGCTGCATTTGATTCTTTCACTGATAGGTAAAATTGCTGGTTTCATAAAAATCTTTCCTAATATGTGTCATCACATTTACCCACAGAGAATGGGTAAAAACCCTTAATGCATCAGCCACCAGTTTCTAGCGGGTCAGTATTGATAGTAGGTGAATTGCCAACACCTCAGGCTTTAAACATTCAATGCAAGGTATAGTGACAAGTATATGTATAAAGAGTGCTATCACCAAGCATCTGGGATAGTGGTGAAAACATGGCACCAGACTTTTGGAAAACATGGAAAGCAGTGTCACTTGGAATGCTCTGCAAAAAAAGGTTCTTTCCAAGTTCAACAAAGATTGGAGTGATATTGTTTGTATTTGCAGTGATTCAGCTACGTATATGAAAAAGTTGGGTGATGACCTGTCAAAATTGATACCCGAGCTGGGGAACGGTGCACTCTATGCAGTCTTTGTGGACCTAAAAGCAGCATTTGATTTGGTCCCAAGAAGCAAGCTTTGGCAGGTCCTGATGGAACTAGGAATTGCACCCGAACTTCTCACTGTGATCATCCGCTTGCATGAGGGAAATGTTGCCAGGGTGCGGTGGGGGGGGTGCGGGAGAGGTGACCGAGGACTTCCCGGTTGGCAGAGGAGTGAGGCAGGGGTGCGTCTTGGCGCCGACCCTGTTCTCGCTTTTTGTCAACGGGGTGGCCGGTCGGCTCTCGCAGACCCCCACCGACGCGCCGGCTCTGGCAGGAGTGCGCATCCCTATCCTCATGTTTGCAGATGACACGCTGATTATTTCTAAGACCCCTAGCGGCCTGCAAAAGGCAGTCGGGTGTTTTGAAGAATTCTGCACAGAAAGGGGCCTGGAAGTAAACACGGGGAAGACGAAGTTCATGTCATTTAATGGATCAAAATCCTTTAAAGGGAAAATATACATGAACAAGTCACCCCTGGAGGAAGTCACCTCATTCATATATCTGGGGATATAACTAAAAAAAGATATGCGATGGGGAAACCAACTAGACCGCGCTGTGCTACAACATAAGCAAAAAACGGGGGCCTTGTTGACTAATATTCAAAACCTCACTCACTAAGCCAATCTCCCCAGCCTTAGAAATCTACGGAACCAAGGTCCTGGGCTCGTGCCTCTACGGGGCCGAGCTCTGGGGCTTTAATAATTTGAACAGTTTGAAGGCTCTAGAAAACGCATTTCGGCGTAAAGTCACAAACCTTCCTCTCAGTACACCATTGCGACCCTTATTATTGGATTTGGGTAAAAAACCTTTGGAATACTTGGCGAAGCTACGCCCAATATTATATTGGCGCCGCCTCTGGTGCACTGATGAACTAATTCATTATAGGAGTGGCTTTGCAGATATTATAGAATCTGACAGGTCCCAAAAAATATCGTGGCTGCTTGGGATAAAATCCCTTTTGGGCAGTATAGGCCTGATCGAACTCTGGAAAAACCCCGCAAACACTGTTTTCCCATCTAAAGAAAATCTGAAAAAGATGTATTGGGAATGGGTTTACAAGTTGGAAACCACCCAAGGCCTTTCTACACATTTAACATCCCGCTTTCTTGATCTAAAAGCTCATCCCCAGTTAGAGAAATATTGGGACATTATTGAAAAAACTTCTGACCGCAAGTTATACTTTCAGTTGCGTGTGGGGACACTACCCGTTGCTGAATTCACTTCCAGATGGGGGAGGCAAGGCATTAATAATGATAAATGTTATAGATGTGTTGAAGTATGTGAGAACATTGGACATGTATTATTCTTTTGTCCAATGTACGTGGTACCCCGGAAAAAATGGCTACAACCTATTTGTAAGCTCTTGGGTACCAGAAGATATGCTATTGCTGTCAGATCAATGGAGCGACTTCCCCAGGAGCAGATGACAGGTCCTCAAATCCCTCTCACCCAAACCAGTGACAGATGGAATATACAACTGCCTCTGGACTTAGCCGAGGGGGAAAGGGGAATTGGAAGACAAACAAAGAGAGACCGCCTCCGGACACTGGAGCTGCTAATGATATCTTCTGTTCTTATGAAGGCTCCTAAAAAACATAACACACAAATTAAGTCTTCCCAAACTCTATAGAAGTTTTTAGGCTTTCTTCGATAGAACTACTTTTACCTTAAGTGTCGGAGAACTAAGCCACCCTCTATGCTTGTTTGTCTATTGATTACTTGATCAGCTTTAAGGGCTGGAAGTCTTTTATTCTCACTTGTGGTTTTACTCCGTGATCCTGTGTACGCCACTGGTGAAAAGGCTGTAATCTCAGTGTCTTTTATTCAGAATTAAATTATTGTAGAAAAAAATCAGTTTTATGCCTCTTTATCTTAGTAGTGTACAATCCATAGCACGGTTGAAGAAAAACTTCACTGTTCGCCCTTGGTATAAGTCTGAAGTCAACTTCACAGTCAAAACTCTCTCAATGAGTGCTATTCAGAACCAATAGTACTAACTTGAACTCCAGCAGAATATTTCTTCTTTTTAGCTTGCATATGCTTTAGTTGGAAAAAACAACACTCTTACTTGACTGAGGAGAAGGTCTCTCTTCACAGAGACGCTTCTCCAAGATATTACTGCTGGCGTAGATACTCCTTCTGAATTCACTACGAAGATTCTCACATCGAGCTGTCGACTTGCTGACTGAATATTCACTGAAATTAATTAATACCAGAAAGCACGTCAGAAAATATTTCCGTGCTACACAAACTGTACTGTGAATACTTTCCTTTGAAATATGGAACCTGGAACCCACGAACAATAACTCTCTCAAAAAGATTTACTCTGAAGGAACGGGCCTCAGAAGGAAAAGGCAACCGTTTTCTTGAGATTCAACAGTTGAAGTGCGCCGCGCGAACCTCGCGCATGCGCATTGAGACCTGTGAAGAGTCTCGCGTCTATAACAACTAGACCGAGTACTCTTCCAGGAAGTGGTCTACAGAATTTAACTGGAAGTGAAAGGGAATCGCAATCCAAGCAGAATGGATCTAAGCGATGTCTTCCAAGTGGGAGTCAATCTTCTCCAGAGCGGGTATTTCCAAGGACACTGTCTTTTAGATTGCAATCGTACACTCGCAGAATCGTTTTTCAATCTGTTCCGCTGCATCGTGACAATTGCCCTTCGCATTCTGTGCACAGATCCTGCTCCCCCAATATGTATAGCAGTGGCTAAGTTTCTGGGGTGGGCTTGGAGTATAAGAACAAAAGCTCTGAGGTAAATCGTCAATTTTCCCCCCGTGAAATAGCATAGTAAATATCTCTTGCAGTAACTACCTCATGTATACAGCTAAAGTACCGGGTCAATAAAGTTACGTCTAGCAGCCGCCTGTATATTATAAGTTGATATGGGCCTCATTTTCATGTCTTGCTATTATTTACCTTTTTAAAAAAAGTAACCAAGCTTGACGGCTATTTACATATTTAATTGTAATTTTAATATTTTAGATAATTTATATGTATTTATATGTAATGTTTGTAAATGTGCTTTTATGACTTAATTGCCGAATAAAGCTAATTGAATTGATACCCGAGCTGAAGTGATTCCCGGAAGAAGATCCTTGCCACTTGTTAGGTTTTATGCCGAAAGCATCTTTACAATCTTCAGAGCGATTGAGGGATGCTATTGACTTTTTAGTCCATTCTGGTGCACTGTTTTCTTATGCACAGGAACTAAAACGCAAATATTTATAATTTTGTGCTTTGTGTGTGGCCTCAAAGAAAGAGTCATCCCAACTGGGTCCCTTAGCTGATGGTTCTCAGTCCAAGGGCCTATGAATGCTATATTATCCATGTGGTAACAGTTTACAGAATTTTTGCTGAGTGATGATGCCAAAGGCAAGAAATGTGAGGATCTTTGGTCATTTTTGACCGCTTCAATAACTCTGAGGGCATAAGCGCCCAGCTCAATGCAAATGTTGCAGAACCTGCCCTGAGAATAGCAATCTTCAAGTGCACCAGTATTGGCATGGAAAGCTATGTCAGTGGCCAGAGTTAGCAAATTGTGTACTGGCTGTTTTGACGTTGCCCGTCTCAAGTGCCAATGTTGAGAGGGCCTTTCACAGAAGTTTACAAGGGAAGGAAAGAGCGAGCGCACATGACCAAAGAATCACTGAAGAAGTATTGTATGGGGTACTACAATAAGTTTAATTTGCAAAAATCGATTTGCACTTATACACTATACATAGACTGTCTATTTACCGGATGTATGACGTTACAACGCATGCTGTTACAACGCGTGCTGTTACAACGAAACTTTTACAACGCAAGTGGATTTACAACGCAAGTCTTTACATCGACTTGCGCTAGATGGCGTGCTAACATTAGAAAAGTGTAATTTACTATTCCAACTCCAGTCCACTTAACAGTAGGGAAGGTGTTGGGAAAGTAAACTACACTATTTGTAATGTTAGCACGCCATCTAGCGCAAGTCGATGTAAAGACTTGCGTTGTAATGGCATGCGTTGTAAATCCACTTGCGTTGTAAAAGTTTAGTTGTAATGGTAGTGCGTTGTAAAAGTTGCGTTGTAAAGGTTGTTTACCCTATATACCATGTTCTATCAGCAGGAATAATAAAAGCAAAACATTCCATAAACACCGGAAAAACACTTCTTCTGTTGTTTTTAGTGGCGCGAAAATGTGTAGCCACTGATAACAACTGTTTTTTTAAGGTATTGAGATCACTTGAAAACACTGAAAACCCCCCACCAGAATTTACCAAAAATAGAAACTGAAAACAGGAAAGCCTACTTATATGTATATCATGTTCATTGGTTAAAGGCCAACAAAAAGTTTTGAAATAAAAGATAAACTGAGAGGTCTCAAAAGAAGCAAGAGATGCTGGTGTCAGTAAACTAAATGCCAATCTGGTACACCACCCAGAGAAAAGTAGAAGCGGGGTCAGAATGTTCACCCAAACATTAAAAATATCAAGTTTAGCTAAGTCCATCCTATATATCACGTTAATCAGTGGTCATTCATTCATTAATCCAAGTAACTGCTTCCAAACAAGTGTGGTCTATATGCATCTCTTTTTCAAAGGAAGTGACAAACATAATCATTATAGTCTTCTCAATCTCCAATTAATTTGAATTAGTTTTCTTTGTGTGTCATCACACACCAGGCTTAAATGTCTGTAGATGCCTTGCACTGAGCACACAAATTCTTTTTTTTATTTACATCTCTTGGCAAACCAAATATAATACTAATGAGTTCTGTTCATCTTTTATTGCACATCAGGCAATGTGCTGCTATTTTTTAGTTTTTATTCCAGTAATACAATTAGTTCTCATATTCAGGGACGTCCTTCAGAGGACAATCACTTGCCTTATTTGTGATGTCTAAGAAGTTACCCCCATACACTGTTGGGTTTCGTGGAGCTTGATAATTTTTAGAAATTAAATGATTGTTCATTTTGATTATTGTGAGTCTCTCCACATTTTGAGGATATAAATTGGCCTTTCTAATTGTAAATGTGTCCTTCTAACTGTCACAATTACCCCAGAACACCAAAAACTCTATCTGAGGATATGCTGGCTTTTGGACATGCTAGGTAGTTTGTTGCTAGCCTGTAAAGTTTTGGCCACTGTCCCTTTTCTCCAAGTTAATAGACTAATGGGTCCTGATCTACTGGAAACCTTGTTTGGTGATCCAAAGACTCCTTTAATAATGTCTCCATTGGGATATTCCACACTTGCTGCTGATGATTTGTTTTACCTGTGTGCGATTGGTTTAAGTCCTGGACCTCCTAAAAACCAACTAAGTGCAGCGGATGTTTCTAGTGATGAAGTTTTGGTGTTGATTTTGCAGCAAAAGATGGGCTTTGTAATGGATATTGTTTTAACAATCATAGGCATTACTAATGATATATGCTGCTGCGGAACACCAAATGTAAAATAAAATAAACTATTTTTGTCTTTGGTTTTCTGCAGCAGACAGTTCAGTTTTTTTTGTTTTTGTTTCCATGCTTTATTTCGATTATAACTTCAAATCATAAAAGCGTACAGCAATACAATCATACAATTATGCCACTCATAAAAATCTAATTATCTACAAGTTAAATGAGATTAAAAGGAACTACTGTTTAAAAAGACGAATAAAGCAAAAAAGTGCATATCCACAGTGACATATCAATCTAAAATCTTACGGTATTTGACAATAGATTTCAAATAATTTGCTAATAGAAATACCAAATACTCCCCCTCCAGCAACTGTAAAAATAGTAAAGCTGGGCGACATTGTCTAAGACCCATTCGCTTCAATAACGGAATTAGCCATTTTTTCCGTAAATCCGTATAAAATTTACAAAAAAGGATGGTATGCAAAGTCGATTGTTGGGAGATTTGGTCGCAAGGACAAAAAGGGAGATATTTAGCCCAATTGTTTCGAACAGGGAATGTGACCATTCGGTAAAAAAAAAAAAATCATTCTGAATCTTACCAATAGGTAACGCTCATAGCTTGTGGTATTAAAAGTAAGGTACGGCTGTAATGTGGGCACCAACTGAATTAATAACGAATGAGTAGCAGAAGGTTTAACGATTTCATTTGTCAGTCTTAGTTCCTCCAGATGGGCAAGGGCTTTGTTTTTTAAAGTCTTCCTCGAGACCTCACATCTAGTGGAAGGGTTATGGTAAGATGTATCCCAGCCCAAATCATGGAGAAAACTTGCAATATACGAAAGCCACCTGGACCTATGAGCGTTGTCCATTGAAAGGCAGTCAGACAAAATAGACTGAGTAAGGGTTGCCTTGTCGGAGGTCCAGATCTTACGCCATAATAAGAGTGGTTCAACTTTAGCTTTGTCCGACACATGAACAAGGCCCAACTCTAAATGGCATGCAAAAGTACCCGCACTCCCTGGCACTGCGAGGATGTATCGCAAGAACGTGTTTTCCACTTTCTGGATACAGTCTGTGTTCACAAAACCCCAAAGACCCACCCCATACAAAGCCACAGATAGACATTTTGCTTTATAGATCATGATAATTTCCGCGGGAGCTCTATTTCCCAGCTTCCTGGTAAAATTAATGAGGGCTGTAGTTGTTTTTAGAAATAAAAGTTTTCTCGTTTCTACAACCGATTTCCAGGATAATTTGTGATCCATAATAATGCCTAGATAAGGATATTTTTCTGTGGTGGCTAGTTGTGTTATGTTACTTTTTATTCCAGAATGTTAAGTTAATCTTCAAATTCAGGAAGTTCTCTGGAGGATGATCACACACCACACTTGTCATGTACGAGAAATTAGCCTGTTCTACTTTTGAGTCTTCCAGAGCCTTATAATTTTAGTGGATGTAATATTTATTCATTTTAACCATGACAATTGCACCAATGACACTGAAAACCTGCTCCAAGGGTACAATGGGCACAGAACATGCTAGATGCTGTATTTTCATTTAGATAAATTCTGTCCACTGCTCACTGTGCATACGTCAATGGCTCTTGATTCAAGTGCACATCTGTTTGGTCATCCAAGTGGTCATGTAATATCTTCCATAATTGTTGACATTTGCTGTTTCTGAGTTTACTATGCCTGTGCACTTTATTTACTTGCTGGAATGTTCATAAAGGTATGTTATCATTACCTCACAGTCTGTACATTACATCACAAGTAAGTAATGGAAGAGATGTTATATTGCAGGTATCTACATCAGGAGTGTTTACATCGCAGGTATGCTTGTAATTGTTTAACTTTAAGTAGGACAATGTTTCCATAAGAAAAGCATTTTTTGGTTTGCTTATAACTTTGTAGCTGTTTGATGAAACTCCACAAAACTTTCCCAAAAAAAAGTTCTTCCACCTTATCTCTATCTTGGAAAGTTTTTCAGTGTTCCATTAGGCGGAAGTGAGAAAAAGGGGGGTCCAATAATGCATTTTCCCCATTTATTTTACATAGGAACTTTAACTACAGCCCACAAATCTGAACAGATTGACACCAAATTTGGCAGAAAGCTAGATCACGTTACAGAAAGAGTGCTTTTTGTAATTTGGTGTCAATTCATTTAGTTGTTTTTGTACAATTAAGGTACAAAAAACTTGTATATTTCACACCATGGAGGATCCATGGGGCTGACAGATCTTATAGTGAGATCTGATTGACTGCCACCACATCAAGAAGGATATAGCAGCAAGCATCTTAGGAATCATGACTTAGTCTCGAGTGCTAGAAAAAAAAGTTAAACAAAACATAAGGGGCAGGATAGAGATACACTTACACCCATGGCCTGCTTGTATGGTCGCTGAGGACCCCGTCTGGGGCCAAAAGCATTTTTTTAAATGTTGCTGCAAAAAACACCCTCTGGGGTGAAGCAGGGCTATGGGATGAGGGGCATATATCATTTAGAAGGATGTAGCCTCCCTCAGAAAGCCTCTAAGAGGCCCCGGGGACACCATTCCTCTGGGTAGATATTTTAATAAAGGGGAGGAGGCACATGGCCCCCATTCCCAAGCTTTAAAAGGTACATGGATCCCATCCTCCTAGCCTGACAGCTTTAAAAAGGGGAGGCAGGCACCTGTCCTGCCTCCCCGAGCCTCTAAGAGGCCATCATTTTATTAAGGACAGGGGTTTGCCCATCCCATGCCCCCGAGCCTGATAAGGCCCAGAGGATTACATCGACCAAGGCTGCAACTCACCAAAAGGGGAGTGGGGCCCCCCTCCCAGAGACACAGAATGGTCCTGGGGACACCATCCCTCCAATGACCGTCTTAGAGGTGGTGTCCTGGGGATAGAGTAAAGTGTAATGTGCTCCCACCCAGCAGGAGCACAAAGCTGCTTCCGCCAGCTGGGATCACAAAACGTTTCCTTGCCCTGTTCGCAGGCAGGGAAATACAGTAAATTGCTTCCACTATGTGGGGGCAAAAGAAAACTGCTCACATGGGGCAGGAGCAATGCCGGTTCCTGGTGCACCCGGAATGGGTGCAGGCAGTGGAGCAAGTGGCTGCTGGCAGCCCCCAACTAGGGCCCTGCTGCGGGGTGCATCAGGACACCCCACTTAAAAGAAATTAAACATGTCCACTCCAGCAGGAGCAGGGAGCCTGCAGGGCAGAGGGGGCCCTGTGGGTACCTCCACCCCTCCTGTCCCCTTAAACAAATAATGGTCAGGGGTGCCCTGGTGGGCACTCCGGCACTAATATAAAACAAAACGGCCAGCTCTAATGCAGTAGAGTGAAATGGGGCCACTTACAAGGAGCCGGCAGACCACAGGGGCCCTGGGCAACCCCTGTGGCCCCTTATTAATAATGTGGGCGCCCCGGGCAACCCAAAAAAAAAACACTAAAAAGTGAATAATAAACAAGCGACCACAGCCTCTCTTTAATTATTCACTTCCCTTTCAAGGAGCCCTTAAATGAAATACAAATATTTTTAAAAACGAATCTAAATAAAGAAGAACATTATTTTAGCATTAAAACTTGCGTCATTTCGATTTTTTATCTATAGAATTATGTATATATACATATAAATAGATACACATATATGCATGTACATACGTATTTATTATCTACTGGCGGTCGCCAGTAGATAGTTATAGTTAGGACCGTGTTTCCATAGGAAATCCGCAACATTCTATTTGGCGCGGATTGACGAATCCTCGCGAAATTTTCAAAATAGGTGGGGCGCTCCGCTCCTTCCCTGAAAGTCTCGGGGGGATTCGTCAAGCGGTGGCTGAGAAAAAGGGGGGGTCCCAAAACGCGTTTTCCCCATGCATTTTTCCATAGGACCTTTAGTCCAAGCTACAGCCCGAACGGCTGAACAGAATTTCTTGAAATTTGGCAGAGAGGTAGTCCTCAGGTCAGGGATGTGCCTTTTGCAGGTCTGGTGTAAATCTGTTTGGTATTTCCTGAGAAAATAGCATTTAAAAGCATATATATATCTATAGGCGCGCTCCGTGCGCGTACGGTAAAACTTACCGTACGCGCACGCTGCCGTGCGCGAGCGCGATTCTGATTGGTTGTTAGATCTTAGTAAACATTCGAATCGGTCGAAACCAGGAAGTGTCGGCCGCCATTTTGTCTCTCGCAGTGTGAGGGGATAAAAAACAAAGGTGGAGAACGTGAAAAGGGGGCAGGGTGGACAGTTCCTGACCCCCTAGCCTTTGTCAGTGGGTCTCAGAAGCACCCCCAAGGACCAAAATGTATTTTAATCTTTTTACGAAAAATCGCGGAGTACGCCTAGCGTGCGCGTACGGTATAAACGGAAAAATTCCGCGAGTTGCGTAACGTGTGCGCTCGGTGCGCGAAGCGCACTGAGCGCCCACAGTGCGCGCACGGTGTGCGAAGCGCACCGTGCGCGCAGGGAGCGCGCACGGTGAAAAACCTTTACAAAAATAAATAAATACATAACTTAGCATTGAAAAAACCGTACAAATTCACTGAAAAAACCATAGGTTTCACACACGTTATAGTTAGGAATTAGCATTTAAAAAACCTTGCAAATTCACTTAAAAAACCATAGTTTTCCCACATGTTATAGTTAGCTGGACATTTCACTCGTGAAAAACCATTGAAATTCCCCCGTTATAGTTAGTGCAGGCAACTATAACTCACGCGACCGCAATCCTCTGCTGATGACGTCAGATATTACATCACTGATGACATATGTGTCTTTCTGAAAAAAAAATATTTGTAATATATGTATAGCTAAAAATTAATGGAAGAAGACATGGGTAAATAAGTGTCTAAATACAGTGATGTAATATCTGACGTCATCAGCAGAGGATTGCGGTCGCGTGAGTTATAGTTGCCTGCACTAACTATAACGGGGGAATTTCAATGGTTTTTCACGAGTGAAATGTCCAGCTAACTATAACATGTGTGAAACCTATGGTTTTTTAAGTGAATTTGCGAGGTTTTTTAAATGCTAATTCCTAACTATAACGTGTGTGAAACCTATGGTTTTTTCAGTGAATATATTTTAAACTGAATAAATATATCTATATATTGTGCACATGTATTTACATGCTTATTTACAAATTACAAAGGGTTAACAATAATACCTACCTACTTGTGTAGTAAAGGCACTTCAGATGCAAAACCATGCTATGTAAAATCACTCTTAAATACTGTGCCCACGATCTAATGACTCCAGATGTAACAATCTGAGGAGTAACAACTGATATTGTTCATACACCAACCCATTGCTGAGTTTGGAAGTAAAGGAAATGCTGTTGGTTTGTAGGTGTATTAGCAGGTATGTCTAGGAATGGTGATAGTGTTATTACTGGCTGCATTTCCAACATGCATCTGGGCTCAGAGCCACCACCATGCTCTCCAAAGTTTAAAGACAGCATTTCAGTTATTCTAATCTATGCCCTTTAATTTGCAATCTTACATCTTCAAGGTTCCTCTCTTTCTTGATGATCCAACACTTATAAATGGAGATATCCTTTTGGGCCCAAGTTCTGCGCGTGGGTGCGGCTCCTCTATACAGACCCTCTGGCACAGGTGACGGTGAATGGCCGACTGTCGAGAGGCTTCGCACTGGGACGAGGCACTAGGCAGGGGTGTCCCCTCTCCCCACTACTCTTTGCTCTGGTTCTGGAGCCCTTGGCAGCCTGGATCCGGCAAGATCCAGTTATCTCCGGGCTTCGCTGGACAGAGAGCTGGGATGATCGCATCTCCCTCTATGCGGATGACATCTTGGTCTATCTGACGCATCCAAAGCGGTCCATAGCTGCATTGCTAGATATCTGTGATTCCTATGGTCGCTTCTCGGGCTACTCGATTAACTGGGCGAAGTCTGTGCTCTACGTCTTACAAGGGCCTCCGCCGCAACTCCCTGACGGAGTAGTAATACCAAGGGCGGAGGATGGTTTCAAATATCTAGGTATTCACATAGCGTCGGACCCAGCGCTGTTCCTGGAACGCAACTTGCTGCCACCCATCAAGCGATTGAAAAGTGATGTCAAATATTGGCACTCCCTGCCGCTGACCTTGCTGGGGAGAGCGGCGTTATTCAAAATTATGGCTCTCCCTCGCTTCCTCTACGCGCTACAAAATGCGCGCGCTCTAGTCCCAGACTCCTACTTTCGATCTATCAACGCAGAGGTGGGTTATCTGCTGTGGGAGGGTAAACCTCATAGAATAGCACTCTGCAACCTCATGCGGAGTTGGTACGATGGGGGGATTGCGCTGCCCAACATCCATCTATATTATTGGGCGTCCCAACTTATCATAGTTAATCACTGGATGCACGCAGCGCAAGAAGAACCCGCTTTGAGAATGGACAGGGCGCAGCTGGGCCTCCACGGAGTCCTCCAAGCCCTCTATGTTAGGTCAGGGACGAACAGGCTGCAGGGCCCTACGGCGCACACAGTACAGATCTGGCGCATGGCACAGCGAAGGCTGGGATGGGAGTGGGTGATCACGAGACAAACACCGTTATGGATCTCCCCTAAGATTGGTGTAGGTCATCTGCGTAAAGAATTTGAGGGGTGGGATCGCATAGGCATCTCCAAGGTCGGGGATCTCTGGAGGAGGGGCGGGGTGATACCGTTTGAGACTTTGCAATCAGACTACCAGATGAGACAGACCGAGCACTTTAAATTCTTACAAATCAGGCATGCACTACAGAAAGCTATACCCAAAGGGACCACACCACCAGAGTCCTCCCCGCTAGAGGACCGGCTACTCGCAGACCACCTCACCAAGAAAGCTATCTCACTGACCTACCGTAAGCTGGTGGATCATCAAAAAGACCCCACGGAGCTCCTCAAACAAAACTGGGAAGCGGCAGTGGGGCCCATGGACGAACTAGAATGGTTTGAAGCGCTAGCGTCTCCCCGGGAGGTGGCCATCCCGTCCAAACTAAAGCTGGTGCAGCTGAAAATACTGCACCGGATATACTACACCAGAACTACACTCCACAAAATAGGGAGGGCTTGCAGCCCGCTATGCCTACGGGGGTGTGGACTGCCGGCACCTTCTACCACACTCTGTGGGATTGCCCGAACATAGCTGCATACTGGGGGGAGGTCATGGGGACGATCTCACAGGTTACCGGTCACGTGGTCACACTGGAACCCCGAATGTGCTTATTGAATGTGTGGGATGCTACTGACCTTAACCATGCTGATCAAACCTGGGTGACTATCGGGCTAGCGCTGGCGAAGAGGTCCATTGCGCAATACTGGGGGGCGCAGGCAACCTCCTCACACGGGAGATGGGCCCGCGACATGGACAGTGCCATGACAGCGGAGAGGGTGGTGTGTGCGAAGAGAGGCTGCCACAGGCGCTGGCAACGAATTTGGGGAAAATGGAACACGTTTAGAGGCAATATCTGTGAACCCCCGGTGGCGGACTCAGAGTCCGAGCTGAGTGACTGAAACCGAAGTTGCGCCATTCTCGCGGCCTGGGGAGGGACGTGATGTGGGATGAATGTGCGGGCGGGGGTCGGCGGGGGGTGGCTATCACAGGAGGGGTGTGTATGGATACTGATTGTTGTGGCTTGTCTGAAAGGACACTATGCTACTAGAGGTACTGCGTTGGAATATTATCGAATGATGAAAGGTGCATTTTTGTTTTTGTATGTGTTAGTAAAATGTTTTTAAAAAAAAAAAATGGAGATATCCAGTGCTGAAAAAGGAATTAAAGTGAGACTATTGTTACAAATCTACACTTAGGAAAACACAACATCTTTTTGCAGCATGACACCAAAGCAGTTGCTTCTTCATTGATATTGGTATTCAATGCTTCCACCTGACACAAATGGACTTGCAGTGTATACAACAATAGGATGGCTTGGCTCATAGTACAATTATGTTTGCTGGCTTCCATATTCAAATTGCAAAAGGCACTAGCAATTTGAGCAGGCACATCACTAGTCCCCATCTGTCATCCTCCATCATCACTGCTTTGGCTGTGGCACCCACTCTCCTTTGTAGTATAGAATCATTGAAAGGCCTATACAGCTCCAAAAGGCATTGCAGCATAGAAGGTGGAATTCCAATGAGGACTAAATTAGTGCACAGAATGATCATCAATGGCTTTCTATCTTTGTAGGAATGGCTTGAATGAATGAAAATCCTACAACACGTGACCAGTATGCTGTGGTCTACTACTTCTTTGAGGAAGTCCTGCATAATTAGGTTGATGCAATGAGCTAAACGTAGGACACCAAAGTATCTTTCAACAGTCATGACTTTGACAATATTACTGCCACTGTCAGTAGCAACATATGCATTGCTGTGAAGTTTAGGTTGAAGCCATTCATAGACCTTTGCATTGAATTCTTCAAGGATTTTGCCATCTTGATTTCTTTTCTCTTGGAGACCATTGCAACTGTTGCATACTGATGAATGCCTAGGAAATCATCAGCAACGGTGAGACGAGTGGCTAGCACTTCATTAACCACCTTGAAGTAGACAAGGGGCATATTTATAAGGGGATTGCACCACCAGAATGTCACTTTTTCCGACGTTCTAGTGGTGCAATGCCCTGCATCATATTTACAAAGTGGCGTTGTTGTGTTTGCTGCTTTATTTGTGATGACACCACCTCAAGTGACCTTGGTTTAGGGTGACAGTATCCCTCTTTTCCTTGTTTCATTCTGAAGTTGCTGCGGGTGACGACTGCACACTTAGAGAGAGAGGGCTACTTTGCATGACAATGACATCATCATCACCACCACATTCTGCTCAACTTCTTCTCTCTTGTCCTTTTCAGTTGCTGTTCCCTTACGATTGCATGTTGGCTTTTCAGATGGGCTATTTGGCCACCGGTACTATAACACCCACAGGGATTTCCACAATGCGCTAGTCTGCACCAGTATGCTGTGGTCTACTACTTCTTTGAGGAAGTCCTGCATAATTAGGTTGATGCAATGAGCTAAACGTAGGACACCAAAGTATCTTTCAACAGTCATGACTTTGACAATATTACTGCCACTGTCAGTAGCAACATATGCATTGCTGTGAAGTTTAGGTTGAAGCCATTCATAGACCTTTGCATTGAATTCTTCAAGGATTTTGCCATCTTGATTTCTTTTCTCTTGGAGACCATTGCAACTGTTGCATACTGATGAATGCCTAGGAAATCATCAGCAACGGTGAGACGAGTGGCTAGCACTTCATTAACCACCTTGAAGTAGACAAGGGGCATATTAATAAGGGGATTGCACCACCAGAATGTCACTTTTTCCGACGTTCTAGTGGTGCAATGCCCTGCATCATATTTACAAAGTGGCGTTAGCCACCTCTTGTTACTTAAAACTGCTTTGTAAATATGGTACCCTTTCACGCACACATATGCATGAAAGGGGCATGCAATGGGTGTTGCTGTGGGTGTTCCACCACAACACAAATTGCTTTTTGATGCTGCTCCAGATTTAAAAGGATCTGTAAATCAGAGGCAGCACCAAAAACTAACGCCACGCAATAGCAGGGGTTAGAATGGCACAACGAGAAGAAATACTTTTATTTCTCCTCGATTTTGCTTTCTCTATGTGTGCTGCATTTTGCAGCACAAACAGAAAGAGCGAAACACCATTAATGATTATTCATATGCAGGAAGGTGTCCCTTCCTGCACACAAAAAATCTTTAAATAATGATGATTTGCCACTTCTATGTGTGCATAATGCAGCACACATAGAAGTAACAAATCGCCATTACTGATTGTTTATGAGCAGGAAGAGACTCCTTCCTGCACATAAACAATAATTCCCTACAACGCAGGCACCCTTGCACTATGGCGCAAGGGTGTCTGTGTTGGTGCTAGGCAGCTATATTTAGCACCAGCGCTAGGGAAAACTCAGGGGTGTGAACTATTGTTGTAAATACTGTGCATCCCTGCATTTTGGAAATGTGAAATTTGCTTCAGTGCTGAGCTCCACCATTTCCTTGTAAATATGCACCAAAGTGTCCAGTGACGCAAATGTAGTCTGTAGCTTGACAACTGATCCACATGCCTGTCGTGAGGAGGAAGGACTAAACAGCACTTCCCTTCATTGCTTCACCAGTCAATTACAGAAATTGATGGTGCAGCTGGGGAACAGCAACAGTTGAAAAAAATAAGTCTAGCTTGGATCCTTAGTTTTTGGCATAGGGTCCAAACAAATTCCAGAAACCCTTATAATTCTACTATAGAAAAAGGGAGCAGGTCAATCACCAACAGTTTTGCCATCTTCCCATGGCATACATGTACCAGCTCATGGGTTTGCTGGTACAGCAACTCCTTGCTGGACATAGACTTCACAGTGGGTTGTTGTGTTTGCTGCTTTATTTGTGATGACACCACCTCAAGTGACCTTGGTTTAGGGTGACAGTATCCCTCTTTTCCTTGTTTCATTCTGAAGTTGCTGCGGGTGACGACTGAACACTTAGAGAGAGAGGGCTACTTTGCATGACAATGACATCATCATCACCACCACATTCTGCTCAACTTCTTCTCTCTTGTCCTTTTCAGTTGCTGTTCCCTTACGATTGCATGTTGGCTTTTCAGATGGGCTATTTGGCCACCGGTACTATAACACCCACAGGGATTTCCACAATGCAGTGGTCTGCACCAAATTATGCAATATGTGATGTGGTCCTCTTGTGGCCTAAGTGTAAGAAGTGCCAAACTTGTGAGGAGAGCTTTTTTATATATTCAAAGGGAGAAGAAGGTGTTGTGGTGGTGCTAGGTGGTTTTGTTGTCCTTTCCCAAGAGTGGGCCTCGACTGAGGTAGACATTCTGGATGTTAAAGGTTTATGGATTTTTCAAAAGATGGAAGAAGGTGCAGGATGAACAGAAGTGATCTGCACTTCCTCTGTGCCACTCTTGAGATGAACAAGCACTGGTTTATTTTCCTCACCTGCCACAAGGCTTTCTGTAACCTTCCATGTCTCTTGTCTCGCATTGTAGGGTTGGAGGGTCCACAATATATCACCATCATCTGAAGGGGGGCTTGGTGAAGATGGAGGAGTGATCTTTCTTTTTCTCAGAGGAAATAGTGAAGGTGAGGTGTCTAATGGAAGAACAGTCACAGTATCTATTTGGGCAGCTAGATCAACTTCCTGCTCTGCTCCTACCTCCGGACGATTGGGGGTAACAGACTCTTGTTGCTGATCAGTTTCCTGGGAAGATTCAGTTTGCTGCTGGGACAGTTTTATTTCTAACTCACTACTCCAATCTATGACTGCAGTTACCAGCACTGAAAGACATCTGCTTTGGTTATGGTGGCGCTGTTACCATTGTGGATCTATAAGTAATTGTCTTCCCTGCACCTTCCTTCCCAGAATAAGGTTTAGCAGGTACAATGTGTTGGACACATTGGTGGAAAACAGGATGAGGGCTTGATGCCATCTTCTTTACTTCTTTATTTTCTGGCAAGCAGCACGAGCAACAACTCTTAGCATAGAGGTCTCTGGAATATGGAGTCAGCTAATTCACAGCTGCTCTCCACCTTGGTATCATCTCATGCACCTGCATGCAATAAAAATATGATGGAGGACCGTGAAACTTGGCCATTCTAATCAATGTAATACAAGTCATCATCATGATAGTATTAATATCCCCACATGTAAACTAACTGTTTTTTCAGACTGCATGCTACTTTCAGGAAAAGCTACACCGTACCTGTGTCCCTCAAGGGCTCATGAGATTAATATGATTAAGTTAATTAAAAACAACATGGTCTATAAACAGACCCTCCAGCATTTTGTGATGCGCAAATGAATCGCGAAATATTAAGAAGCGCGATAAGAGCAATATTTACCATTTTGGCTGCAAAAAAGGTCTCCCAGCAGACAGGAAAATATGGTGACTTCTTATTGGCTGTATGCCCACACTTCACTACGTGCTACCGTACAGCCACAATACAGGCCTCCTTGGACATTTTTTTGCAGCCAACGTGGTGACCTGAACACAAAGTCAAGCGTCAGCAGAGGCAGCCAGGATACACTGCTGGGAATGCACTGTCCAGCTCTTCAGCCACGATCCACCACAGGCCCCGCTAATTTCTAGTTTTGAGGAGGACACTCAGGGTCATTTGTTAATTGTTTTGAGGGCTGCATTACTGGTTATTACTGAGGGGCACCCGGAATGGAATGAGGCTCCATATCTGTCGACCTGTCAAATTAAAATTTCCCACCAGTGCTGAACATGGCAGGAAGGCTCATTTGGCAAGCTATTAATTTTTTTAATCAAGTCGTAGAGCAAAATATTTTCCATCCGGATGAACATCTGCCTGTAGTCAATGAGCTTGAAAAGTGCCAACAAATAACACTTGCTGCCTTGCATTTTGGGAATGGAAATGTTTTGTTGAAGTTTTGTTTCTACATTAAGAGTGAGGACCGTTAGTGGCTGCCCTGGGTTTGTTTATGTCGCCTGTGCTAGTGACCCAATGGAAAGAACAGCAGACCTCTGATCAGTACCTCCCCCATGCTAACTTGCATGTTATACTGTACATCGATCAAGGAAGATGAGGAACATGCTGTGAAAGAGTCATGTTTCTGTGCAAGTAACACCCACACATTTGCCAATTACTTTTCTGATAATCCCTCCTCTAAACCTCCGATCTTCCAACCTCGCACAGGCCGAAACCCAGCGCATCCACAGAGCCAGAGCAGGCGGAAGATCCTTCTCTCACATTGCAGCCAAGACCTGGAACGAGCTACTGGCAGACGCCCCCCCCTCTCTGAACACCTTCAGGAAGACTCTCAAGACCTGGCTCTTCGGCTAAACAGACCTGCGCCCCCTCAGCACCTTGAGACCCTCACGGGTGAGTAGCGCGCATATAATTCCCCTGATTGATTGACTGAAAATTCAGGAGGATGCATGGGAGACTAATAAATGTATTTTAGCTCTAAAGCTGCACCCAACTCTGAGCAACAGCCTCCCAAACTAGGTGAGAACAAGGACCTACACACAGCTCTGCCAAAGCACCACAACTTTAACCTGCAAGCCACCTTGTTATTCCATTACTGACGCCACCACACAATGCACAGCACAGTGAGAAATCTCACTGCTTTCAAAGCTAACGCTCTTCAAAATCCCATATTTAATAATTATCTGTTACTTTAAAGAATGTGCTTCATTCTGCTCCCTTGTTCATCCATGACAGAAGATATGCAATAAACCTATTACCTAAATATTGAAATATCATATCCGATGACTAGCGTTCTGATACAAGCTTTCGCCCGGTATGAAGAGTGTGATTTTAGGCACATTACTTTATTTCTGTGTGCCTTCACTTCTTTGTGTGCTAAAAGAGAGTAATTGAAAGAGACATATTATTAGCCCCATTTTAAAAACGAAAATACCAGTCTCTTGAACAGGCCCACCATATGTTCTTTATTCATTTATTTGTTTGGGAGTTTTGTAATGTGCTGTGTGCAACCTGTCCACTATTTCAGAGTGCATGTACGGGAATAAAAACACGAGTCAATCAGGAGAAGAAAACAAAATATGTAGAGGGAGACCACGTCCAATAAGGTAGAGTGGCTGTCCATAATAATAATAATAATATGCAAATACATACAAAAACCGAACAATACAACCCTACTTCTAAGATTCTAAGAGGCCGATTTGGATGTCCGCCCGCCACCTTAGCGGTGCTGGGACCAGCCGCCAGTGGTGCGGCGGTCCCGCTTCTGCAATTGGGATGCCACCACCACTGTGGCAGTGGCATCCTCCATTCCCAGCATTGTGGCGGGCGGTGCTCACAGCACCGCCAGCCACAATGCTGGGAATGCACTGTGTGCATTGTCATGCACAGAGTGACAGGCACCGCGCGGTGCCTGCCACCTTGTCCATGACAATGTAGGGGGGTACCATAGGTGCACCCCCTCAGTACCCTGGGGGCCTGGAACGGGCACCCAAAGTCACTATCCGTGTGCGTTTGCGTGGCAGCATTGCAGCCACGGAAAGGCAGCTTCCCACTGCCATCCTAATATGGATGGCGGTGTCTAGCAGAAACCTCCACCATATCAGGCCCCTTTTCCACCTGATCACCTGTGTGAACGGCGGAAAACCGGCGAACGGTCTTTATGTCTGCCGGGGTCCCCCCGCCATACTAATATTGCGGGGGGAAATAGGTGGCAGACGGGGAAGGTTGTAGGGCAGGTCGCCACCGCAATGCGGGCGGTGGCGATCCGCCCTACATCCTAATGGACCCCTAAATGTTTGAAAATCCATTAGTGGAGAAACAAATTAATAGAACCACAGTTTGGTCGAAAATATCAGAAAAAAACAAAGAAGAACTAAAACACATTAATATTTTATGTTAACCCCTTCAGTGCCACGCCCTTTCCCCCTCCTGTGCCTGGCGTTGCACTAGTGGGTGGGGTTCATGACGAGATAGTCTCGTCATGGGCACAGCGCAACCGTGCTCCATGACGAGACTATCTCGTCATGGGCACTGAAGAGGTTAAGATGTTTTTCAAAGATAAATATTGTGGACTCCTTAGCAAGTACTGGTTAGAGAACCTAGTTATATTATTAATGCAGAAAAAGAGATCAGAAAACAAAGTGAAAGTAAGGATGTGAATGGAAAGTGTTAAGAAGAGAAATGAGGGAACAGAACGTATCCCCAGCAAAAACAAACACCGGAGGCATTTGATGTCCTACAGCAGATAGCTCTGGGACTTGAAACCACTAGCCCGAAGTCAGCACAATGCCACAGAAAACAGGATGACTAGCAACCCAGTGCTATTGTGCTTGGCTTAGCCTATGCTCCAGAATGTTACCACAAAGAAGAATATAGCAAACAAACACTCTCAGATACTTTAAACATGGCTATTTCAGAGTGTAGTATCTGATAAAACAGTTTCCATTGATTTAAGCCTGAAAAGGAATGATTGTGATGAAAATAAAATGCCGCAATAATGTTTTTTTAACTTGTGTATAGTAAGACCAGAAGAATTAGATAAATGGGGATATATATGTATATTTTTATTGTTTAAAAGATCCTATTTGCATAATAGGAACTTTTTTTTGTCTTTTATAAATGTAAATTTATCGCTATGGTTTTAAATAACTATGCATGATTAAACTTTACTTACTAAGTGCCACAATAATGCAGCAAACGTTCCATTTTTGTGCCGCAAACTTTGCAAATCTATGCCACAATATCATGGGGGGTCTGTGTAAACTACTTTAAGAAGCCACAAGCACAAATGAATATTGTAAGACAAATATATTTTAAAAAAGAATAAAAATCACATGTGCTACTAAAGGGCCATAACAAGCAATGCTCTTTGCAAAAGCATTTTAAAAGTGGCTTTAAATGATTAATAAATTATTAGTAATCAGACACTCTAGCTCTACCAAATTGTGGTCACTCACACAGCGTGCAAAGAAGGGAGCATGGACAACAAAAAGAACATATCAGCCATACTTTGACTGTCACCCCCTTTAATCCCCAACAAAACCTTAGAGCATTGCAGGTAAAGGATTGCAAAAAAATAAACACCCAAAATGTGTCTGGACCCATACGTTGTCCTGCACATACCATAAGTAAATCAGCAATAATAATCCAAAAACAATTCAACAGAGCTAAAGAAATATAGCAGCACAACAACATCAAAACTGCCAGAAAAGATTCAAATAAACTTTAAAAATGCCCCAAACACAGCCAGAGGCAACATTTATCCTGCAAAGAAACTTTTAAAAGTTGCAGAAAGACAAATTCATTAGCCATCTGACACTTACACAAGTTCATACATAAAAGAGTAGGCAACCAAATGAGGAAGAAGGTTGCTGAACACAAAGGAAATATCTGGCTGCATTGGCATGGACTGTTGGAGCCACCCCCAACATAGCTGCCAACCGGCACATGCCACCAAATAATAGCCTAAATTTGACTCAAATAAAAAGCTATACACAAGTCCCTAAAATAATTAAAAAAAATCTCTAGATCACCAGCAAGCAGAATGTGACAATTTCATTAAAAAATACATCAATGGTTTATAGCAGCCTAGACTACAAACAGTAAAACTCAAGAGTATAATAACAAATCTGGACAAAATTCAGGAAAACACAAAAAAAGGGGAGAAATAAATATAACCCAAAGTCTCCACAATCACAACAATCCCACTGCTTTTAAATGCTTATCCGATCCCATATTGGTTTGTCTGAACACCCTTACACAGGCCATCCAGTAATAAACAAACAAAATTAAAGAAATTCAAAAACATTATTGTGGTAACTGACCATCAAACAACAAATATTTTGAGAATAACTTTATAGCACTTTATGCTTTCTTTCCAGAATCCAAATCCAAAATGACCAAAGAATGAAAAACAAACTGGGTGGCAAATTCAGGACTGGAAGAGGATGTTGATACTCTATGTGCAGTAGCCTCACTCTCTATGGCACCTCCAGTTGTATAAATGAATAAATAAGGAAATAAATACAAATTATACACTTGTGGCTAAAGAAATTACCCTAATGGTACAACGAGGTAAAAAATAATTAAAAAAATACATTTTGAATTGATTATCAGTGCCGCGGTACAGCTGCTCACATTTAGTTTGTTCGAGCAGTTTCTGTAATGGGATTTTACCCAAACAGAAATCATGTTACATGGCATCATAGTAGTGTAATCTCGGGTATTACATGTCACTTCTTTAACACGAAATACTTAAAAAATACTCAAGGTTATGCAAGCATAATGAGAATTACTCCTGGGACAAAACAAATAAAAACAATCCAGTGGTGGATGATGAAGCAGAGATTGCATGAAAAGGATACAAGAAGGCCCTTAGAGTAAAAATGACTATGGACTCAACATACAATAGGGAGGCTTCTTCAGGACAGGTAGCGGAAGTGAATATTATGTATACAGTAGCATCCTAGCTATAGTATTCCATCTCCACTCAAAAAGTTGCCTGTGCTGGACTTTTGGGCAAAACATCATCTAGAAATCATTTTTGCTCAATAAATGTTGTCTGGTGACAAACATCAATGTGTACAGTAGCCACTAGCTTTCTAGAAGGCCTTCTAGCAATGTTCTTATGTTTCCATGATAGGTTTTCTTCACCCAAATAAAATGAAATGGCAAAGTACAACCAGCATCTTACCAGACTTGCTGCCTGGATGTTCTTTGTTGGCTGGGGCGGGACTTGGTCCTACAGCGGTCCACATGTCGCAGGAGGCGGGCCAGCCCTCCAGATGCCTTAAAGTCACTTTCTATGCTCCTGCAACGTGGGACACACGTGGGCATGCTCTGACCCAGGGCAGGCCCGTCCACGTCTGTCCGAGCCCGGAAGAGGCTGGGCTGGGCTGCTCCCCTAACAAATGCTCTTTGGACAACAAGGTACTGTGTGCGCCAGGTGGCTTATTAGAGGCCGAGGGCTTTTTTCCATCACAGGACTTGATCAAGGAACGGGGAAAGAAAATCTGCAGACTGTGTGGAGGCAAAAACCTTCAAAGCCAAGCAGGCCCGTAAGAACGCTGGGAGCACTTGCGTACTTGATCGCATTGATGACCTATAGGTTGAGTGTGAGAACATTTTAGACCCGCCTGGGACTGTCTCCATCTGCAGCCCGGGTAGACCTCCACCTGGCTCAAAATTGAGATCACAAAAACGCATTCCCTCAATGTTTAGGAAACCTAACACGCGCAGTAATAGGTCTATCCAACCCATGTCAACTGACTCTGAGGCAGGGAATTTAGCTTCACATGCACCTCATACAGCCCTAGGCAAACTTGACACCGATTTCACCCTCAGCAATAGGTTTACACCCCTCCAAAAGTTGAGCTACGACCAAGAGGAAAGGGAGGAAATGTAGGGAGGCACGGAGGGAGGGGAAGAGGTGACAGGTGGGGGTGGGATGAAAGAGGGAAAGAAGAAGGAGGAGATGTGTCAAATAAATGGTTATCCTTGTTCGACCCCGCTGTCTCCCAGATTATATCTGATCTGAGGGCAGAAGTTAGTACACTGAAATCAGTAATTAAATAACTTATAGGACAGGTTAAACTTACACTAGCTAGAGTTGGGAGTGATACTCAATATCCCATCCAGACTACTACCCACCACGTTAACGCAACTTGTCCAGTGGATGTAGAGCTCAAGCAACCTTCACCACAAGCTGCTCCTGTAAACACCAAGGGGCTGATTATGATGTAGGGCAGATCGCCACCGCCCACATGGTGGTGGTGATCCACCCTACATTTCCCTCCACAACCCACCCATTACCCCCGCCATATTAGTATGGCGGGGGGACCCCGGTGGACGGAAAGACCGTCCGCCGGTTTTCCGCTGGTCGACCAGTCGTCCGGGTGGAAAAGGGGCTAGATATGGTGGCGGTGTCTGCTAGACACCGCCATCCATATTAGCATGGGTGCGGGAAGCAGCCTTTCCGTGGGGGTAGAAAGGCATGCGGATTTTGCTGTCGGGGGCCCGTTGCGGGCTCCCAGTGTATTGGGGGTGGGGGGTGCGCATGGGGGGTACCTATGGTACCCCCCTACATTGTCATGGACAAGGTGGCAGGCACTGCGCGGTGCCTGTCACCTTGTGCATGACAATGCACACAATGCATTTCCAGAATTGTGGCGGGCGGTGCTGTGAGCACCGCCTGCCACAATGCTGGGAATAGAGGATGCCAACGCCGCGGTGGCATCCTAATTGCAGGTGCGGGACTGATACACCGCTGGCGGCCGGTGCCAGCACCGCTTGGGTGGCGGGCGGACTTTTGTCTGCCCGCCATCCTAATCGGCTCCTTAGTGTAGCTTTTCAGACGTAGTCGCACATAGAAATCTTCGGGGGCTACAATAGCACAGCCACAAGCAACTAGAGGGCCAGTGGTACAACTGGGTATTTCCCTCACCTCTGATCATCTATCTAGGCTCAACCGAGACCCTAATCCATCAGCTTGGGGAGACCAAGTGTCATCGCTCCCCAAATGTATCTATATGATCAACGTGCCTAAAGCTTCCACAAACCTAAGGTATGAAGGGGAGGATTCCCTCACAGATAAAGCCATACACTGAATTTATTTTTTATGGGGTTGCCGTTCAGTCATAAGGGATGACAACTTGCGAGCCAGAAGACTTACTCACCTCAATAATCCAACAGGCTATTCAATTGTCCCTGATTGACATGAAGTTGGCCCACAATCTGATAGCCCTAGAAGCTAGGTGCAGCCCTACCACATTCACAGGTATACAGTTCAAGTATAGACTCCCTCAATGCCCCTCACCATCATCTGCCCACCCCCAAGTTCCACATCTAGGCTTAGATTCCAACCTAGCAGCTAATGATTGACTTGAGAATCTTAGCACACGTATACGTCCAAGGCACCCATTGGTCCACCCTTCAAACATCCAAACTAGCCCTACAACCAACAGTTAGCCTATTAAAGGCTATTCTATAACCTCCTCGCCTCATGGCATTTTGAATAGAAGGGAGTTTTCTCCTATTAAAAGCAAGCTGTACAGAGGAGCACCAACTGTAAATCTAACACAGTTTTATTCGCAAGTAGGAAATACCCAAGATAAGCTATATTCTACTTCTTCAAACATGCAGGAAATGCCCTGCAGTGGGGCTGCTGATTTGGGTTAGAATTGCACTTCATTGCACAATCTGTGAGCTCCCGTCTAGCAGCCCAGACATTGTACCAATGCAACTCAAAGGTCAGAATGGCGTCTTGCTTGACAGTTACAAAGTCTATGCCAGAGGAACAAAGGGGGGGGGGTGAGGAAGTCGGCTACGATACATGACCTTGAAGAGCTTTTGGACGATAGGGCCTCACCATCATCCATGATTGTAACTGGGGATTTTAATGCTACCTTTGAACCACTTGAGAGGAGGATATTTGTGGAAGAGGATGAGCTATGGCATGTCCCCCACCTTGACCTCCCCCTATTAAAAATGGTCCCAAGTGGCACTCCAACTCAATGCCTTTTCCTTGGAGTTTAGATTAAGGGCTGCTAGTGGCCACATTAGCTCGGGCAGATTGGGTGCAAACACTTTTAATAGGACTAACAACAAAAGCTGAATAGATTATTTTCTGGTGGATCGAAAGCTTTGGCCCAGAGTGTTTCTACTTCCAATAGCGATCATAATCCCCTGAGCCTCACTTTGGTGTCACCTTGGGGGACCCACCTAGTTATCCTAAACTTGATCTAACATCAAGGAAGCTACTCCCAACAAATAATAATTGACGACTTAAGTGGCCTTAGGTCGTTCTAGATGAAGGCAAGCCTAATTTACTGACTTGCATAGCAGAGATCAGAAGCTTAACGAATCATTAAAGAAGGCTGGAAGAGATTCCTGGTTGTCATACTTGCCTCTTTGAGCAGATGGCTGTATATTTTATTGAACCTACGTGCCCCCTTAAACATGGTCCAAAGCCAGGATCTCAGTTTGCGTGGTTTAACCAGGAGTCTAGAGGCCTTAAACGTCGCCTATCCTTGGCAATTAGAACTTGACCCTAGTGAGATAGCTCAGGTGAGAGTTAAAAATGAGTGGGACAACAATAGAAGAAGGTTAATTAGGGAGACCTGCGCAAGCAAAGACTCGCAAAAGTTCTGGCTTTTGGTTCACTGACACAACATCGATGTAAAACAATCGATGTAAAAAATATTGAGTAAAAAATACAGAGAACAAAAATATCGACTCCTATACTTAAACAGGTAAGTACAAAAATATCGACTAAAAAAATTGATGTAAAAAATATAGATGTATAAAATATTGACTATTATATAAATATAAAATGAAATAATATATATTACATATATTAAATATTGAATATAATTTTAACAAAATAAAATAAATTCAATATACATTTGAATAAAATATAACAAATAACCTTAATTAAAAAAATAAACACATGAACATAATAATTTATACATATATATATATACTTTAAAACTATTAATAAACTATTATTCTTAATTTATGTTAAAAGTTTAAAATAATATAAAAAATAACAATATATATTAATGATTTAAAATATAAAAAAATAAAAGTCTATGATAAATGAAAGCATTAAACTATTAAAAAAAAGATGTAACTTACATTTCACAATACAATCAGTGCAACAGTATTGAAAGTGTTGGATAGCGGAGGAATTACATTTACTATTCCAACTCCAGTGAGTACAACAGTAGAGAAAGTATTGGTTAGAGGAGGGGCAAAAAATACTATTCCCACTCCAAAAGTGCAACAGTAGGGAAAGTGTTGGATTGTGGAGGGGTAAGAAATTACTATTCTCACTCCAGTGAGTGCAAGAGTAGAGAATATGTTGGATAGCAGAGGGGTAAAAATTACTATTTCAACTCCAGTGAGAACAACAGTAGGGAAAGTGCTGGATAGCGAAGAGGCAAAAATTACTATTCACACTCAACAGTTAAAACAAAAAATAAAAAATATCTAAAATTGTAACAAATCATAAAAATAAATAAACAATATTTAAAAAATGAAATATCAACTATATTAAATATATAAAAAGAAAACATATTATAATATTGTTTACATATAACAAAAACCTACAAATGTTATATCAAATAAAACAATGAAATTTGTAAAAAATAATTATTTTAAACTAGAAAATACTTATTAACAAAACAATTAATACTACATAAATGTATTTATTTTATTTCCTACCCTATAACACCACACCAATAACAAAACACTTCAACATTTTTAATCAAATTTACTTCCATAATTAACATAATTAATAATCAATTAAAAGAATATTATTCATAAAAGAATCTAATAAACATTGCTTGACTACACACACTATAACACTCTAATATCCACAACACACACCTAAATTAAACTATAAAATAATAAAACACAATTAAACTTATTTTTCAATTAAAAACTATTGCTATTAACAACTAATAATAAAGTAATTTAAATGTATTTAATACCCACCCTTTACAACTTTAAAAGTAAAAATAGCACACAAAAAATAAATAATTACCCAGAATAAATATCAAATAACCACTATAGGGTCTATTACGATGGCCGGCGGACTCCTGTCTGCCCCCCACCCTAGCGGTGCTGGGACCAGCCGCCAGTGGTGCGGCGGTCCCGCACCATCAATTAGGATGCCACCGTGGCAGCATGAGCACCGCCCGCCACAATGTTGTGAAGGGACGTGGTGCATTGGCATGCACAAACTGACAGGCACCGTGCGGAGCCTGCGCCTTGTCCATGCCAATGACAGGGGGCACCATAGGTACCCCCCAATTGCAGTCCCCCACCCCCAACCCCTTGAGGGCCCACAATGGGCCGCCGTAGCATTTACCACATGTCTTTCCATGGCAGAGTCTCCACCATGGAAAGGCATGAGAAATGCCCCATAATAATATGGATGGCGGTGTCTTGCAGACACCGCCACCATATTGAGTCCCTTTCCGCCCGGTCGATATTTCGACCGGCAGAAAAGCGACGGACGGTCTTCCCGTCTGCCGCAGTGCCCCTGCCATACTAATATGGCGGGGGTGAACCAGGGACATTTGGCGGGCGGATCTCCACCGCCATCCTAATAGACCCCTATATATTAATTAATTAATTAATTAAATACAAATTACTTCCCACCCTTTACCCCTATAAACACCACTTTACACACCTAAAATGAATTACACAATTACCATAATTAGTTGATATTTGATTAATTAAAATTAATTAACATCCAATTATATATTCATTCATTAAAAATAAATTACTTCCCACCATTTTCACCTCACCACAACACACACCTAAAACTATTTTCACAATTACCATAATTAATTATCAATTAATTAATTAAAATGAACTAACAACCAATTATTTATTAATTAATAATAAATTACTTTACACATTTGACACTATAACATCTCAATTAAACAAATATTAATAAATAAAACCAATCAATAGATTTAATATAATTAAATTACTTCCCATGCTATTCCCCTATTAACCCACTATTCATAATTTTCTATTGCAGCACTTTATGACCACGTTTCTCTTTTATTTTCAGGGCCCTGTATGCCAGTTCAACAAATAACTCTCCCAGATTCTAACTAAACTACTGCAAAGGATTTATTCTCTAAAAGCGAAATCAGGTCCTGCATCGACTCAATCGCCAAGGCAAAAGCCTCTGGACCCAATGGTATTCTGGGTGATGTATTTTTATATGATAGAGAGAACTGGACAAATTATATTCTGTTCTTAGTCAATGCGATAGCAGAGAGGGGGTCTGAATACCCAATTCTTGGAAGGGTGCAGAGGTAATCCCTGTGTATCAGAAAGGTGAATTACAGACCCACTATAGATTATGTCTAAAAGGTGTTCGCCCGTGCACTCCTTGGAAAGATACAGGCTTGGATTAGCGAACATAATATCTTGACTCCCTCCCAAGCTGGCTTAAGACAAAAAACGGGCACCATCGACCAGGTGTTCCATTTTCTTCTTTTGACCTGGAAGACATTGAGCCTTTATGTAGCCTTTATCGACCTAAAGACTGCTTTTGATCTTGTCCCAAGGAACAAGCTATGGCAAATCTTTAAAGATATGGGCCTTCCCCTGGAGATTTTATCACTTGTTATTCGCCTCCATGAGGCAAACTTTGCTAGGGTTCGCTGGGGTCACCAAGGCCCGCTTACTGATTCAATAAATGTCAATAGGGAAGTACGTCAGGGCTTTTTACTTTATGGAGCTGAACTGTGGGGCTTTGAAGGGATCGATGCCCTTCTGAAATCAGAGAACAAGTTTCTGAGGCGCCTGGTCTTGCTACCCCAGAGTACGTCACTCCACTCGCTAAAGTTGGACTTGGGTAGAGTTCCTATTGTGGTACCCCGCCTATTCCGGTGTCAGCGAACCGCGAATGGCCAATGCGGTATGTACAAGTGCCTTGCATAACGTTTTATCGATAAATGCACTTTGTATACGATATTACACATTGACTTCGTGGGTTCCATCTTGGAGCGGTGGCCATCTTATGGTTGCCCTCACATAGGCTACACACTAAGGACAAGTACAGGCCTTGAGAACACATGTGCCTTCCATTGACTTCTCTGTGACCTGTGCGACTTGGCTCCACCGCCCCAGGTCAGTCCGGTCCCACGAGCTGCCCGTCCTACGGCCACCTGTGATTAGCATCAGGGTTTGACACACCATAAAGCCTTTTCATCCCACACAAGCCTCCGGCTAATCTCTTTCACACCTGACTCTTCCTGCTTTATGGCTTGTTTTACAAACAGGAGGTGCCCGTGTTTATTGGGGTCTGCTGATATCTGATGTGGGATCTGAGCCTCGCTGGGTAAATAATTGTGGGCTGGCTGAACTGGAATGTGGGATGGTCATCATGACTCTGCCTTTTTGTTTGTAATGAATACATATGAATGACCATATCGTAAAACAAGGAATGTGTGCCTGAAGCATGATATTTTGTATATAAGGAGAATCCCGTTTTTGTAAAAGAGGCAGTCTCCTGAGAACATACATTGTGTTGTACTTCTCGGATACCTGTAATTGGTCTGCAGCCAATAAATACGATCTTTGACTTCACCTAGAAGACTCTGTGTTTCTATGGGTCTGAAACAGGAAGAACTCGAAGTCTTAGGGTGTGTTCCCCTGCACCGCTGGGTTTTTAAAAACACAGTACTTCAGTTGGCGCCCAATGTGGGGCGATTTCAGCTGTACCGGTCCAAGCCAGAGGTTCGTGAGGAGCTTCGTGTGGAAATTCTGGAGGAAGGCCGCCACTTCATCGACCCCTGCATATCGACGTGGTCCGAAAGTCTTTTTTGCGAGGTTCTCCGCGTCCCGACGGCTACGAAGGACTGCTGCCCTGATTAATCGCCCTGTTTTGGACCCTTGACGATTTTGTAGAGCAAAACAATTGAGAGAGTCTTCTGGTGACGCCATCGATCATCGATACCTCAGTTAAGTATAAGTGTGGAGCGTCTC
Organism: Triturus cristatus; assembly: GCF_964204655.1. Lineage (NCBI taxonomy): Eukaryota > Metazoa > Chordata > Amphibia > Caudata > Salamandridae > Triturus > Triturus cristatus. Next base: position 356,622,599 of record NC_140594.1, read on the forward strand.
CCAGTTTGTTTGGTATCCTTCGGGAATTTGGTATCCTTCGGGATCGCTTTGATTTGGAACTTGCAAGTGCCAAAGCCAGAGGACTCGTGTATTCACGAGACTATCGTATTCGATAATCCTTTGAAGTTTGAAACTAGACTAGTGAGCGAAGATGCCTGGTTCTAGTATATTTGGTAATTGGTTTTGTTTGGGTTGTAGAAGGGATTCCCAATTAGAGGATTCGTGTCCGGTTCCTCCAATTGGAACTCCAACTTATGAGCTTTATGTAAAACATGGCGTGGGCCCCATCGCATATAATGAAGTATGGATCCGATACACCAGAAAGGACGGTGTTTTAAAATGGCCCCAAAATGGTAGTTTCGATACAGATATCTTAGATAATTTGGAAGTTAAATTATTTAAAAAGAAAGCCCGGCCGGCGATGTTTGATTCTTTCCGCCTATGGCGGAAGGAAGCCAAACAGAAGGAAATTAAGCTAGCAAAAAGGAATAAGAGAGAAAAAGGTATGTCAATGATACAAGCAGCTGTGCAATTTAAAGATAATGAGGAGGAACAAATGAATGAGCAGTTACATAGACAGCGCAAACTAGGGATCGATAAATGTTACCCAGTTTTGTCACCCCTTCCACAAGATGAGACAAAAGAGAAAGATTCCCTAATGGCACATTTGTTAAGTTCGCCACCCCCGTATGCGCAAAATGCTACAGCACCTCCACAACCTCTAAATGCACAGCCTGCAGTTAATTTGCCGCAAGTTTTTCCGCAGCCGCCAGCTCCTCCTCAGCTGGCTCCTATCCCTACAGCGCAGCCCTCTCAAGGGCCGCCAACTTTGCTACCTGTCTCCTCTGCGCTTCCTGTGACTTTGCCTGGTACATCAGCTGCCTCCCTTGGTGCTCTTCCTAACACTGCCCCTGTACCTGGATCTACACCCGTTTTTCTCCCCTCTGTCTTTCCCCCCGTTTTCGCCTTAACTTCTCCTTCTGCACGACAACGAATAGCTAATGTGGTTACTAGTTTAATGTCGCCTCTCTTTGGTTCATCTAGTATGACCCCTGGTTTGCAACGTAAGCAGTTGCGTAGTCAGCTGCCTGATTCTGAAGAAAAAGAGGTATTAGACCATATGGCACGTAGGTGGATTGTCCTTTCCTCACTCTATGATGTGGAGTCATTCGTTAATGTTTTTCACCAATGGGATGCCCCGAAACAGAGGTATGTGTTTGAGAAAATGTGTGAAATCCTCTGTGAGGAATTGGAAGATCATGGTTCCAACACAATCCCGCAGGAGTTGTGTCGAGTACGATTTGATTTTGGAACAGGTACAATTGTGGGTCCCAACGTAGATAAAGCAGTTGCGACTATACTGTCCTTCAGGAATGTTGATTGTCAACAATCATTGTTCGAACAGGAATTCCCTGTGGGGAAAAAGGTAAAAGCGCGCCAATATCCAATGCGTGAGGTTCCTCCAGTTTGGAGGCCTGGTGATGCTACTGCTGTTCCACCTGTTCTGCCACATTTTCAGCGTGTTTGGGTACATGTCCCATGGAAGCGTTCTGAGGTGTTAGCGCTTAAGCAGACATTGCCTGACCCCCGTAAAAACCCTGCAGGATATTATAAGGAGTTATCACAGACTGCAGAATCGTGTGTCATGAATCTAGCTGATATAGATATGTTGTTCGGGAATGTTGTTCCACAGCCTTTATGGGGATCCATTCGTAATGTAGATCACGCTGCAGAATTAGGTACCACATGGGCTAATATCGTTGCTGCAGACACTAGACAAGTTGGTGGTGCAAAACCTGAGCCTCTAGTAGCAGAACTCCCTGCTAGAATTATCACTTACATGAAGACTTTAATGCCCGCGATGCCTGTGAATTGGGATAAATTGTCTGCGTGCAAACAGAAGAAAGATGAAACGGTGTCTGATTTCTTTACCAGGTTTGAAGAAACATTTGTCGACCACAGTGGTCAAGATATGAGCACTGAAGGTGGTCAACGATTATTTGTGGATAAATTTGTGCATAATTTGCTTCCCGAGCTATGTAAGAAGTTAAAAGATTCAGAGAGTTCTTGGGCTGTTTCCTCATCAGCGCAAATACTGGCTACTGCACAGTATTACGAAAATAGAGATAAGGATGAGAAAGATAGAGCAGACAAGAAAACGAAAGAATTGAAAACGAAGGTTCTGTTACAGCAAGCTTACTCGCCACGTGGTGGCCAGAGTAATTATCAGCAACCGCCACAGTTTCAGAGGAACGTGCAAAGGTACGAGTATTCTCAACCACGCGTTCCAGTAGGCCCTAATCAATGTTCGTATTGTAAAGAGGAAGGTCATTTTAAATATAGTTGTCCTAAATTAATGCAGCGTACTAGTAATGCATATGGCACAAGAGGTAGAGGTGGTCAGCAAGCTCCTAGAGGCAGAGGGCGTGGAATAGTTCCCCAGAACGCGCGTCCTCTTCCACCTCAAAATACGATAAATAGCTTTGATCAGCAAGCCAATGCGGCTGGTAATACAGCTCAGTACTATAACAATGACTATTATGCAGAAGACGACAATGGGGAAGGTAATGATTACTAGGACAGCCATAGACAGAGAGAGGGAGTTGTTTCAGTGCCAGTGGATCAGAGTGGACCGTATGTTAAGGTAACTACAGCGGGTGTAACAGAGCCCTTTCTGCTGGACACTGGTACTGCAAAGAGTTCAATTATGCATTCAAAACTCCCTGGCGCGCCTTTGTCTGGCGAAATGAATGTTTCAGTAGGTTTTTCTGGTGCCCCGGTTAGGAACCCAATTTCTAGTCCTATGCCCCTTTCTGTTGGACCTTGTGGGCTAAAAGCACCCCTCATCCTAACGACAGGTTGTGGTGAAAATCTGTTAGGGTTGGATTGCATGCAACGCTATATTGTTCTCCCTCAGGAGTACAACTTATATTGGGTAATGAAGTGATTTCCCCGATGTACTTGTCAAAGAATACATTGCCACCTGAATTGGCATCCCTTCCGGATGTCCTTTGGGCAACTGGTCCCAATGATGTGGGTCTCTTGGAAATACCGCCATATGTGGTCACTTTAAAGGCCAATGTCAGATTGCCACGCATTCGCCAGTACAAGATCTCCAATGAAGGTCAGAAAGCGTTGTTAGCAATTATCAGTGATTTGATTAAAAAGGGTGTAATTGAAGAGACAAGAGGCAACGTTTGCAATAGTCCTGTTTTACCTGTCCTAAAACGAACGGACCCTTCACAGCCACCTGTTTACAGATTTGTGATTGATCTTAGAGAGGTAAATAAGATTGTTGTGCCACAGTTTCCAGTTGTCCCTGATATAACTGCCTTGTTAACTATGATTCCAGCCTCCGCTGCATGGTTCTCAGTGATTGATTTAAAGAATGCCTTCTTTAGCATCCCAATTGCAGAAGAGAGCAGGGACATTTTTGGTTTCAGTTTAGGAGGTCGAAGTTTCCGCTTTAAAAGCGCTCCACAGGGCTACTGTGAAAGTCCATCAATATACAGTCAGGCTTTAAAGGCCCAGCTTGATGCACTTGTCTTACCTAGTGGCGCTACCCTTATTCAGTACGTTGACGATTTACTAATCGACGCAGATACTGAAAAGATTTGTAAAGAAGCTACATTGTCATGGTTGCGTCATTTGTCTGCCTCTCATCACAAAGTGTCTCTCTCAAAACTGCAATATTGTCGACAACAAGTGACCTACTTAGGTCATCTCTTATCAAAGGAGGGAAGGAAACTGACCCCAGAAAGAATTCAAGCCATTGCACAATTGAGCGTGCCAAGAACGCATAGAGAAGTGTGTGCTTTCTTGGGCATTACTTCATACTGTAGGCACTGGATCCCGAGTTTTTCTTTGCTGGCAAAACCTTTGTTAGCATTAACCTGTAAAAATACACCGAACACTGTTCCATGGTCTGAAGAGTGTCAGAAAAGTTTTTGGGAATTGCGTAATGCATTATGTTCAGCTCCTGTGTTGGGTACCCCTGACTACAGCAAGCCTTTCACGTTGTATGTTCATGAGAAGGAAGGTTGCGCATTATCAGTGTTAACACAGCCTTTTGGCGACAGACCGCGTCCATGCGCATATTTTTCATCAACTCTGGACCCGGTAGCGAGGGCATTGCCAAGTTGTTTGAGAGCTACAGCCGCAGCAGCTGTGTCTATTCGACAGTCTGCTGGACTAGTGATGGATAACACATTGATTGTAATGGTTCCACATGCTGTGGACACATTGTAAACCGGACCAAGACACAGCACTTAACTAGTGCTCGATTGTCAGGGTATGAATTGACACTGTTGGCAAACCATATACACATAAAGAGATGCAACACGTTGAATCCAGCTACATTATTGCCGATTCCAGCAGACATAGATGAGATTGAGCAGCATGATTGTCTGTTTAGAACAGATGAAGAGACGAAAGGGAGAGTGGATCTTAAAGATACTCCCCTAACTGAGTGTGATGGTACCTTATGGGTGGATGGTTCGTGCTTCAAGCTTCCGAATGGTGATACGACTGCTGCATATGCTATCACGACGTTGCACACGATTGTCGAGACTGCACGCATACCACATAATTCGGCTCAAGCAGCAGAGTTAATTGCCCTTACAAGAGCATGCGTGTTGTCTGAAGGAATGAAAGTGAACATATATACTGACAGCCAGTACGCCTTTGGCGTGGCCCATAGTTTTGGGCGATTATGGAAAGAACGTGGGTTCCTGACTTCGCATGGAACTTAAATTCAGAATGGTCAGCTGGTGAATGATCTCCTTGAGTCACTGACCCTACCGTTACAAGTTGCAATCATGAAAAGCAGTGCGCACAAGAAGGTCACTGATGATGTTGGTCGTGGTAATGCATTTGCTGACGAAATCGCGAAAGAAACAGCAAAAAATGTGAAGACTCGAATGTATGTTGCAGGCCCTGCAAGATGGGTTGGTGATGTTGGAATGTGTGAAGACATGATAGAGAGTGTGAAGTCCCTTCAAGCTGAAGCCACAGAGAAAGAGTTGAGCAAGTGGAGAGAAAGTATGGGTAAATTGGATGAGAATGGTTATTGGGTCGATTTGTCAGAACATCGGCGATGGTTGTTACCTGATGCATATGTGCTTCCAGTGGTTACTATGGCACATGGAATGGCACATATCAGTGTGAAAGGAATTTGTAAGTTGTTGGCTCCAGTATGGCAGAACGCTGGAATTCCCAAGTGTGCAGAGAATGTGGTCAAGAATTGTATGGTATGTTTGAAATACAACCCTGGTAGGGGAACCCAAACTTCAGCTGGTAATTTTGCGCCTCCATCATATCAATTTGAGGTTTTGCAGCTAGATTTTATCCACATGGAAAGGTGCAACAACTTGAAATATGTACTGGTTGTTGTTTGCACTTTTTCAAAATGGATAGAAGCATATCCCCTAAAAGACAACACTGCTTTATCCACAGCCAAAGCCCTTGTGAAAGAATTTTTCCCTAGGTTTGGAATGCCAAGAATGGTGTGGAGTGATAATGGGAGTGAATTTGTGGGTCGAGTGATGAAGAATGTGTGTGAGGGATTAGGTATAAAGCAGAAGTTTCACGCTGCAAATCACCCCCAATCAGCTGGGTTAGTAGAGTGCTACAATGGCACTCTGAAACTCAAACTGGCCAAAATCCAGGCGAGCTCCGGCCTTAAATGGCCTGACGCTCTGCCTTTAGCACTCCTATCAACAAGAATGACTGTGCATTCACGAGTGAGACTTAGCCCATGTGAGATCATATTTGGCCGCCCGGCCTTTGTATGGGGTGTGCCAAGACCGACAAAATTCAGTGAAATCGAACATCCAGTACTGCTTGACTATCTGTATGAATTGACGGCTAAATTGCGTGTTTTACACCAACAGGTGCACGATACTTTGCCTCAGGCCTCTGAAGCTCCAGGACACCCTATCGACCCTGGCTCGTGGGTGCTTGTGAAAAACTTTCAGCGAAAGAACAACGATGAGCCCCGTTGGATCGGCCCTCACCTCGTGCTTCTATCGACAAGATCAGCGGTTCGAGTGAAAGGGAAAAAGAATTGGATACACGCCGCCCACTGCAAAGGGATCCCTTTGTCTCTACCATATGACCGGTGGGTCCAGGAGGGTATCGCTGATTCTGAAACTGACACTGTCCCCCGTTTTGTGCCGTTCAGTGATGCACGTATAAGGGGAACGACTTCAGAACGAGAAAGCGACAATATTTTGCAGGAAGCTGTGCCATCGTTAACTCGAATAGACACCACAGAGCCTGAACTCTTGTTTCAAGATCAGACAGTACCTGGCAGAAACCGCTACAACCTGAGACCAAGGCCTATGGACAAATAAAAATTCCTTTCCCTTACTATTTTTTGATATTATAGCTCTCCCATCTGAAGGACTTTTTGATTTTTGATTTTTCGAACCACCATCCGGGTTCAGGCGCAGGGTCGCGGTGCCAAGACTTCGGGGTACAGGCTGAAGACGTTAGGTCAACGGTTCCTGTTGGTCTGGGGCGTTCCCTGGACTGACAGGCGTACTCCTTAGCAGAAGATACTCACCCGCCGCGAGCGGCATGATTAGAGGATGGAGTTTTTCAAGATGGAAAGGCCCTCTGAGGAAATGAACTTTAAGACGAAAATATGTAAAATAATGAAGAGCAAACATTTTGTATTGATATGACTGTTTATACTATGTAGTATGATGGTGTTTACTGTAGGTTATGAATTCTTCTCCTCCCAAGTGCCAGTTGCTCCCACTGTACAGCCTATACCTCCTCCTACTGTCTCCTTACACTCTTTCCACCCTCTGCCTGAACACGAACAAGCTAGACGGTCTGAGTTTGTAAACAACTCGTTTATTCAACTCCTGCACCAGCACCAACTAGTTATGAATACAACCAATTGCTGGGTGTGTGGGTTAATGCCACATACCATTAACAAGGGTATTCCTTATCTAGTGCTACCGTTTAGCTATAATGGATCGTCATGGGCATTCCAGACTATGTTCCTTTTTGCATTAGATGCCTACTCCCCGCGAAAACCACGTTCCATCAGACCTAGCACAAACAATAAGGCCTTAATGAAAGGAGTTGCTGATATGAGCAGAGATATCGACGCATACTCATCTATTCCCAAGGATGAATTGCGAGCTTATGTAGGTTGGAACGCGACGGGGTATAGCATTAGTCTGGGTGAAAGGCAGCGGAAAATCTCATCCCCAATTTGGGTCGTACCCCACATAGGTCGGATCTGTTTACAAGGTAATGGTCAGAATCCAAGAGCTCAACTGGGGAAAAGTGACTGTACTGAAACGTACACTTTTCCATCACAGTTTTCCCCTGCGTTTTTGGCTGCCAAGGGTACATATTTTGTTTGCAATGACCGAGCATATACATGGTTGCCCCCTGATTTCTCGGGCACATGTTATATTGCAAACTTGCTACCGCCAACATTTACTGCTGCCTCTGATTATCACAAGACTAGAGTTGTGAGAGGCATGATTAGTCAGGAGGATACTGCTGGTCAGGAAGCAGGAGACTTCTTTTTGGGTTTCCTGCCGTTTTGGGGACCGATGGTCAATAGTAGGAACCTGAGGCAACTGACTCGTGTGGTTGAATCTACTGTTAATGTAACGGCTGGTGCCCTTGGTAATTTGACAGCTGAGCTCCAAGCGGATCGCCTCATTACTTTGCAGAACCGTATGGTTCTAGACGTCATACTTGCAGACCGCGGTGGGGTATGTAAGGTCATCCAATCTAGCTGTTGCATTTTCATACCAGATAACGCTCCAACAGTTTATCAAGCCATCTCCAAACTGCATAAAATATCCGAATCTATACACGTGGATAAAGGAGATTGGTCACTGTTGGGGTGGTTCTGGGAACTGATATCTGCCTGGGGATGGAAAATTCTGATGGTCATTGGAATGATCTTAGCCATTCTTTTCCTGTTCTGTCTGTGTGTACAGTGTGCTCCCGCGATATGTGGCCTCTGTGCTACATTATGCGTAAGGAAACCTGTATCCAGGGACGAGCTAAGTAATAGGATGATGCTACAGCAACATCTCCATGACTTTATGAATATAGACCTGGACTCGGATTAATATGAGTATAGTTATTGCCTATGTAAGGGCAAAGGGAGGGTCTGTGGTACTTTAAAATTTGGGACCGCGTAGGAGGCAGGGCCCTACCCCGCCTATTCCGGTATCAGCGAACCGCGAATGGCCAATGTGGTATGTACAAGTGCCTTGCATAACGTTTTATCGATAAATGCACTTTGTATACGATATTACACATTGACTTCGTGGGTTCCATCTTGGAGCGGTGGCCATCTTATGGTTGCCCTCACATAGGCTACACACTAAGGACAAGTACAGGCCTTGAGAACACATGTGCCTTCCATTGACTTCTCTGTGACCTGTGCGACTTGGCTCCACCGCCCCAGGTCAGTCCGGTCCCACGAGCTGCCCGTCCTACGGCCACCTGTGATTAGCATCACGGTTTGACACACCATAAAGCCTTTTCATCCCACACAAGCCTCCGGCTAATCTCTTTCACACCTGACTCTTCCTGCTTTATGGCTTGTTTTACAAACAGGAGGTGCCCGTGTTTATTGGGGTCTGCTGATATCTGATGTGGGATCTGAGCCTCGCTGGGTAAATAATTGTGGGCTGGCTGAACTGGAATGTGGGATGGTCATCATGACTCTGCCTTTTCGTTTGTAATGAATACATATGAATGACCATATCGTAAAACAAGGAATGTGTGCCTGAAGCATGATATTTTGTATATAAGGAGAAGCCCGTTTTTGTAAAAGAGGCAGTCTCCTGAGAACATACATTGTGTTGTACTTCTCGGATACCTGTAATTGGTCTGCAGCCAATAAATACGATCTTTGACTTCACCTAGAAGACTCTGTGTTTCTGTGGGTCTGAAACAGGAAGAACTTGAAGTCTTAGGGTGTGTTCCCCTGCACCGCTGGGTTTTTAAAAACCCAGTACTTCAGTATTATAAAGAAGGCCAGGCTACGTCCTTTACTGTTTTAGTTGCATATAAGGTCCACTCCCAAGTTGCTCCCGTATGCCACCACTCTAATGGAAGTCAGCACACTTGATTATTTCAAGAATATAGCTTGGATACGAAATATGAAATCAATCCCTATTAACCACAATAGGATTAGAGGGCTGTTGGGATGCGTTACTCCCTAGGGAAGATCTTGTCAAGAAGCAGTATTGGGACTGGGCAGCACAGGCTACACTTATTAATCCATCATGGGGATTTTTAACCATGGAATTCATGAATTTTAAACTGATCAGTTCATTTGAACAATGTTTAGATATTATCAAAGCCCCTCAAGACAGCAAACTGTATATGCAATTCAGATTTGGTTCCCTTCCCTTGAACGCTTTCACAGGCTCCTGGCACCAGCCTTCCACTATTTCACAGATTTGCCCCAGCTGCACCTCTGCTGCAGAGTCGATTGCCCATGTATTCTTTGCTTGTCTGGTGCTCCCCCAAGAGCAATATGGCTTAAACCAATCTGCAAGCAATTGGGTACACGCATTTATGGGGAATCTCTTTGGATCCTCAGGTCAAACCCTAGCCCGGTGATTGCTCAGTAGCAAAGTTTGTGGGTCATATGCGGACAATTGGAAGAGTGAGATACTTTCATTTTTTTTCACCGGTTTTAGCAGTTTTTACATGTGTTAATCTGACAGTTTACTTATATTTTACTGATAATATCTAAAGGGCCTTGAGTATAGTGCCCCTCTAGATCGAAGGTAGTATAGCGGGTGTTAGGAATGGTGGTCTCTAGTTGGCAATGGTTTGCTCATTTGTCCATATAGGGACCCTTGCTTCTAGTCAGGGTAAGGGGGATACACTCCTAAAATAACCCCTGCTCACCCCCTTGGTAGCTTGGCACGAGCAGACAGGCTTATCTCAGAGGCAGTGTGTAAAGCATTAGTGAACACACACAGTAACACAGCGAAAACAATACAAATGGACACCACACCAGTTTAGAAAAATAAGTAATCTTTATCGAAACCAAAACAAGACCAAACGACAAAAATCCACAATACAGTATTAAAAATAAGGCTTTCAAATGGTAGAGATAGTTCGGTTCAATGTTAGTTGTAAATGCGACACTTTTTCAACAAAGTACCTTATATGCGTCACCCAAAGCAAACAAAAGGGTCGCAGGGAAGGTGATGCGTTGGTTCCTTTCTTCAGGGGAGGTGATGCGTCGGTTCCTTTCTGCAGCGCACGGGAGGTGATGCATCGGTTCCTTACCAGAGAGGAGGGTGTGCGTCGGTTTCTTACTGAATTCCAGCTACGATGCGACAAGATGGCACCTCGATGCGATGCGACGATCCAGTATGATGCGACAAAATGGCAGCTCAGTGCGATGCGACGATCCAGTACGATGCGTGCACATTTGCAGCCGCATGGCAGGTGCTGCAACGGTCTTCTCGGGGATGCGTTGGGACTCGGTGTGGATGAGGCGCACTTCTTCCTGGTTGCTCGGCGAGGCGTCGCAGCCAAGTGCGGATGTGGCACGCTTCTTCCCCGTGACTCGGTGATGCGCCGGTAATTGGTGCGGATGCGACACGCTTCTTCGCGTTGATCTTCCCGCTCCCAGCGACAAACAGTCTCTAGAGGTCCTAAACAGCAGCAGGCACCTCTTTGCAGGTTAGAATTCCCAGCAAGGAAATTCAGGGGAGCTGGTGGTGAAGTCTTTGTGTCCCTGAGACTTTAGAACAGGAGGCAAGCTCTGTTTCAAGCCCTTGGAGATCTTTTCCTCAAGCAGGTAACAAAGCAAACAGCAAAGTCCTTGTTCTTCTTTCCTTGGCAGCAAGCAGCCACTGTAGGCCAACCCCAGACACCAAACAGCACAGGGGCAGTATTCCTCCTCAGCTTCTCCGGCTCTTCTCCTTGGCAAATACACAAACCCAGCAGAGGCATACTGCATGGTTAGGGAAGAAAATACCCACTTTCTAAAAGTGATATTTTCAATGTAAAAATCACCCTCACTAAAAGTTGCACTTTAACATTACGAGTTCAGGCATGCTAAACTTTATTTTCCTATCTTGGTCTTAGGGCCTGTTATGTTTATAAGATGTTATAAACTAACTGCCCATTCTGGCCTATGTGCACAGATAGCCTTGCAATAGTGAAAAACAAAATTGGCAGTATTTCACTATCAGGACATGCCACACACATCAGGGCATGTCCTACCTTTCACATACAATGAACCCTGCCCAGAGGGGTACCTTGGGCCTACCTTATGGGTGACTAACATGTAGAAAAGGGAGGGTTTAGGGACTGGCAAGTGTATGCACTTGCCAAGTTGACATGGCAGTGCCAGACTGCACACAGGCTCTGCGATGGCAGGCCTGAGTCACATTTTACAGGCTGCTTCTGTGGGTGGCACAATCAGTGCTGAAAGTCCAACAGCAGCATTTGATTTACAGGCCCTGGGCACACATGGTACACTGTACTAGGGTCTGACAAGTAAATCAAATAACCAATCATGGAGTCACTAATCCATAGCAACAATTTACAACAGGGAGCACTTGCACTTTGGCACTGAACAGCAGTGGCAAAGTGCCCAAAGCATCTAGACCAGCAACAACATAGCAAAAACACAGGAGGCAACAGCAAAAAAATGGAAGGGAGACCCACGCCATATTGTTCACTTTAGAATAGACAAAGGTTTTTGTTGTTCTGGTCCTATATTGTGCCTTGGAGCCAGATGTACGACCCTAAATTCCATGCGCAAATGGGTTAGCGACTCGTTTGCGCATGCAAGAACTAATAGGGCCATGTACGACTCCTCTTTAGCGAGTCACAATTTATTTGCGACTCGCTCAATAGGAACTGAGACATGCTATTTAGGAAGGGGCGTTTCAAGGGCGTCCCTTCCTCATAGCGACTCCCTACCCCATGTATGAATGTTTTGCGATCGCAATTGTGGTCGCAAAACACTCACAATTTGCCGCCCTCTTTAAGAGGGTGGTAATGCACTCGAAAAAGGGAAGAGGTCCCTAGAGGACCTCTTCCCCTTTGCAAATGCAGAGTAAAATATTATTTAGGGCCAGGCAGTGGTCCCAGGACCACTACCTGACCTTTAAGGAAAACGGGCTGCATTTAAAAATAAATTGCTTTATTTAAAAACAGTCCCAGACATGGAGGTCTGCTGGGCCCAGCAGGCCACCATCCCTGGGAGGGCCAGCCATTCCCAATGGGGTCGCAAATTGCAAGTGCCTCATGAATATTCATGAGGCATGCAATTTGTGACCCCATTGGGAATCACAAACAGTGTCTCAGACACTGTTGTACATGGCATTTTGCGACTCACAAATTGCGACTCGTAATCGAGCACAATTTGCGAGTCACAAATTGTCATGGTCGTACATCTGGTCCTAAGTGTTTATTCTATTTATCTACTGAAATTCAGCTCATGGTTCGACTGATATTTTTACTAGGCTACTAATGTATATTGCCATTTTTTAAAATCTGTTTGTGTTAGCTGTATTGCACTTGCACTTGCACTTTTATGGTCTTATGAGCGAAATAAGGTTTTATGATGATGACACTGCATAATGGTGGAATCGGAAACATAACACCTCATATGTAAAATGCCAAATACCCGAATTTACCCAAGATTACATCGGAGTGATACAGCATTTTCTGGGCCCATTTGCTTACCATTAGTCCTAGAATGGACCTTTTTAACGAGGACCTTTTTCACCCGACTGACAGGTGATGTGAGTTAACATTTACATTCAGTCAAATTTCAGTTAACAGTGGAACCCATTTGGCCACACAATGAGGATCAGGAATCAGTAGCCAACTTTAAGAATGTTTATTATAAATTAATAATCAAATTTAATTACACCACTCTTAAGACAATGTTGTAAAGGTACAGAATAACAATGGGAAGCTCCAACCTCCTACAGAAATTGATGCGGAATAGTATTAAAAAATAAGCAATTCAAAAATGGCGATACAAAAGAGCAGCATCAATATTTGGTGCTCAAAAAACAATCTAAGACTCTCGCCTATACATTAGTAACCTAAATCTCCTACATCCAGTCCAAGTTAAGGCGATGGTTCATTAACCTATAATCTCTCCAGCAAGGAAGTTCCATGAAGGAACTTAGGACAAGATAAAGCAAATCAAGGAGGAAAGTGTTAGCATTTCAGAAGCTTCTCAAGAGTCATTCAGTGGGTCGAGAATAAGTGTTAGCCTAACCCACACTTAGGACAGAATCAAGGGGAAGCATTGAGGTCTAAACCTCTCAAAGGCCACTCAGGAAAGTTGTCTGCAAAGAATCTGTGAAAAATGTATTTTTATTTGTTATTTTGAACATCAGTTCTTCCATTCGCAATCCCTGAATTGTTTCTGATCACGAACTTTGGAGCCTCGCTGACGTGTTTTAAAGTCAGCACAAACAGACTTGTTTTGCTCGTGTCTTTATACACCTGGTGTTGGTATACCTGCCCTTTGCCCATCTGAGGCTAATCTAGCAATTTTTATACTTGATTCATCAACTGTCTGCAGTTGTAGGAGAATGTACAAGCAATGTCAACTTGTAAACTTTTATGCTTGTTTGTTCGATTGTCTGCCACTGTCTTAAAGAGCAAGCAATGCCCACTGATAATGTTTGTGCTTGTTTGTTTGATTGTCTGCCACTGTTTTAAGGCACAAGCAATGTCCACTGATAATAATTGTGCTTGTTTGTTTCACTGTATTTTAGTATTTGAGGATCTGAAATAAACCTTACCCTTATTACCTAGTTAGGGATTGTTCATTCCGTACATACTTTGCACAGCCCCAGCTTGTGTATCCAAAAAAAGGGGAGGGGGGGACCAGGAGCTGGTTAATGGTCCAGTGCCTGTGCTCCGAGAAGTCAATAGGGTAATTACTAGAAGGCACTGTTCCAGGGTCGGTATGGTTGAAAGTCAACCAAGACCGTACCTCAACAAGAGGAAAGTAAAGAGGAAGGGATGGATCTATCTGTTCGTGGTCTAGGATGGGGTACTCAGGATGGGGGGGAGACAACAAAAGTGTCTCTTGTTGCCCTCACACACCCCGAAGGATGTCATGCTTCATCATCGGGCAGTGCTCCTCGTCGGGCCGGCGGTGCAATGCCCTACGGGTCCCCCGAAGGGTCTCTTTAGCGGAGATCTTTTAAGAGAGCTGCCGATTGGTGCATGCGGGTATGTGGAGGGGGAGTGCCAGGGTCAGTGGTGACGGTAGTGTGTGCAGGAATAAAAATACCTAAGGGTTACCTGGGAAGCTAATTTAATAAGAAGGTACCCTTGGTACACTAAAAAACGTGGAAAGATGTTACTAATCAAAACGTAATGCGTCAGTAGTAACTGAAGATACAGGTCAAATGGTCGACATGTTTCGCGCCTTTTAGTGGTCAGAATGATCCATGGCGCTTCATCAGGACCAGTAGAGGTGAAGAGTGTGGGGAAAGGTGCCCAGACTATGTGTAGTGGGGGGGGTAAAATATCACCCTCTCACTCGGCAATAAAGGGGGGGGAGTACAGTGTCTCCTAAACAGGTAGTGTGTGAAAAAAGGAGTCTGTTGTGCCCCCTTTGCGTTGTACCTAGACCAAAAGAAAGATAAAACAAAGAGAAATGCAGAAGTTAAAATACATATGCGGACGTGCCTTGTCGATCCGCATAAGTACACAGTGATTCGAGAAATCACATATTTACAATGAGACAGTCATAGTATCATGCACCTGGAGGCCCAGGCTACTCTCAAAGTTCTGGAGAAGCGGGCAGGCGTGGGTGTGGTCCCATGCCAGTCAAAAGATGGTTGGTCCCGGGTCCCGGAGGCGGTCACAGAACCCAGCTGGAGACTCGCTAGGTAAACTGCTGTACCCCGCGGGGCCCGGACACCTCCACTTGGCTGTGCAGCGGGCTCACCTGGCGTGTCGTCTACCAGGCCAGTCAAAAAGACACGTGTGTTGTGTGTGTAACTAGATTCGTAGGATCAACACGAATGAAGTGCGCTAAGAGTAGTCTTACCTATAATAAAAGTTGGAATTACTCCTTGAGTTAAAAAGCGGCGTAGGAGGCCCACACCATCTAGGGCTGTAAGTCGGAAATGATGCGTATCAGCAGGGAATACCCAGAGGGTAAAGGAAACAAAGTGGAGCGTTAGATTTACTTACATCGTTGCCAAATGTAGAGCAGGATAAATGCTTACGTTGTAATCTGGGTAGCTGGATCGCCTCGAGTCATACTCACGGGTTGCTCAGGTGACGGCACTGGAAACCTGCCCGGTCCAGACGCCTGCTCGGAGGTGATTGATTTTGCCTAGCCCATGATATTTAAAGACTGAGCCCCGTGATTGAAGGAGGTACCTATTTCCGGTTTCGACGGCACGATGAGTCATGGGAGGCCGGAGCTGCGCATGCGCGGTGAAACAGAGTGTTCCAGTGTTCTCTTGTGCATGCGTGATTAGGTGTTTTGGCGCATGCGTATTGTCTGTGAGGTGTGTTACTACGCGCATGCGGGCCGTGAAGTGCTTACAATGTGTTAATACCGGAATAGCAAACTAGACCACACAAGTAGGTGTGTCACTGTCAGCCTATGGCCGGTCTACCCTGCATGTTGCCAAGTTTGAGGGTGTGGCGGAGTATGGGCGGGGCCAAGTGATAACTCGCTAACGTGTGCGGAAGGTGTAAATGTCCCATCCTTTACCGGATAGTGTTTAGAATATAGCAGTATCTCCTCATAGTTGGTACGGCCCAAAAAGGCCCGGGAGATACACCTAAGAGCTATTGAGACGAGCGTTGGTCTAATCATTCAGTTGTTTGGCTCCTAGCCGGAGGGACGATGTACGATGGATTACACATTATACATGCATACAAAAATGACAGTATTAGAGCTCGGTCCATGGGATATCGTCGTTGAGCCCCTGGGTGTCTGTGTGCAGGCGGTGCACCCAGCGTTGTTCGCGCCTAAAGAGCGACTCGCTAGTCCAGTTATTATTGGATTCCAGGATGGTCCATTGGATCGCTTCACAGGGGTGCCCTTTTTCCAGAAAATGGTTCGTCAATTTAGTGGCTGCGCGGGCTCGTCTGATGGTACTTTTGTGTTCACTGATCCTTGTTTTGATGGGTCTGGTGGTCATGCCTACGTAGTAGAGTTCGCATGGGCACGAGATCAAGTATACACAATTAGTGGTGTTGCAGTTCGTGTGCTTCCTTTGTTCCCATTTTAGCTCACCAATTTCCAAGACTTTCGTGTGTCGTGTTGTGGTGCAGACACTACATGAGCCACACGGGTAATGCCCCTTCACTGCTGGCAGGTCCCACAGAGTGTTCTCTCTTCTCGCTTGTTTCTGGCGTGGCCGTGTATTAATCAGTTGGTCTCTTAAATTACTGGTTCTTTTAAAGGCAAAACGAGGTGCTGGGATGTTTAGTGCATCACTGTTTATGATTCTCCAGTTACGGTTGATGATTCTTTTGATTTTGTTGGAGAGGGGGGTGAAGGTTGTGACGCAGGTGATCACGTTATTGGTATCGGGCTCTCTCGTTTCCAGGAGGCCCTCACGAGTGTTGTTCCTAGCCCGTTTTTTAGCTTGGTTGATTACTTTTGCTGGATAGTGCCTCTTCGCCAGGTTCTCAGATAGGGTGGTGGCTTGTCTGTCAAAATCCTGTAGTTTGCTGCAATTGCGCCTAATCCTGAGAAACTGGCCGTAGGGTAAGTTTTCCCGTAGAGATTTTGGGTGGTGGCTCTTAAAACTCAGGAGGCTGTTGCAGTCTGTCTCTTTTTTGTACGTGCTGGTGTGAAGTATCCCATTTTCTAGTTGGATAGATAAATCCAGGAAAGGGATTTTCTCGTCACTGGAGGTCATAGTGAAGCGTAAATGGGGGTCCTGATTGTTGATCCACTCAAAGAATTCCAGTGTCTTAGATGCCTGTCCTCTCCATAGGATCAGCACATCGTCTATGTACCGTTTCCAAGTGACCAGGTGTCGGTGAAACGGGTTGGCGTCTGTGAAGATGTGGTTGGTCTCAAAGTGTGACATGTACAATCCAGCCAAGCTCGGCGCGAAGGTGCTCCCCATGCTGGTGCCTTGTACCTGGTGGTAGATGGTGGTTTTGTACATAAAATAGTTGTTGGTGAGAGCAAGGGCAATGAGGGCCGAGATGAAGTTTGCCGGTGTAGACGTTGGAAGTTCCGAGTTTTGTAACAAGTTGCTTACCACTTCGATGGTTGCCTCCTGCGGAATATTCGTATAGAGTGCTTCCACGTCCAGTGTGAGCAGTAAGTTGATTTCCTCGGTGTTTTCATCATTAATGGTTCGGATGAGGTTGAGCACATCTCTGGTGTCTTTGAGGTAAGCTGGAGTAGCCTGGACCAAAGGACGCAAAAAGAAGTCACTGAACTGGCTCAAAGGTTCCAGAAGGGAGCCTATCCCAGATACGATCGGACGGCCAGGGCACGGGGTTACCCCCTTATGGATCTTAGGTAGAAGATAGAAGTAGGGCATCCTAGGAGATGGATTCACCAAAAAGGCTGCTTCTTTAGATGTAATCCATCCCTCTGTTGCTGCTTCATTGACCAAGGTTCTGATCTGGTTCAGTAGCCTTGAAGTTGGATCGGTCTCTAGAATCTCATAGTACTCAGTGTTGTTAAGTTGGCGCAGGCACTCCTTCTCATAGTCCTGTATGTCGAGGATCACAGTGGCGCCCCCTTTGTCCGCCGGTTTTATTACGATGGAGTCATCATTCTGAAGGGTGGTTACCGCTCTCCGCAGTTTTTTGGGAAAGTTGTTGTAAGCGTTCGGAGGTTCTAATCGATTAACCTCCTTGAGAACAGCTTTTTCGAAAGTGAGGACCTCGTGTGGGACCATCCCAGCGGTGGGGGTGAATTTCGACGGGGGTCTCAAGCCAGTGTCGTCCTCAGTCTGTGTTTGGTTGTCTTTGAAGAAGGCCCTAAGTCTCACTTTGCGAAACAGTTGATGTAGTTCCTCATTGGTTCTGAAATTGTCCTCCTGTGGAGTGGGCACAAACCCAAGTCCTAGTTCCAAGGCTGTGGTCTCGTCGGCGTTCAAAGGTCTCGAAGACAGGTTGACGATCAGTTTTTTTGTTGGTGTTGTGCCATGCTTCTCGTTGTTCTCTGTTGGTTGTCCGGATCTTGCCAATGTACCTGCTTGTTCCCTCTTCTTCTTCCTCTGCCTCTGCCCCTGCCTCTGTTCTGAAAAGGAGGAGGAGGGTTGTGGAGGAATGGTTGCTGAAAACCCTGTTGTAGTGGGTTGTATGGAGGGTACCACATGGGTCCGTGTTGTGGGAATGGTTGGGGTGGAAAACCGTAGAAAGGTGGTGGCCCTAGTGGTGGTGGTAATAGACCCTGTGGGTTGGAGCGACGGCCCCAGCTATGATTACTCGAGTTGCTACCCGAGGAACGACCTGATTGGTTAGACGTTGATGATCCATCGTCAGAGATCGTGTCGGTCTCTGTTGGTTGGAAGTCCTCTTTTGTATAGGGATAGATCTTTTCCCTATCAAATCTCTTCAGGTCCTTCTGTAGTTTGGTTATCTTCTGGTTTAGAAGGTAGTCTCGGTGGTCAGAGATTTCAGAGTTTATCTCTGCTAGGCGAGTTTTATATGCAGAAAGGCTAATGCTGGTTTTGAGACCGTTCTCTGCTATATTGATCTTAACAATCAAAGCATCCGATAGGCGTTTTGCGGTACTGATGATCAAAATGATCCAATCCCGAGTGCATTTCCATGCAATTTGGCTCCATTCGCGTCTGAATATAAGGTCTTCCAAAAAGATCCTCGGTGCCGTGCGGACCAGCAATCCGTTAGGTGCCGAGTTTGCTCTGAGGTATTCGGTCATAATAGAGCCGTGAAGAGCGGTCTTTACCTGAAGTTTTTTGAGAGAAGTAAGGGTATTCCAGTCGCCTTGTGCGCTGGTCCCTGCTGTGTTGCCATCAACATCTAGGAGTGACGGGGTTCTCAGGATTTCAGCCACAATGTCCTCACCGTAGCTGAGGCCTAGGTTGTCCCCCAAGGTAGAAAATGACATGTCTCAGGGAAGGTGGGGGAGAAGGGTCAAGAAGTGGAAATGGGGAAGGAAACAAGAGAGGAAAAAGATGAGGAAAGCAAGTGAAAGAGAGGGTCCCTCGGCTGAGCCGCCGTGCTTAATACTGTATCCAAAAAAAGGGGAGGGGGGGACCAGGAGCTGGTTAATGGTCCAGTGCCTGTGCTCCGAGAAGTCAATAGGGTAATTACTAGAAGGCACTGTTCCAGGGTCGGTATGGTTGAAAGTCAACCAAGACCGTACCTCAACAAGAGGAAAGTAAAGAGGAAGGGATGGATCTATCTGTTCGTGGTCTAGGATGGGGTACTCAGGATGGGGGGGAGACAACAAAAGTGTCTCTTGTTGCCCTCACACACCCCGAAGGATGTCATGCTTCATCATCGGGCAGTGCTCCTCGTCGGGCCGGCGGTGCAATGCCCTACGGGTCCCCCGAAGGGTCTCTTTAGCGGAGATCTTTTAAGAGAGCTGCCGATTGGTGCATGCGGGTATGTGGAGGGGGAGTGCCAGGGTCAGTGGTGACGGTAGTGTGTGCAGGAATAAAAATACCTAAGGGTTACCTGGGAAGCTAATTTAATAAGAAGGTACCCTTGGTACACTAAAAAACGTGGAAAGATGTTACTAATCAAAACGTAATGTGTCAGTAGTAACTGAAGATACAGGTCAAATGGTCGACATGTTTCGCGCCTTTTAGTGGTCAGAATGATCCATGGCGCTTCATCAGGACCAGTAGAGGTGAAGAGTGTGGGGAAAGGTGCCCAGACTATGTGTAGTGGGGGGGGTAAAATATCACCCTCTCACTCGGCAATAAAGGGGGGGGAGTACAGTGTCTCCTAAACAGGTAGTGTGTGAAAAAAGGAGTCTGTTGTGCCCCCTTTGCGTTGTACCTAGACCAAAAGAAAGATAAAACAAAGAGAAATGCAGAAGTTAAAATACATATGCGGACGTGCCTTGTCGATCCGCATAAGTACACAGTGATTCGAGAAATCACATATTTACAATGAGACAGTCATAGTATCATGCACCTGGAGGCCCAGGCTACTCTCAAAGTTCTGGAGAAGCGGGCAGGCGTGGGTGTGGTCCCATGCCAGTCAAAAGATGGTTGGTCCCGGGTCCCGGAGGCGGTCACAGAACCCAGCTGGAGACTCGCTAGGTAAACTGCTGTACCCCGCGGGGCCCGGACACCTCCACTTGGCTGTGCAGCGGGCTCATCTGGCGTGTCGTCTACCAGGCCAGTCAAAAAGACACGTGTGTTGTGTGTGTAACTAGATTCGTAGGTTCAACACGAATGAAGTGCGCTAAGAGTAGTCTTACCTATAATAAGAGTTGGAATTACTCCTTGAGTTAAAAAGCGGCGTAGGAGGCCCACACCATCTAGGGCTGTAAGATCTCCGCTAAAGAGACCCTTCGGGGGACCCGTAGGGCATTGCACCGCCGGCCCGACGAGGAGCACTGCCCGATGATGAAGCATGACATCCTTCGGGGTGTGTGAGGGCAACAAGAGACACTTTTGTTGTCTCCCCCCCATCCTGAGTACCCCATCCTAGACCACGAACAGATAGATCCATCCCTTCCTCTTTACTTTCCTCTTGTTGAGGTACGGTCTTGGTTGACTTTCAACCATACCGACCCTGGAACAGTGCCTTCTAGTAATTACCCTATTGACTTCTCGGAGCACAGGCACTGGACCATTAACCAGCTCCTGGTCCCCCCCTCCCCTTTTTTTGGATACAGTATTAAGCACGGTGGCTCAGCCGAGGGACCCTCTCTTTCACTTGCTTTCCTCATCTTTTTCCTCTCTTGTTTCCTTCCCCATTTCCACTTCTTGACCCTTCTCCCCCACCTTCCCTGAGACATGTCATTTTCTACCTTGGGGGACAACCTAGGCCTCAGCTACGGTGAGGACATTGTGGCTGAAATCCTGAGAACCCCGTCACTCCTAGATGTTGATGGCAACACAGCAGGGACCAGCGCACAAGGCGACTGGAATACCCTTACTTCTCTCAAAAAACTTCAGGTAAAGACCGCTCTTCACGGCTCTATTATGACCGAATACCTCAGAGCAAACTCGGCACCTAACGGATTGCTGGTCCGCACGGCACCGAGGATCTTTTTGGAAGACCTTATATTCAGACGCGAATGGAGCCAAATTGCATGGAAATGCACTCGGGATTGGATCATTTTGATCATCAGTACCGCAAAACGCCTATCGGATGCTTTGATTGTTAAGATCAATATAGCAGAGAACGGTCTCAAAACCAGCATTAGCCTTTCTGCATATAAAACTCGCCTAGCAGAGATAAACTCTGAAATCTCTGACCACCGAGACTACCTTCTAAACCAGAAGATAACCAAACTACAGAAGGACCTGAAGAGATTTGATAGGGAAAAGATCTATCCCTATACAAAAGAGGACTTCCAACCAACAGAGACCGACACGATCTCTGACGATGGATCATCAACGTCTAACCAATCAGGTCGTTCCTCGGGTAGCAACTCGAGTAATCATAGCTGGGGCCGTCGCTCCAACCCACACGGTCTATTACCACCACCACTAGGGCCACCACCTTTCTACGGTTTTCCACCCCAACCATTCCCACAACACGGACCCATGTGGTACCCTCCATACAACCCACTACAACAGGGTTTTCAGCAACCATTCCTCCACAACCCTCCTCCTCCTTTTCAGAACAGAGGCAGGGGCAGAGGCAGAGGAAGAAGAAGAGGGAACAAGCAGGTACATTGGCAAGATCCGGACAACCAACAGAGAACAACGAGAAGCATGGCACAACACCAACAAAAAAACTGATCGTCAACCTGTCTTCGAGACCTTTGAACGCCGACGAGACCACAGCCTTGGAACTAGGACTTGGGTTTGTGCCCACTCCACAGGAGGACAATTTCAGAACCAATGAGGAACTACATCAACTGTTTCGCAAAGTGAGACTTAGGGCCTTCTTCAAAGACAACCAAACACAGACTGAGGACGACACTGGCTTGAGACCCCCGTCGAAATTCACCCCCACCGCTGGGATGGTCCCACACGAGGTCCTCACTTTCGAAAAAGCTGTTCTCAAGGAGGTTAATCGATTAGAACCTCCGAACGCTTACAACAACTTTCCCAAAAAACTGCGGAGAGCGGTAACCACCCTTCAGAATGATGACTCCATCGTAATAAAACCGGCGGACAAAGGGGGCGCCACTGTGATCCTCGACATACAGGACTATGAGAAGGAGTGCCTGCGCCAACTTAACAACACTGAGTACTATGAGATTCTAGAGACCGATCCAACTTCAAGGCTACTGAACCAGATCAGAACCTTGGTCAATGAAGCAGCAACAGAGGGATGGATTACATCTAAAGAAGCAGCCTTTTTGGTGAATCCATCTCCTAGGATGCCCTACTTCTATCTTCTACCTAAGATCCATAAGGGGGTAACCCCGTGCCCTGGCCGTCCGATCGTATCTGGGATAGGCTCCCTTCTGGAACCTTTGAGCCAGTTCAGTGACTTCTTTTTGCGTCCTTTGGTCCAGGCTACTCCAGCTTACCTCAAAGACACCAGAGATGTGCTCAACCTCATCCGAACCATTAATGATGAAAACACCGAGGAAATCAACTTACTGCTCACACTGGACGTGGAAGCACTCTATACGAATATTCCGCAGGAGGCAACCATCGAAGTGGTAAGCAACTTGTTACAAAACTCGGAACTTCCAACGTCTACACCGGCAAACTTCATCTCGGCCCTCATTGCCCTTGCTCTCACCAACAACTATTTTATGTACAAAACCACCATCTACCACCAGGTACAAGGCACCAGCATGGGGAGCACCTTCGCGCCGAGCTTGGCTGGATTGTACATGTCACACTTTGAGACCAACCACATCTTCACAGACGCCAACCCGTTTCACCGACACCTGGTCACTTGGAAACGGTACATAGACGATGTGCTGATCCTATGGAGAGGACAGGCATCTAAGACACTGGAATTCTTTGAGTGGATCAACAATCAGGACCCCCATTTACGCTTCACTATGACCTCCAGTGACGAGAAAATCCCTTTCCTGGATTTATCTATCCAACTAGAAAATGGGATACTTCACACCAGCACGTACAAAAAAGAGACAGACTGCAACAGCCTCCTGAGTTTTAAGAGCCACCACCCAAAAGCTCTACGGGAAAACTTACCCTACGGCCAGTTTCTCAGGATTAGGCGCAATTGCAGCAAACTACAGGATTTTGACAGACAAGCCACCACCCTATCTGAGAACCTGGCGAAGAGGCACTATCCAGCAAAAGTAATCAACCAAGCTAAAAAACGGGCTAGGAACAACACTCGTGAGGGCCTCCTGGAAACGAGAGAGCCCGATACCAATAACGTGATCACCTGCGTCACAACCTTCACCCCCCTCTCCAACAAAATCAAAAGAATCATCAACCGTAACTGGAGAATCATAAACAGTGATGCACTAAACATCCCAGCACCTCGTTTTGCCTTTAAAAGAACCAGTAATTTAAGAGACCAACTGATTAATACACGGCCACGCCAGAAACAAGCGAGAAGAGAGAACACTCTGTGGGACCTGCCAGCAGTGAAGGGGCATTACCCGTGTGGCTCATGTAGTGCCTGCACCACAACACGACACACGAAAGTCTTGGAAATTGGTGAGCTAAAATGGGAACAAAGGAAGCACACGAACTGCAACACCACTAATTGTGTATACTTGATCTCGTGCCCATGCGAACTCTACTACGTAGGCATGACCACCAGACCCATCAAAACAAGGATCAGTGAACACAAAAGTACCATCAGACGAGCCCGCGCAGCCACTAAATTGACGAACCATTTTCTGGAAAAAGGGCACCCCTGTGAAGCGATCCAATGGACCATCCTGGAATCCAATAATAACTGGACTAGCGAGTCGCTCTTTAGGCGCGAACAACGCTGGGTGCACCGCCTGCACACAGACACCCAGGGGCTCAACGACGATATCCCATGGACCGAGCTCTAATACTGTCATTTTTGTATGCATGTATAATGTGTAATCCATCGTACATCGTCCCTCCGGCTAGGAGTCAAACAACTGAATGATTAGACCAACGCTCGTCTCAATAGCTCTTAGGTGTATCTCCCGGGCCTTTTTGGGCCGTACCAACTATGAGGAGATACTGCTATATTCTAAACACTATCCGGTAAAGGATGGGACATTTACACCTTCCGCACACGTTAGCGAGTTATCACTTGGCCCCGCCCATACTCCGCCACACCCTCAAACTTGGCAACATGCAGGGTAGACCGGCCATAGGCTGACAGTGACACACCTACTTGTGTGGTCTAGTTTGCTATTCCGGTATTAACACATTGTAAGCACTTCACGGCCCGCATGCGCGTAGTAACACACCTCACAGACAATACGCATGCGCCAAAACACCTAATCACGCATGCACAAGAGAACACTGGAACACTCTGTTTCACCGCGCATGCGCAGCTCCGGCCTCCCATGACTCATCGTGCCGTCGAAACCGGAAATAGGTACCTCCTTCAATCACGGGGCTCAGTCTTTAAATATCATGGGCTAGGCAAAATCAATCACCTCCGAGCAGGCGTCTGGACCGGGCAGGTTTCCAGTGCCGTCACCTGAGCAACCCGTGAGTATGACTCGAGGCGATCCAGCTACCCAGATTACAACGTAAGCATTTATCCTGCTCTACATTTGGCAACGATGTAAGTAAATCTAACGCTCCACTTTGTTTCCTTTACCCTCTGGGTATTCCCTGCTGATACGCATCATTTCCGACTTACAGCCCTAGATGGTGTGGGCCTCCTACGCCGCTTTTTAACTCAAGGAGTAATTCCAACTCTTATTATAGGTAAGACTACTCTTAGCGCACTTCATTCGTGTTGAACCTACGAATCTAGTTACACACACAACACACGTGTCTTTTTGACTGGCCTGGTAGACGACACGCCAGGTGAGCCCGCTGCACAGCCAAGTGGAGGTGTCCGGGCCCCGCGGGGTACAGCAGTTTACCTAGCGAGTCTCCAGCTGGGTTCTGTGACCGCCTCCGGGACCCGGGACCAACCATCTTTTGACTGGCATGGGACCACACCCACGCCTGCCCGCTTCTCCAGAACTTTGAGAGTAGCCTGGGCCTCCAGGTGCATGATACTATGACTGTCTCATTGTAAATATGTGATTTCTCGAATCACTGTGTACTTATGCGGATCGACAAGGCACGTCCGCATATGTATTTTAACTTCTGCATTTCTCTTTGTTTTATCTTTCTTTTGGTCTAGGTACAACGCAAAGGGGGCACAACAGACTCCTTTTTTCACACACTACCTGTTTAGGAGACACTGTACTCCCCCCCCTTTATTGCCGAGTGAGAGGGTGATATTTTACCCCCCCCACTACACATAGTCTGGGCACCTTTCCCCACACTCTTCACCTCTACTGGTCCTGATGAAGCGCCATGGATCATTCTGACCACTAAAAGGCGCGAAACATGTCGACCATTTGACCTGTATCTTCAGTTACTACTGACACATTACGTTTTGATTAGTAACATCTTTCCACGTTTTTTAGTGTACCAAGGGTACCTTCTTATTAAATTAGCTTCCCAGGTAACCCTTAGGTATTTTTATTCCTGCACACACTACCGTCACCACTGACCCTGGCACTCCCCCTCCACATACCCGCATGCACCAATCGGCAGCTCTCTTAAAAGATCTCCGCTAAAGAGACCCTTCGGGGGACCCGTAGGGCATTGCACCGCCGGCCCGACGAGGAGCACTGCCCGATGATGAAGCATGACATCCTTCGGGGTGTGTGAGGGCAACAAGAGACACTTTTGTTGTCTCCCCCCCATCCTGAGTACCCCATCCTAGACCACGAACAGATAGATCCATCCCTTCCTCTTTACTTTCCTCTTGTTGAGGTACGGTCTTGGTTGACTTTCAACCATACCGACCCTGGAACAGTGCCTTCTAGTAATTACCCAGCCCCAGCTTGCGCCAAATGTATAAATAACCTTGTAGAACTTTGTAAGTTGTCCATTCTGGTCATAGCCACCTGAGCACAGTGATTATGTGCACCCGCACGTTACTATTAAATACGAGTTGCTTTGGCAGACATCCGACTACTAGCTTCTTTGTTTTGTAAGTGGAGACTAAAAGGGGGCGATTTCTGCAAGAGAGATCTGCATAGAGTCTGCAGAAAGCAATTCTGTAAAGTAGTTCTGAAGTCAGATGGGATCTGAAGGGATCTCTACAGGGATA
This sequence comes from Triturus cristatus, assembly GCF_964204655.1. Classification (NCBI taxonomy): domain Eukaryota; kingdom Metazoa; phylum Chordata; class Amphibia; order Caudata; family Salamandridae; genus Triturus; species Triturus cristatus. Next base: position 356,648,963 of record NC_140594.1, read on the forward strand.
GGCTCTCTGAAGTCCGATGGGGTGAACACCATATTATATATCACAAAGTCTTTGGGTAACACCGCTTATACGCCTCATCATCAGAGGTTCATTATTCTCACCAGTTCTTACATTGCATACTGTAACATCCAAAGAAAGTCACACGCTGAACATGGGAACAACATAGGTCTTTCGTTTAGCACTCTGGTTCCCCATGTACATTCGCTAAGGTCTTCTTCTCAGGCTCTTTCCTCTATCTCTAATACAGAAATGGATCTATTCTAAACCTTACAATGCATGTGGATACCTTCAAGAAAAGTCACGTTAGCAGACAATGGAAAACAGTATTTCATGAAATACAGCATGGTGAAATACCGTCCTAAATGGTCAAGACAATTTAAATCAATAACTCTGTAGTGCACATTTAATATGCATATGCACATTTAAACACCAGTGACTATAAATATCTAGTACATTGCATTTGTAATAAATGTGGTATACAGTAAATCTTTAATTTTAATCAAGTGTAAGTATTGCGGAGAACTACATTTAAACGTATATACATGTAACATTAGTACACACGTTTCATAAACAATATTATTTTAGGTAAAATCACATTCCACATATTTGAGGATGGTTTTATTCAATGTTTCAAGTCATTAAGTGCTATCCACATAATGTAGTACACGTTTATGAAAGTCAAATTTCATCTTCACAGAAAGTACATTATCTACTAAGAGAGGATGTTTTTTTTAGAATTCATTAATACTTCACTTAATAGGTATAGTTGCGTGATTATAACACGCACATAGTATATTCTCTAATTCTACAGTAAATGCACGCTTTAATGTTGAATTCTGTGTTTTCATTAATCATTTAGTCATGTAAGGAAAATGTTCAAAGTGCACATTCATGTCACGTATCTGTTAACATTTTTGTGATGCTTTTGTCACATGTAAAGAGTGGGCCACTTTGCACTGAACCAGGAGTAATGGTGATTTCATCAAGGCTTGTATTTTACGGACCAGATTTATTATGGTTTTGCATCTCCCTTGCACCACGCACAGTGACACAAAGTAAAATCACTGATTTGCGTTATTCTGCTCCAGGCAGGAGTTCCATGACTGGAGCGTGAGTGTTTCTATGCATTTACCCATGGATTTTGGTGCATTCAAAGATTTGCCATTAGTTCCAGACCTGTGAATGCGTTCAAATCCTACACCTCCTCAGGTGAGGCGTAACGAGGAGAAATATCTCTATTTCTCCTTGTTTTTTCCTCTTTCTCTGTGTGCTTCAATATGCAGCACACATATGAAGGAGAAATGCTTCTCAGAATTGTTTTTGGCAGGAAGGAAGATGTCCCTTCCTTCACAAAAAACAATCCTGCCTATAACACAGGCACCCTTGACAAGCACCAATGTTAGGAAAGGACAGAAATGTGCCGTATAATGTTAAATACAGCGCATTCCTGACCTTTACTTCACACAGCACAGCAAGTTGGCTTGCTGTGTTGTGCTGCGTGAAGGATACACGTGAAAGGGAGAGCTATTTTGCTCCATTTCTTTTGTGGAGGCTGTGCTGCACTACAGCTGCAAATATAAGTGTTGTATTTTGTCTATGATGACAACGAGGGAACCTTGACCCAGTTCTCCCTTCTAGCCCCTATTCTTACTTATTGTAGACAAACTATAAACGTCTGCCTCAGCAAGAATGTATCTGGAAACAAGCATTTGCCTCTGGACAGAAATCCCCTTTGGGGTTTCTGCATGGCTATGAATTTTGCTTCTATTCCTTGTTGACCGTCCCTGCGAGGTAATTCAGGAGAGCAATGATGGAGCTGTCCAAAGGACAAGATATCACTGGGGCAAGGACAAAATACAAGGTAGGACAAAATAAATACAGAGGAAAAGAAAACAATGAGATGGTGGCAGCTATAATTGGTGTGTATCACAACAAGAGAGGCAGCGGCTTTTCACTATTGCATGTCCTCCAATCTACATATCAACCACATATACAAGATACCATTGTGATCTACACACTTTGATTATTTTAAAGGTCCACGAGCTTAGGGCGCAATATTGATAATATTGGATGTAAAGGCCTCACCCAGATCATCATGGCATGCTTCAGCATAGGCGTATCCATCACACCATGGTAAGGTAATACCACCAAGGCAGTCTTAACCTCGGGACAAGGGATGTCATGAACTCATGATAGGTTATGCTGGATAAGAGTGGGATCCAGGATATTGCTAAAACTACGCTCGGTAAACCTAAAGGAAATACCTTTCTTGATAAGATACACAGGGTAGGATTAAATATAATACCAAATGTAGAGTGAGAAATTAGGTCTCAATCATCTTTCAATTGGTTTTGCACCAACATGGTTTGTCCCCTTATGTACACGCCCAAGGTGTCTAGGGGTTCCATCCGAGCACGTCGGATCCCTACTGTCCTTGCTACATCTTGGTGTGTGCAGCAAGGCAAAATTGAGTTCAACCTTAAACCTACTGGTTTGTTAATTAGCCATCGGCAGACATAAAGTGGGTAGAAAGTACATAGTTATTGATACAATGTCACCTAAATTACACAAAAATGTTGTGGTAAATTGAGTAATTAATTATTGTCTCCTGCCCCTCTAAAAAGTGACAGCAGTCAATGAGTGTTTCACATGTGAATACACAGCAACCCACAGCATACGTGAATAGGGCGTGAACAAACTATTATTGTGCTCCGACTTGCCCCAAATTGAGGGAGTGATTGCACAGTGGTCACTGCGGTAGTGGAAACCTTCTTGGGTCACACACTTATAAGATTCAAAGTAGAATTCACTACATGATTGTCTTTGACACAAGTTGAAAGAAGGGAGGTCACTCATGATTGATCAGCAAAGTGGAAAGAGTTAGGTGAGGGGCAAATGTGGTCCCTTACTAGGACCCTTGGTGGATCTAATGGGTTTAAACCCCTGAATCAAAGTGAGTTTTGTGTGTCCTCTATAATTATACATGCATGGGTGCATGTCTATAGTTCGTGGTGTTATGCACATAGTTGTTCTGAGCACCATAATTTCTGTTTGCTAGTGTTCAGTGGTGAAAAATTCCACAGGCTCATAAAAAATAAGTACATACATAGATAAGAGTTCCTCACATATACTTGTTTTATAGCCCATTAGTGTCACCTTGCATCAACTTTAGTTGTAGAATGCATGTTGCAAAAGGTCTCCAAAATGCCAGATTTAGCAGAAGTGTGTGTTTAGTTCATGGTATCAACACTCACATTTGACAATTATATTTTACCATCACCACAAGGAAACCAGGCAGCATTCATCCCTTCAAGCATATGTACTTTTATAGATATTAATCAGTAGCATTGGGAAACATTGAGGGAGATGCGGCACGCATCTACACCTTTCACACTGTTGCATTTTTTTTAGAAAAAAAAATATTATACACCATTTTGGCACATGTTATACATTTAATATCCTATGTTTTTGCAAACTCTTCTTAGCTCTGGGTCGAGTCCAAAGTGGCTTGGTAATAACCATTAAGTAAGGACTGGGACAGGGAATAGACATGTTTTAATTTCTTTATTATTCACAGTTAACCTGTATTAATCTTAGTCCTACATGTCCTCACCACATTAACCTTGTTATGAAAAATTTCTGAAATTATGCCATTATGCCACATTGCATAATTACCCTGCCGTCTACGTCAAAATTATAGTGCAGAGCGTGGAAACATTGCAAAGAACCAGAAGGTAAGTCGCTGTTCACAGCCACTATGTTATGTTCCTAACGTTATTTTTGCCTGAAAAATGTGCTTTTGCGAAAATGTACACATTTTGTGCTAAAAAAAAACCTAAATGATGGATACGCATTTTGCATAATTGTGTATAATGTTACATAATTGTTTTGAAATTTTGCATAATTATACGTAAGCAAATCACCCAAATTTTCCATAACTCAAATCTTTTTTTTCAGGGAGAGTGAGAGTCATTTAATTGGTTTATGTAACTTGCTTAAGCAGTTTCCTATCCTGAAGTGGCATCTACCTGAATATGGACTTGGATATGGATGAGGTAGGACTAGAAGTAATTTGTGGGATCACTTACCTGTAATCTCAATACGCATATCACTACTTTCCTAGTCATAGTGACTACTTTTAAGCTTTTCCCGCTACAAGGAAAGGGTGACGCAACATGAATTCTGGAATACTGGACCACCCAACCATAATGGGTGATAGAGGAAAGACAGAAGTCCCAGCATCTTCCTGATCACCCAGCAGCGCCTTTTATAGTCCCAGGCAGGCCTAAGGACTGGAATGAAGAAAGAGGACTATGAGAAATTGGTCTTTGCACTTTGCAGCAAGTATTCTTATGACCCTCTTCTTCATCACATGCCTTACTTTTAAGGAATTGCAGGGCAACATCGAGGCAGTGCAATAGCTGCCATGTTGAATCTGCCGCTGTAGAGCGAAGAGGTCTTGATACCTTCACTTTAGAGAACAAAAGTCACACAAAGATGATTTGATACCCAGAAGGGATGCCCACCTCCCCCCCCCCCCCCCCCAAATAGATGAGGACTGTTCTACTGACATCTATTTAATTGTAGCAATTTGATATAGCACAGAACTAACACACTAGAGTAGAGCTATTTTTTCATTTATGTAAACTAAAGCAGTGTACATAAATGAAATATCTTTGGTCAGTTTCCAAAACCATAATTAATATCTTTGGTTGTCATGTGGTAAAAGTAAGCAACATAGCAACGCAACCTCTTCCCCTGCCCCTGTCTTTAAACACGATCTCCTTCCAGAAGATGTGTGGTTCCACAGCAAGGGGTGGTGAGATAACATTTCCTCAAGGGGTAATATGTTAGTAACAAATGACCAGATAAGATTAACAAGGAATGCCTTCAAAAGTGGGGTGCGGTGGGGGGGCTGGGGGATTCAGAACGCTGTAAATGTACATGCAGGACCAATTGCAGTGAGCACTTCCCTAGACGGGACATTTGCACCCTTGTTAAATATCTCTTTAGTTATACATCTTTTTCATTATCCGTCTATATTTTCCAGTCTTTCTTTTTATTGGTCGAAAGCTCCTGCAGGGGGGGGGGCGGGGACCTGCACGGATGTCTCTTTTCTCCGATAATAACCATTAACTGGAGGAATGCAATTGTTGCACTGAGGTCCGAGAAGGAAACATTGTGTTTCTCCCAAGATCATTGATCATCTGCAGGAAGAATGCTTTACCTGCAGCAGATTGCATTGACCCTCGGTGAATAATTAATGGCCCTCTCAACAGAGACGCTGTGTCAGAGGCCCGGCTGATAACGGCTGGGCGCTCCTCTAGATTAGATAAGTGCCCTGCTCCAGCAGACCAGGCGCTGTGTGCGGGATGCGAGGGGCCAGCAGCCAGCCCAGCACACTGACAGCCAAAGGCGTTTGTTTTTCCAAGCAACCATTGTCTGATGAGACTCGAGTGTCCGTGTGGAGATGTCACCTGTATGATGTCACCGCTTACGAGGTCCAAGCCTCAGAATCGAAAATACAATCGCCGCATATTAGTTATTTATGGATGCGTTTTACATAGCGCTGCGCATCGCACCACGGGTACTTCAAACAGTTGCATATCTGAGGCTGCTATATATACGTGCATACGTCTCAAAGACTGCTCTTCTGACCCTATCCCTGAGAGCTCTGGGGCTCTGATTCAAGCCTCAGAAAAATCGCATTGTTGCCTCCACACCTAAGAACTCTCACCCACGACTCAGCTTCAGCACCATTTTTTGCTATCTTCATATCCGGTAACTTCCAGACTCAAACTGAAGCCTCAGCATTTCCTTGTTATTACCATACACTGGAACTCTCAGAGTCTGGATTCCAAGTAGGCTGCGGTTCTTTTTTTTCTAGTCTGTGTTTTCTGTTTTATCTCCTTACCTATGCAGTCTCAAGCTTTTGCCGAATAATGTGCAATGTTGTCTTCCCCCGTGGCACACTCAGACCAGGGTGCAGGTCTCATGGGCTCATTTAGAGAATGGCAGGCAGCCTGTCAGACAACCAGATCAGCTAAGGCTGTGGCCTAAATTCCCTGGTGGAGGACCATTCACCATATTTTGAGAACTCCACCAAGCAGGAGACTATGCCTTCAGTCAAGCCGCCTGTGCTGCTCCACCCAATGTAATGAAGGGCTAGCCATGTTTAATCTGCCCCATTTGCAAAGTCGTCTTGGTTTTCTAAAAAAGTAACTCCTAAAACTATATCCCTCACACACAGAAAGTTTTCACCCTATGTGGGGCCGTTGTGCATTTGTCCTATCAAGGTCTGCCATGCTTTGCAGGATCAAGTATAAAACCTCCATCTAAGGAGTGATGAGGGCCAACGTACAAGTTACCAGTGAATCCATCAGGGGCCTGTGCTGTCCAATAGTCAAGTGAGGTATTGATGGAGCAAGGACTCGTATAAAAGAGATTTGCTCGGAAGCAATGCTCTCAAGTAACTCGTAACACTATATTAATCACGTCTGTAAAGACTAATATGCACCACATTCCATACAATTAGCTTAGAGGAAGCTTGCATATGTGTCTTACTAAAAAATAGCCAGAGAGAAACTTAAAATGGCTGCTAACGCGGAAATTTGCACTGCGCATGCGTAAACTGCATCTACGCAGGATGACGAACTAAAGTTTGGAGGGAATTTTCAGCATCTGCGCACTTGCTTCTAATATGGCCGCTTCAAGGCTCACATGCTAAGAATCTGCCTCGCTGAAACTAAAACATGCTACTTACTAAATGCTAATGCAGGGAGATTTATTTTAAGTAAATGGGATTAGAGTAGAGATAGGTGGTATACAGTGAAATCATTTTATTTTGATTTTAACATGTTTCTTTTTTACCTTTCTATTAGTTCGCATTTGGACCTCAGAGCGATGCAAAAGTCTATACTGCACATGACTCCTCACGCAGGCGCAGTAATAACCAGCCAGAAGCCATGAGGGTGTGCTTGGATCCCATCCAAGGCCACGTTCGCAACATGTCCTGGGAAAGAGATGGACATCCTGCAGGATGAACAAGACAACTGTTAAATGTATTCTTTTTATTGATAAAGATGGGGCACTGAATAACGAACTGGAAAATTGTTAAAACTTAGCATGGTGTGATGATCATTCCCCCTTTCCTGCCCAATCAGAATTAAGAGTTTCATAAACTTGAAACATTTAGGGGTGGTACATGCCATTAGAAAAGTATAATTGAGGTAGTTTAGTCAGTTACTTGTTGATGCTGATGCAGCTGCTGCTGCTCGTGTTGCTGAGATGCTAAGAGACCGGGATGCTGTCCGAGAGCTGATCAAATACTGCAGAAGAATCGAATTGCAGAACTTAGAGCCAAATCCAATTAACTAGAAGAAGAGCGCGGAAGAATCGAGGAGGGAAATAAGGCAAAGAATAAGAAGAAGATCGCGGAAGAATTGAGGAGGAAGATAGTGTCAGAGAGGTGTGAGATGCAGGCATCGGATCTAGAAGAGGTCATCTATTCTGTCCCTGAAACCTGTCCTGAAACCTTTGTCACCTGAGCTGTCCCAGGGGACCCTTCCAGCTCCTTGGCCAAGGTGTTGGTTTCCACACCATCCTAGGTAACTATAATTCTGTGTAGTATGTCATTGTACTGCTCTCTCTATTTCCTCCTCTCCAGGTACTGTCATTGCAATAATATTGTTTAGATGATTTACTGACATGTTTGATCGATTGATTTTCCTTCCTTGCAGAAGACGGTGTAAGAATTGTATTTTTACTTTGGGTCACATGAATTTAACTAGATAAACATTTAAACTCTTCCCGAGTCTGTGGTTATTTAAAATATTCAATTTACGTCATTTCACCTTATACTAGCTTAACTAAAAGGTCCATTGACCAGAGGAAAGTCCTTTTGATTTAGAAAGATATTAGATAAATGTTAAGGTAAATTAAACTTGAAAACATATTGCACAAATTGACCCCAGTGGCACTTTACCAGCTTACGTGAATGCATGTTTATGGGCCCAGGTGAGTATGCGTATTGTGAGTATCTCTAGCTGGTACCCCGCTGGATCAGTATGCATCACATTTTTCAGGGGTACAGCATGAGGAAATCTACAGGACTCTTTCACGCTTCTTGTCAGCATGACAGTGTACCAAGATCACAATGGACTATGCATGAAGAGGAACTCCAGGCCTCAGGTCAGTTTCTTCGATGCCTCGCTGGCCAATCCACTCTTCTGGGTTGTTCTAGGTCACTACACTGGGGCTTGTTTCTCATTCTCAGGTGCCCTTTGATTCCTTAACACAGCGAGCCAGGTAACTCCTTTCTCAGGCAGACCCAAATCTCTCCTACAGCAAGTAGTTGCAGACTTTCAGGTTATGTCCCTCACCTCAGGGAGACTGGCTGTTATCGACACCAGTTCTGGATCTCAGAGAGTCTCCCTGACACTCTGTTGAGTATCACCTCTTGAGTCACTGAGAGGTCCTGGATCCCTTTAAGAAGTTTCAGGGTTTTTCTTATCATCCTCTTCCAGAGAAGGGCTGTTGAGTCCACTGTCACTGTTCTGGAAATGGTTTGAAACAGTTCACTCAATTTGTAAATCCCAACTCTGCAGAGCAGACACAGTCTTTAGAATTTACCTTTGTTAATAGGGACCTTTGTCTTCAGGTGATGGTCTCGAAGTAGGGAGTAATGCGAGACATGTCTCCAGAAACAGCACCCAAAACAAGCGCACAATGAGGCGTGAAACCCTCGCAACTGACAGCCAGCATCCTTCTGGAGTTAAACCTCTGGTGGAGACATAAGGTAGCCCTGGGCAGAATGGTTTACCCTGAACATACAAAGGAGACCGCTGTCTCCACCTACACTCATCCTGCATCTACCCTAATAGGAGTGATCATGAAGGAACAATCATGTAGGTCACTGGTTCTAGGTTGCTGCTACATTTCTATAGAAAGCCATGTCTCTGTTCTCCAACACCGTAATAGTTAGTGTTTCACAAAAGCTGCAGGAATGTCAGAAATACACTTCCACGCTTGTCTGGCAAGCAGTAACTCAGCCTCCATCTTGTGCCATGCTTCACTAGTGGAAAACCAAATGGATCCTACTGTCCTCATAACCGCTCACTTGCATGCCATAAAGATTGACAATATCAGTCACTTGGTAGTCCATGAACATATAGCATGCACTTAAGATGGCAGCAAAGGGTCTAGTCATGCCAATTTAGTGGACTCTTGACGAGGGAGGCTGGTAGAATTCTTGCTCACTACAGGGATAAGCAAAGAGCAGAACAAAAATGGGTGTCAAGGGAAAGAACGCGCAACCAGCAAAAATTTCACACCATCAGTAGTATTGATACACAATTATCCTAGTGCGGTGCTTTCAACTTGAGGATAGGCACCCTAATCCTCAGAACAACAATCAAATTGATTCATGTATTTTCTCGTGTTGAAGCACTCACAAATTCACCAACAAAGTTTCCTGTTACTGTCACAAAACTAGATACACATTAAAGTGGGCTTCTCTTCTTCTTTTATTTTCATATGAATCTCCAAAACTTCTTATATTCATAACATTCTTCCACTCCCAACGCGTTTCGTCGATAGGGAATAACCCATGCGACTTCCTCAGGGCTGGAAGCAATAAATAATACACATTGGAGTATAGAAACTCACTTGTTTCATATTCCATAGCCCACATTATTGAATGTGCAAAGGAAAAACATGCTGTGTGACATACCATCAATATAATCACATCCACATGAATAATTATTACAATAAGGAATTCGACCCATCAATTTGAAAATTCAATCTAAAAAGAGTTTCAATCTAAAACAAATTAATTAATCACCATTGTAGCAGTGAAACACTATAAACACTCGTGATGGCACCATTCTCCCAACAGTGAACCAAACCAATTAATCATGCCTTAAACAAAGCCAAATGGTACCTTGATCTTGTGTAACTGCCTCCTAAGTTCAAAAAAGTATAAACACCTAGTCAAACACACTGCGGTATACATGAGGCAAGGATGGCGAGGGTAAACACCAAAAATTAATTCTTGAAACACATACCTTAAAGCAATTTGAATTAAATAATATCCGTGTCTCCTTCCTAATGGTCGTTTTGTTATCCAACAACACCTACAATACAAATTTAATTGTAAGCAACCCTGCACTAAAGATATTATGTCAGTCATGCCACAGGTCTTAACAGACTGAAATATAGTCTCACCTGATTTCACTGAATAATGTACGTGACCATTAGCGCAATTATTTAGGCAATAATCCTCAAAGTTTGTATTCCAAGTCTCTGAAGTACGGAGACCTATAAATCAATATAAACACCAAAATTTTAGTATATGTCCTAACCATACTACATGGCATCCCCCAATAGTCTTTTGTAACTCTCCCATTTTACTTACTTTTAGCAATAGCAAGCGTCCCCAGATACGGAACCGTCTTCGTGTCTAAACGCGTCGCGTATACTAACCCTCTTTATCACTACAGTTAACATAAACGAGGTGACTATTCCGTCGTTTAACGAGCGCCATTTTGGATAGGTTTAGGGAGACCACGAACATAATTATCGGGCGCCATTTACAAAATGTTAAGAAATACTGCACATTGAATCTGAACTATCTTTTAATTAGAAAACATGGCGATCCACGAAAGTTATCGCGGCCATAATTATTATAAGTTATACCCCGCCATACCTATGATCTTTTAATTAAAAAACATGGCGATCAACGAAAGTAATCGAGGCCATAGTTATTATACATTGTACCCCGCCTTACCTATGATTATAGTTTACAAATTCCCCATGAAAGCGTTCCATATTAATTACTGAGAAATAATGCCATTTATAATAGGGCAACCTTATCGCCTTACCGCAGTAGATCATTTCTGTTGTTATAGCAACAGATAGATAAAAACAATCTCCAAGTACTCAATTAAATCAATCCATTTTACCAAGCTATTTAAACAAAAAGTAACCAATCACCGTCATCACTGATTAATAGGACCTGCACATCTTTATTTATTTGATTCTTTGCTGATATAGTATAACATGGAATAAGTACCTATGCAGAAAATACTAAGAACTGCACGAAACATACAGCTAGAAAATAGCTAACAACTAAAAGCAACATCGCAACTCCAACAAGCCAACACTAGTTCTACTTATTGATCACTCTTTTGCTCAACCTGTCCAGTCCATTAAGTTCTCATTCCCCTAGGAAATACTGTAACTCACGGTCATAGTTAAGACCATCCTCCACAGCCCTCAAGCGCATGATCCATCTTGCCTCATGCCTCCGCAGTGCGAGTTCTCTGTTACCTCCACGCGCTTCCCTCTTAACATGCTCAATGCCACAAAATTGAAATGATTTATGTAAACCTTGCGAAGTGCAGTTATGTATGTGTTCCGCAATTGGATACCTTTGATCATTATTCTTTACAGCTCTCCAATGTTCAGCAATCCTATCTTTAAGAGCCCTTATTGTGCTTCCCACATATATTTGCTCACACATACAATTAATTACATATACAACATATTTAGTACTGCAATTAATGTTAGTCACAATATCATACACTTGTTTACCATTATACTGAAATTGTTTAGTTTTGTCTTTCGCATGTTTACACATCCCACAGTGGCCACATTTAAAAAAACCTTTACTCATTTGAGTAAGCCATTGTTCTTTCTCAGCCTCTCTCGGGTAACTTGGACTCAATATTGTACCCAATGTTCTCCCTCTTCTGTATGTAATTTGTGGTTTGTCTGGCAGAAATTCCTGTAGCGTCCTATCCGCCTTCAGGATATGCCAGTGCTTATGCATACTTTTATAGAGAATTGAATTTATAGGATTAAAATCTGTTATCATCCTAATCAAAGTAGACTTATTTTTAGTTTTTTTGGGGGTTAAGGTGGATGCGCGTTTTATCTTGAAAGCCCTCTGTGTTGCTACCATAAGATCTCTTTTATCATAGCCCCTTTGGGTGAACCTCCTTTCCATGTCCTTAATACATTCTCTGAATTGGTTGTCCTCACTACAGTTACGTCGCGCCCGTAACATTTCTCCATAGGGAATTGCCCTAATCTGATGTTTGGGATGCGCACTGCCCGCATGTAAAATAGCATTGCAGGACGTAGGCTTACGATACATCCTACTACAGATTTTATCATTGTCTATAAACAGTTCCACGTCTAAAAAGACCAAATTAGTCGAACTGACACAAGAAGTGAATTTGATATTCATAGTATTGTTATTCATGTAATCAATGAATCCACTTAGTTTTTCTTCTGTTCCTGTCCATATTAAAAGACAGTCATCTATATATCGTCCCCAATATAAGATGTCATCATTCCAGTTACTACCCGCTGGGCCCCATATCACTGATTCTTCCATCCAGCCCATGAATAGATTCGCGAAAGCAGGTGAAAATCTTGAACCCATAGCCACTCCCTGGGTTTGCCTAAACCATTCCCCATTAAATAGAAAATAATTATTTGACAAAATAAGATCAGTCATTGTTAATAACATTTGAGTATGTCCCCATTGGCTCGCTGGTTTCTTCATCATGAAATGTTCAATAGCTTTCAGACCTAGTTCGTTGGGTATACTCGTATACAGTGATACAACATCCAACGACACTAATTTCATTCCTGATTCCCAAGTAATATCACTCAATATATTTAAAATATGCTTCGTGTCCCTAATATACGACGGCAGATTCACTACCATCGGCTGTAGGAACACGTCTACATACTGTGAAATTCGTTCTGTAGGACCACCTATCCCTGCCACAATGGGCCTCCCTGGTGGAAAAGGGAGGTGCTTATGAATCTTTGGCAAAGTATATAAGCAGGGATAACGTGGACGATTCACTTTTAAATACAGTAATTCATCTTCATCTAATAGACCCTGATAGTGCCAGTCCTGTAACAATCCATTAATTTTAGTGATCAGAGAGAACATGGGATTATATGAGACTTTTTGATAGTTCTCCACTTTATTTAATTGGGAGTAAACCTCATGATCATAATCTGCTTTATTCATTATAACAATGTTACCCCCTTTATCTGCCTTTCTGATGATTATCATAGGGTCTTCTGCTAGTATCTTAAGTGCCTGACGTTCACTTGTCGTCAAGTTCTCACCCCGATGTTTAAAAAACTGACCCATTTTATCTACACCATTCTCAAGATCAATAGAAACCAAGGTGTCAAAAATTTCAATATTGTTCCCACTAGTGAGGTTTGGGGACCATCTAGACTTCTCTTTCAGACCACTCGTCAATGATAAATCGGGTCTTACATCCAAATCCTCCAAAACTTTCCCAATAGTTACCGGATCATCTTCCAATTCGGTTATAGAGAGTAGAGTCACTGTATCTTGTATATCTCTTATCGTTAATGTATTAGACACTGAATCACAAATCTGTGAAATACAATCTTTATTAGGCATAGGATTCAAAGCAAAGTGTTTCTTCAGTTTTAGTTTCCGAATGAACCGAAATAGATCTATCTTGGTGTTACAAATATCTCCTTTATAAAAAGGACAATAACTCAAACCTTTTTTCAATAAAGTAATCATCTCATTAGTCAGTGTTCGATCTGATAAATTAATGACCTCTACCTCTCCAATTCCCGAACTGCTCAATTCTTCTTGTTCCAAGAGCGAGTTTTCATTCCTACTTTGTCCCCCTCCCTTCCTACTTCCTTTACCTCTCCTTGTTTTCTTGTATTGTCTATTCTTCTGACTTGCTCCCTGTTCCCTCTCTTGATACGGTTCACCTCCTGTAGAAAGGAGGAATTTCCCAAAGGGCCTTGTTGTCTTTCTATACCACTAGATCCACCCTCCACATCACTGCCACTCGTTGGTATTGTGCTTAATGAAGTGTTACTTGAACTAGTGGAAGGCATCTCTGCTGATTGTTTATTCTTGTCTATTACAATCAAATGATCATATTTTTTGGAGAATGTAAATACCCTCCCATTCTTGTAATCAACTTCGTCCCTTTTAAGCTTTCGTGCTTTCCTTTGTTTCACATCATTTTGATGATTTACCAAAACCTCCTTTAGTATATCATAATTTTTTGCTGCTACTTCCGGTTTATTTAGAGATGCGATCTCCTCCTCTAATTGAGCAATTTCTAGCTGTAGACTCTTCACTTTCCTTTCAGAATTTTCAATTAGAATTTCCATTAATTTAACAGAGTTAGATGTTAGCTCTTTCTCCCATAGACCCAAAAGATCCTCGTCCAAATCATCATAGGTTGGGATGATTTGGGAACGGAGACCCCTTGGAATCCTATTCAGTTTCAAGTACTGTCTGAGTGTGGTGCCATCCCACCATTTCGACATCTCCGAACGTTTTAATCTTTCTAATCTGATGAATTTGCTTCTTAATCCTTCATTTTTAGGTTGGTTTGTAACTCTTATGGCTTCTGTTACCGTGTTTCCTTTACACAGATTGTCAAACAGTTCTGCTGCTAGTCTATCTCTGTCAAGATTATCACTCATTTTAACAATTTCAGGTGTTTGCGGTGCAGCTACCCTTAATTGGTACAGAACAAAAATGGGTGTCAAGGGAAAGAACGCGCAACCAGCAAAAATTTCACACCATCAGTAGTATTGATACACAATTATCCTAGTGCGGTGCTTTCAACTTGAGGATAGGCACCCTAATCCTCAGAACAACAATCAAATTGATTCATGTATTTTCTCGTGTTGAAGCACTCACAAATTCACCAACAAAGTTTCCTGTTACTGTCACAAAACTAGATACACATTAAAGTGGGCTTCTCTTCTTCTTTTATTTTCATATGAATCTCCAAAACTTCTTATATTCATAACATTCTTCCACTCCCAACGCGTTTCGTCGATAGGGAATAACCCATGCGACTTCCTCAGGGCTGGAAGCAATAAATAATACACATTGGAGTATAGAAACTCACTTGTTTCATATTCCATAGCCCACATTATTGAATGTGCAAAGGAAAAACATGCTGTGTGACATACCATCAATATAATCACATCCACATGAATAATTATTACAATAAGGAATTCGACCCATCAATTTGAAAATTCAATCTAAAAAGAGTTTCAATCTAAAACAAATTAATTAATCACCATTGTAGCAGTGAAACACTATAAACACTCGTGATGGCACCATTCTCCCAACAGTGAACCAAACCAATTAATCATGCCTTAAACAAAGCCAAATGGTACCTTGATCTTGTGTAACTGCCTCCTAAGTTCAAAAAAGTATAAACACCTAGTCAAACACACTGCGGTATACATGAGGCAAGGATGGCGAGGGTAAACACCAAAAATTAATTCTTGAAACACATACCTTAAAGCAATTTGAATTAAATAATATCCGTGTCTCCTTCCTAATGGTCGTTTTGTTATCCAACAACACCTACAATACAAATTTAATTGTAAGCAACCCTGCACTAAAGATATTATGTCAGTCATGCCACAGGTCTTAACAGACTGAAATATAGTCTCACCTGATTTCACTGAATAATGTACGTGACCATTAGCGCAATTATTTAGGCAATAATCCTCAAAGTTTGTATTCCAAGTCTCTGAAGTACGGAGACCTATAAATCAATATAAACACCAAAATTTTAGTATATGTCCTAACCATACTACATGGCATCCCCCAATAGTCTTTTGTAACTCTCCCATTTTACTTACTTTTAGCAATAGCAAACGTCCCCAGATACGGAACCGTCTTCGTGTCTAAACGCGTCGCGTATACTAACCCTCTTTATCACTACAGTTAACATAAACGAGGTGACTATTCCGTCGTTTAACGAGCGCCATTTTGGATAGGTTTAGGGAGACCACGAACATAATTATCGGGCGCCATTTACAAAATGTTAAGAAATACTGCACATTGAATCTGAACTATCTTTTAATTAGAAAACATGGCGATCCACGAAAGTTATCGCGGCCATAATTATTATAAGTTATACCCCGCCATACCTATGATCTTTTAATTAAAAAACATGGCGATCAACGAAAGTAATCGAGGCCATAGTTATTATACATTGTACCCCGCCTTACCTATGATTATAGTTTACAAATTCCCCATGAAAGCGTTCCATATTAATTACTGAGAAATAATGCCATTTATAATAGGGCAACCTTATCGCCTTACCGCAGTAGATCATTTCTGTTGTTATAGCAACAGATAGATAAAAACAATCTCCAAGTACTCAATTAAATCAATCCATTTTACCAAGCTATTTAAACAAAAAGTAACCAATCACCGTCATCACTGATTAATAGGACCTGCACATCTTTATTTATTTGATTCTTTGCTGATATAGTATAACATGGAATAAGTACCTATGCAGAAAATACTAAGAACTGCACGAAACATACAGCTAGAAAATAGCTAACAACTAAAAGCAACATCGCAACTCCAACAAGCCAACACTAGATCTACTTATTGATCACTCTTTTGCTCAACCTGTCCAGTCCATTAAGTTCTCATTCCCCTAGGAAATACTGTAACTCACGGTCATAGTTAAGACCATCCTCCACAGCCCTCAAGCGCATGATCCATCTTGCCTCATGCCTCCGCAGTGCGAGTTCTCTGTTACCTCCACGCGCTTCCCTCTTAACATGCTCAATGCCACAAAATTGAAATGATTTATGTAAACCTTGCGAAGTGCAGTTATGTATGTGTTCCGCAATTGGATACCTTTGATCATTATTCTTTACAGCTCTCCAATGTTCAGCAATCCTATCTTTAAGAGCCCTTATTGTGCTTCCCACATATATTTGCTCACACATACAATTAATTACATATACAACATATTTAGTACTGCAATTAATGTTAGTCACAATATCATACACTTGTTTACCATTATACTGAAATTGTTTAGTTTTGTCTTTCGCATGTTTACACATCCCACAGTGGCCACATTTAAAAAAACCTTTACTCATTTGAGTAAGCCATTGTTCTTTCTCAGCCTCTCTCGGGTAACTTGGACTCAATATTGTACCCAATGTTCTCCCTCTTCTGTATGTAATTTGTGGTTTGTCTGGCAGAAATTCCTGTAGCGTCCTATCCGCCTTCAGGATATGCCAGTGCTTATGCATACTTTTATAGAGAATTGAATTTATAGGATTAAAATCTGTTATCATCCTAATCAAAGTAGACTTATTTTTAGTTTTTTTGGGGGTTAAGGTGGATGCGCGTTTTATCTTGAAAGCCCTCTGTGTTGCTACCATAAGATCTCTTTTATCATAGCCCCTTTGGGTGAACCTCCTTTCCATGTCCTTAATACATTCTCTGAATTGGTTGTCCTCACTACAGTTACGTCGCGCCCGTAACATTTCTCCATAGGGAATTGCCCTAATCTGATGTTTGGGATGCGCACTGCCCGCATGTAAAATAGCATTGCAGGACGTAGGCTTACGATACATCCTACTACAGATTTTATCATTGTCTATAAACAGTTCCACGTCTAAAAAGACCAAATTAGTCGAACTGACACAAGAAGTGAATTTGATATTCATAGTATTGTTATTCATGTAATCAATGAATCCACTTAGTTTTTCTTCTGTTCCTGTCCATATTAAAAGACAGTCATCTATATATCGTCCCCAATATAAGATGTCATCATTCCAGTTACTACCCGCTGGGCCCCATATCACTGATTCTTCCATCCAGCCCATGAATAGATTCGCGAAAGCAGGTGAAAATCTTGAACCCATAGCCACTCCCTGGGTTTGCCTAAACCATTCCCCATTAAATAGAAAATAATTATTTGACAAAATAAGATCAGTCATTGTTAATAACATTTGAGTATGTCCCCATTGGCTCGCTGGTTTCTTCATCATGAAATGTTCAATAGCTTTCAGACCTAGTTCGTTGGGTATACTCGTATACAGTGATACAACATCCAACGACACTAATTTCATTCCTGATTCCCAAGTAATATCACTCAATATATTTAAAATATGCTTCGTGTCCCTAATATACGACGGCAGATTCACTACCATCGGCTGTAGGAACACGTCTACATACTGTGAAATTCGTTCTGTAGGACCACCTATCCCTGCCACAATGGGCCTCCCTGGTGGAAAAGGGAGGTCCTTATGAATCTTTGGCAAAGTATATAAGCAGGGATAACGTGGACGATTCACTTTTAAATACAGTAATTCATCTTCATCTAATAGACCCTGATAGTGCCAGTCCTGTAACAATCCATTAATTTTAGTGATCAGAGAGAACATGGGATTATATGAGACTTTTTGATAGTTCTCCACTTTATTTAATTGGGAGTAAACCTCATGATCATAATCTGCTTTATTCATTATAACAATGTTACCCCCTTTATCTGCCTTTCTGATGATTATCATAGGGTCTTCTGCTAGTATCTTAAGTGCCTGACGTTCACTTGTCGTCAAGTTCTCACCCCGATGTTTAAAAAACTGACCCATTTTATCTACACCATTCTCAAGATCAATAGAAACCAAGGTGTCAAAAATTTCAATATTGTTCCCACTAGTGAGGTTTGGGGACCATCTAGACTTCTCTCTCAGACCACTCGTCAATGATAAATCGGGTCTTACATCCAAATCCTCCAAAACTTTCCCAATAGTTACCGGATCATCTTCCAATTCGGTTATAGAGAGTAGAGTCACTGTATCTTGTATATCTCTTATCGTTAATGTATTAGACACTGAATCACAAATCTGTGAAATACAATCTTTATTAGGCATAGGATTCAAAGCAAAGTGTTTCTTCAGTTTTAGTTTCCGAATGAACCGAAATAGATCTATCTTGGTGTTACAAATATCTCCTTTATAAAAAGGACAATAACTCAAACCTTTTTTCAATAAAGTAATCATCTCATTAGTCAGTGTTCGATCTGATAAATTAATGACCTCTACCTCTCCAATTCCCGAACTGCTCAATTCTTCTTGTTCCAAGAGCGAGTTTTCATTCCTACTTTGTCCCCCTCCCTTCCTACTTCCTTTACCTCTCCTTGTTTTCTTGTATTGTCTATTCTTCTGACTTGCTCCCTGTTCCCTCTCTTGATACGGTTCACCTCCTGTAGAAAGGAGGAATTTCCCAAAGGGCCTTGTTGTCTTTCTATACCACTAGATCCACCCTCCACATCACTGCCACTCGTTGGTATTGTGCTTAATGAAGTGTTACTTGAACTAGTGGAAGGCATCTCTGCTGATTGTTTATTCTTGTCTATTACAATCAAATGATCATATTTTTTGGAGAATGTAAATACCCTCCCATTCTTGTAATCAACTTCGTCCCTTTTAAGCTTTCGTGCTTTCCTTTGTTTCACATCATTTTGATGATTTACCAAAACCTCCTTTAGTATATCATAATTTTTTGCTGCTACTTCCGGTTTATTTAGAGATGCGATCTCCTCCTCTAATTGAGCAATTTCTAGCTGTAGACTCTTCACTTTCCTTTCAGAATTTTCAATTAGAATTTCCATTAATTTAACAGAGTTAGATGTTAGCTCTTTCTCCCATAGACCCAAAAGATCCTCGTCCAAATCATCATAGGTTGGGATGATTTGGGAACGGAGACCCCTTGGAATCCTATTCAGTTTCAAGTACTGTCTGAGTGTGGTGCCATCCCACCATTTCGACATCTCCGAACGTTTTAATCTTTCTAATCTGATGAATTTGCTTCTTAATCCTTCATTTTTAGGTTGGTTTGTAACTCTTATGGCTTCTGTTACCGTGTTTCCTTTACACAGATTGTCAAACAGTTCTGCTGCTAGTCTATCTCTGTCAAGATTATCACTCATCTTAACAATTTCAGGTGTTTGCGGTGCAGCTACCCTTAATTGGTACAGAACAAAAATGGGTGTCAAGGGAAAGAACGCGCAACCAGCAAAAATTTCACACCATCAGTAGTATTGATACACAATTATCCTAGTGCGGTGCTTTCAACTTGAGGATAGGCACCCTAATCCTCAGAACAACAATCAAATTGATTCATGTATTTTCTCGTGTTGAAGCACTCACAAATTCACCAACAAAGTTTCCTGTTACTGTCACAAAACTAGATACACATTAAAGTGGGCTTCTCTTCTTCTTTTATTTTCATATGAATCTCCAAAACTTCTTATATTCATAACATTCTTCCACTCCCAACGCGTTTCGTCGATAGGGAATAACCCATGCGACTTCCTCAGGGCTGGAAGCAATAAATAATACACATTGGAGTATAGAAACTCACTTGTTTCATATTCCATAGCCCACATTATTGAATGTGCAAAGGAAAAACATGCTGTGTGACATACCATCAATATAATCACATCCACATGAATAATTATTACAATAAGGAATTTGACCCATCAATTTGAAAATTCAATCTAAAAAGAGTTTCAATCTAAAACAAATTAATTAATCACCATTGTAGCAGTGAAACACTATAAAGAATTATGTTCTATTGCCATACTCACTGTCTCTCATTCTGTCTCTCAATATTTCAGAGTCTATTATTCTACCTCCATACCCGAGACACCTAAGGCCCAAATTTAAAGTTTGGCAGACTTTGTACAATCCATGAAGGTGGGGGAGGACTTTACCCCCCCCAAAAATCCACAAACTGGAAGGGACCAAAATGTTTGGGACCAACGTTATCATTGCAGAGCATTTTAAGTATTTATCTTTGTGGGAATCCTTTGGTAGTAGTCAACAGAGTCCAATGTTGTATGTTCCCGTTTGGTTTGCATATGGAACATTCTCATCAAGGTACAATGTTAAATTGGATTTTGAGTAAATGTACCCTTGTTGTATCCCTTGACAAGCATATTGCCTCTAATGTACTGTATATAAACCCCACCTTTACAGGGAGGGTGGCGAAACAATCATTGATTTTATCTTGGTTTCAGCACCCATCTACCTCAACATCTTAGATATCACAGCCCCACAGAGCCCCCTTGTGACCATAGTCCAGTTTGTATATCATTATGTTGGACACATGCCATTCGAGAGATCACGCTAGTGGTTAGTAGCACCTTTAAGGTAACCATCCACAGAAGAAGGCTCTGGTGGTCTCAAGTAGTTTCTGAAAGCTTTAATCAATCACTTTATTCTAGCTGTGAAACTAAGTTCACAATCTGTTTGTTTAGTAACTCCAATTCTAGAGATATTCAGTGGGTCTTTAAACTACCTTTCATACAGTGTCCACCCTCCAGGAAGTCCCTGCGCCCAAGCAGCTCAATACGGCACCTAAATGGCTTGATATGGGTGTTCCCAGGCGTTAAGGCATTTGAAATGAGACTTGAATGCCAAGCCAAGGGATTCTGCCATCATTAAGACTTGCCATAAGAAGTCTAAGTAGGAAACTGGGAGACGCAAGAATGCATTAAGAGACGTAGCGTGGAACAATTTATTAGAGGCAAGCACACTGAGGTGCAGAGCTAAATATCTAACCCCTTTTTTATCAGATGATGTAGCATCACTTGGCTCACATGTGACTGAAGACAATTAGGTTTCCCATTTCAAGGGCTCTTACAGCAGCGTTTCCCTACAAATTATGGAAACGGCCGATATCTGTAGGAAGGTACTTCCAAGCTGGTATTAACAATAAATCAAGTTAAGAAGGGTATACAAGGGTTATCCAAGAATAAGGCCCCAGGACCTGATTGTATACCACCAGACCTATACATGATGAGGTTTGGGCAAATAATAGTTGCGTTAATTCCCGTAGGAGTAACGTCTCTTACTCAGCACTCCAATATGTGTTGATTTTTAAATGATTGTACAATGTTTGTAGAATTGGTAATTTCAAGGTGTCTTTTATTTCAAACGATCCTTGTGTAATTTATACACTGTTCACTCAATGTTACTTGTAATTTTCAATCAATGAATTACATTATTCATCACATGTCTGCCCAATGCATTTCGGGCGAACCCTTCGTCAGGGGACTTGATTCTGAAAACATTAAAACGAATATCAAAAACAAGGTATAACACAAATAACAATCAAAATCACAGTTATCATGCTTATGGTGATGATTGTAGCGTCACTGTAATGTGGTAGGGTGAAAGTGAAAGGAAAGAGTACCGGACCACCTGAAAGAAACTAAGGTACACAGGTGTTTTAAATCGGAAAGTTGCCGTGCTGGGTACTTAATTGTGTTCAAAACAATTGAGCGTGAACGGAATTCATGCGGGAGACGTGCTCGGTGATGGTGAAGAAAAAAGAATTAACTGCTGCAATTCGAACGGTATGAAAGGTTACGTGCTGACCTGTCTATTTAAATTGCAAGGATCTTAAGTACATGACGAAAAAGATCCATAGGTTGACAGGACGATAGGACCCAACGTTCTGAAAAAAATATAAAATGGCATAGTGTAAACGTACTGCCATGTACGGATGTTAGTAGGCAAGTACGATAGGAAACAGATACGCGGACATGACGCGTACCGTTGAGCTTACCGCGATGTTAGGTTTCAGTCAGTTTCCTCCTTGCTAACTTCCTGAGTTCCTTCGAAAATGATAGGACCTGGGGTGTTTAGAGATATAACGATGACGCGGTCACGTGTTAATGTAAAGTGAAGAAAGACTAGAGCAATACAGTTCCGGCCTAACTTTCGTGACTTGATCATTATAATAAAATTCACTACTTAAATATGTAAGCAACCATGGTTGCAGTCACAAAGGTGTAGAGATAAGAAATACTGGGTGAAAACGGGAAAAGCGAAAAGAACGAAGTGTACACGAACGGTGTCATATGTTCGTCTGACGGTATCAATAAAGTTTTTTGTACCGTGATGGTATACAAAATATACAAAGAATGTATAAGAATGGTGAGTTTAAGCGTTGCAATATGCCCGGTAATCTGGAAAATAAAGCTGCACGGTGATGTGTAGTGATGGAGTTTAGGTCAGCTTGAATGTATGATAACCATCAGTGTAATGGGTAAATAGGAATGATGTTCCACCATAAACGTGTTTCACAAAAAACAGTTCAGATCTAGCCGTTCATTAAGACCCTTTGGTTGTAGGGTATTCAGATGGGTAATCCAAAATGTCTCTCTGCGTAACAAATGTTGAGAATTGTCTCTCCCAGGAAGACTGGATACTTGTTCCATTATACAAAATCTTAGTTGACTTGGATTGTGGTGCTGTTGATTGAAATGCGTGGCCACAGTCGATTTGATGTTCTTGAGTCTGATGTTGCTTTTGTGTTCTATAATCCTTGTTTTCAATTTTCTCTGGGTTTTTCCGACGTATGCTAGTCCACATGGGCATTTCAACATGTATATAACATTGTTACTGTCACATGTGAATATGACTCGTAATTTTATTGCTGATCCTTTGGTGGGGTGTAATATTTCGTTGCCCTTAATTATAGCGTTGCAATTGCTACAATTGTAGCAGGGCACAGTGCCACGGTATTGTGTTTTGGAAACGTCATCCTTTGGTTTTAATAGTTCCTTGAAGTTACGAGTGCGTTTGTATGCGAATCTTGGATTATTAGAGAAAATTCCTTTAAAATCTTCTTCATGTGCTAGTAATGGCCAGTGTTTGAGAATTGTTTTCTTGATGTTATGGCTTCGTGTTGAAAATTTAGAAATGAACACCTGTCTTTGTTCGTCAATTTTCGGTTGTGTGATCAACAACTGTGATCTTTCAAGCTTCCGGACTCTTTCCTGAGCGTCATTAAGTGTGGTTTCTGGATATCCTCTCTGTTTGAATTTTTGGACGGTGGTTGTTTGTGATTCTTGATAGTAATTCGGATTTGAAGAAATTCTTTTAATCCGTAGTAGCTGCGAGAAAGGTAAATGATTTTTTAATGAAGGTTGATGAAAACTTGAATAATGCAGGATATTGTTTTTGTCGGTAGATTTGGTAAAAACTCTGGTGTCAAGTTTTCCATTGTCGTTAATGACTAGTACATCCAAGAATGGGATTTCTCTTTTATTGATGTTAAATGTGAAGCCAATTCTGTTGTCAACTCGATTAAGAGCTTCAATGGCGGTTATTAATGATGATTCTGAGTCATTCCACAGTATGAAGATGTCGTCTATATACCTTTTGTATAGGATGAGGTTCCGATTCCACTGAGGGTTACTGAGGATATTATCCTGTTCATATTTGTACATGAAAAGATTCGCATACGCCGGTGCTGCGCAATTTCCCATTGATGTTCCTGATGACTGAATGAAAAAATGCTCACCCCATTTGAAATAGCTGTGATATAAGGTGAAATGTAATAATTCCATCAGAAATACTTTAAACATCTCTTCTTGATTATTTAATGTTAAGTGAAATTCTACTGCTTCTAATCCCAGATTGTGGGGTATAGATGTATATAGAGATTTCACATCAATGGTACATAATGTCATGTCTTTGGTAAATGATGATTTGTGAGTTTCCAGTAGATTGAGAAAGTGAGTTGTGTCTTTGATATTGGTGTTCATGTTTTGAACAATGGGTTGTAGATGTTTGTCCAAAAACTTTCCTACTGGTTCATGAATGGAATTTATTGTGGATACAATAGGACGAAACGGTGGGGTTTGAGCGTTCTTGTGTATTTTCGGGATCATGTAAATATATGGGATGGCAGGATTGGCTTTGATCAAGTATTCTTTTTCTTTGGAACCGATGATTCCTTGGTTGATAGCTGTGTCAATGATCAACTTGAGGATGTTCATGAATTCATTGGTGGGATCTGTGTCATGTCTCAAATAAATGTTGGTGTCCTTTACGTGTTCGTTGACATTGTTGTTATAGAATTCAGTATCCATAACAACCAGGGCGCCGCCCTTATCAGCTTGTCGGATGGTAATGTTTTGGTTCATTGCTAGTTGTTGTAATGCTTGTCTTTCCTTCTTGGTGATGTTAGTCGCTTTTGGTCGTGCTTGTTTAAATATGTTTTGGACGTCTTTCAGAACAATTTTTTCAAAAGTGTCCAGTACTTTATGACTTACTGGTGAAACAAATTTGCTTGGATTTCTCAAACCTAATAATTTGTTTGGAGATGGTTCAGCTGGTGTATCAAGAACGTTTGAAAAAAAATGTCTTAGTCTCAATGTTCGGAGAAATTTGTAAATGCTCACTTGTGTCTCTAGAAGATTAGAGTGGTATGTTGGAACATACGAAGTGCCCTTTTGTAATGTTTGTAACTGAAAACTTGAGATGGGTTGCTTTGATATATTCACAACTAAGGTCTCTGGCTCCTCGTGTTTTTGGCGATTGGGTCCGCCGTAGGTTTTCTTTTTTGACCTACTCCTCCTGGTTCTTCTTGTGGCACTGTTCCTCGCTCTAAAAAAGATGTATCTTTAGATGTTGAAGGTACGTCATTTTGTGGTGTAGAAAGAGATGTTCTTTATGGTCTTGAGTAAGTATTGGTAGGTGGAGGTTGTTTTCGATGCTGAGGTTCATCAGAAAAGGACGTTTCTTCCGAGGATCTGCCTGTAGTTGTTCTCTGTTGTCTCCGGCGTGCATATATATCCGCCCAGGTGTACACCTCTCCAAGTCTGTAATCTGTTGTGTCTCTTTTAAATTTCCTGATCTTTCGGTCATTGATTTCCTTGGAATAGGTCTCCAGTTGGTCATTGATGTCTTTTAGGACAGTGTCCCATTCGTCTTTGTTTATAGAAGTACTTAATTCCTCTTTTAGTGAAGTTGCTTCCTTATTTAGTTCGTCAATGAGTTTTGCCAGTTCTTCGATGAACAGTAATATCAGGTCTAGGGAGCATTTAAATTTATTGAGAATTGCGAACCACTTCTCCGTAAATCGTGCGTTGTTTTTACATAAAGTAGATTTGAGAGATATCCGTAGGCCACGAGGTATTCTTTGTGATTTATGATATTTTATGAGGGTACTAGCATGTAAACGTTGATTAACAATCCATTTGGACATGTACATTAATTGTTTGATGTTTGATTGTGTCGATCCCTTGGTAGTTGTAATGCTTTCAGTGTCTTCAATTAATGAATAAATTCTTTGAGTATCTTCTTCGGTGAATACGAATGTATCAGCACGTTGATCCGAGGTGTGTGCTATGTCTTCAAATTGCATTGTGTGTAGAAGGGTGCGTGTCCACGTTTGCTCAGAAAGAAAGTCTATGAAATCCAAATGGAATGTGGATCCTCGCACTCCTGGTGATCGAGTAGTAAAGGTTGAATTTGATTTAGGGTGCCTGGTAAGTGTCTCCCTCCTGGGCAAGAGGGTGGAATGTCAGCAAATAATAGTTGCGTTAATTCCCGCAGGAGTAACGTCTCTTACTCAGCACTCCAATATGTGTTGATTTTTAAATGATTGTACAATGTTTGTAGAATTGGTAATTTCAAGGCGTCTTTTATTTCAAACGATCCTTGTGTAATTTATACACTGTTCACTCAATGTTACTTGTAATTTTCAATCAATGAATTACATTATTCATCACATGTCTGCCCAATGCATTTCGGGCGAACCCTTCGTCAGGGGACTTGATTCTGAAAACATTAAAACGAATATCAAAAACAAGGTATAACACAAATAACAATCAAAATCACAGTTATCATGCTTATGGTGATGATTGTAGCGTCACTGTAATGTGGTAGGGTGAAAGTGAAAGGAAAGAGTACCGGACCACCTGAAAGAAACTATGGTACACAGGTGTTTTAAATCGGAAAGTTGACATGCTGGGTACTTAATTGTGTTCAAAACAATTGAGCGTGAACGGAATTCATGCGGGAGACGTGCTCGGTGATGGTGAAGAAAAAAGAATTAACTGCTGCAATTCGAACGGTATGAAAGGTTACGTGCTGACCTGTCTATTTAAATTGCAAGGATCTTAAGTACATGACGAAAAAGATCCATAGGTTGACAGGACGATAGGACCCAACGTTCTGAAAAAAATATAAAATGGCATAGTGTAAACGTACTGCCATGTACGGATGTTAGTAGGCAAGTACGATAGGAAACAGATACGCGGACATGACGCGTACCGTTGAGCTTACTGCGATGTTAGGTTTCAGTCAGTTTCCTCCTTGCTAACTTCCTGAGTTCCTTCGAAAATGATAGGACCTGGGGTGTTTAGAGATATAACGATGACGCGGTCACGTGTTAATGTAAAGTGAAGAAAGACTAGAGCAATACAGTTCCGGCCT
This sequence comes from Triturus cristatus, assembly GCF_964204655.1. Taxonomy (NCBI): domain Eukaryota; kingdom Metazoa; phylum Chordata; class Amphibia; order Caudata; family Salamandridae; genus Triturus; species Triturus cristatus. Next base: position 356,676,074 of record NC_140594.1, read on the forward strand.
AACTTTCGTGACTTGATCATTATAATAAAATTCACTACTTAAATATGTAAGCAACCATGGTTGCTGTCACAAAGGTGTAGAGATAAGAAATACTGGGTGAAAACGGGAAAAGCGAAAAGAACGAAGTGTACACGAACGGTGTCATATGTTCGTCTGACGGTATCAATAAAGTTTTTTGTACCGTGATGGTATACAAAATATACAAAGAATGTATAAGAATGGTGAGTTTAAGCGTTGCAATATGCCCGGTAATCTGGAAAATAAAGCTGCACGGTGATGTGTAGTGATGGAGTTTAGGTCAGCTTGAATGTATGATAACCATCAGTGTAATGGGTAAATAGGAATGATGTTCCACCATAAACGTGTTTCACAAAAAACAGTTCAGATCTAGCCGTTCATTAAGACCCTTTGGTTGTAGGGTATTCAGATGGGTAATCCAAAATGTCTCTCTGCGTAACAAATGTTGAGAATTGTCTCTCCCAGGAAGAATGGATACTTGTTCCAATATACAAAATCTTAGTTGACTTGGATTGTGGTGCTGTTGATTGAAATGCGTGGCCACAGTCGATTTGATGTTCTTGAGTCTGATGTTGCTTTTGTGTTCTATAATCCTTGTTTTCAATTTTCTCTGGGTTTTTCCGACGTATGCTAGTCCACATGGGCATTTCAACATGTATATAACATTGTTACTGTCACATGTGAATATGACTCGTAATTTTATTGCTGATCCTTTGGTGGGGTGTAATATTTCGTTGCCCTTAATTATAGCGTTGCAATTGCTACAATTGTAGCAGGGCACAGTGCCACGGTATTGTGTTTTGGAAACGTCATCCTTTGGTTTTAATAGTTCCTTGAAGTTACGAGTGCGTTTGTATGCGAATCTTGGATTATTAGAGAAAATTCCTTTAAAATCTTCTTCATGTGCTAGTAATGGCCAGTGTTTGAGAATTGTTTTCTTGATGTTATGGCTTCGTGTTGAAAATTTAGAGATGAACACCTGTCTTTGTTCGTCAATTTTCGGTTGTGTGATCAACAACTGTGATCTTTCAAGCTTCCGGACTCTTTCCTGATCGTCATTAAGTGTGGTTTCTGGATATCCTCTCTGTTTGAATTTTTGGACGGTGGTTGTTTGTGATTCTTGACAGTAATTCGGATTTGAAGAAATTCTTTTAATCCGTAGTAGCTGCGAGAAAGGTAAATGATTTTTTAATGAAGGGTGATGAAATCTTGAATAATGCAGGAAATTGTTTTTGTCTGTAGATTTGGTAAAAGCTCTGGTGTCAAGTTTTCCATTGTCGTTAATGACTAGTACATCCAAGAAAATCAAATTCTTGGATGTACTAGTCATTAACGACAATCAAGAATCACAAACAACCACCGTCCAAAAATTCAAACAGAGAGGATATCCAGAAACCACACTTAATGACGCTCAGGAAAGAGTCCGGAAGCTTGAAAGATCACAGTTGTTGATCACACAACCGAAAACTGACGAACAAAGACAGGTGTTCATTTCTAAATTTTCAACACGAAGCCATAACATCAAGAAAACAATTCTCAAACACTGGCCCTTACTAGCACATGAAGAAGATTTTAAAGGAATTTTCTCTAATAATCCAAGATTCGCATACAAACGCACTCGTAACTTCAAGGAACTATTAAAACCAAAGGATGATGTTTCCAAAACACAATACCGTGGCACTGTGCCCTGCTACAATTGTAGCAATTGCAACGCTATAATTAAGGGCAACGAAATATTACACCCCACCAAAGGATCAGCAATAAAATTACGAGTCACAGGCATATGTGACAGTAACAATGTTATATACATGTTGAAATGCCCATGTGGACTAGCATACGTCGGATAAAACCCAGAGGGAATTGAAAACAAGAATTATAGAACACAAAAGCAACATCAGACTCAAGAAAATCAAATCGACTGTGGCCACGCATTTCAATCAACAGCACCACAATCCAAGTCAACTAAGATTTTGTATATTGGAACAAGTATCCATTCTTCCTGGGAGAGACAATTCTCAACATTTGTTACGCAGAGAGACATTTTGGATTACCCATCTGAATACCCTACAACCAAAGGGTCTTAATGAACGGCTAGATCTGAACTGTTTTTTGTGAAACACGTTTATGGTGGAACATCATTCCTATTTACCCATTACACTGATGGTTATCATACATTCAAGCTGACCTAAACTCCATCACTACACATCACCGTGCAGCTTTATTTTCCAGATTACCGGGCATATTGCAACGCTTAAACTCACCATTCTTATACATTCTTTGTATATTTTGTATACCATCACGGTACAAAAAACTTTATTGATACCGTCAGACGAACATATGACACCGTTCGTGTACACTTCGTTCTTTTCGCTTTTCCCGTTTTCACCCAGTATTTCTTATCTCTACACCTATGTGACAGCAACCATGGTTGCTTACATATTTAAGTAGTGAATTTTATTATAATGATCAAGTCACGAAAATTAGGCCGTAACTGTATTACTCTAGTCTTTCTTCACTTTACATTAACACGTGACCGCGTCATCGTTATATCTCTAAACACCCCAGGTCCTATCATTTTCGAAGGAACTCAGGAAGTTAGCAAGGAGGAAACTGACTGAAACCTAACATCGGGGTAAGCTCAACGGTACGCGTCATGTCAGCGTATCTGTTTCCTATCGTACTTGCCTACTAACATCCGTATATGGCAGTACGTTTACACTATGCCGTTTTCTATTTTTTTCAGAACGTTGGGTCCTATCGTCCTGTCAACCTATGGATCTTTTTCGTCATGTACTTAAGATCCTTGCAATTTAAATAGACAGGTCAGCCCGTAACCTTTCATACCGTTCGAATTGCAGCAGTTAATTCTTTTTTCTTCACCATCACCGAGCACGTCTTCCGCATGAATTCCGTTCACGCTCAATTGTTTTGAACACAATTAAGTACCCAGCACGTCAACTTTCCGATTTAAAACACCTGTGTACCATAGTTTCTTTCACGTGGTCCGGTACTCTTTCCTTTCACTTTCACCCTACCACATTACAGTGACGCTACAATCATCACCATAAGCATGATTACTGTGATTTTGATTGTTATTTGTGTTATACCTTGTTTTTGATATTCGTTTTAATGTTTTCAGAATCAAGTCCCCTGACGAAGGGTTCGCCCGAAATGCATTGGGCAGACATGTGATGAATAATGTAATTCATTGATTGAAAATTACAAGTAACATTGAGTGAACAGTGTATAAATTACACAAGGATCGTTTGAAATAAAAGACGCCTTGAAATTACCAATTCTACAAACATTGTACAATCATTTAAAAATCAACACATATTGGAGTGCTGAGTAAGAGACGTTACTCCTACGGGAATTAACGCAACTATTATTTGCTGATATTTCATCCTCTTGCCCAGGAGGGAGACACTTACCAGGCACCCTAAATCAAATTCAACCTTTACTACTCGATCACCAGGAGTGCGAGGATCCACATTCCATTTGGATTTCATAGACTGAGGTTTGGGCCCCAGTACTGGCTCAACTTTGAATGCGGCAGCCTTGGAGGGTCTTACGCAGTCATGGCCCACCACTATCATTATTCCTGTATTTAAAAAGGGTGACAGGAACAACCCCCAATGTTATAGGCTCATTTCACTGTTTAGCTCAGTGGTTAAAGTGGAGGGGCCGGTCCTTTTGGATAGGCTAGTGTTGTAGGCTGAGGCACATAACATATTGTCAGATTTGCAGTATAGTTTTCGGTTAGGTAGGACGACAGTGGACCAATGTCAACATTTGTATCTGGTCCATTGTAAACAAAATGTAGCTCTTCCAGGTTCTATACATTTAGCTTTCATGGATCTCACCTTGGCCTTTGATTGGGTTAACAGACACAAACTGTGGCAGCTTATGTTAGCTATAGGGGTGGACCGAGACATCGTTTATTTCCTAACAGACCTCCACGCTAATACTGCGGCCTCAATCTGTTACTGTAAAGATTTGAAATGCAGCTGCAGTTTTAATATTGGTAGTGGGGTGAGACAGGGATGCACCTTGGCCCCTTTTTATTTACCTTGTATGTAAACAAGTTGTGTCAGGCCTCGATAGATACCCACGTATGTTCCCCACTGGTTGGGTTCCATCCACCTGTGTTACTTTATACAGATGATGCAATTTTAATGGCTAAAACTGTAAGGGGTCTGAAGGCCTATAATGCTGGGATCTACAATGCTTTATTTACACCTGAGACCTCACACATTTCAGTATAACTCTTATAATTAGTAGCACTAGCTCCAGACCAAACAACTCTCAGACTTGGAGTCAAGCCTTAGAATTTGCATTTCTATTGCTATACCCACTGTCTCCCATGCTCCTGCCAAAATTTCAGAGTTTGGTATTCTACCTCCATACCTGGGACATCTAAGGCCCAAATGTAAACTTTGGCAGATGAAGTACAGCCCATCGGGATCGCAGAGGACATTACAACATTATGTTCACTACCCTGACTGAAAAGAAGGACATCACACCTTCCACCCTAAGTAGGGTGGGTGATGCAATACCCTTTCTCTGAAGGCCCCTGCTCTTTCAGGCTGTCAATTGAAGCATTCCATTGACAGAGACAATGTGTGGTCTCACTGCTCTGCTGACAGAAGGCTGATGGTCTTCCCAACTCTAAATCAAGTGTGTGGACCGGGGGTTTGGAGGACAGGTTACTCCATCGCCTTTTTCGCCAATCACCCTGTTCCACAAGCTCTAAATCTAGCTCTAAGGCACTTATCTATGTTTCACAATTGGCAGTGTTATTCCCATTCCTGACAACTCCCATAATTGGGCTAAAATTCTCAGGTTCTGAAACCCATTTTAGAATCTGCAGTGCTGTTCTCACACACGAGAACTCTCAACCTTAAAATATCTGCATCTGTTGCTTTAGATACATACATGAAAACTAACCCAAGTCGTAGGATGTCCATTGCTTAGCCATACATAAGAGCTCTCAGGTTCTGATCAACGTTTCAGACAAAGCCATACCATCAGAAATCCTAAGAATTGTCATACTCTTCCTTTGTGTTTGCATGTCTCTGAGTGAAGAGTATTTTTAACAGAAACACTGCATAAGCATTCTGTAAAATCTGACAGTGTAGTCAGATACATGTTGATGAAGGATGATTAATAAGAAATGAGAAGAAGCTACCAACATGTCAGCTATATTTCACAGTGCCTGTACTTGCACTGGGATGCTGGCCTGGGGGCGTCAGAGGCTCGGCGTGAGGCATGAACATCAGGTAGGGGCACATCAGTTAGGGGCAGCCAGGGTTAGAAGCTGCATGCTAAAACCAGCATTCTTCTGTAAGAAGAGATCATATGACAGAGCGTTCACAGGAGCTGCACCAAGGATCTGGAATTCGCTTCCACCGAATATTAGGAGAATCACGTATGGTCCACGGTTCAAAAAGGAGACTAAGGCCTTTTTGATGGGTATATTTCTCCCATAACTAACACCAGGCTACAATAAGACTATACTGAGCTCGGCAGACAACCCGTCGATCCACTACAGTCTGCTGTTCACGTAGACCTCCGTAAGGTATAAGACAGTTACTCCCTTGGGTCTATCTAAAGAGATGTCTACAGTCAAGTAACTCGAACAATGTATATTTGTTTTAAAGTAGCAATATTACAACCACCGTAGACAGCTAGGATATCAGGAGTGGACCTTTTCTGTTTCAGAAGATTGTTTATGGCATGTTTTACTTTTACCTAATGATTTCCTTATTCTTCAATATGTTGCAGGTTGGACATGGGTTAGCATCTGCCAATACTATTGAACACATTTTTACGCTTGTGGTTAAAGAAATGAATATCCTCTGATTGTAAAGGGATGATGATGTAAAGCGCTCTGACACCCAATTTCTTGGGTCTTGTTCACGCTATAGAAAACACTGAATAAATACAAAATCTCCTGGTTTCCCCTTGGTACGTCTGAGATTGCACTTGCTACCTGTAGTATCAAAGGTCAGGAAGGCAGGAGAAGCAATAAAAGGCAGTTTCCACAGTTATCTTTTCACTATAAATTATTATTATGGCAGTAGGAACAAAAAGCAAACTATGGTTCCAGGAGCATTCTTTACTTTCAGTAGATTCCCTTGCTTGCTATTTCACAATTCACCCAACAGCAAACAGGAGACTGCTGAAGGTACAAACTCTATCTAGGGGTCAATGTTGTGATGTTATCAGGGGTCAGAAGAGGAATGTCCATAATGAAAAACGTCAGCCTCTAGGTGCAGCCTCCCTGAGGCAGCCTGCAGGTGAGGAGGATACAGGTGGACTGACCGTCGTGTATGCTGTTGGTCGACCAGTTTAGCCACCGTCATGGTGTGAACTACCTTGGGCAGCTGAAATGTAACCATCAATTATGTAGCAATTGCGCTGTAGCCTGTGTGAGCCTGTAATGTGTTTCGTTTGTAGCCTTGCTTTTGTATCTTTGAAAATCGATTGTGAGAAAAGAGGACGTCAGACTGACGAAATCAAGCTGACAGAAGCTTATCATGGAGAAATGTCAAAATTATGAAATACCAGGTGTGTTTTCGTGGGAAAGGTATATGTCTGTTTGTTTAAAAAGAGTCACAGCAATCTTAGCAGCAGGGGGTGGGGTGCTGGAGCGGGTAGTACAAACATTTTTATACCCCTCCATTCTGCATGTTTATATTAATCTAAATAATTAACTAATAGTAATCTTTTTAATTTGTGTGCAGTGAAAGACTTATCAATCATATTAACAAAAGAATTACACGTGGGAATTGCACTTTGCATGGCTAAACTAATTGTAAACTAACATATGTACGCATACTAATAATAGAAAATTAGAATATTGCATGATACATGTTGATTTTGTGATGTAATTGTAAACTGTGCTTTATTGAGTGAGTATAAACGCTTTGGAGGTTGCTTTCTGCTAGATAATTACTTACACATAAGGGTATTAGCGAGGGATTTACATTTTATTAACCATTTCTATGTTTTAATTACGTTTTTGTGTTTGTTTTGCTTAAGTTGTCCATTTCAGCCTAGTCAAAATGGCTGAACGAGACATTAAACGTGACTGCTCCTGACAACACGAGGTTCTGGGTGAAGTGCGCATGCGTCACCGCCAGCAACAGTGGCCTAGTCCTGACTCCAGGAGCTGATGTCCTAGTCAAGGTTGCTCCGGGAACTTCGCCAACGACAATACAATGAACTGTCTTAAAACCGGAACCAGCAAGTGCGATGACTTCATTTTGCGGACTATGTGAGAACTTTACCGCTTGACCCCATTTCTACCAATGAGGACTCTCTAAAACCCCAGTCTTGATACTTTTTGACATTATTTTCATTATAAAAGTAGGTAGGGAATTGAACTAAAAAACTCTTCTTCCTTGACAAACTCGATTTCCTGACGTTATGCTGATGGAGAGGACGGTGACACTGCTGGACAGCTGTTGTCCTGAATCTTTGAGAGACTGAATTGCGGCCTGATTTTGATGAAATTAAAAGGTTTTTCCACGACTTGACTGACTTAGAGGACGACTTTTAACCAGATTAGGTCAATATGATGTTCTGCGGTTCTAGTGATGATTTCTAACAATTTGCAATTTTCTTAGATAAATGATATTTGATTAATTGACAAATGTGTTGTGTCGATTATTTGAAGAAAATCTAGATTAATGAGTAAAGTATAGATAAATGATTGTGTTCACTAAAACCATAAATAACAACTGAACGATTCATCTCCTAATGAGGGGAATATCTTAGGGTTGGAGTCAACGCATTTAGAGTTAGGTAAAGATATTCCTTTCATGTCAGCGTTTGGAAGCTTTTTCCTCTAGGGAAGCAGATCAACGGAGTGTGAGTGTTGGTGTTATGGGCCCCACCAATGAATGTATTTGAGTGAATTTACTATTGAGGTATTTGGTCTGTGTCGAAGGGGGAATTTGATGTTCCACGCTGCAACAGGAGCAGCACTAGGGAATGACTGAGAAGAGGATAAAAAAACTGAAGGTGGAAGGGGGACAGGAGAAGAGAGGGTTTAGGGGACACACACTTAAATGTGCAGGAGCTCAGTGGAGAGATCCCCCTCCCTGTTAAAGGGGACGAAGAGAAAAGTAAACATTAAAAAACGAATATTTATTACAGAATGGTTCTTCAATACCTTCCTTATAAAAGACCGCACATCGTGAAACATGACAGGCTCTTCCAAAATCCAGTCCTTGAGAAATCTGATCATTTAAATTGTTCCATACAGTCTCTAGAATGCACCAATAATTGTATAGCACAAAGATTCCCACAAACATCAGTAAGAGCTTTTCGCCCTTCTTGTGAACTGGCATCGGAGTGGAATCTAGAATTCAATTGTTTTACCAGTAACTCTTGTAACATAAAACTACTAAACCAAAGTCCACCAGACAGAGTCATTATTTCATTATTTCAAGTTATATACAATATTAATTTGGACATTGAAGTCTAGATGTACTGAGGTCAAGGATTTTCCTTACTTAAAAAATATTCTTCCTCTCAAATAAATATTGTTTTACATCATTTTGTCCAACGTCACTATTTCTCCTCCCTGCAAAAGAGTTTGAAATACACCATCGCCCATTCCATCTAATGTGTTGCAGAATTTTTAGCATTTAATTTTTTGCAAACGTGTACCTAATCTATGCCCTATAATTTAGGTAGCCAAGCAGTGCGAACTTGTTTTCCACCTTTTTTGCTCATTTGCAAACGTGATGTTATGTATTTACTTATGTGTCTGTTTATCAGGTCTCGCCTGACCCAGCGCATGCGCTGGTCTGGCGAGACTTATTGAGAGGGCTCCAAAAAAGTGCGACCAGGCCAGCCTAGAGCTACAGTGCATGTGCGCAGGCGCGCGCGCCGCGCTTTGCCGCGATTACTTTCACTTTCGCAGCCGCGCCCGCACGGCCGCTTTGATGTTTGTTCGTGATCGTAATCGCGATCACTTTCAATTTCGCGGCCGCATGGCCGCTTGGCATAGCCAATAGGTCTCGCTTTTGGGACCTTATAAGTATTTAGTTATGCAACTGTTGCATGGCTAAACACTTATAAGGTCCCAAAGGCGAGACCTATTGGCTATGCCAATGCTTGTTCATATTACTTTATGTTCACAAGGTAAATGGAGTGCCACCTCGTATCAACTGCAGAGCGCTGGGGCAGTTCTTTTTCATCCCCTCGAAAGAAAGGATCACTTATCGCTATCCTGAGGATTGGAAACTGGTGAATCGATTTCTATTACATTTAATATGACATTGCTAAGGATGATGAAGTCAACCTGTGAATGTCAGGGTCATTAAAATGGATTTATTCGTTTCTGTTGCATGTAGGTGGACTACGGTTGTGTGAATATAAACTAGAATTGAATGCAGAACTGAACAATAGTTTGGTAATACAAGCTTCATAGGATGGAGGAAGGGAGGGGTGGCCACATGCTGTAGGCTTCATTATAGCAGGGGGGAAGTGAGGCTATTGCAGTTAACAGGGAAACGGGCTGTGGGGCGCACTGTACAAGGGGATGGGGAAAAACACATGGTAGAGTGTTGAGGGACATCACTGAGGTAGTTTTAACTAATGTTTTTCTGCACAATGGATCCCCTCCTTGCATGTTTATATGTCTCCCCCTCAAACCCTTTTGCTCTATCCCAGGCGTTGGTCTGCACAGGGATGTAGTAGCACACCCAATGACGAAGCATGCCGCTATTAGGGGGTGAGGCAATTTTAAAACACTTTGTGTGCGTTTTGATCGAGGGTGCACCTTTTGGTGCGACAACCTCCTTTTCCTATTGTAGTCTGCGATAGCTCAACTGGTTGATGTTCTAAAGGGTATGATGTTGAGAGGCCAATACAATTAAGAATGTTAGAATGTACACTCTGATACCACATAGTTGATGAAGTGGTACTGTACAGCTCATACCTTCAAACTGCATAAGTGTATCTGCTCCCCACGGTGAACAATCCCAGGTCATCATAGTCAGCAGTAAGGCATGTCTAATTTGTAATGGACAGTATCTTACATTTGTGTAACTATACTCAGTCACTTGTAAAGCAGGCTGGAACCTCTAGTTGTATAGGTAGCAGTCATATGTGACATAATCTGGTCCTCCTTCTCAGAATGTTTGGCACATGCATGTAACCACCTTACAAAAATAGTGGAATGAAGGCAAAATTATCGACAGGGTTACACAAGACCCGGACAGGAATATAGGATTGATATAGGGTGAGGGGAGACAATCCAAATCTAAAATATTTTTATAATGCCTAAAACACCTGATATCATGGCGCATGGTGATTCCTAGAAAGTGTATTCGTGATTGGCATCAATGAGATATATCTTTATCCTTTACTTGAAAATACCCATACCGGATCCTTCTAGATATCAATATCTATTGTAACTTTGTTCCAAAATTTGGCCCCGCTCCTTGTAGCAATATCCTATGCAGTGAACAATTATTCAGGTGTTTAATTTCATTCAGCTAGAGGCCAACATAAGAGTCTTTTTTAGAACCATGCCACTTGAATCTCCTTAACCAATGGTCCATCATTATACTGTGATCGAAAAGTGAATGAGAAATGACTCACATCACCCGCCACCTGAAGAAGGGGAAACAGCCTTTACAACACGGTTTTTACCTTGTTGTACCTTTACCACGCATTTTTAAACACACGTTTTTTAGAACACATATGCTTTTACAACGTATGCCTTTACCACACATTTAAGGTAGGTTCTGAGGTGTGTGGGGTCTCCCCCCACAAACACATTGTTTATATATATAAATGTATATATCCAAAAAGAGAGCTCCGTTTTACCGGAGGCCCCCGACCCTGCAGGGCGGGCTCTGCGAGCAGGAGCAGAGAATCTTGTTGCAATTATACCAAAAGAGATTCAGAGCCCCACTCCGACTTCCTTGCAAGATAGACTTTATTCGTCTGTGTGCAGCAGCATTTCAAACCACTCAAATATCCTTACGCGTTTCGGCGTCATACGCCTTGAATACAGGTGAGTGTAATTAGAAACCATGTGGTCTTACGGTTCTTAGTATCAACTCCAGGCCCCAGAATGCACCAACATACCTGTTTCTCAACGTGACACGGCACAGTGTACTTAATGCTGAAATAGCGTTAGTTATCACCAAATGTCACGAACACTGTCACAAACTTCAATGTCAATATTAAAGGTGCATACAGTTCAAATCAATCGCAAGTGCACAATTATGCTGCCACACTTCATGCTAAGTACTTGCAATACGGAGATTCCAAGGAGAGAAACATCTCCCCCTTTCTCAATCCCGTTGCCAATGCCTGTGGAAGGCCGATGACTGGTCCGTAGATTGAGCGAGTCATTCTCCCTCCATTATAATCCAATAAGAGAGCTCCGTTTTACCGGGGGCCCACGACCCTGCAGGGCGGGCTCTGCGAGCAGGAGCGGAAAATCCTGTTGCAATTACACCAAAAGAGATTCAGAGCCCCACTCCGACTTCCTTACAAGATAGACTTTTATCCGCCTGTGCGCGGCAGCATTTCAAAACACTCAAATATCCTTACACGTTTTGGTGTCATACGACTTGATCACAGGTAAGTGTAATTAGAAACCATGTGGTCTTACGGCTCTTAGTATCAACTCCCCCTTCACCTTTGGACCTCGTTCTCTCTGTTGGAATTCAGGAAGGCACTCAAGACCTGGCTGTTCAACTGAACCCTCCCTAAGCCACAGGATTTCAGTGCCTGCATACCCTGACGGGTGACTAGCTGCGCTTTAATATGTACTGTTTGATTTACTGATTGCTTTATTGATTGATTGAGGGTATGATATTTAATCCTAGCTCCAAGAGGGAATCAATGCAGTCTTAAAACACAGCTATGGTCAAACCATGCCACCAGCTTAGCAGCATAGTTCTAAATGTTCTGTAGCCAACCTCTAATATTTTTGGGTTCCCTCACTATACAGGCTCTTTCAGAAGTCAAGGTAGGGACTCACAATTGCTCTTGAAATGGTGGCTTGGACTTCATAGCATGGGTGGAGTTTGCAAGAAATCCTGATATAAAATCCACATTTGTTTGTCAGCCGGGAGGCCTCTTCATCCATGGTCTAACCTAAAACCCATGGCCAAGACTTTCTCGGCCAGAGAAATGATGACCTCCTACCTTGTTAAAACCTGCAGCAGATTCACTAAATGCTTCCCCAGATCTTACCAACATTAATTCTGTTTCACTTGTATTAAATGATGTTCTATTAGATGTCTTCCACTGTTGCACCTCCTGCAAATTTTTACTCATCATTCCATTATCTTTTGCTTTGTTTCTTGTGACCGGAACAACTGCATATACACAAATCTTCACTCATTTAGCTTCCATCAGCTCACGGAGCGGCTTCATGTTAAGATGAAAGACCATGCAAACAATAGAGACACAATTGGAACGCCGCTAGCGGATCTGTGCCTAAACCATGGAACCCACTATCTGCATCCATAATAATAACGGAACACTTTATGACATTTCAAGCATTTCCTTAAATTGTGCTCTCTTGAGAAACCCCTCCTACTTTTTTAGTGTTACTTGAGAAATTCTAACTTTGGAGTCTGTCCCTGAAAATGATATTTTATCAGTCAGCTCAGTCATCTTATTTTAATGTTTTCAAAGATGCTTAAAGATGAACAGTTCTAGCTCTGTGGATTGCTGTTATTCGAAGGGGAACAAGCATAAACGTTGGAACATGTCTTCTCGTATTGAATCTTACTTTAAACCCTGCCTCTTTATCATTACTCCTCATGTGGAGTACCTAGCATTGTTATTATTTATTAGATATGTATTTGCCTGAAAATTTGGTTAAAAATCTGTCTGTACAATATGTCCAAATGTTGTTGTCTAACTTCTCAAGCACTTTTTTTTAATCGTATATGAAATTACCTGAAACCCTTGTAAGGTCCTCCAGCACCCTTGCTGCATTCTTACCAGTATAAAACGTCTAAATAAATGATATTGTATTTGCATTTACATGGTGCTTAGTATGCCTGACAAGGCAATTAAGCGCTTTATGGAGGATACAATGCTACTATGGAACCCAAGGCTAGTGGATATTCCAGTGATTATTAGTTATTGTTGGTTCTAATGATTGGTCTGATGCTTTCAGGAAACTGTTCCCTGCATATTCTTCAGTTTCTTGAGTTAGGTGACATCATTAGCATGAGCTCATGCTAATGGAAGGTGGGATCAGGAGATAGGCTGGTGGGGGTATTGGAAATTGCTCATTGTTAGACTGCAGGGAATGGTTACAAATAAGGAGAGTTTGTGAATGGTGATGAGACGTGTGGTCAGTTTACAGAAATGTTGTGGACTGTGTGGCTTACAGTTATGTGACAGAATAGGCTACTCAGAGACAATAAGGCATGCAGAGCATGGTGAGTAAGGTGAGGAAGGAGAGGATGATTTGGAAGAAAGGAAGGAGAGGGGACAATCAATGGATATAGCTCACCATCAATTTACATTCAGGGTTTTAGGAATATAGGAGTAGGCGGAGGAGGCTTGATGGTTGCTATTTTTTGTCACATCATTGGTTGTTCTGTTTGGCTGTTGATGGTGTTGAAACTGAAATAAATGTTTATCGATGAAGTTCTGTAGATCTCATGAACTGAACTGAGGTGCAATTTGAAGGAAGTGCCATTCTTTCAAGGAAGCGCTATTTCTTGAAAGGACCTAAACTAGACACTCATTCACTCATAGAACTTTATTCGATATATAAAAATACCATAAAAGCAACCAAATGTATCAAAGCCGGTTACAGGTAGAAGTTAAAAGTTAATCATTTCTCTCTTTTTTAAAACCATATAATACAATTTCCATCTGAACATTAAAAAGAACCCTTGTCACGTATCCGACCAATTCATCTCTAGTTATGGGGATCATTCGTAAAACCATAAGTAATTATAACAGAGAAGCTACAGGTTACCACTACCCCTTGTGTTCCTTAGTCTAAATGCAGCCCTTAAAAAGTTTACAATACAAAACAGTGTAAAAGTGTCTGGGGCCAGTTTTAAAAATAACAGTGCCACCCGTGCCTGTTTAAATCTGGCTTTCTTTAGAATTCCCTTCAAGAAGAATCTCCTAGGGTAAGAGAAAAAAAGGGCATAATAAAATGAAATGAAGGGTGTCCTGAGGAGGTCTATGATCGCAGCCTCAGGGCCCCTTCATTTCTATGGAAATTTGTAAACCTGCCGGTTCCGCCAACACATGATGCAAGAGATTTAACCTGAAACGAGTCATTAAAAATCTGTCATGTGCACTGTTTATACAAGACAGGTATGGTTCAATGCCTTTGACAGACCTAACTACTAGGTGTTCCCTGACCGACTGCTTGGCCAGCTCTGTGTTTTCTCGGAGCATTAGTGCATGTTTAAAAAACTGGTCCTTAACCTAAGACTTGTCTTTCATACCCACTTTAGAAGAGTTGACACTCTATTTGCTGAAACCCAGACATCTTCCTAAAAGCAGTCCAGTAAGGTGCTATACTCTGTGGTATCAGATACAGCGGATTGGTTGAGCTGGACCAATGGCAAAGCGAAGCTCCGACCACCTGCCACAATGGCTGCTCTTCTCTTTGTTTATAGAACTTCCTGTTTCAGATCCCATGCCTAATCCACCACCAGATTATCTGCCCCTTCACAGATATGTAGGATCCGCAGTGTCGCAGTACGCTAGAACGTATAAAAGCGTCTCAGCAAGAGTACTGGCGGAAGGCTCCCTTGAAACCTTTTCGGTGTAAATGTCTCTCTAGGGTGAACTCTTCCATTGCTCTATAATCGCCTTGATTGACACAAGCTTTCCAGTTCTGTCCCTGATGCTAACTTCATTTCTATTTCCCCTAAAAAACTCTGCTGTAGAAAAGTGCAGTTGTGACTTTATTCTCGTTTGAGACACAGTTTTGTTACCAAACTCCAGCCTGACGCCCGCGGGGTGCTGATGAATAGATGCTTTCTCAGGTATTTACAGAATGTGCCATGCTGAGTCCTGTTGTCTGGACTCCAGTGAGGCATTCCTTAATCTTGTCACGGTGATCTGCTGTCATTTCCACGGTAACCTGCTGCATTGTAAGGGTTCAGCCCAATTTTGGTCTTTTTTTTACTTTCACAACGCATTTTTGTAAGACAAGTAATTGGCTGCGGGGTGGCTGGTGTGATGCAATAGTGCAAGACATGGAGTGCTCGAGGCATGAAACTCTCGGTATACGCCTTAATTAGGCGGCTACAAAAGGCGAGGAGAAGCGTCTCCTTTAATTGAACTTTGACCTCACCCCATGACTGACCCCTGCGTCTTCTTTGCCACCAGTCAAGGATGGGTCATTAGGAAGGGTGTTTAACTAGGTAGGTGTCTTGTGGTCTGAAGGGGATGCCGAGCCCTTTATTTCTGAACAAAAGTTTGTGTTAGTCAACAAGCGCAAAAGTGTTCTTTCCAAAGCCCTGGCCAATCACCTCCGCTCTCTGGGATTTATCAGATTAATCTGGACGCTGATCGATCCGGTGTCTCTGTCAGAGGCCATTTAATCTTTGTTTGAGTGATTGCACTTTTTATAGCCCACTCTGCGGACCTCGCTGCCCCCAGGGAACTGTGGTCGAACGGACGAATACTAGGTGGCAACAGAGCGCCTTGGTGTTTTAATCCCGCTCTGGCCACTTGACTTCTTTCTGTGATCATCTGCTGTTACTCACTTGATCTCTTACTGCCTCTGTTGCCTTCTGAAAAAAAACATCGGTAACTTGCAAGCCTGCAAAATACCGCTACGTTAGCGCTATTTGCAAATAAACTGCGCATTTCCCTCAACGCAGTGTCCGTACTATCCCGGACACAGAGAGGACCCCCCTCCCCTGAGCTTGGGAGAGCGTAGGGGCAGCCCAGGCCGGAGGGGCTGGGTTTGGGCAGGTTGAGGCTCCTCGCTCCTGTCACATGGCTCTGTAATGGGATCCCTCACCTCCTGAGGTCCCCGGCCCGACACACACACAGACAGACCCGCACAGCCCGCGAGCCCAGCTGCAGCTGCACAGAGAGAGGATGCTGCTGTAAGGGAGGTCCCATTGCCGCCTTCTCCGCCCTCGCACCGCTGCCTCCTCCCTCCGCCGTGCTCTGTGTGTACACCAGTAAGAGGAGCTGTGAGGGGACGGTCCGGGCAGCCCTGCGTGCTCACACAGCGGGAGCCCAGGAGAGCTGCCCTGGGCAGAGCAAGGAAGAAGCACCGGGCGGGGGGAGACGGAGGGGCCACCCAGACAAGAGGCTGAAGGTCGCCCTCCTCCGGAGAAGACTGCGCGCGCTCTGCCACCTTGGATTAAGGGGCTGGGCGCTCCCACATGACCGGACTAGGGGGCTGCGGACACCCCCTACAGAGCACACCCACCCAGAAGAGGAGTGGGAAGTGGGCTGCAGACACGTGGACCTGAGTTGTTTCAAACATCTCAGGGCACAGCAGCGACTCTGCAGGCACAGGGGGCTGTTGACACGGCAGAAGACTGAAAGGTGCTGCTACCTGGACCTGTGGGCTCCCTTCGCCTCCACGAAAGGGGCAACTGGGGGGCTGCTGGCTCCTTGGCACCTGAGGCTGAGTTCCATATAGCCCCCCGGAGCTCAGCAGAGGACTGAGGAAACCCTGAGGTACCTGCACCCGAGGGCAACAGCCACGCACCTGCGTCTCTGGGCTGCGGGCTGTCCTCATCATACCCCGAGGAGCTGGCACAGTACTGCTGACATCTGGGAGAAGGCTGAAGACACCTGGGGCGAGGGCTGGAGACACCTGGGGCAAGGGCTGGAGACACCTGGGGCTGAGGGCTGGAGACACCTGGGGCTGAGGGCTGGAGACACCTGGGGCTGAGGGCTGGAGACACCTGGGATGGTAGCGCTGGGACCCAGTAGAGGACTGAGAGTCTCCTGAAACCTTGGACTGCGGGTTTCCTGATCCTGACACCTGTGACTGACGCTTCTTATACGGATGGACTGTTGGCGGCCCCAGGCTGACTGAAGGACTGTACCATCCCTGGGGGGTCTTCTTAATCGAGGGTCTGCGGATCCCCTCTGACTCGGAGAAGACCGGGGTGCTGCTGTCACCCGGAGGAGAGGCTGAGCGGCCGATTCTAATTGACGGGCTCCTGACAACCCAAAATCCAGAGACCGCTGCCACCTGCGGAGAAGCGAGAGACCGCTGCCACCCGGGGCATGGAGTGTCAGACAGGTCTACTGCCAGTCCTGCTCTCTGCCCTGGCAGCATTGGCAGGCTGCCTGGATCTCTTCCAATCAGGTGAGTGTGCGGAGAGGCACGCGTCTTCTACCTCAAAGGGCGTGAGAGGGCACGGAGGGTGAGACGAATTAATAATGTACAGAGGGGCCGGGGGAGAGGTGACGTAACATATTCTACCCCCAGATTACAACTAGCTCGACGAGTCTGCCCTGCGTTCCTCAATTCAGTACATTGCAGTATGGTATGGCATGGTATATGGTATGGCATGGTATATGGTACGTATGGAACGGTACGGAATGGAACAGTACGGTATGGTACGGTACGGTATGGTGTTTAATGTTTATATGGCGCTTAGAATCCCTGGCGTGCCTCTGACCAACGGGTATTTGTATACATGCGAGAGACATGTCCCTCGTTAACGCGCCACGTGCCTCCCAGACCACTTCAGAGCACCACCTGCAGAAGAGGTGGCAGTGAGAGACGGAGGAGAGGTATGCACTGTGAGGCAGAATAGAGGAGACGGGCGCAGATCTTTGTTTATGATCTGGAAGAGCTGGCACACTACACGACACAAAAGTGTGTGTGTGTGTGTGTGGGGGGGGGGGGCAGCAGAACCCCTGTGCATCATTAATCCTGCAGAGCGTAACATGCTGTGATGTATCACGGCAATGAGCGCCACACCACCCTAACGCTACACAACTACGGCATATCAAAACATGACATCAGAACATAACCTCGTAACAGAAAATTGTAACACGATAATATGAAAATATAGCATCATCACATTGAAACAACACACTGTCATATCAGCACAAAACTGCAAGCCACCATCACGGCACCGCTTTATTTATCTTGTATTTATTTAAGGTGTTGTATAGCGCCCAAATGTCACACACTGGTAACTTCAGCCGCTGTACACGCAGGGTATGACTCAGAAAGAAGAAAGTAGATATTTAGGTTTAAGAGGGGATGCCTATGGCGGAGGGCTCGGGAAATTGAGACATAGCTAACAGATTATTTCAAACACGGGTAACATATCATCGTGTCATTATATACGATGTCATGATATGAATTACCGTAATGCGATATAACATACCTTAACAAAATATACCACCGCATAATGCACAAAAACTCCATCTCAGCACACCGCCACAACAAATCACAACTTCAATAGAATTTCATAGGAAGAAATATCATGACACCATTAATGTATCTTCTGAAGGGGCGGGGCAAGCTTTATGGGTATTGGCGGGTATCAGATTTTTTCAGAATTCCGTGACGTTACCGCAAAGAAACAAAAGATATCACACCATACTATGACGTAACACAACATAACCTCATGCTTCGATTCCTAGATGTTAATTCATCTGAATGACCGAGAGCAGCTCAATGACGTCCTCCACCACCCTTGCTGCCTTCCCCCATTTGGCTCATTAAAGGGCCACCCTGTGAATGACGTCACGTAAGAGCTCCAAACCCAAGCAGACGTCATGAAACCAAGCAGCATTCTGGAATGCCTCTTGGCGATTCTTAAAGATACAGGACTTGCCAAAGAGTGGTACGGAGTAGACCCTACAAAATATAACATCTCTTCGTTTTGCGTGTCGCTGTTTCTGAGATGTTTACCCCATCACGCGACTTTACTATTATTCTCCTTCTCGTGTGTGCAGCGGGGTCGTGACATTGAGACGGGTCCACGCTTGCCTTTGACGTTTTCTGGGCAGAATGAACTAAGAAGGGAAGAACAAAAAGTTTGCGCTGGAAGAAGGGAGTTGTATTTTGGTCTCGGCTTGTTTGACCCGGCACTTAAACCCTTGGGCTCGTTCACACTTGCTGCTTCCTGCTCGGTGTGTGGCCGCCGTGGTAGCAGCTCCGCGCCCCTGACTGACGATGCGTCTCTGGGGTGGGCAGCAGGACGGTAGTAGGGGTAGCTGTGCAAGACAGGCTCGGCTGTACCGCCCCCCACCATCCTTCCAGTAAACTCTGTGCGCGAGGGACCCATATGTGAACTCGGGGGATGCTCACGTTACACGCAGCCGAGCGGAAACCCAAGCAGAGAGAGACGAAGGAAGGCGAGCCTCGCCGAGGCTGGATTGCTAAGAAAGCGAAAAAAAGAACGTACATTTTCTTTTGTGGCTGCAGTGAAAAAGAAAACCCGTTTGGCTAGTTGCTGAAAAGTGCGCCGACCCAACTGCGCGAGGAAGTGAAGCGTGGCTTGTCGAGCACCTGGTGTGACGGGGAGCGCCTTTAGACATGCTGCACTTTTAAACCTCCGTATTTTCCACCAGATGATAATGTACTTACACCAAAGGTGTCCAGCGTAGGTTCAGCAGGGCCGGGTTAGGTCTCATTTACAAGATAACTATTAATTATATAAATGAGTCATATTTCGATGAATTGCATATAAATGTATCTTATGTTTCTGCAATGAAAATGTGGCACAGATCTGGCCCTATTTCCGTATGACGGACACACTTACCTTGATCCTTGCAGGATTCCAAGTGCCTGCAAGCAGTGTATTTATCTGAAATGGTGTTAACAACTAGCAATAATTGGTGAAATTAAACGTGTTTCAGTCCCTTTAAAAAACAATCAGGTGCTTCTTAACAGTTTTCAGTTCGAATGACCATTCCAGGGTTTCGAACCCAGCACTGAAGTTGCCCTTCCTAAGTACAGGTGCAATTATGCATTTTATGGTTTATGAGCTTAAAGGGTCCTTTCAGAGGGGTGCTGCTTGGGTATAATTAAGTAACAGGAGTTCTTTTGACCACAAGCTGCCGTAGATTGTGTGACCAATGCAGCATTCTCAAGGTAGGCCTGATAAACAATTTCTAGGGAACATCTGCACAATTCTTGACGCACATTTTTGAATTTCCCGCAAACGTTTTTCAAATTTCTTGTGTATACAGATGAAGACTCAGTCCTATGATTTCTCCTGCTACTGCTGCCCTTTAGGCCTCTGCTCACAGAGGGTGCAGCCTCTCAAGCAGGTTTAAATTCAAGTTTTCGGGTTGTTACAATGGCATTTATTTGCTGCTCCACTGCTACTGTAGGGTCTGAAACATTCCTGAGGTGTGCATCTTGGGTAATAAAAATTGCTTTACATCATAGAGTGTGGAATCTTTCTATTCTGGTGAGAGGCAGGCAGTGGTGCTTAAGTTGTTAAGAAAAAGAAGTGCCTGAGTTCAAATATTTGCTCAGAAGCCCGCAGCGGGCACTATGAATATGGCAGTGTCGGATACCAATGTTGCATAGTCTTGATTCCATCTCATGCCTCTTTCATCGGGGAAGAGGGTGGTGCAGCAGCCAGGCTGGCTGACTCCGGAACATGGGGGCTCGCGGTTCGATCGCCAGCGGCAGGTTAGCCCAGCAGCTTGTGACTCTGGGCAATAGCTCGCGTAATCTTCCCGACGGCCCCCAGAGCCGGCACACCTTGCCTGAGGTAGCTGCATGCTTTACAAATGCTGGTATTATTATTTCATCCACCACCAGACACCTCGTCCCTTTATCTCACTCCTGCAGGTTCTTTTTCATCCCTGCCTTCTACCATTCTCTCTGTTTTTCTTTCTCCTCCTTACTCTTTTTCTCTCTCTCTTGCTGTCAGTTAAAGTCTAATGAGGAAAAAATTAATGTCCCCTAAAATGAGTGCCGGTGGCCCCACTGGCTGCAACCACCAGCTCAGATTAAGCACTGGCGGTAGGACGCCTACGTTTTGGGTCCCATGAGTATAGACTCGATCATTCCTCCATTTATGGTCAGCCAGTTATCCATATATTGAGATTTTTGTGTCTTTTTGATAGTCTCTCAATAGCCAGAAAATTGCATATTACCTGCCGGGGAATGGAAGCCTATTGTTAGGTCACTAAATGACCAGGCAATAACTTCAATTAAACATTATAGATGTGTGGGGGAGCGGAGAAGCAGGTGAGAGACTGGAATTTGATATCAAATCTGTGGTTTGGCAAATTGCTAGACAGATTTGTGAGACTTAGGAAGGGATCAAACTAGTATTTAACAGGTTCCTCTAATATTTCCTCGATCTACATCACTCACTCAGTATTGAGCCATAAACAGTGTCAAAGGCTGTGGGCATTTTCTACATCACCCAAAGTAAACACCACACCACATATGAACCGAAGCCACCACATATTGAGCTGTTGATAACATGGTTGATGACATGGCCCTACAGACCACCGCTGAGCAACTGGAAACCAAAGACCGGCATCTGAAAGTGACATTTGTTGTGCTAAGACTATCAGGAGTCCGGGGGCATGTTTGGGGTTTTAAGAATCACTAAGAAGGAGCTGATTTCTCTCTATTGCTCTTCGCCCCTTCCGCCCCTAGAGATTCCTTATATATTAGCACTCAACGTATCACCTTTCTCTTCCCACTCACAGGGCCCTTTTATTTAGATGGTCGGTGCCGAGCGTGACTGTCAACAAATATTATAATTTTGCTGTATTTTGTCTCAGGTTCTCTTTTTGGTCGTGTGAGGGAAGTGCATGTGTTATGTGGTGTACCAATCTTCTAATATCACTCTTTTGATTTAAATCATAATACATGTATAGTTATAGATAGTGCTTAATTTGTGCAGGTGTCTGCAGGCCCTTTGGCATTTCTACTCAATTTTGGGGACTGGAACTTATTTTGCATCATCAGATTTTGACCTAGAGCAAGAAAGAATTTGGAGAAAGAAGGAGGATGCAAGATATGGGAAAACAGTGACAAAGGGAGACATCTGAGATGAAAAACAAATTTCAAAAGTAAGATAAAGAGACAGGATGTGCAGAGTGGTGGAAGAAAGTGGCATGAGAGGGAAGCAAAAAGATGCTGCATTGGTATGCGGTAACCACAGCATATGGCAGGGCTGGTGACGGACTCCTAGAAATACTTTCGGTCCCTGCATTTATTTTTTTATCCTTTTTTACTGCACTTATTTTTTATCATTTAAAAAAAAAAAAAAAACTAAGCTCTGTTTATTGAAGATGAACAACTTGCATACATATTCCCGGCAGTGCGCCAGGGTGTTGGCCTCTCTTTTCGTGTACATGTTCAGGCTTGTGCCCTAGCTAGCATGGACGTTAGTCTGGTCTATAGATTGTTTTCCAGGGTTTAATGTGATGTCATTGTTAACCTCATAAACGCTGTTTTCATTTCAGTATACATTTTGCATCCAATAAGTGTGACAACAAAAACTTCTTTTTTACTAAATTTGCAGTAGTCTGGACATTCTTCAAGAGGTGGGGAGGGAGTCTACATTCCACTAGTCTAAACCCGAATTACCAGTCCTCCGGATCTTGTTTTCCTTTTACTTATGCCCACTCTTGATCACCTGCAGCTTTTTGCTTTTCTTTTTTTGTTAGAAAAGTATATATAGAAACTAGCCTTAAAGTGCTGGATCTGAGGTGTGAACACGTGTTTTCCTTGTGAGTTTTTCAGTCGGTTCGTCACTACTGATTGTTCATTGACAATATTTATACAAATCGGAGCTCTACTTTGTTGCTTGGATAGCACCCACTTTACATTTTGGGGATGCCACTTAAAATCTGTAGCACTAACTTCGTTCTGACTTGTATTTAAAATGTATGTCTTCTTTGGAAATGAGTTCCCTCCACACAATGCAGTTTTAGTCGTTAAATGTGGACGTAGTAACTTGTTCCGCATGTTGGAAGTACTGCAGGTGCTCAGTCCCCTCTGACATGTGAATGACTCCTTCCCAGCCCTTCCGTCTTTAGAGACGCTGCCACTGCCCCGGTTCCACTGTGCTTTTTGCAGCGCTGGCTTATCGTGAGTTTCTCAGGCGTCATCATTAGCAGCGCTGCTTGCACTAGGCTCGTGAAGGCCAGCCTGCGCGTGCCCCCTGCTTGCACCAGACTGCTGAAGCAGACAGTCTGCGCTCACACCATACTCGGATGGGTTCAGTGTCAATCATGTGACGTTACATACTTGTGTATGTGAAAATAATAGCAGGGGAATCTCCTGAAAGCTGAAAAGACTTCTCGGGTCAAAAGCGAGGGAAAAGACCAATTTTTCGTGAAAACAATTGCGCATCAATGCCCAGTCCTTTCTTTGAGAAGGGACATATCGGGTTTCACCCGCCTTGAGCCAGGGAGAGGCGATGCCCGCCTCTGGGAAAGGGCAAGGCTTCTGTTGAGCAGCAGAACCAACTGACATGTTTACATACAGCATGTGCCGATCGCACGAGCGTACACGGTGCCTAGAGTTCAGAGAACACACATGTATACACACAGTGTGAGTTCAACCCACATGTGCGCGCAGCAGAGTGCAAATACCCTATTTGTACACAGCATGATGCACATGAGATACAAGTGCATGCTGTATGGAATGCTAGGGAAATGTGGTTACATACAGTATGCACAGGACACGCGTGTATAAGATGCGTAGAAAATGCAAAGGACGTGAGTTTACATACGGTACTAGCAGAGCACATAAAAGGTATGCACAGATCTCGGGTATTCGGTTCATAGAGGGCAGTCATTATATGGCACACACAGAGAACATATGTGTACAGGGGGCATGAAGTGCAGAGAATACATGCAGTCAGCACAGATAGCAGAGGTGTACCATGAACACAGAGATCAGAGTACACACGTTTTCATAAAGTATTTGACAGAATACAAAGAACACACGTGTTTGCACACAGTATGCACAGACTGATTGCCTATTAAACTCAGATGCAAAGAACACATTACTGTTTAAATAGAATATCGTCTGTACACACAAGTGTAAAGGGAACACAGAGTGCCAAGAACACGTGTTTGCATATTGTTTGCAAAGAACACACAGGTGTACTCGGTGCATAAAGATGCACACAGCTGTACATGGTGCCTAGAGCTCAGAACATACATGCATGCAGACCCCACAGATGGGCGTGCAGAACACGTTTACTTACAAGGTGCACAGGCAATCGCTAAGGGGGAAAATAATGTTGTGCACTATAGAAAACCCAACTACCGTAAAAGAACACACTGTGTTTCAAAGTACATGTGGGAGTGAACACTTTTATTCAATTACAGTACCTGCAGCACATATAAGGGCAGATAGTTCATGGCCTAAGAGTGCAAAAACACGTTTGCATAAGGAATTCACAGAACACACATGCATACAGTGTACACCCCTGTTTCCCTGCAATAGCCATAGAACTCTAATAAATAAAATACATGGGGTGCAGTCAACAAACATGTTTACATACACTATGAGCAGAAGACCCAAACATGCGCCTGTATTCAGTACAGTCTGTGCATACAATTTACACTAAACACACAACTGTATAGTGCATTGTAGGAAAGTAGGATCTACTTCTATGGTCACCCCCACTTTGTGCCTGGTGCTAAGCTGTATTATGACTAGTCTGACTAGGATCCTGATAATCAGGACCCCAGTCTATTTGCTTTCTCCCTAAATTGGTTTGTTCAGTACTTAGGTACACCCCAAATTGGATACTGGGCTACCCTTATAAGTCCCTA
Source organism: Triturus cristatus (assembly GCF_964204655.1). Classification (NCBI taxonomy): domain Eukaryota; kingdom Metazoa; phylum Chordata; class Amphibia; order Caudata; family Salamandridae; genus Triturus; species Triturus cristatus. The sequence goes on from NC_140594.1 coordinate 356,700,833, forward strand.
GTATATGGTACCCATGTACCCAGGGCATAGGTACGCCAGAGGTATCCCATGGGCTGAAGCATGTATTATGCCACCCATGAGAGACCATTCAAAATGGAACTACAGGCCTGCCATTGCAGCCTGTGTAAGTTGGTGCATGCACCACTTACTAAGGATGTAGGTTTACTATATCTAAGGGTCACTGCACCTAAAACCTATAAGTCACCCCTATAGCATGCATTTGCAATCCTGAAGGCAGGGTGCTTGATTCTAAGTGAGAGGGTGCCCCTGCATGAGCAGGACACCCCTGCAGCCTACGGAGTCCATTCTTCCGGGTTGTCAGTGAAACAGCCATATACTACATAGAGGGGCACCGCGTAATTAGGCGATGACCATCTCGAAAACTGCTGCAACGAATCCTATCATGTTTGGCATCAAACATGTTGGAATCATACCTCCACACCATACCCCACACCGTAAACAGTGTGAGAGGTATGATTCCAAGCACTGGACGAGCCCTCCGTTAGGCTCTCAGTGTTCCCGGTACCAGTCTTCCAGACAAATGGCTTCTGCCGACCAGAGACACATTTCTGCCCTCCTGCTGCTGAGCCAAGCTCGACCAGAGGAAGGTGGAACAATAGGCATCCTGTCCCAGGGAGGTGTGACCACCTCCCAGACAGGATCTCCACTTCCCTCCATCCCACACCACACCGTATCATACAATATCTCATAATCCAACTCAGCCTCACGTCACATAAAAACTATACCACACATGCTGCAAAATTACCCATCACACCATATCACATCCTATCGCATCACATCACACCTCACTCAATAGCCCACAACTTTTCACCCACTTCGCACCAACACTAAACACCAAACATGCCATACAACACCAAAACACCATTTAACACCAAACTTCACCACATTACACTAGAATAACCACAAAAGATCACACCCACACTGTCTCAAACCTACAAAATACCACACCACTTCAAGGCTACATGTAAAATAGGTAATCATGCATCATGGTGCAGACAATAAAAAGCTGTACCTCAAAGCCTCAAACGAGTCTAACAATCTTTCTGAACAATCACATTAACTTTATGTGCTCGTTCTCCATGACACAAAATCTGAAGAAAGCAGATTTCCTCCCCCTTTACTTAAAAGATTCTCCCACATTAAAAAATGTCTGGAAATGCTCCCAGAATTGGCTGGCTCACTTTCCTTGATTCCACTCCCCAAATTACTTTGCTATATCAACTAGCGAAATCTATGAGTCCACACATCTCCAAAATCAACAACACTCCCTTATTCCAACGCCCTCTTCTATAGAAGCTGACGGCCTCCATTGCCGATTTTGAAAACAGCAATGCTGTTCTGTCTGACCTACCCAGATCAGCCAGGCTCCTCTGAAGCTGTGGCGGCTCCTCCACTAAGACGGAGGAGCATCGCCCCACTGCCTTCATGCCGGAAAAGAAAGGAAAAAATAAAATGATAATAACGTAATGTTATTATCATTTAATTTTTTCCTCCTGCTGCAGCAACTTGCATGACGGGGTAGGGTGGGGCGGGGCTTAAGAGCAGTGGAGGAGGGTGCAACCCTCCTAAGTGCACAATGACTGTTTGGTCGGCCGTCTTGTGCCCCCCAAAACAGTCATGCGCACTTTCCCTTTTATCCATGCAGGCTGCATTACAGCCTGCATGGAGAACATGCCCACCCCTACAGCCCCTGGTGGCGCTCAGACCAATCACAATGCAGCATTGTGATTGGTCAGGGGAGCCTGTGTGCTTCCTGGTTCTGGAAGACGAGAGCAGGAGCAGAGAAGCGTGGGACCCGGCTGGAAGATGTGTTTTTTAAAAATTGTTGTGACCCGTGCGCTTCCTACCCCTTCCCCCGTACCCACCTACACACACCCCCCTTGCCTTACCACCTGCGAGCCGGGCCGGCCACCACTGCTCTGAAGGCCCTCCAGCATGCAGTTACACACCTCGTCAAAGGTGCTAAGAAATCGGATAACATCACACCCATCCCGAGAGACCTCCACTGGGTCCACAAGAAGCCAGAGTTCACTCTAAAATGGTAGACATCATTCAGAAAGCCCTCTTTCTTTGATCCCTCAAGGACAAAAACTACATTTCACACCAGTAGTAAGAGACGCAAAAGTAAATCTAGCCTTATCTTTTTATGTTTGAAAAAGCTTTATTGAAATAATATTATACAGGAAAATATCAGCAAGAGAAAACATAAAATAGTGAACAAGTAGCACAAGATATGAACATAGCTGATATCATTTTAAAAACCGAAAAGGCTTCTTTTATAAACTTTTAAGGGGAAAAAGAGGGAAGAGGGAGGGAGGGGAAAGAAAGTGGGGAAAAAGGGAAGAAGAAGAAGGGAAAATAATACTTAATGCTAAAACATGTCAACAATAATCATTAAGGAATGCAAAACAGGAGTGATCCACGATCAATACATAAAATATAAAATATAATACAATATAGATAATAATAAACCAGAGGAGTAAGCAAAAGGCGGCAGAAAAGAAGAGAGTCAAAAAAAGAAAAGAAAAATAAATAAATAAATAAATAAATATTTCAAGGTGGTTTAAAGTTCTCCGAATTAGTTTGTGAAACCTTCTTCGTGGCCAAAAGATCTAAATATGAAGTGAGAGGTAACCAGAAAAGATCCACATTACGAGGTGGCTTACAGGAAGAGGCAAAAGAAACATCAAGTCTATGAGTGTGGCATAGTGTGTTCCACCAAGCTTGAATAGAGATGCTGGTGAGGGATTTCCAGTTCGAGGAAATGTGTTGGAAGGCAAGAGCAATCATGAGGTCGTAGAGACCATGAGAGTGTGGAGGAATATCAAGCAAGTCAGAAAGGCTGCCAAGAAAAAGGAGGGGGATAGAATATGGACAGGGAAGATCAAAAATATGGGTGATATATGACCAAACTTTATCCCAAAATTTTAAAACAGAAGGACATAAAAAAAAGAGATGAAAAGTATCAGCCATAGGCGAAGCACAGGTCCAGCAGTTAGCATTAGGAATAGATGGAGAAAAACGAGATAGAGAGAGAGGAGAACGGTAAAGGCGATGATAAAAATAAAATAGGGATTGAGTAAGAGAAGCAGAACGAGAAATTTTTAAAGATCTGGCCCAAATTTTATCCCAAAGAGCAACAGACCAGGAAGAACCCAAATCCAATTCCCAAGAGAGTTCTAATTTAGTTTTATTACGTGCAGGATTGGGGGAAGAAAAGAATTTATAGATAAGAGAAGCCTTGGGCAAAGTAAGAAGAATTGGAAGGAGAGGGGGAGGAGTAGAAGTGGATATGGAAGAGGGGAGAGAATAGAAACGGTCAAGAACAATCGTCATAAGGATAGAAAACTTTTGTAAAAAGGAACGGGGACAATGAAACAGAAGTTGAAATTTAGGGAAAGAGCAAGGTACTAAGCCATCAAAAAGCTGATTAACCCATATGATACCTTTTGAACGCCAAGACTTCCAACAGATAGGTCTGTTTTTGAGAAGAATGAGTGAATTATACCAAAGAGGCGAATTTAAAAAAGACTCACGCGTCATGTTGGAAAGGAGAAATAGGGGACGCAAAAGAGAAGAAGTATGTTTAAATAAGGGTGGAAGAGTATATGGTGAGTTGGCGGAAAAGCGTAGGATTTCGGGAAAAGAGAAGGGTAACAACAACGATTGTTCGATCAGGAGCCAAAGAGGAGTAAAAGGAGAGGAGCCTGATGCAAGCCATCTGGATGCCTGGCGGAGAGAGAAAGATTTATGATATAGACGGAAGTCTGGAAAATTGACTCCTCCATTAGACTTAGGCTTTCGAAGGTTAAGTAAAGAGATTCTAGATTTTTTGCCCTTCCAGAGAAATTTTGAGAGACATGAGTCAATTCGTTTAAAATAGAGAAGAGGAATGTGAACAGGTAACATAGAGAAAGTGTAAATCAAGACAGGAGCTATCATCATTTTTATGGAATCCAATCGACCCCACCAGGAGAGAAAAAGAGGGTTCCAAGTAGTAAACAGTTTTTCAATACGAGATTGAACGGCAGACATATTTAATTTAACGGAAGTGGCAATAGAAGAAGAGAACCAAATTCCTAAATATTTAATTTTTGATTTATTCCATGCAAAACCTGTAGAAAAGAAGAGATGAGGAAGACAAACAGACGTAAGGGGGAGGATCTCAGTTTTGTCAGCATTGATTTTATACCCCGAGACTAAAGAAAAAGAGGTGAATTCAGATAGTAAAGAAGGAATAGAAGAAGTTGGATCAGATATGAATAAGAGAATGTCATCAGCATAAGCAGATAGCTTTAACTGGTTATCACCATATGGGAAACCGGATATAGAGTCATTATTGCGAATAGAAGATAAAAAGGGCTCAAGAGCAAGAACAAAAAGAAGCGGAGATAAAGGACATCCCTGACGAACCCCTCGATGGAGCATAAAAGAAGAAGAGATCTGACCATTGACAAGAACAGAAGCTTTGGGAGCAGAATAAAGTAAGGAAATAAGAGAAATAAAATTGGGTCCAAAACCATGCCAACGTAAAGAAGCAAACAGAAAAGACCAGTCAACTCTATCGAAAGCCTTCTCTGCGTCAACAGAGATGGCTGCTAAGGGGATAGAAAGAGAGGAAGCTTTATTTAAAACGTTTAGAAAAATCTAGCCTTATCTTAAAAATTCAAATAATGAAAAAATCAAAGGCAATTAATCTGTCCAAGTAAGGCTGCACTGTTTCCCGTACTACTTATCGCTCAGATTTGAATGTTATCTAAGATGCGAGATGTCCATCCTACTAGGGCAAGGCAACTAGATCATTGGTCAAATACCTCTCAATGATGCGTAATAAGCACAGATAGACAGAGAGACTCAAATTCGGTGAGCTCGGGAGGGTCGGGAAGGATCCAGAGATAGCATTCAATGTAGTCAGACAGCCTGGGGCAGGGAGCCTCGGTTTCAGTGACTGCAAGGATCCATGGGATAGGCAGTGAGTGGGACATGCAGCATCAGAGACAACGAGTCTTCAGTACTGGGGAAAGAACAAGGCAGGAATCAGGGAGGCCGAAACATGCAGACAGACATCAGCACTAACTGAGGTCATTCAGAATTAGAACACACCAAATTATAAGTAATAAACACTGCTAGCACATCATAGACCACCACACACATGTATGTATGACCAAAGGTCGTACAGAAGGAAAAACGGCCCATCAATGTACCAAGGCCACTGAATAATCTGACAGTGGCGGAAACACGACCAGGGCTGAAACGGGTTATAAGGGAGTCCAGAAGACTCAGTCCCCTCGTCCCTCCTATGGCACAAACATTTGAAAAGTAGTGGCATAATTCACGCGCCTACTGGCTAGATGGAAGGTTGTAAGGCACACTCCTTACCCGCTTCCTGCCCCTCCCACAGAGCACCACAGTAGGGAAATTCCTCACTCTACACACCACATCACCCAGACTTACTTGGGCCAGTGTAAGTTGGAAGGCCCACCCACCCCATGTGGAGACAGTATGTTGGGAAAAGCATCGATTGTTCAAAAACTTAAAGTGCCAAGAGAGGCAAACTCAGCACCATACAGACACCATATGAAATAAAGTCACATCACACAATATTACATCAAAATATAACAAAGTCTGTGCAGAGCATACCTGTGTTTACATACGGTAAATGCAGAAAACACAAGCTATGCTGTATATGTGGTGCAGTAAAGTAGCTTATAGATAGATGTGCATATAGTTCACGCAGAATTTACGTATACATATGTGCAGAAAACACACATTAACACACAGCGTATCTGCAGAAAATACCCAAGATCAAATACATTACAGGAAGAACAAACATGTGAGCGTGCGTGTACATACAGTCTATAAACAACACTCATTATGGACATATTACACTCATCTTTACCTACAGTTGATATGAACAACCAAATTCATTCTGTACACTGACTGCAGAAAATACATACATGGGCACATAGATTATGTACAGACTATACATGCATACATAGCATGTACACAGAACATGCTTGTATGCACATACAACCATTGTAAGATTCATATGTAAGCATACGATGTATACAAATTATACTAATGAAAGGAAATTTGGCGGTGAATGTACGTTTACGACCGGATTTACATTTAGATGCCTACCAGGAATCCACAAAGGGACTAGTGGCAGGAGCAAATGCCTTTACCAGTTCAGACATATGTACCACAAGTGTGGAGAAATGCAGGAAATCACAATCGTGGGTAGGAAGTGAGCATTCCAAGGTGCGAATTATCTTACAAGTTTTGGAATGCGCACAGATCTGTGGGCATTCCTAAACTCCACTCCCTTGCATTTCCAAGCCATGAACGTTCTTAAATGTACTCCCTCCTAGGGCTGCCCCAACCCCCCTACCCGCTTGGAAAGGGAAATGGATCATCCCAAGATCTGAGGATAAGTAAGGTCAGTATTTGTAGAGTACACGTGTATTGAAAGCGAGTGTTCATAAAGTGTGTAGGAACCATACACATTTACAATACTGTGTGTGTTGAGCACATATATGTGTACTGATCACAAGGTTAACATAACGTGTGCGTGCTGCTCAGAGAACTGGCAGACTACAGAAACATACTTTACACTGAGTGCACAGAACTCACGCGAGAAGACTGTACGTATCAATCGCTGACAACGCCTGTGTATAATATAGTGTACATACAGAGCACACGTAGATACTGGACATCAAGCACACATTTTTTTCATTTGTTGTGCAGAACACGTTTCGACTTACGTTGTGCAGTGCGCAGACTTTGGGTATGCAAATCAAATACATATGTATTGTGTATATTTTTGCGACCACACGCATGTAAACATAGTGTACAAAGCATTTTCACGTGCATGCAGGGCTTGCTCAGGATACACAAGGACACACAAGAATATAACTACGAAGTGTGCAAATTGCATTGTGTATTATAAGGCATAGTTTGTGCTAATTATACTATTGTGCATAAGTAGCAGGCATATATTGTTGATGAGGAACACAAATATGTTTAGTGCGTGGGGGTTTTCAGTACATACATTTACACCTTATGTACAGAACACAAATGCATACACTGTACATAGACTGTGCAAAATTCACCTGTGTAAAAACTGTTTGGGAAGAACACAGCGATATATTATTGCGCATAGAATGTGTAAATTTTCACGTTTAACATACACAATGTAGTGTGAACAAAGGCGTATGCAGCGATGGTGGGCGAAGAACACACACGTGCAGGTCATACATCTTTTGCTGGGGTTGGAGGAGGGCTCGGCCTGCTTTACTGCTCTCATGGGACTTTGGCCATCTATTTGGCTTTGATGTTTTGCTGAATGTTTTTCTCGGTCCTCATAGCTCCAGCTTGTTCTGTCGTCTATGCCTTCTTCTGGGATATACTTCTGCCTTCTACCTTCAAGTTCTCCACTTCTGCTCAACTGCTCCCTGTCTCCCTCTAACTAGCTCCTCCTGCTCCCCCTTCTGCCTCTACTCAACCCTCCCTACTCTCCGTCGGCTCGATTCATTAAGGTAAATTTGGTTGTAATCAGAAGTTTGTGCCAAGAATGCAGGCAGGAATTCCTGGCAGCTGTAAATGCATTTTTGAGTGCAGACATATCCACTATAAGGGTGTAGAAGTCTGCAGTTGCGAATCCCAGTCAGGGGTGGCAAGTGGGAGTTTCAAGGTAGGGTCTGCCTTCGACGTTTGGGAATGCCTGCAAGCATCTGCATTTGTGAACATTCATAAACCTGCTCTCCGGGGGCTGGGGTAACTCCCCTTCCAGGATGGAAACGGATCACCCACACATTTGATGGGGGTGTTGCTGAAGAGTTTCTCCATGGAGGAAAATGTTTTCATTATTGAGAAAAAAAAGAAAGGGGCCGATTTACAAAAGCATTCATGATAAGTGAAGAAGCACTACAGGAGTACTGTTTTACATACTCTTACTCTCGCTTGCATCTTTCTTCTTTTTGTTCTTTTTCCTTCCTTTAGTTTCCTCTTGCCTCTCTTGCTTCCTTATCCATTATTATATCTAGCTCTGTCGTCCCTCTGATTGCCCCCCTTTCCCCTTTCACTGCCCCCAGCATTCTCATTCCTCAGTTTTCTTATAATGGTTGCTTGCTGTATCTTCGACTTTCTTCCCTATATTCCTTCTCTCTTCCCTCTTGCTTCCTTATTATATTGCTTTCATTTCTTTCTTCTTTCTCTCTCTTCCCTCTTGCTTACACCGTCCATCTCTTACCCTGTATCCCTTTCTCTTATCTCACATTCTCATTCTCACATGGTCAGTGACTGGCTACCGCCCTCCCCCTATGACCACACCACCCCCGGACACAGCACCCAGACGTGGTATCTTTGGAAGGCGGGGGGTCGCGAAACCCCCCGGCCGTATTTATTAAGTACAAAAACAATAAATTTAAAATTTGCATGATAAACGGTTATACAAAATTCAGCAGGACATTAGATACATAATTGTCAACAGGTGTGAGTGTCTATCCTTAACAAAGACTCTAATACAAATTGTTTCCTAACCGAATCTAACATCCTCCTCTGCAATTTTGTATACTAACATTTCTGGGCCATATGGCAAGGTCGCTAACCGGTGTCAGGTCCTACTAGCTGCGCCTCCCCTACAGGTGTGCGCATGCGCAGCCGGGCCCGGTAATTACCCGGTCCACGCCGTGAACTTCATTTACCCACTAAAGGAGGGCCCTTACTCTGCGCCATCCGGTGACGTCATGAGTATGCGCGCGCGGGGTGGCTACCAGCCTAAGGAAAGCGTGACTCCCCAACCCGCGCCCCTTTGAAGCACCAGTTACCTTGCCCCTGAAGTTCTAGGAGGGGCCAATGGCCCCTCCCCCTGGGCGGGCACCTCCGTAGGATGATGCCCGCCCCCTCAGACCTTCAAATAGTTGCTCACCGGTCATGACCTTACCGCATGCCCCTCATACCTAATAAATACGACGACCTAAGGGAGAAAATTCTAAAGGACAACTACACTGACTAAAACACAGGTCATGTATAACATCATAAGGCTACTTAGGGAAAGAAAAGACCTAAACACGACTGCAACAGTTTACACATAATCCAAAATCAATCGCTACCTTGGGAGAAAAAGGCCTACAAAAAGCATAGTCAAAACATAGCTGCACAATACCATATTGATCACTACAATGGGAGAAAAAGTCCTAACACAACAACCTCATCAGAAACTAACATTTCATGACAATTACCCGCGCCCAAATGCCCGCTAGTTGGGCTAACAACCCATCAACCACGTACTCCAGGGATGGTGGGTGGGGAAAAGTTATCTGCCCCGAGCGCCGGGGCACGTCCTATGTGGGGGAGCGTCCAGGGAACAAGGGGGTCACCTGGGCGCTCCCCACCGCTTTATCCCCCCCCCAGTGGCCCGCCCCCCTCCCTTCCGACCCGGATGTCGATTAACGACATCCGGGTCATCCAGGCAGCCAATCGGCGGTAGGGCGCGCCCCCTAGTGACGCGCCCCACCACCGAGTAGTCCCGGGGGAGGTCGCCGCACAGCCATGCAGGCGGGGGGGCCAAAAGCCCCCCCTTTCCACATGGTCAGTGACTGGCTACCGCCCTCCCCCTATGACCACACCACCCCCGGACACAGCACCCAGACGTGGTATCTTTGGAAGGCGGGGGGTCGCGAAACCCCCCGGCCGTATTTATTAAGTACAAAAACAATAAATTTAAAATTTGCATGATAAACGGTTATACAAAATTCAGCAGGACATTAGATACATAATTGTCAACAGGTGTGAGTGTCTATCCTTAACAAAGACTCTAATACAAATTGTTTCCTAACCGAATCTAACATCCTCCTCTGCAATTTTGTATACTAACATTTCTGGGCCATATGGCAAGGTCGCTAACCGGTGTCAGGTCCTACTAGCTGCGCCTCCCCTACAGGTGTGCGCATGCGCAGCCGGGCCCGGTAATTACCCGGTCCACACCGTGAACTTCATTTACCCACTAAAGGAGGGCCCTTACTCTGCGCCATCCGGTGACGTCATGAGTATGCGCGCGCGGGGTGGCTACCAGCCTAAGGAAAGCGTGACTCCCCAACCCGCGCCCCTTTGAAGCACCAGTTACCTTGCCCCTGAAGTTCTAGGAGGGGCCAATGGCCCCTCCCCCTGGGCGGGCACCTCCGTAGGATGATGCCCGCCCCCTCAGACCTTCAAATAGTTGCTCACCGGTCATGACCTTACCGCCACGGGCCAGCATTGTTAACCGACGATCTGGCCTCCCCCTCTACCCAGACATAAACCAGGAGCGCGCCTATTTTTTAAAAACCCCTCCAACCAGGCCCAGACATTATTAGACCACAGGACATTAGCTGCCTCGGTCAAGTGCACCCCGTCCCTCAAGTAAAAATGCTCGCCCCAGATACACCCATGTGGAATCGTCTGCAACTGGGGGGTCCGAAATAATTTGTCCAACTGTGTGTTGACCCTCCGTACCGAGTGATTCAATGCCCTGACCGAGACCCCCCCTCGCCACTGCCACCGAGGAATAAGTTGCGACCAAACTACTGTGGAACCCGGGCAAGCCCTGGCCACCCACCCCGCAGTGGAAATGATCTCCTCAATGAGCACGCGCCTCCCCAATTTTGCCAAATCATTCTCCCCCAGGTGAAGTATCACCACTGACGGGGGGGGCCGCTGCTGAGCTAAGATTCCCTGGAAGAAACTCCGAAACTGGCTAAGGCATAAACCCCCCCTCCCGAAGAATGAGATATCCAACCCCTTTTGCGCTGCGCTCATCCTACGGTCTCCTGAAAGAAAAACATGTTCCGCGCGCCTAACATAAGAATGGCCCACAATCCAAGCCACCAGCTTCTTGTGTCCTCCGTGCTGTGCCGATGTCGATCGTTGTCGCCCGGTGACGAGTTCCTCCCCTGCGTGACAGGTTTGAGAAACTGTAAACAAAAGAAACATACAGGGCGTGAGCACCATCATGTCACAACATGTCAATTCGTACATAACTCTTGTAACGTTCAGACGACCATCTTCCCAGTGTCTTCACACTCTCCACTGAGAGACCCCTCGCCACTGCCTCGGTTGCTGCCCCAATCCTAAATGAATGGGTGCCAAATTCCTTTGGATCGAACCCTGCCAGACTGACCGTTAGCTCCAAAACTCGCTTAAACTGGTACCTAGTCAATGGTGTACCATCGGCGTGACACAGCAGTGTGTCCCCTGCCGTGCACTCCCGCTGCCTACAGAAAGCCTCCACGTGAGCAACCGGGCAACAGGGGTTGGCCCGCGCCCGATGGAGCACTATGGTGTGACCCCGAGAGTCCTGATCGGTTTTTGATTTCTGAATTGTTATTCGCATAACGTCTTCCTTGATCTCAACCCCGGCCCACTGTAGTCCCCCCACTTTATCAGTTTTTGACCCAGCAACTAACTCCCCAACCCTCAAAGCCCCATAAAAGGCCAGGGAAAATGCCGCCTTGAACAAGATAACCTCCCACTGTGAGCTACAAACCGTGTGCAGTGCCCCCAATAAAGCCGTCAGCCGTGCCAATCCAATGGGCCTTCTCTTATCGCCCCGGTAACCCTGTACACGGCGCCAACCCCTCAATGCCTTGCGCACCAGAAATGTGTTAGTGGGATCCCGCATACCCCTACTCTGCGCAAAGAAGGAGATTGCCGCCCTATGTCTGTTCGCAGTCGCAACTGAGCGCCCTTCCTTGTGCATTGATTCCAGGTAAGCTGCGAAGCTGTCCTCCTGCGCCCACCTAGCCTCCCATTCCCGCCCCAAGAAAGCCCGATAAGACAAAAACGCCCCTTCGTAAGCTGTCTTGGTCCTGGGGGCTAAGCTAGCGACCACGAGGTCCTGTAATCTGGGGCACCAATCTGCCAGAGTACTGCCGGGAATTGCGCCGGCTGGGGATCTGCCGCCGGAAGGTGTTCCCTGAAAACCTGCATTTTAAAGCGAGAAAGGGAGTCAGCTGCATTATTGAGGACGCCAGGGACATGCTTGGCTCTGAAAATTACATTCCATTTTAAGCATTGCAACACAATCTCCTTCAGTAAGCGGAGTATGAATGGACAGCGTGCCCCCTGCTGATTTATGCATTCCACCACCGTCATGTTATCCGACCAGAACACCACGGATTGGTTGCGCAAGTGCTCCGGCCAGACCATCAACGCTACCCATATCGGAAAAAGCTCCAGAAAGCCAATGTTGGTAGTCAGACCCTGTGTCCTCCATTCCGCTGGCCACCGCTGGGCGACCCACCTGGTACCCAAAATGGCGCCGAAGCCGGTACTCCCAGCAGCGTCCGTCCATAGGCCCAATTCCGCCGATGTGGCGGGAGGACCCGGCCACACTACTCTGCCATTAAAATCCTCCAGAAATGCCATCCAAATGAGCATATCCTGGCGAACCTCAGATGACAACCTCGTGTGGTGGTGTTTCTCCCGTAGTCCTCTCATTGCTTGGGCAATAGAGCGTGAAAAAGGGCGTGCCATTGGGATGACCCGAAGCGCAAAATTCAATTGTCCCACCACCTCCTGTAGCTGTTGCAATGTAACCTTGTCTTTGCGTAGGCATTGACGCAGGGCTGCCCTAAAGCTAGATACCTTGGCCATGGGTAACCTGAAGCATCCTTCCACTGAATCAATTTCGATACCAAGGAATTCCAAACAAGTGGACGGGCCAACCGTCTTCCCCGGCGCTAGCGGGACCCCAAAAGCCCGCATGAGCGCGCAAAATTCCTGCAACGCCCACGCACACTCCTGAGATCCCGCCGCACCCAAGAAAAGGAAATCGTCCAGATAATGCATCACCTGCCGATGCCCCGTCACCTCCCTCATGACCCATTCCAAAAATGAGCTAAACGCCTCAAAGTACGCACATGAGATAGAACAGCCCATGGGCATACATTTGTCCATATAAAACTTGCCATCGAAAGTGAAACCTAAAAGATGATGGTCCAGAGGATGAACAGGGAGGAGGCGAAAGGCAGATTCTATGTCTGATTTTGCCATCAATGCCCCTGGCCCCAGTGCCCGTAATAAATCCACTGCCTGGTCGAATGATGCGTACTTAACGCTACAAATTCCCTCATCAATCGCATCATTCAGTGACGCACCTCTCGGAGCCGACAGGTTGTGGATCAATCTGAACTCACCCTTCTCTTTTTTGGGTACCACCCCTAGTGGAGAACACACAAAATCGGGGACAGGCACCTCCTGGAAAGGGCCAGCTATTCTACCCAGGGCCAGTTCCTTGCTAATCTTAGCAGCCACCACTGCGGGGTTATGTTGCACCGACAGTTGGTTCCTGCAATGCGTGCTACCTGTGTAGCCCCCTGCCGGGATCCTAAAACCGTGAGAAAAACCTTCTTGCAGTAGAGTGGCCGCTGTGTGATTCGGGTACCTATTCAACCAAGGAATCATTGCCAAAACATCTATAGGGGTTACGATATCCCGAATATCGGCCCTACACTGGCTTCCCCCTCCCCCTCTGGCTGTGGTTGCCCTGCTTGGACCTGCAAGATGACTCGGGGTGGGAGGGATGACCGCAGATCGAACATGCATGTCTGAATTTACAGGTGCCCGGGCCCCTCGTGCAGGTACGCTTATTAAAGTCCCAACACACCCCTTTTCTCTCAAACCCCCCCCCCCCCTACCCCTACCCGGGACCTCACTCCCCTGAGCCGCCCGAAAGGGGTGCTGAGGTCTGGTGAAGTACCCCCTGCCCGCAGTGGCAGACTGTAGTGGGGCAGAGCTCCCAGAGAACTGCCTATGCCAAGACACAGAGTCCACCTTATCCCATGCCAATGACGCGTCAATTTCCCTAGCTTTCCTGAAATTGACGTCATACTCCTTCCAGGCATCCCCCGGGTACTGCTCGCTCCACCCCACGATTCTACTCTGGTAGCAAGCCAATGCCGCCTGCACATTAGGAGGCCGCTCGGCCATGATGGTCGTGAACACCGCAAACGCCCTAACCCAGTTGAGCAAAGATTCTTCAACCCTAAACCTAGCACACTGTGCCCTCCACTCACTTGGAAGCATCCACTCCTTTAGTGTCTTTGCCTGGTCCATCTCCCTGTGATCCAGTAGTAATGAAAAAATGTAAACATATTTCCCCGCCCAAATGCATTCCTTCGTTGCCTGGGACACATGTTGTGCCAAATTCTCAGACCTAGAGGGCAATGACCCATCGCCCAAGAGGGGCAGTGCCACCTCCTTACCCTTTTCCTGCGCCGCGACCGGTTGACCACCATCTGTGGGGCTGGCCTGATAGGCGATGGAGAGACCGGTACCGGCAGACCCGGCACTGGGATCGGTAGTATGGGCGGGGGGGTAAGCCCCCCAGGAGGTGGCGGCGGCGGCATGGCAGGAGCCAATGTAACGGGTGTCGGGACAGGTACCAAGGGTACTGAATCAGAAGCCACGGGTGTGATTGAAACCGGTACCACTGGGGCTGGGGCACTGCGCCTTCGCTTCTTAGCCTTGGATGACTTGGGCGGGCTAACAAAATCCCCCCTGGACAAGGGTGCCTTCCGCTGCCGCGCGGGCCTGCCTGCAGACGCTGGGGGGTCAGTAAACCTTTCGTTCAAGCGCGCTTCCAATTCATCCACTTTACTCAATCTCTTATTGATGCTATTCATCTCCTGCATCATGGCCTGCAACATGGCCTCCATCCTGGACCCACCTTCACTACCCACTGGCCCCGCCATGACTTGGGTGCACCGCCCTACACTAATACCCTAATACCGGTGTCAGTACGCTTATTACCTTCACTAGATGGAGGATCTACAGGGGGCTGTAAGCACCATGCAACCGTAACCGCAACGCCCCGGCTTATCCGGTTTGTCAGGGGTGAGTAAACTCTAACGTAGACCCACCCGGCGGCTACCAGAAGCAATGTAATGCGAGCCCCCCGCTCTCCTCTTACCGATCGAATCCTACGTACTCCCAGCCGGAATTGAAGGTACCTGCGACCACCACCGCTGGCCACCACTCGGGGCTTACCACAAGAAATTACAGGGACGTAGTAATAGCACCTGAAATAGAAAATGTATTAAATCCCGGTAGTTATGAAAAGTTACACACGTATGTACGAGCTCCACCTTTCTCCACTGCCCAGTCCACTGGCCTTGGCTGTTGCCCCTTGCGCGTGTTTCAGCCCCTTACTCTTTCAATATTAATGTTTACAACGAGTACTTAAAACTGTGATCAGTAACACACTTATTTGCACCGGTAATCGACCAATCCTTGTGTTTGTTAGGCACGGGGAGATTAAGTGAGTTGCTCAGAATCACCAGAGGTCCTGTCTTCAAGTCGAGGCTAGGTAAAACCACTTCAATATATGGCTGAACGGGGTCCTTGTCAAGTAATGCGTGTTAAACCTCCCCCATCAAACACGACACCAATATATCGTTGCTCTCTTTCAGTTTCTCTTTTTTTCCATTTCCGGCATTAAATACAGCATGTGAACACCAGAATCAGGCCTGTTGGCTATGCGCATGCACGTTTAAACGAGGGTGTGTAATCTAACACTCACCCTTGTACTGACCGGCGGCATCAATCTATGCATAAATCCGAAACGCAAATTCAAAATAGAAACGTAACACACTCAGCGCACGATCGCAGGAGGGGCGTGCCACCGCCTCCCAGTACCTGCTACCTTCCTCGCACGCTGCCGACGCCGGATCAGATGCTCGGTTCCCCTCTCGTGGGACGCGGACCACAGAATACCTCCGTCGCTTCCGGATCGCGAAATCGTGTCCCAGGATCACACGATGCCTCCTAGCGGATCCCACGAGGCCGTCCGGCGGTTCTTCTTGCTCCCGAAGCGACGCGCGAATCCTCACTACGAAGCGAACCTGCAGATTAAGACAAAACAAGCGAAAAGTTATCTGCCCCGAGCGCCGGGGCACGTCCTATGTGGGGGAGCGTCCAGGGAACAAGGGGGTCACCTGGGCGCTCCCCACCGCTTTATCCCCCCCCCAGTGGCCCGCCCCCCTCCCTTCCGACCCGGATGTCGATTAACGACATCCGGGTCATCCAGGCAGCCAATCGGCGGTAGGGCGCGCCCCCTAGTGACGCGCCCCACCACCGAGTAGTCCCGGGGGAGGTCGCCGCACAGCCATGCAGGCGGGGGGGCCAAAAGCCCCCCCTTTCCATTCTTGTTAACTTATTTCCTCCTGTGCCTTCTGCTTTCATCGTTTATCCCATCCTTGGTTGTTTCTACCATTTTTGCTTCCTCGGTCCCTCTCTTTAACTTCTCTATCTTATTCCTTATAACTTCTTTTCTTTATTCTTATTTTTATTCTTACATTTTCTTCTGTTTCTTCCATCTTCGTTTTTTGTTTCCCTCTTTCTTTTCCCTTCCTCACTCTAGTTCCTTGTCTAACTTTCTTTCTAAATCTCTTGCTTGCTTTTCCCTTTCATGCTTCCCTCTCGTTTGCATCCTCGTTCTCTGTCTTTCATTCTTAGTTCATCTCTTGATTCCTTCTGCAACTTAAATCCTTCTTCTCTCTTAAGCTTCCTTTTACCTTTCATCGCCTGCTTGCTTCCTTCCCCCTTGCATGTCTCGTCCATTCTTCCGTCTCTTATTTCCTTCTTTCATAAGCCCTCTCCTTCCTGCTTCATTCTTTTCTCTTGCTTCCATCTAGACTACTTTGCTTACTTCTTCCTTGTGTTGCTTTCCTCTGTTTCTAAAAGAGGCTGGCCCTGTAGCTTCCTCCTTTCCATTCTGAATTAATTCTTTCGTCATTTGCATATCACGTATTTTCTTCTCCCTTCCCTCTCGTTCTTCCGTTCAGGTTTCTGCTTTCTCTGCCGTACTGCCACATTTCCTCCCTTTTGCCCTCTTTTGCTTCATTATTCACTCTCTTATCGCATTCTACCACCTGCTTGTTTCACAATTCTGTCCAGTGCCTCATTCCACGCATCCCTCGCGCCTCTCCTATTGTTATCGTGATTGCCCCCCCCCCCCCACCCCACCCGTCTCTCACGTGTCCCTATCCCCGAGGAACTATTCAATCAGGTTGAACTATAAAAGCTTCCCTTGCTCACTGGTCTACATTAGTCAGTCAGTTTCTTGCCATCTCCTCCTTCCGCCCCCCCCCCACTTCGATCTGTGACCCACTTTCCATTGCTTTCCCAGGGCTTCCGTTTTTCCTTGTAGACATGTGCATTTTTTTAACTTATTAAATGTTCAGAATTTGAGAGAAAAGCCCCACTCGATCTATCCTTTTTTAAATCACAGAGCCTCCAATCTTAAACTAGTGGCTGCCTCACATGTCCCTGCTGCAGAGCTTAATTTGTAAAAGAATAAGTGTCAGAGCCCATAGTTTTTCTCACAAGCCTGTGGCTGGTGCCATCAAATGTTGGGGATGCTGAATACCAAACTTGCAGCCGCGCGCAAGCCGTAGCGCGCGCTGCATCGCAAAATGCGATGCAGCGCGCGCTACGAAATTCGTTTTATTTATTTAATTGTTTACTTACCTGCGATTATCCATATTCCGGTTTTTAGAACCCCCCACCCTGCCCCTCCCCCACCCCGCCTTACCGCCCCACGGAACTCCCTCCACGGGCCGCGGCTGCAAACTTGTATAGTCTCCTAATTCCGTCTCACGCCTCTTTCAGGGATATACAACATTATCATGTGTACCATTAATATACATGCCTTTACCAAGCATGTAATACCATGAGTTGACCTTTGCAACGCATGTCATTACATCGTGAACCTTTGTAATGCATTTTTGAATGTGAACACACACACATATATATTTATATTATTACACGTGTGTTTGTGGATGCATACACACACACACATATATATGTACGTTTCAAGTGCCAATTTACCCTAAACCCCACTATTTTATTAGCCCGCACCTTACATTTACATCTTCGCTCCCCTAACCGCTAAAATGACATTTATCTTTCTTTAGCTCTACTCACCCCAAACCCTAAAAACACCTTTACATCCCTTCCCCAACCCACCCCTAAACCCTAAAATCACCTTTACTTCCCTTTACTGCTTTGTGCACCTTTACCCATTTCTTAAATCACATAAAATAAGTTATATATATATATATAAAATACTTACCTGCGAGGCAAAGTAGTTCATGGTACAGGCTAAAAATACTTAACTAGTTGGCCTTACCTACGAGTAAATACTGCATGGTAAAGGTTTTGGGTGGCATAGGCTTTGTGGTAGAGGATGTTTCCCCTCTTTCATCCACAACCAGCACTCCCTGCATCTGTATTTCACACTTGCAGATTTTTATTCATCCCTGCTTTTCCCCTTTGTCACCGGTTTTCTGTCTTTCTCTTTCTCTTCCCCCTTTCCCCTTTATTCTCTCTCTTGCTCTTGGTCAAAGTCTAATGAGGAAAAATAAGTGCCAGTCCTCAAAAACAAGTGCCAACGGTATACTCCTGCAACCACTGCCACAAATTAAGCACTGCCAGCCGCTGATCAATTTTACTCCCAGAAGGGCAGCCCTGGAGAATGGACCCAGAGTCACCCTCTGCTTAGATAAGGCAAATAAGCATGCATAGCTACCCTGCAATGAAAAGTGCTCCAAAAACACATGCTTCAAGCTAAGAGTGATGGCGTGACCCATTCTTCTGGGCTGGATTCTGCCTAAGGGCAGCCCTGGAGAATGGACCCAGAGTCACCCTCTGCTTAGATAAGGCAAATAAGCATGCATAGCTACCCTGCAATGAAAAGTGCTCCAAAAACACATGCTTCAAGCTAAGAGTGATGGCGTGACCCATTCCCCTGGGCTGGATTCTGCCTGTGCCCATGGCACTATATTTTCCACTCCACCCACCCATTCTCAAACTCCTGTAAGCACTGACAGCCAATGTGAAAAAATGTCAGGGAACTGGGTGTGGTGATCAGTACCCGAGGGGAAGATCCGCCTCCTTCTCCTCCCCAGCACCGCAGGATAGACATTCCAATCCCTCAATCAGAAGCTGAGCACAGCAATATGTAAAAGGCTACACAGCTCTGCAGATACTTGAAGCACGCTGATGAAGAGCATTGTGGGAAGAGTGCTGCAGGAGGAGTGGCATCGGAAGCATATATATATTTTTTTGTTGCAATTTTATATAGCGCGGACATGGCCCGCATCAGAGCACTTCACAACAGTAGCATGATACAAGGGTACAGCAGGTTACAGTTAAACAATTACGTTCAGACATTTGCATCAGTAGCTGCGGCCAGGACAAATGCAGCCGGTTGACAAGGGACGTACAAGGTTCAAGCATCGATTAGGATGTTGAGGACACACAGTCAAGGTAGTTTCTCTCCTAGATATAGTACTTGGGTATGGTCGAGGGTAGGCCTGGTCAGTAAATTCTGCTTCGCTCGCGGAATTTGCGGAATTTGGGTCATTTCACGTTCAGCAGAGAACGCGGAATTGCCAAAAACTCAGCGATCTGCAGCTTCGTGGAAATTTTTGCTTGTTCACGCTTTCAAAATGTGTGTTTGCGAGATATTTCCCCCCAAGCACTCAAACAGCGTTCGCAAACAGAAAAAAAGCATTGCGAACGGGCATAACAAGCACTTCCGTGTGTTCGCAGAATTCTGCGTGCTCGCGGAGATTTTTTACCGTTTCGAGGAGCTTTGCGTAGTGCGACTACTCAAATTCCGCCCACCCCTAGTCGAGGATGAATTAACCCAGGTGTCTGTCATCCACTTCTCCATTGGCACCACATCCATATGACTGGCCCATTGCTGCCTTTCTCAGTCCTGCCCTCTGACTGATGCCTGCTGGCTTGTGCTTCCCCAGGGCTGCCCAGACTGCAGGCAGCGCAGTACACCACCAAAATCCTCTGGAATCCAATGACCATCAACCCCAACCAGGCCACCAATGTTAGCACCATCAAGTTGCTCGTAGGAGAGTTTGCACTGCGTGGGAGATGAGAGCGTCTGAGAAGGTGTCAAGTGAGGGCTAAGGATGCGCCATTTTGGATACTTTTGTAAGTTTGTGTGTGTTGGTGACACCGTTTTTTCAACTGACGGCATATATAATGGGGATCTGGCAAATCAAGGCGCCAGACCCGACACCCTACAGAAATCCCTGAATATGATATCAATATGGTAGCAAATTGAAACACAGACTGAAAAACATAAGCTACAGAAGCAAGAACTCAATAGCACTGCCAACATATCTGCAAAATATACATCCTCCCTAAAAAATTCAAACACTTGCCCAAAACGTTCTTAGACTGGAGTTAAAACAGAATGTGAAAATGATTATTGTTGACATTGTTAAACGGGATATTTTTGCGGCAGCTCTACTTTGATACTCTGCATTTTTGAATCAATATCTTGCGGTCTCATGTTTTTTACAGTTTGCATTTTCTCATAAAACTTGAAAAGCTTGGCAGGTGATGACAACGTTTAGAAAAGTATTCCTGAGATATGATGTAAATAGCTGGAGGAAGATCACAATACACACGAAGGTGTTGGTAATATCAGACATATGGCATTAACAACTGACGTAAAATTGCAAGGCTTGCATATGATTGTAATACTTGCCAAGGGATGTGATCTCAAGAATGTAATGGAGAATCCTAATGTGATATCAATACCTCATGCTCAATGGCTATTCGGTACATCTAGCGGCAAAATATAAAATGGCAATACATGGCACGTGAAGGTGATCCTTGGCATATGACAGGGTTATTCGAGACACGATTGGGATTCCAGTTATTTCATGGTGATCTCTGGCAAGTCCGATATGTTCCACTGTATGAAGATCAGGGGTCTACAGTCCAATTTCCAGATTGCTTTGAAAAGTCAACTTAAGATGCTAAAGCTAGGCGATTCTCTTAAAATCATGTGGACTTCCTTTAGCTAAGAATAGAGGGGTATGGCTGGGATAGGAGGTTCATGACAGACAATGGGCCCTTTGTAAAAGCATTGGA
Organism: Triturus cristatus; assembly: GCF_964204655.1. Lineage (NCBI taxonomy): Eukaryota > Metazoa > Chordata > Amphibia > Caudata > Salamandridae > Triturus > Triturus cristatus. The sequence goes on from NC_140594.1 coordinate 356,721,797, forward strand.
CAGGACCTACCTCATATCCTCTTCTGCTGCCCAACATTGTGTTCAGCGCATCAGAAATATAGAAGACCGTCGTTTTCAGAGGGGACCAATAGAACAGCTCATGCAAGGATGGCTTCTCTTTTTCCAGGCCCAATGGTAAATGCTTGCTATTAATTATTCAGAATTTTTATATATTGAAGCAGCTCAAGAAATTGGTTTTAATGATTGTAAGCACACTGAATCAAACATATATTTTCTTATTATTGTCTGTTCTCTTTGGGGGTACAGGCTGTATTTGTAAATGTTGTTTATTTGTATTAAATAAATGATATTTTTTAAATTAAGTAAATGGCAACCTGGCACACGAGTGGGATACGCAAGTTTAAGAGGCTTTATATTGATATGTGATGTGTAACCTGGCCATATAAAATTGTTCCAGGCATGTAATTATATTACGTCAGCATATCAAGTGGTACGTAACTTTACAAGGCAGTGCCCACTGTCCAGGAATAAGGGGCAGAACTAAATGTGAGTATTTGAGAAAAGAAAGAGTTGGCACGTGGCACTAATTTGGTGTATTTACTAAGAAAAACTAGTTTTGTGAACACAATTAATCTTTTTCTGAAAATGACAAGTAGATTTTTGGTTATGATAAAATGTTTGTTTTTAGAAACAAATAAATGTATCTATAACAAAATTACAAGCTGATGTTTGGGGAAGTTTTGTATTGGTATTTTGCAAAAAAAAAGGTAATTTTGAGAAAATTGGCCACCAATTGGTGAATATTTACAACCCAATAAAGTGCTCTGATACTGGGGAGAAAAAAGAAAAGTGCATTTTCGGATACAGTGTTTGAGCAGAATATTACATTATTTATCAAAAACAAATTTAGGTATTTGAGAACAAAAATAAGAGTATTTAATAACATTTGCATGTGCAGACAGCATAGTATTTTATTGTTCGATTACTTAAAATCATGACAATTTAGAGCAAAACAGGCAAAAAAATACATTTCATCTTAAATACAGCAAAAACTAGTTAAAATTGTTAAAAAGATACAGTGGAGTGAAATAAATATATATATATATATGTATATATATATATATATATCACCTCCAACTCGTGACACTATCCCTCTGCTTTGTGCAGAAATGACGAGTGCAGACCATCAATGTTGCAATGCTCTTTATTTCAGCAGTTTGTCTCGACGCGTTTCGGCCGTTCAGGCGGCCTTGATCACATGACTGCGCTTAGCAACTACCCCGGAATTTAAAGTGCCAGTGCATGTACAAATCAATGAACAGAGAAGAAATACACTTGTAAAATACAAATACGAACAACTGTAAATAGTATCACTTTTTAGAGGTATAAAATTTCAATACAGTCACCGATAATGAAAGCATAAATGCATTCCTAACCTCGTTTCTACTGTTCATAGATAGTACAAAAATCATACGTAGTGTCTACAACTTAACGTGCTCCCTCGAAGTAAATATAAATATACCAGAAAAAAAACTTTTTATCTTCCTAAATATTCCTGATAAATCATTACAGGGAAGAAAATTTTCCAAACAAAATATATATAGTTGACAGATCAGTTACCAAAGCTCCAAATATGTTCCTTTTAGTCAATCAATGGTTTGTTTTTGAGGCATAGGGCTAAAAGGTGTGGTGTCTATGTTTACCACTACCATATATGGGTCCATAACATATTGTACATCGGTCAATTTGTATGGCTAAAGCTACTATCATAATTCTTAAAAAACAGCTTTTTCTTACACTCCCTGCCTCAAAGATTGATAACCAAACTGTTTAAAGTGACTACATGCTACAGTACTTGGAAAAAAAGTGACTTGTGCCAATAAAGTGCTAATGCAGAAACGATTATGGCCTATATACATCCTTTCAAATGTAGATATGCCTGTATGGACCAAATTTTGTTTTGCGACTACAGTTTCATGTGGACGTAATTATCATTCGATACCATGTGAAGGAGTGATATAAATGTCAAGTACACAGGGACCCAATTTAAATATAATCAGTTAAAAGACACAAAGATAAGAAACTACCCTCCTGTCTAAAACCAATTATCAAAATCTAAAAAATATATATAGGGGTTATGTACAAAGATGTCATTTCATAAAAGGGCTTTTAAGTGTAATACATCTAAAGCAGTTCCTCATGACCTTTGTATTACACATATTAGGATCATCGTGCATTGCGTCTGAGTTATGGTCACATGGGTTGCTATTTGAGCTACAAATAGTTAAACATAAATTGATAAGCCCTCATAAAAATGTATGAAGATCTTCTGTTACATTTAACCCATCCGGGGACTTAGAATCGAATTCCAAAATATAGCACGTTTTCAGGCTACGCAATTTGGCCTCTCTATCGCCGCCTCTTTTTGCCAATGGTATGGCTTCAATTGCAAAATAGCGGAGATGCTGCGGGTTACTATTATGTATCGCCTGGAAATGTCTAGCAACCGGGTAACTCTGGTCCTTATTAGCTATTGCCCTTAAGTGCTGCAGAATACGCTTATGCACTGCCAGCTTTGTACTGCCAATATACTTTAAATGACAGTCGCATTCCAGAACATAGACGCAATATTCCGTCTTGCAAGTTAGATGTTGTTTGATTTCCCTCTCTGTTCTGGAAAAGGCAGTATTATAGGTTTTTGTATTGCTCCCAAACTGGCATGCTCTGCACGATAGGCATTTGAAGAAACCCTTTCTAGTGGTAAGCCAGGTATCCTTCCGAAAATTCTCCTGACTATTGTTAGCCAGCGCATTACCCATGCTCCTCGATCTTCTAAAGGATATTGCCGGGTTTGAGGGCATAAGGGCACCTATCACTGGGTCATCCTGAATAAAGTGCCAGTTATGTCTGATAATATTCCTCAGCTCGTGTTCTTGTTTGGAATATGTTAGGATAAGCCTGACCGGTTGCATCTTATTCTGCACGGTCAACTGTGGCCTTTTAAATCTGTACACTAGAAGATCCTCCCTTGCCTTCTCTTGGGATTTTTTCATAGCAGCCTGCACTATTTTGGGGCTGTACCCTCTAGCTAGAAACCTCGCGCTACTCTCCATTTGTTTAATTTTCGCATCCTCCGGATCACTACATATTCGGCGGATGCGGAGCATCTCCCCATAGGGGATGCTTTTGATCAGAGGTGGAGGGTGTGCGCTTGATGCGTGCAAAAGTGTATTTCCTGACGTGGGTTTTCTAAAAAGGGTAGTTGTTAAAATATTGTTGTTTATTAGAATTTGGACATCTAAAAGGTCACTGAGTACTTACTGATGTTAAAAGTAAACTTGAGATTAAGATCATTACAGTTGATTTCATCTATAAATTTTACCACACTTTCTTCACTACCTCGCCACACAATAAACAGATTATCTATAAAGCGCATCCAGGAGACAATGTTGGTGGTATAAATAAGTTCAAATTGACGCATGAGGACCAGTTCCTCCCACCAGCTCATAAAGAGGCAGGCGTAGCTAGGGGAGAAACTGGCCCCCATCGCTACACCCTGTACTTGTTGGTAATGCTGGCCATTAAAAAGGAATTGATTGTTTTCTAGACTGAACGATAAAATGTCTAATAACATTCGGGTATGTTGTGCATATGCCATAGATCTCATGTTTAAAAAGTACTCGACTGCTCTCAGTCCATCTTGATGCCTTATGCAGGTATAAAGAGAGCATACATCTAAAGTCACAAGCAATAGATCTGAGTCCCAAGACAAATCCTTGATCTTTGTTAAAAAGTCACTGGTATCCTGTACATACGACTTTAAACTCTTCATGTGGGGTTGCAGGAAATAATCAATATATTTGGAAAGGTTTTCCAATGGTCCATCACAAGCCGCAATTATTGGTCTGCCTGGAGGTGCATTGACACATTTGTGGACTTTTGGTATAAAATAGATATACGGCACCAGTGGATGTTCTTTTTTAATGTATTTATATTCATCCCAACTCAAAAGTCCCAGGCTTTTCCATCCCAGTAAACTTTTAAACAAGGAGTCTTGGGTTGATTTGTATTTAAGTGGAGTACTCTTTCTATAGCACTGAACCTCATTTAGCTGTTTATATGCTTCCTTTAGGTATTCCTCCTTGGGCCAGAGAACAATATTACCCCCTTTGTCTGAGGTTCATATGATCACTTCCTCATTTGGTAGATTGAGAATCAGTTGATTGTACTTTCTTTGGTTGTTTGTGTACCTTCTTTTACATTTGTTCGTGGCAAGTGTTAACCTTTTAATTTGTCCTACCACATGGTCACTAAATGAGTCCAATCCGTCGCGCGCTGCAAGGGGGATGAATTTAGACTTGGGCTTGAAGGGGGTATCCGGTTTGATCTGTCCACTCATACATAGTGCCCCCTGGCTATTTGGTTGCTCTCCATCAGCCAATTGGCACAAATCTTGATATAGATTCATGTCTGCGACCACCAATCCTGTCAATTCCTTGTCTGCTACTTTTGATGTACTTGACAGAGGTTGACTAGCGATGGGCCTTTGCAGATGTAGTTTCTCAAGCTTGAGTTTGCGTATAAACTGGTAAACATCAGCCCTAGTTCGAGTGTACTGGAAGTTGGACTCTGGACAGTAGGTTAATCCCAGCGAGAGTAACTGCTTTTCTGCTTCTGACAAGTCTATGTTGGCTAGGTTGATTATAGTATTTGCTTCTTGTTTTTGTAGTACTATGTCAGAGCTATTCTGCGCCTCTGTGGGGTTAGCTAAGTTCTCCTGGCTCGGCCCCGGCCCCGCTTTTTTTGCTCTCCATCTCCTGCGGGCCTGGCGTCTCTCCCTTCTCCTTTGGGATTTTGTTTTGCAGTTATCCCCTGGTTGCGAGGTCTTAGAGTATCCCTTCTGCCCTGTTTTAAAATGTCCAATTCTTCCCCCAACATTAGCTTAATTCCATGCTCCATATTTTTTCTGGCACCTTCATTATCTGACTCACTTTCGGGTGCTGAGCTTAGCTCTGACGTTGAGGATATTTCTACTCGTACTTTATTTGTTTCATTGCCTCCTTGTGTATGCTTATTAGCTGTGGCTACTCTCAATGAATCATATCGTCGAGCAAATGTAAAAATTTGGCCATTGGCATAATCTTCACGATCTCTTTTAAATTTAAACGTTTTGCGTATCTTTATTTTGTCTTCCTCCTTTGCCAGTCTATTTATCATTTCTTCCCTCATTTTTTGTTCCAGCCTGGTGTCTCCTTCCTGCTGTTTCATGCTTTCTTCCAGGGCTTCAATCTTAATTTGTAACTCAGCCCTGTCAATGTCAGCATACTTCACCAGTATCTGAACAAGTCGTCTGGATGATTCAAGGTTGCATTCACCCCATTCAGCCATCATTAAGGGATTTGGCGCTTCTTAACTGGGGGCTATCATAATGCGTAGCCCCCTAGGGATTCTCCCTACATCTAGATACCGTTTCAATGAGCGCGCTTCCCACCACTTCGACTGTTCTTGGCGTTTATATTTTTCTAGTAATTTGAAGTTTGCCTGTAGGCTGTTAATTCTGGCGTTGGATTCAACGTTTCGTTCTGCATTAACAGTTGTTTGGTTCTCAATATCATCCGAGAACATCTCCTCCGCGGCGAGCTCGCTGGTCCTAAGCGCGTCATCAGACATTGCTGCTTACTGTTTTGAAAAGATACTCCTTAGGAAACAAATCCAATGGCTATGTGGCGCAAAAGCAAATCCCTGCACCAGTAATGCCCTAGGTTTGTAAGGAGAAGCACAAACCTCCCAATCCTTGCGGCTGTATTAATAAGAGGAAGTAGTCCTACCAGTTGCTGGAAACAAACGTGTACTGCCAGGTCCCGTACCTGCTCAGCCGAGCGGTCACTCCTGACGCGTGGCTGCTTCCGTTGTTCCGCACTGTCGTTCTACTGTTCCTTCAATTTTTCTTCGTGTTTAACGCCGCATCCGGGGGGCTCCATCCGTTACCCTTCCGAAACTCTTTGTAGTGCCCCTGGGGTCCCCGCTGTAGCAATACCGTGCGCCCGCGATATTGCCTGCAGAGAACCTTGACGGGCAAGCGGACTGCTTGCTACGGAGCCTTCTTCCTGGGAGGGGGTCTGCAAACCGGCAACAATCCAATGCCGGTAATTATCATCTCCAACTCGTGACACTATCCCTCTGCTTTGTGCAGAAATGACGAGTGCAGACCATCAATGTTGCAATGCTCTTTATTTCAGAAGTTTGTCTCAACGCGTTTCGGCCGTTCAGGCGGCCTTGATCACATGACTATGCTTAGCAACTACCCCGGAATTTAAAGTGCCAGTGCATGTACAAATCAATGAACATAGAAGAAATACACTTGTAAAATACAAATACGAACAACTGTAAATAGTATCACTTTTTAGAGGTATAAAATTTCAATACAGTCACCGATATACACATATATATATACACACACATATATACATATGAAAATGACAAGGTGATGTTTGAGGACAAATTACTCAACAGAATTCGGCCTGATATTTCAGCGCTAACCCTGGTGATTTGGGTGTCTTTTATTGCTGGTGTAACCTCATACTCTTTGTACTTGCGGGTCACCTTCTTGCTACTCGAATGTTTATTTTATGACTATGAGGTATTAGGCTATTTCAAGAGGGCCCATAAATAACTACAGAATTCCACATATCTCCATTGTATGTGGTGATCATCTGCACATGCTTAATTCGCTAGCCCACTGCTATTTGTAGGAGGTATTTTTGCCCAACCAGTTTGAAAGTATATAGCGCTACCTCTCTGCCACATCAATACTCAAGACAAAAACAATGGTTAGTAATTTCTGGGCCACAGCCCAGCATTCAGAAGAACATTCTCACGCACAGCAGTTTTGTACTCTGCAGTACATGCTCCCTGGCATCACATCAACCTTCTACAGGTAGAATTTAACGGAATGTATGTATCTATGGGCCCATTTAGGTTTACCATTTCCAGCCCACTTACAATGACATGCAGGCTTTATATGGATTCCCTTTTATGTTACAAGTCTTTTTTAATGCCTTTCGAGGTTTTTGCCTCCACACCCCCTGCTGGGAGGCTACTTTATCCATTTACAATATTTCTCTAAAAAAAAAAACTATTGAAATCTTAGTCCTGAGGCCCCCAGACTGTGGAGTCTCATTGTGTTACCTCCAGCACCAAAGACCTCTTTCAAGGCCAAAGTTGTCTCTTTCACAGCATTAGATTCAGGTTTGAATCAGACTGCCTTTTTCTTATCTTCCTATCTCTATAGCTTGAATGGCACTACAGTGAATCCCATTAACCCTAACCCCATGACTAAGACTAATTCTGAGCCTAACACTAATATTTCTGCTTACCCTTGATCAAAACCAACCCCTAACCATATCCCTTAATTACCTCATATTCTAAATTTAGACCTAATCCAAAAATGTACACTTATCTTAAACCTTATCCTTACCCAAATCCTAAATTTAACCTAAGCGCTAACTCTACCTTACTTAAAATCATACCCTTACCCTAAGTTTCTGGATGTTTTTTTAAAATAAAGGCGGTTAAAAAAGCCTCCAAAGGTGGATTTTCGAAATCTGACATGTTGTTGGGATGTTGTCCCACAAGTAGAATTTCGTGGTTGAAAAAAAATCTGCAGTAAACTTTGTCCAAAGACCATTAGATCTGCAAGATTTTGCAGTCAAACTACAAACAACTCGGCACACATGTAGCTAAATAGTTCAACCACTGTGTTCTAATTTCCCTGGACTGCCTCTAATCAGTTCATCCTTGCGGAAGCTAAAGGTGTCCAAAGCACCTTAAAAATAGACACTAACAGACACTTCCATTCAGACCTCCCTCGAAACTAGAAGCCTGTTGAAAGCCCATTCGTTCAGACGTAGTAAATGTATCAAGTCCACAGAATTCAATGTATAAAGTTGAAGGTAAAAGAAAGAGCTGCACTAGATTTAGCATAAATGAATTGACAGGCCCAGGTGAAATTTTCATAACCCCTAGGTAATCTTTTATATTATTCGTCATTTCACCTTCTGCTTGTTATGCAAAATTCCTGAAGGTATGCCATTAGGCCTGCTCCCATAACTTAAGACCATTCAAGCACAAATCCTATTTCATGAGCATGTTAAGAAAGCGAATCATCAGAACGCGAGCAGCTCTTGTTCATGGACTCGAGGACGCTTTTCACTCAAAAATGTACTGCTAAAGGTTGGATTTCTATTTCGCATATTTTCTTGTAATTTGTGTGTAATTTTGCATTGTGGTGCAAAAGAAAATTCTGCACATTCTGCACACTTATACCCTTAGCAGATACATTTCTTCACATGGGCCTTGGTCTCTGAGGCCCCTTCAAGCCTCTACGAATTTCTACTTTTTCTTTTGTCCTCAATTGTTTCACCATTGTCTAACAAAGTGTATCATCAACATGGGCAAATTCTCAAAAAACTAAGTGCACCTACACCCAGAGGTTCTCCACCTCTCCCGGGTGTAGAATTCCTCAGTTTTGGAATTCTCATAGGTTTCCTTGGTGATGCCTAGAAACTGAAGACAGTCCTCGATTTCCAAGCATTCTCGTAAGAAGCATTCGAGTGTAATTGTGACTGCAAAGGCATTCCTATAGATACGATTGTACAGAGGGGACACACGGAGACATTACATGTATTGTTTGTTCTTGTTCCATTCCACAGGGAAAATGGTTTTCCCAGTGAATAACGCTCTTCCATGCACCCCACCAACTTTGTGGGTATCTCTTTAACCTGCCCTTCCTGGAAAGATATTTACTGCTTCCCTTGTAAGGTGGACATTTCCAGCATTTTCATAGGGTGGAAAGGATTTCGTGAATACTTCCAAAGGCGTAAGTTTGCAGGTGTGCAAACACACAGAGCATTACTGCCCAGTAGCACCCACTCCCAACACACTGAGGTATATTTACTCGCATGAAAATGTTTGCATAATAAGTCCTTTCGCATATGTATCAATTTGTGAGAATTCCAAATTTGGTTTTACGCTCATAAAACGCGCTATTTGAATGAGCACACTAAATTTGTGTTCTCAAATAACTTTTAGAAATGGCACATACATACATTTATCAGTTGAATAATGTGTTGGATAATGTTACAATATGTGTATGCTAATTAATGGAACACAGTAAAAATAATGTTGCAAAAAACGCAGACCATAGCACAGCTCCAGATTAAGGCTTCTCAGTGATGGTGGCTGAGATGGTACAGGTGCCTTTTGTTTAGACATTAACTATTCTTAAACACCCTAACATTCTGGAAACCCTCCTTACCATGTCACATAGTTTTGTCACTGTGAGCCCTTATGATATGATAACATAAAAACCCCTTCTCCTATTTGGTGACCTTTGACACCTCACCTCTCACCCCGTACTCCCCCGCTGCACTGCAGATTTCTGTGACCTGAGTGCACGGCTTTGTACAGGGCTGCATTGAACCTGCCCCACCTAAGCTGTCATTGTAAGATTATCTAAATTGCATCTCATTTTTGCCTCTCTTAAAAAGGGTGTCTGTCAGTCTTGCAAACAGGTTCTTCACATTCAGAAGCACATTCCACACAGTCACCTGTTTCATTATTCTTAACCTTTGGCCTCCGTTCTGTTAGCCTCGCCTCTCGCCCCGTCTTCACGGGAGGGAGGATGGGGGGGGGGGGGGGGGCAATGAGCGTGGAAGCTTTACTGTGCAGCTGAGGCGACACGCCTGGGCAGACTTTCGTCAGGAGCATCATTCTCTCTTTGTTGGCGCAGCATCTAATGGCCGCCGCCAGCCGTGGGGTTTCCAGTGGAGCAGCTGCAAATTCCACGGCGCGGTGGAGATCGGAAATGAGGGCATGTCAAGCTATCTCTGGCCCGAGCCTGAAAGAGCTGCGCGCGCCGGGCGCGTCGGATCACGTCCCGGCATGGCGGGCTCATGGGAGGACGAGAAATACTAAGCCGTCACAACTGGGCCGTAGCAGTTGCGTAAACAGAAGAGGGGTGCCGCGTGGGTGGATCAAGGACAGGCCGTAAAGTGTGGAATGCCTTCTTAGAGAAGATAAATGCTGCGTTTAGAAGACCTGGCACATCACTGTCTCTGCCAAAGTCCTGCGCTGGCCTGTTAGAAGGAATCTCCCCTTTTGCCTGTAGGCCCCATTTGTGACTGAACTCAGCAACACCAGCCTGCCGGATAGGCACGTGACATGCCACTGGCTCTGCCAGCTATGTACCACATTGATTTGTGCCTTGCTGCTTGCGCTATCCCTAAAATATCATCCTGACTGAGACATGGACTTTAATTAAATCCTCTATGGGCCTAATTACCAGTTGCTCGTAATATTCCGACCCATGAGTAAAGTCCTATCTACACACGGGTCTAAATTATGAGTTTGAAGGTATTTAATGCATCAGATATTTATCGGATATGTTAAATAACCCAACATTCGCTAAATGTCAGCAGGTCAAACCTGTCGAAATTCAACAGTGGAAATCAAACAGTATTTATCGTATACTGCGGATTTTGTCGCGTTAAACACCAAAATGTGCATGTTATTCCCCATAAACTCATATTAGGTGTTATTTGTCGCACCCAATAAATAGCATACCCCATGGTTTCGTTATTTATGAGGGGGGATAAATAACGCCTCAATTTGTAACTAAGCTCTACGTGTATATAGACTAGCCCGTCTCTGAAAGATGTCAAAAGATACCATGCATTTCCATTGAGATTTCGCTCAAAGGTGCTTGTTTGCGTGCCTTGTACTGCCCCTGCCTTTTTTCTCAAACTGAACTGATGCAGTTTTGAACTTCCTACGCAAGTATCAGTCACGTGGTTTTAGAGGAGGGGGCAGGAGGGGAATGTTGATGGTGGGAAGTGTACAGCCCCATGTATTTTATAGTAGGCCTAAAGCATGTCGATTGATCTGAAGTGTTGTTTGTTGAAACAATTTCAAACGACTTAAAGAAATTGTTTTAAGGAGGAAGTCCAGTTGTTAAAAAAAAGCCCCACATGCTTATTGCTGCAGAAGGGAGCAAGAAGCCTGTGGATACAGCTCCATACATAACATCCATTCTCTACACTACCTCCGTGCAGTACAGCTTTAACAATGTTTGTTTCTTGAAGTAAAGTGATGTTTTGTCCACAGTCCACACCCTATTGACAATGAGGCCATATTTTATTCTTGTTGGGGCAATCTTGTGATTCCCTGGGGATGCACCTTTGGTGGCTCTTTCTACCACACCACATCCACCCACCCACTACAGCTCCATGCGGTCACCTCTCTTTATTTTTGTTTGCAATAATTTGAAAGATACTGCTTAGTTGCAACTTATTTAGCGGTGTATTGCTTTATACTGTTCTGTAAATTGTTATTAGTAGTATTTGATGTGTTTGTTTAATATGGTAATTCCATAAAAATTGAGTCAGATGTACCTGTTGTCTTCTTTTGTTACTGGTCTTTCTAATTTATTGGTGGTAAGAAAAGCCCTGTGGTACATCTCACTATTATTTGTTCTCCATTACCTTGCTGATCGTCTTTCGTTTACTACTCATGTATCACCTTAAGACAAGTTCCTTCTTTTTCACAACTTCTCTGCTTTTTTTTTTACCCCAGTTTGTCTTGCCTCCTTATGTTTCTGGTGCATTTGGCTCACTACCCTCTCACATCAGATTCAATGACATTCTTCTAGCACAGTGGAGCAAAATCCAGGGCCTACCATCCCTCATGTCCCAGGGTGGTGAGGCATCGGGCTCCTGGTCCTGCGGGAATGAGGTATCTCTCGGTAACTTTGCATCTGCACACTGAGAGTCTGTCTGGATATGACGGGGAACTTCCAAGTACTTTGCGATGAACCCGCTCAGTTTTTGGCTATGGCCCTGCTTACCCACTCTCCTTCGCATCATTGGCATACCATCTTTTCTTTGGATTCTTTATGTCCTGAGCTGTCATGTTAGAAATCAGAAATTAATATATTTGCATTTAAAATATTAAACAGCAACAGTTATTGCTTTTGATAGGATTCATTTTTTTTTTAGCAGAACCATCTGAAAATTGAATATTCCCTAAGATTTGCCATAGCACAACACCCAATCCTTCCAGGTAACCACACTCCACATCAAAATCCGATGACCGAGTGAATAAACAAACAAACAAATGAGTGGAACTTATCACAAAAACCCTGAGGAAGCATAAGATACATTTGTAGTGCCAAGAAGGTTTGTGTAGATGGTAGCACCTTATTCAAAATGTAAACACACACTCTTGTGTTAGTTTGCGATTGTCTGCTATTCACGTCGGCATTTTACTAGCAGTATCTTTACCACAGCAAAGTATCCACACATAAAACAATAGGACTGTCCTATCTACTTATGTGCGGAGACTCGGCAGTCATGAAGATACGACTAGTAAAATGCCTTTGTGAATAGCAGACAATCGCAAACTTACACAAGAGTGCAAGTTGACCATTATGAATCAGGCCCATTGAATATAAATTGACAAGACAAGGCACTGTCTGAGCATCCTATGACTGAGGTGGGCACAAGCCCAGGGATACACACCTTTCAACAAAAGTGTAGTCGATGCACCAGATCTTATCATACAGATTCATTCTGTCATGGACCACAGTGTAAAGGTTATTTATAGCCTCGATATTCCATATTTTGGCCCACCCGGTTGAAATCGGGACACATCTTTACTCCCCATAGCACGCTATGTCCTACTTCATCATGGAGTTGCTTGCTTAGGACTAGTGCTCCCATGTCTCTGCACAAAGTATTTTCAAGTAATTTCCTCTTTTTTGTCTTTTCCCTGTTTTGCAAGTTCACTTCCTTCTGCTTGAAATAATTGAGCATAATGTTAGTTTTCAAAGTCCAATCAATTCCAAACTTCAGCTGAAATTCAACCTCTTAGACTGTTCTAAACCACTTTAGAAATCTGATTTTTTCTGTCGTGGCCACCATACATATACTTCTCCAATGAATTCATGTTCAGATTCTAGGACCTCACCTCATAGGATATGTGGATGTAACCAGGGCCACTGGAATTATGCGGCAGAGGAGAACCAAATTATGTGGCAAGGTTAACTAAATTATGCTGCACGAAAAACAAAATTATACGGCATAATGTGACACATTTTGCTATAGTATTACTTCATTATTTTGTCAATTGTACACCTTGCAACAGTGTCTGAGAAAAAAAGCTCACCTTAATAGGTACCTATTCAACACCCAAATACAACAATTACATACAGAAAGATGACAAGCCAACCTTTGTAAAAAGCCTTCAAGTGCACAGGAACCAGAGTGGCCTTATTTTTGTAACTTTTGATCAGTTTGAGCTGGAAACACTTTTTTGTTGTTAAAATCTGCAGATTATGTGGCAGATGATGGGGATGATGTGGCAAATACCAAAGCCATAATTATGCAAAAAAAAATCACCCCGGACGCAGAATTGCATAATTCCAGTGGCCCTGAATATAACCATCTAAGATATTGGATGGCATATTCCGCGTCTCATCTTATATTTATTTATAGATGTACCCTCTCGAACTAGGCTGATGCTCTAGATATAGCCTCCAGAAGGATGTACAATGTGACCTCCATAAGCTGGGCCAAAGTTCAACACAAAGACTTTATTAGTGGACAATGCAGCAGGGTAGTGTTCCAAGGTCAGAGTAACTCCTCCAGCCCAATGTTTCTCTTGCTAAGTCACTTTTTGTGCATTTTTTTCCCTTGGAAAAGGAACTCCCCCCGCCTAAGAAAGAACTGGAATCATGGTTATTACAGTGTTTTAAATCTGAGTGCCAGTGAGTTTATTTATAGGTCTGCATTGTAATATATCATATTTGTTCCTTGGGAAGTCTGTGTGTTTCTCGAGGAAATACAGAAAATACATCGAGCGTGCTTGGTAGTGAGATCGCGGCGTTCTGTAGGAAAAAGTGGGACTTTCACAATGCTTTTTATTGCTTAGTCACCACTTTTAGCATCTGCATGTGAGTATAAATGATCTCATGTAGTTTTCCCTCATCAGCATCCACCGTCCGGTCAGCCATGAAAGAAACGTGTGAAGCGTGCACTTGCTTACAAAATACTCGTGATTTATTGCCGCAACACGGTTTCAGAATTCTAGGAAACCTTAGCAAAGTATGCATACAAAGTGCTTGTGAGGTACCAGTGCCAATTAACACCTGCAAGAGAAAACTACATCAGGGCGTAGGTGTGGGAACACCACGAGCTACGGGTAGGCCAAAAATCTGGAACTCCGCAAAACTACGCTTGCACTATAAAAACCTTTCACGTCTCTCTCTTGAAAACTGGCGATGAGTTGCTAACATTGAAAGGAACCAGGGTTTATAGCTCTTCACAGAGCGTCCTGAAATCAAATAATGTGCAATTATCATGAGCACTTGAGGAAGCTGAGGAGAAAAATGGCTTTAATGACAAGTCTTGCCATTTTAGAAAGCACATACATACTCACAACAAAAAATCATTTTATGATAGCCTTCATGAAAAAAAGTCTCCCATTTCTTTGACTATTTTGCTCCCCAATATTCATCTTCAGTGAACAGAGAAATCCCTTTCAGAGGGTAAATTACTAATTTATATTCGCACAATCATGATTAGTAGAAGTCTGAGGAACATCTACTAACGCTGCGGAACGCCTGCACGCCCAAATTGCGTGGTCTGACCTACATAAACCAACAAACCCATAAGGTGTATCTCCTTTTTTAGGAGAGGTGAATTTAGGCTCAAGTCTACTTGTCTTTTTGTTAATGGAATAAAAGCTGTTTTAACTGTGGCATACAAGGAATATTCCTGTGGCAACAGACAATAAGGGTTGATGGTACCACACATACTATGGGCAGCCACGGCCCGTATAGGGCGTGCCACCGGGCGGTGACATGGGGTGGGGAAGGGGCAGGGCTGGGGGTTGTAAATTGGGGCAAACGGACACTTTCAGGTAAGTAACGGAAAAAAGATGAATTTAGTTGCGCGCGCTGCGCCGCCAAATGCGAAGCAGCGCGCAACAAAATTAGTTTTTTTCTTGTTACTTACCTGAAATCGTCCGTTTGCTGCAATTTACAACCCCCCTCCCCCGCCCACGTCACCGCCTGGTGGCACGCCCTATACGGGCCGTGGCTGACTATGGGGCTTATTTACAAGCCAAGTGAGCCGCCGGTGCGTCACTTTTTTTGATGCCTCGGCGACACAGTGTGCCTACCCATATTTACAAGGCCACGTAAAGCCACTCTTAGTGGCTTCTTGATGCCTGTAAATATGGGCCAATTTCACGCATTAGGTCTACTAACTACAACTGGTGAATTTCTGTGTTTTTCTTTTACTTCAGAACATTAACTGACATATTCAACCAACTATAATGTTACTTTAAACTTTCGTTTTTTTCAGCAAACATATATAAATGCATATATATAAATATATATATATATATGTGTGTGTGTGTATATATATACATATATATATATTATTAGCATGTATCTTTTATTGCTGATTATTTCATTATATCGGGATATGAGACAGAAAATCTAAAGGTGGCTCTAGCACAGACCCAAAGAGGGAGCAGGCTTTTAATCCTAGAGAAGCATGGCAAGTGTCCTAACCCTTACTCCATTTCTTCTGCTTGCAGACTCTGTCTCACACTTTCTCCTTGATATTACAAAAATGTGAATTCTGCTCTCGGTCTTGACATGTGGTACAGTTACACTGTATTACTTTTACATTAAAAAAATGTGAAATTTACTAAAAACTGCATACTGCACGTTTTGTATGACTTTTAAGCACTTCCATCCACCTTCAAATGAGAGCCAGAGTGTGCAGTGTAAAGTATAAGAGTCAGGGAATAACACCTATGTGGTAGTAAGGGGGTTGTAAATTGACAGAACCCTCAATTCCAGGTTTAGGGTTTTAGGCGAATTAGACTGTGGAATACAAGGAAGAACATTAGGGCTTTGGCCAGGCACTGGCCTTCTAAGGGCAGACTGTTTCCAGACTCACCTTGCCCTGACACTGTTCCAATCATATGTTTAAGATGGAATAGGTTCCAGAACTGCATAAAAAGGAGAAGCAAAAGTCAATATATCTAGTATGAGCTGCAGTGATAGTAGATATGTCTGGTAGGAAGGTCTGGTAGCTACTCTACAGCCATGTGGACAGATACATAAAGATGCTGTACAGGTGGTGGGTATATTGTGGATCCTGTTTGGTGTAGCCGATGTTTAAAGCAAGTAATAAGAAAAGCATAATTATGCTTTCAATTGGGGAACAGCAGGGGCCATTCACAAGGGTAAATTTACCCACGAGGAAATCTACACATGTAAATTTACTCTTAGACCTTGTAGCAACTATACTAATGTTGGCTTCTCACCATTTTGAAATGTAAAGCTACTGCAAAGTGTAGATTTATGTTTTTCCACCTTCCCAGTTTAGGAAAACTGCATAAAAGCAAAAAGCATAAAATTCAACCATACAGTTATTGCTAGTAATTTTATGGCCTCACTTTATGTTCCACACACTTGGCAGAGGCCTCCACAACTTGAGCAGAGACCTACTCATGGAAGAGTATAGGGACAATTTAAAAACCTTCTTAAACTTTTAAAATCATTGTAAAAATATGTTTATGTTAAATGTTGATGAAAATGTATTTTATATATGTATTTTAAATGTAGAGCAAAATCAAAGAAATGCTACATCGATGTGAACTTAATTTTGAATTAAGTATAATTAATTTAAATATATTAAATTAAAACAAAACTTTTTTATATTTTTTTTAAATATCCAACTAAACTAGAATTATAATATATTTATTCATTTTGTAATACTAAAAGATGTGCATGGAATTAATTTAAATAAAGTAATTTTTTCTAGAAATTAAAAATGTGTATTAAAACGTCATAATAAAATGTTTATTTTTCATTTATATGTATAATTTGTTTAACAATAAATCAAATGTATACATATTTTAAAAAACAAAATAAATTAATTAATATTATTAATATTCTCTATGAGGTTTTATTTTAACTCCTTTTTCCATTATGTTCTATGGTAGAGTGTTGCAGTAACAGGGGTTGTCCATGTGTAGTGCTGAAGTGCATTTTGTACTGTTTTGGGTCCTTTTAGATTGGAGTAACTATAAAAGTGTATTTTGTGACTAGGACTGGGCTTACTCCTTTATGAGTGGGTGCATGCTCCTTCCTGGCCCACAAGTAACCCCTCCATACTCCGCCATAAACTTCTCCCATTTTGTAGTAAGTATTCCATATTTTACAGCCACTCCCCCTCTCTTTCCCACATTTACTACTAAGATGTAAACTGACGTGTGAGGCAATCTCCACCGTTAGGGCAGAAATCTCCTCACAGAAAAGATATTAGAGGCGGAGCAGTAGATATATGTGCTTAAGTTAGTGGATAGCATTGAATAGTATGTGAGTAGTAATACAGTACTACTTGCAAACGTCTGAAAAAATACAGTTTGTGAATAGGCCCAACACATACAGGGACTCATTCACAAAGAACAAATCAAGATTTAAGATTGTCTTAAAACTGGGCAGATGATTAATTTACAAAGGGGTATTTGCCTTGGCTTAAGGCAGCTTCAAGACTGTCTTTCCTGACTTAAGACAATCTTTAGAATTTTCAGCCTGATCTATTATGGGTTTCTCTGATTTTATAAGAATTAAGACTTCTCTTTCGAGACATAATATACTCTTAAGGTTTTCATAAGCTGGTCATATCCATTGGTAAACAAAGCCCTCTTACTCCTCTTCAGACAGACTGTTTTATGTCTGGATTTCTTCTTTGTTCATCGACTGCAATTATCATCACAATTCTAATCCCAGCTCCACCAGAGAAAACGGGGACGTGAAGTGGGCCACATCGCATGCAGGGTGCCATCGATGAGGAAAGCAACTTTGTGTTTCTTTCTGGGCAGGTGCACTCTAAGTCTTCCCTATTGCCCTTGTGACAGATTCATGGTTACCGAAAGGAGTGGGCAGGGAACCATCAGCCCCTTCTACTATCCCCTTCTGAGTGGGTGATCTGATTGGGCCTGTACGTGTGGGTTCTGCCTCTTAGATATGGTGGCCCAGCTTTGGAATGACTGAAAATGACTGGAAACCTTTCAAGAAAGTAAACAAGGGCCGGCTCTAGGGTGGTGCGATCGGTGAGACGGCACCGGGATGTTGACTTGTGGTGGGGGCATCATTTTTGAAAATGTGTATCATCATTTTAAAAGCACCTGCTACCTTGTTCCTGGCCTCCAGCAACTTTCAGACATCAATTAAAATGTCAAGAGATGTCCCGTGATTAATCATCTTCCTGGAAAGAGACAGGAGGTTTCTCTAGTGGAAATTTTGACTCGTCCTAAGGTAGCGCAGAGGGTTAAAATGCCTGCTGCTAAGAAAGTGTACCATGCAGATAACGAGGTGCATATAATGTAAATACGTCCATGGGTTACTGCTTCTGTAAGAGAGCTCCTTTTGTTACTTGTTGTTTCTAAGTCAAAATCCTAATATAGAACATTGAGCTATTAACTGTCACCCTAGAGCTGCTGCAAACTGCAAGGTATATGTTAGAGCTGTATGTTTTTGCCCAGTCTTTCATTAGCCTAATCTTGTGAACAGGGTTTATTTGGGTAGTAAACAATTCTTATTATGAAAGAGAACCCTTAACAATGACGTTGCGTTTTAAATTCTGAATTTGTGCCTTTCCTGAATAAGAACTTTAACTATATTGCCTAGCAGTATCGATGACATGCCACTCCTACCCTACACCTTGTAGTACTGTCTGATGTAACATTTCCTATGCACCGACTTACACACATAGGATTGTCTCTGTGTAATGTGCGTGTGCTATAAAGTGCTCTGACACCTTACACTGGTATGAGTGGTGCTATAAAACTAAATTATTTTGAGAGACAGTGGTAATGGAGACTTGAGAGGCACTGTTAAAGGGTGCTAGTGAGGGAATCCGTGGCAGAGGTGTCATGGGGGGGCGCCATCAGACCTTGTCGCACAGGGCGCCACCAGCGCTAAAGCCGGCCCTAAAGTAAATGGCCCGATCTCGAAGTGAGCCCAATAGCACTCCAAAGTCTTACGGGGCCGTAGACCATTCCGGTCATCTGTGAGGGTGGCCCAGTAACACAATCTGTAAAAACTGTATTCTGCTGGAAAGAATGTTCTGGACGCTGATAAGATCTGTAAAAACGGCACCAGGAATGCTCAATTCCTGAGCCGGTCTTTGACTTAGTAAAGACCTTAACTGCGACCTTGCTGAATGCCTCAGGGTCGGTTGTAAATGAGCCAAGCCCTCTGTTTGATATGCGTGCACGATCATGTTTCCCCCAAAACAAAGAATGGGTTTTCTCACTTATTGAAAGTTATTATCAAAATAACATATCGGCATGAATGGCTCATCGTAGCAATGTTACAACTGTCGCCCACTTGCCACAGCTGTTCCTGTCTCGCAACGCAGAAGGACATATCTCTACCCACCCCACCCCCAGGGCACGTAACCTTCCTCCGGGCCAAAAAATATGATCAGAGAGCCCCTACGGGCAGTATCCTGCACCGCGCGCCTCCTTCCTGCAGGCGCGGATCCCACACTTCCGGCCTCTGCAGGCTGCTGGCCGCGGATCAGAGGGCTGCCAGGCCTCGCTTTCCTCTGACGGTGAAACCCAACTTCCTGCCGCCTCCCACAGCTATGTCCTCTGAGATGCAACGGCCATCTATAGCCCAGCTGTCCCCAGGTGCAACTTGTTTTAAACGCCTAGGGACAAATAAACCCGTTATATTATATCTTAGGACACGTTAATATTTTAAAGTGTACCACTATTGGGGTATTGGTGTCATGAAGATTCGTACTGCTAGGCATATTGGCAGATACGTGACTGTGCGGAATTATATTGTGATTTAAATGTTGTCAAAGTGAAAGTGTGCAATTCTGTAAAGTTGCAGAGTTCTCAAATATTTCTTTGTTAAAAACATAAAAAACAGATTAAATAAAAGTGTATTTGTAGAGCACACATTCAGCTGTGGTTACTTGGCACTGTCAATAAATGTCTATTGTTACCCAACATGAGCATGTTATGAAACGCAGAATGAGTAAAGGGTGAGTAGATTCTCCAGGATTCGAGTTATAGAAAATACAAGATGGGGTTCTTCCCTCCTCACAGTGTCCTCACACAAATTATGGGGCCCCTTGTAGAGTGTGAAGAGGGACCCCAGAGTCTCCCAAATGTCGCAGGTATTCATTGACCTTGGGCTGAATGGGGGTGTCTTCATGAGTTGGGACCACTGAAAGGTTTTGCCCCCCCGCACTTCATGGACTGCAGGGTTCTGTCTTAAAGCCCCTTCCTGTTTTGTCAACACTTAGGGGCCGATTCCGATCCGGGTCGGAAGGGCACCGAACGCGAACCGGCCGGAAAAACTACGAGCCGTGCGTGTGTTTTCCGGCCGACTCGTACAGCTGTACGAGCGAGCCAGTACGATGCGAGCTACATGAAATTCACAGACCGAGTCGTTTCCGGGTCCGAACCGCTCCGTACGTCTCGGTCATAAGCTAACCGTGGCGTGCAATGGATGCGATTCATGACCGAGCCAGTACGAAGCACGCGTCGGACAGCCTGTGCAAGCCGGAGTGTCCGGCTCGCAAAAGCTCCCGGAGTCGGACTTCAGGGGTCCACGTCGGACCCCCCGACACCCGCAGCCGTACGACTCGCACACAGGGGGAAACCTATGGGTCTCCCCAACACAGGCATGTATGGTGCGGATGGAACCGACGCATACCCACTGTAGGGGGCGCACTTGTTTGAGACGTACCCATTCAGTCAATGGGAGCGCATGTACGCGTCGTACAACTGGCTCCCATTGACTTCTATGGGAGTCCGACCGAACCGAGTCCGACAGCATACGTGCGTATTGTACTCGCTCGGTCGGTCTGTAGGGTCCGGCTCGTTCAGGAAACACTCCGGATCCGACTCGGTCGGAGTGCTTTCCGACCCAGATCGGAATCGGCCCCCAAATGATCAATACAGGGCTAGAGTGTAAAGCTAAAGATATGAGCAATCGAAGTTGTCGAAATATATGTTTTTGCATACTTATGCACTTCTTTGTAAATAAGTAGAACAGAGTACAAGGATGCAATAAACATTACAAAATTGCATGACTTTAATTGCTCTCGGTACATAGTTATTTGCACAATCCATTCTGGTTATTAGCATTGGAATTCACCCATGTACAACATTTCTTCCATAAGAGTCATGATACACAGTTTGCCAGCTGACACATGTTTCGCCCTAGTCTGGCCTGCAGGCACAAGTGTTTCTCACGGGTTATCCTTTCCAAGTGAATGATAATCTGATATTAATAAAGTTGGGCTGCCATCCAAAGTGCAGTAATTGTTGAAGTTGGCAAGTCAAAATGTCAGGGTGGGGTCTGTTCAACACGCAACAATTGGTATGTACGTCCAAGTTATTTTACCTGTGACCACATGGTAAAACACAATCTACTGGTATGTGTATACGTTAGTCCGTTGGTCCATTTCACTGGCTTGCCATTTAGTGTGATATCTGTGGCATGTGTGTGCATAGTTTCTTGAATGAAAACAAAGAGGAGTAATAATTGTAGAAACCTTTTGAAAATGTGCAAAGATCATATTAGCACTTTCATATGCCTGAGTTTTTTGTTTAGCAAAACGTTTTTATTGACCAATTTTGCACAAACATGCAGACGGATGTGCACTTTACACTTCTACGATCAGTGGATCCTGTCGGAGGCGGCGGTCTGTCTCCCTCCAGCAAGGGTCTGACCGCCTGCATCATAATGCGTCGGCCAGCCTGAAGGGCTGTCTGTCGGTGGGACTGCCACCTACAGCCTGTCGGTGGCGGTCCCACCGGCATCGGAATGTGCCCCTTAGTTTTGAATCTTATGAAGACAAACACATTTTCAGTGGCCTTCTGTATTTCCATTGGCTACCTGTAACAGTCAGGATCTCTTTGTAAACAATATGGCCTCAATTACAGGGTGAGCAGTTTATGTTGTGTTATTCCTCACCCCCAGTAAATCCCAATGCCTCAGAGTGGGGTACTTCCCACATGAGGTTTCTGTAATCAAATATCAACCGGACCCCATACACCATTTTGTTCTATGTTCAGAAATTCATGTTTGAGAATCTCCCGCTAAAATAAAAACTTTCTCTGTAAAACTCTCTGCAGCTCTTGGTAGCTTGGCCAGCACTAAAAAGAAATGAGTAAAATAATATGAAAACGATGAGCAGGGGGTTCTGTAGATGGATTTCGTAACCATTAGTAACTCAGAGTGGAGAAGGTTATTGCAATGGATGAGTGAGCGTAACATTTGTGGCTGCCTTGTGGGTGCCTGACTTCTAAATATTGCATAGAACTTCCATTGATGAATGCATAGCTTGGGCTTCCACTTAGCATTTAGTATAGTAGCCCTTGAGTGAAGTCATATTGTAGCATTGTGCGATGGTCAGAGTAGAAGGAATAAGCATTAGGAGAAGCAGGTGAACGTGAAACAGACAGGGTCACCAGTGGTTAATTTGTTAAAAAGATGAGTGCTAGGGCCCTGTTCAGAGGCCACTGCATCTTGCACCACCCATTGCCCCTGTCAATTCTGCCAGTACAGTACCAGCACAACTAGTAACCATGACACTCGTACAAGTGCGACAATTTAGAGTACGGCCACCTAAAACTGTAAGAATGATTGGGTGAGAGATATTAGTAATTTTCAATGTATATTGAATTACTAAACAACTGTTGTTGTGCTCATCTCAAAATTGAACAGCGCCACCATGTGGCAGACTGTAAAATGTGCAGATGTTGACAATTTAGTTCTGGTCCCGAGCACCGGAAACCACCTGCTCAAATTAAGCACTGATGGTCACACTTTATCAACTGTCAGCCCTTTTACACTGTTGGTGTATCCATACCCATTTCATAAAGTCCCTTTGAGTAGGAGCTTCAAGAGCCATTACACATGTGAAAGGACACTTGGAGGTCCCCACCCTGAGGATAGTTTCTATAACCTGGAACAAATTATCTGTCTCCCTTTGACCCCGACCTATTTCACATGATTGCTCTTGGACTTCACAACTGCTTATTAGCTCAGCATCAGGACAATATTGTAGTACCAGTTATTGATAAACCCTTTGGGTCTGATTTCTGTTGACTGAACCAGGTGATAAGATAGCTATTTTGCCTAAGTACATGCCCCATATAGGGCTTTTTAGTGCATGTTCTTTCTGTGAGTTAGCTTTAGCTGTTGGGTGGGTAATGTAAAGTGTAGGTGTATTTTGTAAATACGTTTGATTTATTGCCGTCTTTGTTTGATGTGGGTTCAGTGTACCTAAGGGGCATGTGAATAAACTTCATTTGTTCTTAGCTTAACCTTGTGTACACTGTAACACTGCTTAGGGTTTCAGTCCACCACACCTCCTACAGGCAAGAGATCCGGAAGTAAAAAGCCACAAGTATGCGAAGACTGGGAAGGGAAGAGTTTTATACCTTCAGTGCGTAGGAATGGCAGAAGATCCAGAGCAGAAAGCATGTGGGTAGCTTCAAGGGGAGTGTTTGGGGAGTGGCACCCCCAAATAAATGCATTCTTGGCTTGGTAGTTGGGTCTGTGTGCCCTGAGCCTGGCCTGCTATGTCCAGGTAGTATTTTTTCGTCTGCAGCAAAAATAAAAGACAAAACATGACCTTGATGTAAAGACAGGGAAAGAGTCACATCTGGTGGCTGAATTTCAAATTGTGAAACCAGATAACCTGGAATCGATAGCAGCTTCCTTGCGTGTCCAAACTGTGTGATACAAGGCACAAATGTGTCTTCACACAGCCTTCTTTTTCTTTATTATCATACATGAGAACACTTTTAAATACTTGACCTCTGGATGTGACCTGTACAAGCCTCTCTTATATTTGATTTCACAGACTATAATGTTGCACCACTTATAATATGAATCTAGGCCACATTTAGGCTTTACACGACTACTGACTTGTCTCTAAGTGCACTAATGGCATTGTCGCTGGGAAGTGGGGTGAGCCAGTATTGTTTCTAAGTTCACGTTTAAAACCAATTGATTTTAATAAATGTCTGCCTATGTAGTGGTATAATCAGATGTACTAAGGTGAAACGCTTCCACCTGTTAAAGAAATAAACTTT
Source organism: Triturus cristatus (assembly GCF_964204655.1). Classification (NCBI taxonomy): domain Eukaryota; kingdom Metazoa; phylum Chordata; class Amphibia; order Caudata; family Salamandridae; genus Triturus; species Triturus cristatus. The sequence continues at coordinate 356,745,968 of NC_140594.1, forward strand.
ATAGAATTTCGAAGAGACTGGATCATATTATTAAGTTTGTTGCACAATATACATGTCAAAGGTTTTCATGGCTTGGCGTGTGCATGGACTCTCAGATCCAGATTACAAATATTTTGTGCTGTGTTTTAGTCACAAAAGTGACACAAAGCTGCACAAAATGTTTTTATGGAATTACTTACCAGCCCAAAACGTTACAACTTTGTGGAATTCGCAAACATTGGCAGTATTAGGCTTCGACTGCTGCTCCAACCTCAGATTTCCAGGCATATTACCAGTAATCAACCACTCAAAAGATAACAGGATGAAGGCTTGCAAATAGCCTAACCAGTGGCAATTGCTTGGGGCAGCATTCCAATCCATCGTTTTTCACCCACTCTGCCACCCCAGACAGAGGCCCACCTAATGCAACTTAGTACGGGCCCTGTTTCTCATAGAAACAATCTTTCTCGAACCTTGGTCAGCTCACCTCACCTCACCACCTGGCAGCCAACTGATTTTTCAGTTAGGAAATTTGAGATTAACCCTCCTCCGTCATCCACACCTCAACCCCCCTCCCTCCCCCTCCCAATTTCACTAAGCTGCACCCCTGGCAGTAAGGAAGGCTAGACACGTTTGTGCTGCCTGTTTCCGGAAGTAAAACTGCAGGCGCCACTAGAGATAATGAAGTGAGGAAGACCTTTCACGACATAAGCGCTGGATGCTCTGCAGACGTCATGGTGTGGAATCATCCTGCACAATGCCTACCTCTGGCTTCTTCTGCAAATTAGGAAGTAGACCAATTACCACACTCCAAGGAACTCTCTCTTCTAAATCATCAAAAAATCATGAGATGCAATTTTAAGGGTCGAGTCAGAGTGTGGGTTGTGAGCAGTCATTTTAGAATTCGATTCAAGATGTAGATTTTAAAAATATAAAAATGTAAGCTGTTTGTCTGAACAGACTGAAACAGTAAAGCTCTGGGTAGCTGATAATAGCAAGGGAGGATGTTTGCTTAAATGACAATTCACCAAAATGTAAAATAAATAAGTCAGCATTTGAATTCAGGTGTCGAACATATTCTTATGATGGATATTCTGACACTTTTTGTTAAAGAGACGCTCAAAACCAACTAAATGTTCCAGAGTCACTGGAATTATGCCATTCTGCGGCCACGGTGTTCTACACATAATTATGGATTTGCCGCATAACACATCTTCTGCTGCATAGTTTTCAGATTTACCAAATATGTCTTTGTTTCTAGCTGAAATGGAACAAAAGTTACAAAAGATGTGGCAACACATGTAGCTGCGCGGAGGAAGGCCCTTCGCAACAGTTGACCTTTCAACCTTTCAACTGCATATTGGCATATTTCAGTGTTACACTGTTACGAAGGAGGTTGAACCTTTGCCCAAACAGTGTTGACATGTGTAAAAAAAAAGACAAAATAATAAAGTAATACTTTCACTAAATGTCCCACATTGTGCCACGTGATTTGCCTATTCTTGCTGCATAATTTAGTCAACCCTGCTGCATAATTTGGTCCTCTCCTGTCGCATAATTCCAGCGGCCCTGCATATAGCCCTAAATAACCAACTGTAATTAAGATTACAAATGTTTGGTAAAAAAACTGGGTGGCTATTAAGTACAAAAGATTTGATATTAGGATTATTGATAAAAAGGCAATAACTGACCATCCCTTCAATATGAAGGCTGGAAAAGTATCTGAACGTTCTGCTGATTTGTTCTTAGCTCAGAAACTTGAAATAGACTCCTCCCCCACACACACAGCCATGTAGCCCAAGCACATAAGCCAAATTTGAGATGTTGCACCTTCATAAAGAAGTAGTTCACTTCCAGGTGCTTGAGGGGTGGTGGGGTGATTGTCAATGCCTTCAGGGGTCTGCAGTCAGGGGGGCATCCTCTCAGCTTGTGAGCTAATCGGTTGTCCTTTGTGTGCCATTGAGACATAAACTATCTTATGGAAAACAATAATGTTTGCACATTAAGGGGGTCATTAGGATGGCGAGCAGACAAAGTCCACCCGCCATCCTCTCGGGGAATGGGACCACCTGCCATCGGTGTGGGGGTCCCGTTGGTGGTATTAGGATGTGCCCGCCACACTGGCGGGCGCATCCTGCATACTTGACATTGCGGCGGACGGTGATCTCAGCACCGCCCGCCACAATGCTAAGAAGGCATGTCGTGCACTTCTATGCACAACGTGCCAGGCACCGCGTGGTGCCTGCCATGTTGTGCATGGAACTACGCACCCCCCAGAATCCCTGCTACGGGCCCCAATGTTAAAAACCGCCAGAAAGGCAGGTCCCCGCCTGCATAGTAATATGGATGGCGGTGTCTACCAGACACCACCACCATATAAACTGCTTTTCCGCCCGGTAGGCAATCGGGCGGATTGCCTACCGGCGGAAAACCGGCGGATGGTCTTCCCGTCTGCCGGGGTCCCCCCCGCCATGGTAATGTGGCGGGGGGAAATTTGCAGTGGGGGTAGGTTTTTGGCGGGCGGATCGCCACCGCCATACGAGCAGTGGCGATCCGCCCGTTATCCTAATGGACCCCCAAATGTCTTCTCCCTAGAAAGGGTGTAAATAGATGAAAAAGAAAGGCCTTCCAGTATAAGCGGTTATGGCAAAATCAGTAAAATGATTAAAACATACTGTCCTGGACAGGAGAGAAGTGTGAGGTTAAGATTAACAAAAGATACAAATAAAGCAGTTTACCCAAAAGAGGGAGGGAGAGAAGAAGGGAAGGTGCGAGGGAGGGAGGGAAGGATGGAGGCGACCCAATTCTATCAGTTTTCAGCAAACTTGAAAACATATAGTCAACGTTCAGTTCCCTAAACCACCATTCATAACTCATTCACCTTATTTAACTTGTCACAAAAAGCCAATCAGATCTCAACATTCTTCAGCGGAGTTTCCTGATCCAAATGTACTTAGAGATACGTGCAACAAATTAACACTCAGACATAAAATAAACTGGGATGACAGAAATAGAAAAAAATAATTGCTTAAGATACAAAATAGTAAGGGACAATGATAATGATTTAGGTAAGGTAGGGGGCGAGGAATGGATTGAGAATAAAAAAGAAACTAAAAATGGTATAGGGCATGATAAGGGAGTGCATGAGGTTTCCACATAAAAACAGGAAAACATTGTGAATCTGTAAAATAAATAATGAACAATTTAAAAGATAATAAAAGAAGGATCCTGAAATTAATCATCTCGAGATTAATAAACCAAGATTAATTTCAGAGTGATTAATTGAGCCGAAATTAACAAACGCAAACATTTACTTGCCTGGCGCTCTCCATTGTACCCCAATCTATGCAACAATTGAATGAGAGAGAACGTGTACCCCCACTGGCAGCACAACTGTAATCGGTGCTCCCTTCCGCCCCCTCTTTGTGACTTCAGCAGAGTCTGGAAATACATTTCCTTCCACCAATGTCTCCTCTCCAGTACATAGCGCAGCTGCCAATCCTAATAAGTCGCCCACGCGACCGGCTCCTGCACTGTTTGATGAACATACGACCTGCTGCCAAGCTCTCTAATAGCATCAACAATCTCATTGAGGCAGAGAGCTGGGGTTTCCTCTGCCAAGGCAGAAACACGACTCTCCGCAGATCTCTCTACAATCAACAAAGTATTTCCCGTCGTTCCAAGAGTCTTTGTCGGCACAGGAAGAGGAGGGACATTCCTGCTTTCCAAGAAACACCCCGGATCGCAACTACACTGACACTCAAACACTTGGCTGGCAGATTACACCAGCAATGCTCTCTCCATACGTCTAATTCATAGTTTAGGAGTCACTCTGGTTACACCAGCTCTTCTGTTTTAACTTTTTTTTTTTACTTCAGACTGCAAGCCATACAGTCCACCACAGAAATGCTTATATTCCTAATTTATTCATTCTTCAATTATTTAAAAAGGTATGTGACTTAGATTCCTTCTGTGATCAGAACAAAAAGGCAAAGAAAACAAGCATTGGCATAGCCAATAGGTCTCGCTTTTGGGACCTTATAAGTGTTTAGCCATGCATAACTAAATACTTATAAGGTCCCAAAAGCGAGACCTATTGGCTATGCAATGCGGCCGCGAAAGTGAAAGTAATCGCGGTCAAGCGCGGCGCGCGCCCACGCACATGCGCTGTAGCTCTAGGCTGGCCTGGTAGCACTTTTTGGAGCCCTCTCAATAAGTCTGCCAGATCAGCGCATGCGCTGGGTCAGGCGAGACCTAAAAATGTCACTAAGTTTTGTAGGCATGAGAGGTAGGATGAACCAAGTCAGGCTTCTTTCGGTCACTCCCAGGTGGAAGACCTAATCAAAAGTCTGTTTGAAAAGTTCAGTTTTCATGACTTTCCAATACTGAGAGGCCTGTTCACAAAGGTGAATTCGCACCTCTAGATTTACTACTAGTAAATTTACCTGGGTGAATTACACAGTGTCTTAACTGTGTGTAGTAAGCTAGTTTTACATTCGGCAGAGGATTCAATAGCTCCATTGTGGATTAAGCCTAGGACAATGAGAGTAGGTTCCAGGGAGAGGGGCAGTGTAAATGCAGGGATGTAGTGTATTGGTGTATTTGAAGATGGATATGTTGTTAGGTGTGCCTGTCTGTTTACTGAATCCCAAAGCTTAACAGTTGTGGCTGTCAGCGAACTAAGGTAAGAGTTCTGCGGACCTACCTAGGGTTTCCAAATGAATTCACAAAGTCCTGATCTTGCTGTACTCCTGTCCATATCTAGCCTTTGTACGTGGAACTCTCTAGCATTCCATTCGGCCAGCAACCTGAGCTGGACCGCTTGGTAGTATAGGTAGATAGTCAAGGAGTCCCAGTCCTCCACTTTCTCACGGATGGCATAGAATGAAATATGAGACTCGTGATCATCTAGCTCCCCAAATGATTTTACAAACTGACTTTTTGATGTCACGGAAACATCTGGAAGAATGATAGGTAGGGATTGAAATAAATAAAGTAATTTGGGGAGCAAGGTAACTTTGACAGAATTTATTCTGCCTAACCACAAAAACTGAGTAGTTTGCCATTTGCTGAGGTCTCCCTTCAAGGAGGCAAGGAGTGGAGCGAAGTTTGCTTCCTAAAGAACTCTTGTATATATCACTTTTAATCATTTTTCATACATTATAAAACATTTTTTGTACTTTAGCCTGACATTTTATATTTTGACTTCAGAAAGGTAATGCTAATTTAATATATTTAAAATAATGAAATATTTAATTCAAAATTAATTTAATGGCACTGTAGATTTTTACATTTTGTTCTACATTTCAAGTTAATATCTTAAATTAATTTACAATAATATTAAACATTTCAATAAACATTTTTACGTTTCCCTATACTTTACCTAAGAGAGCTCTGGTAAAGTACAGGGAAAAGATTAAAAAGTTCACTAAACTTGAAAAAAAATCTTAAAATATTTTATGTTAAATAATAATGCAAAATAAATGTACACATTTATTCTTAACCTTAAACAAATTAAATAAAATGTCATAGTAATTTAACTTAACTGTAAATAAAATATTACATTTTAATATGTTCAATAATTTAAGATATATTTATTTAAGTATTATTCTTAAAATAAATATTCCACCTACAGTAACTTTTTTACATGTCTTTATATGTAAAAACAATTAATAAAATGTTTGCACAGAAATACAAATATTCGAATTATTTTACATATATGTAAAAAATTCAAGTGTTCAAGTGTTTTTAAAAAAAAATATTTTTATTGTTTTTAACACTAACAAAGTGTTCAAGTGTTTACATTAAAATATAATAATAAACATTTAAAATTCTAAACAATACTATGAAATTTATTTAACAGTAAAATATATAAATATATATATATATATATATATACATATATATATTCACTTAAAAAACCATAGGCTTCACACATGTTATAGTTAGCTGTACATTTCACTCGTAAAAAAACAATGAAATTCCACGTTATAGTTAGATCAGGTAACTATAACTTGCGCGCCCACAATAAACTGCTGATGACGTCACATTTTACATCACTCATGACATGGTCAGTGACATCACTCTTCACATCAATGATGACATCTGAAATGACACATTGTGGATTGCGGTCGCGCAAGTTATAGTTACCTGATCTAACTATAACGTGGAATTTCATTGGTTTTTTACGAGTGAAATGTACAGCTAACTATAACATGTGTGAAACCTATGGTTTTTTAAGTGAATTTGCAAGGTTTTTTAAATGCTAATTCCTAACTATAACGTGTGTGAAACCTATGGTTTTTTCAGTGAATTTGTACGGTTTTTTAAATGCTAAGTTATGTATTTTATTTTTTTTTTTTTTCTGGTTTTTCACCGTGCAAACAACCTGCGCGCACCGTGCGCTTCGCGCACCGTGCGCGCGCTGTGGGCACTCGGTAACAACTTTTTTTTCTCCCTTGCGGGTCCTTCAATTTATTTAATAAATGTGATTGTTATTTCGTTTTTTTTTTTATTTTTTTTTTTTGCCGTGCGCGAACGGAAGCTTACCGTACGCGCACTTCGCGTTTTAAAAAAAAAATTATTAAATGTATTTTTCGTACTTTTTGGTCCTTCGTGGACCCCCTGACAAAGGCTAGGGGGTCTGCAACTCTCTTCGTTGCCCCCTTTTCACGTTATCCACCTTTGTTTTTCAGTGCGAGAGACAGAAAATGGCGGCCGACACTTTCTGATTTCGACCGATTCGAATGTTTACAGTCATGTAACCACCAATCAGAATTGAGCTCGCGCACGGCACCGTACGCGTACGGTAAGCTTACCGTAAGCGCACGGAGCGCGCTTACAGATATATATATTGATTTAAATGCTATTTTCTCAGGACCTACTGAACAGATTTACACCAGACCTGCAAAAGGCACATCTCTGACCTGAGGACTACCTCTCTGCCAAATTTCAAGTAAATTTCAAGTAATTCTGTTCAGCCGTTCGGGCTGTAGCTCGGACTAAAGGTCCTATGGGAAAATGCATGGGGAAAACGCGTTTTGGGACCCCCCTTTTTTCTCAGCCCCCGCTTGACGAATTCCCCCGAGACTTTCAGGGTAGGAGCGGAGCGGAGCGCCCCACCTATTTTGAAATTTTCGCGAGGATTCGTCAACCGGCGCCAAAGTTATTCCAAATAGAATGTTGCGGATTTCCTATGGAAACACGGTCCTAACTATAACTATCTACTGGCGACCGGCAGTAGATAATATATATATACATATATATATATATATATATATATATATATATATATATATATATATATATATATATATATTCACTGAAAAAACCATAGGTTTCACACATGTTATAGTTAGCTGGACATTTTACTGATAAAAAACCAATGAAATTCCCCCGTTATAGTTACTGTAGGCAACTATAACTCACGCGACCGCAATCCTCTGCTGATGCTAATACTGTATTTAGACACTTATTTGCCCATGTCTTCTTCCATTACATTTTAGCTATACATATATTACAAATATTTTTTTTTCATAAAGACACATATGTCATCAGCAGAGGATTACGGTCGCGTGAGTTATAGTTGCCTACAGTAACTATAACGGGGGAATTTCATTGGTTTTTTATCAGTAAAATGTCCAGCTAACTATAACATGTGTGAAACCTATGGTTTTTTCAGTGAATTAGCAAGGTTTTTTAAATGCTAATTCCTAACTATAACGTGTGTGAAACCTATGGTTTTTTCAGTGAATTTGTACGGTTTTTTAAATGCTAATTTATTTATGTATTATTTTTTATATATTTATTTTACAATAAACTACGTATTAAAAATTTTTTTTTTTTTTTTTTTTGGTTTTCACCCTGCAAATTATTTTTTTTTTTTGTAAAAAAAAAAATTTTTTTGTGTGTTTTTCAGGGTGCGCGCACTGTGCGCGCACCCCCGCGATTTTAAAAAAAAAAAATTTTTTTTTTTGCCTTCGGGGTCCTTCAGGGACCCCCTGACAAAGGCTAGGGGGTCAGGAACTCTCTACCCTGCCCCCTTTTCACGTTCGCCACCTTCCTTTTTCACTCTCGCACTGAAAACAAACAAAATGGCGGCCGACACTTCCTGATTTCGACCGATTCGAACGTTGATTAACATGTAACCACCAATCAGAATTACGCTCGCGCACGTTAGGGTGCTCGCACGGTGCGCGCAAGGTGCGCGCACACTGCGCGCATATATATATGCTTTTAAATGCTATTTTCTCCGGAAATACTGAACAGATTTACACCAGACCTGCAAAAGGCACTTCCTTGACCTTATGGCTACCTCTCTGCCAAATTTCAAGTAATTCTGTTCAGCCGTTCGGGCTGTAGCTGTGTCTAAAGGTCCTATGGAAAAATGCATGGGGAAAACGCGTTTTGGGACCCCCCTTTTATCTCAGCCCCCGCTTGACGAATCCCCCCGAGACTTTCAGGGTAGGAGCGGAGCGTAGCGCCCCACCTATTTTGAAAAATTCGCGAGGATTCGTCGACCGGCGCCAAAGTTATTCAAAATAGAATGTTGAGGTTTTCCTATGGAAAAGGGGTCCTAACTATAACTACCTACTGGCGACCGCCAGTAGGTAATATATATATATATATATATATATATATTACCTACTGGCGGTCGCCAGTAGGTAGTTATAGTTAGGACCCCTTTTCCATAGGAAATCCGCAACATTCTATTTTGAATAACTTTGGCGCCGGTCGATGAATTCTCGCGAATTTCTCAAAATAGGTGGGGCGCTACGCTCCGCTCCTACCCTGAAAGTCTCGGGGGGATTCGTCAAGCGGGGGCTGAGATAAAAGGGGGGTCCCAAAACGCGTTTTTCCCATGCATTTTTCCATAGGACCTTTAGAACGAGCTACAGCCCGAACGGCTGAACAGAATTACTAGAAATTTGGCAGAGAGGTAGCCATAAGGTCAAGGAAGTGCCTTTTGCAGGTCTGGTGTAAATCTGTTCAGTATTTCCTGAGTAAATAGCATTTAAAAGCATATATATATGTGGGCGGAGCCTAACCACACATCTCATCCTGAGATCTGATTGGCTGTCAGCACTTCATCCAAGAAGTGTTGGCAGCCATCTTGGGACAAATATACATGATAGCACCTCATTAAAAAGCATTGCAGTTAATAGAAGGTTTTAAGACTTTAGTTACATTATAAATCATTTGTTGATGGTACCATACTCATTTTAGGAATTGTGGTATGTTCTAAGGTGATTTCACCATGTGAAAAAGCCTTCTGCTGGGATATCATGATTGAGAGAAAAATATTTTCTCATGCTTTTACCACAGAGGTTTGGAAGGTGATCTATAGGCTAAACTGAGAGCTTATTTTCTGTAAATTCACATTATCTTTCTCAGTCATGTGAGAATGAAGTCTGATATTCTCAGTAAAACATGTACATCCAACAAGGGCAGAGACTGTCAGTTGATTCCTTTGTGTTCTACTGCAGCTTCCCAGAGTGTTCCAAAGAACTACTAGAGCGCTAACAGTCCTACTTATGATAAACGTATGGCACACCTGAAGCCATCTTGCTTGGATTAAAGTGGTAACTCTTAAAACATTTAATTTAAAAAGGAACAAAATGAGGGGGTTCATTTTTCCATAAAAAGTATGATTAGTGCTGCAGAAAGAAAAATTAGGGCACATTTTGAGTGACTTCTCAAATCCTCTTCTATTTCATTAAAACATTCTGACATGCAGACTGAAACATGCACTTTCAATACCAGCAGCAGTTTTCCCTGGTGAGCAGTAGCTTTACTACAGTGATCTAATGAGCAAAAAGAGTGCTAACATTCTGAATTTATGGCAAATGTGTGACACATCTGAATGCCTTCTTGACGGAATCAAAGTAAAAAACTGAAAGTATTTCCTACTGAGGAGACTGCAGTAAATGAGGAAATTAGGAAACTTCATAACAAATAAGTCTCCCAAGATGGCCACCAGAGACAAAAGAGCCCAAATGTAGCCCAAATATCACCCAGATGTAGCCCAAGTATAGCCCAATGACAGAATGTCCCAGAATGTTCTTAAAAACAACTAGAGCGCTTACTGTCTTCATTATGACAAAAGTATGGCACACCTGAAGCCATCTTGATTGGAATAAACTGGTAACACTTAAAACATTTAATTTAAAAAGGAACACAATGAGGAGGTTCATTTTGCCATAGAAATTATGATTAATACTGAAGAAAGAAAATGAGGGCACATTTTGAGTGACTTCTCAAATCCTCTTCTATTTCATTAAAAAATTCTGACATGCAGACTGAAACATGCACTTTTAATACCAGGAGCAGACTTCCATGGTGGAGTAGTTTTACTACAGTGATCTAATGAGCAACTAGAGTGCTAACATTCAGAATTGATGGCAAATGTGTGACATATCTGAATACCTTCATGATGGAATCAAAGTAAAACACTGAAAGCATTTCCTACTGAGGAGACTGCAGTACATGAGGAAATTAGGAAACTTCATAACAAATAAATCTCCCAAGATGGCCACCGGAGACAAAAGAGCCCAAATGTAGCCCAAAATCAACCAGATGTAGCCCAAATATAGCCCAATGACAGAAGTGTGCAAAACACTTATTATTTTGTGTTTTTGCAGTGTTATATAGTGCAGACTTGTCAGGTATTGGAGTGCTTTACATGAGCATTGGTTACATCACACAAGAACAAATTCATTTTGGTTGTAGACATGGGGAGACTAAGTGATTTGACCAGAATCACAGAAAGTCGAGCTGAAGCAGAAACTTCAACCTGGTTCCCCAGTTGCAAAGTCTGCAGTTCTGGAAGTAACACCACATCCTCTCCCCTAAGTGCAACATTTAATCAAGTGGTCAACTGGATAAAAAAACATAAAGATAACAAATAATTTAAAAGTGCTTTGTCGCTATTTGAAAACTCAGAAAATATGTCCTTATTTTAGTCTTTTAGAGCACTAACCATAATTTTGATGCCAATAAGACCCTCTCATATATGTAATTTCTAAAGGAAATGCTCTAGGTATTACAGTTTTGATTACATCAAGATGATGTCAGGCGTTCCACACTTTTGTAATAAATATAGAATGTTAGCAATCTAGTTGTTCATTAGGATACTGTTGAGAGGCAGAGGCCAGGGGCACGGACTCTGAAAATTGAAGGCAGGTAGGAGGGTGCAAAGGCAACAATTTAACCACACTGAGCAGGCAGGAAGGGCCGTGGAAGCACAACAGACTATGGAGGGCAGTGGAAAGGGGGGCAGGGGCAACAAACCAACAATACAGGACTTGCAAGAGCGGCTGTTGGAGGGAAGATCTATTACGGGTCAAGGAAGCTAGGGGCGGTCCCCAGATCCCCGGGAGCCACCACAGAACTGAGCAGGAGAGTGAGTCATGGACAAAAGGGGCACCTTAATTTGAGCCGGGGTGCCTAGGAACGCTTGCTCCAAAAATGAAGAAAACAGACATATGAGACATGGAATTGGAGGCAGAATTCAATGGCAGTTTAATGAGAAGATGCAACTTCAAAGAAACCGCAGAATAGAGACATAAAGTACAAAAAACAGAATCCAGATAATCATACAGCTGTCATAATATTCTCTGTATCTCAATTAATGTACTGACAGAGAGAGAGAGAAAACACATCTATAAATGCATCATGAGAAACAAGTTACACCAAGGAAAATGTTACCTAGGAACACTCACGTTTACTCTTAGAGCAAGCATTCCTGCAATTACAATACAAAATCTTTTAAATGCAAAAGTAAAGAGAACAATGGTTAAACATAACATGACATTTCATATAGGTAAAATAGAATAAGATACTTCAAGCAAAGCAGAGCAAGACATTTTAAGCAAAGGAAGACAAGAGCTCCCAGCTCTTGGGGAAAACCTGCACTGCCTGTTAACCTACATACAGACGGCGAGGTAGTCCGTCGATATCTGTGGGTGCTCCCTTTTTATATCATTTTGTGGGCTCCTTTGCACGCTACATCTACCTACGTATGCTACCCAAAAGCTTCGACTGCAGATTTTACCAGACATTTCGTCATTTACCCACTTAATGCTGACAATGGACTGGGTGAAAAGGTCAGTCTCTCAGGCCAATCGCTTATCGTAAGTTCCATAGAGCAAGCAGAAAATAATGGGTATTGTACGGGAATTCAATATATTCATGTATAAAATCTCCTCAGTTCTCCTAACTTGACGCTCTGCGGTTGCCACTTCCTTAAAAGCGGGAAACCTGCCCAGGAAGCAAGTACCAGTCCAGGATGCAGCCTACTGTATGTCGACAGCTTCAGGGGGATGTTGAACTTTGATACCGAGCACGGAGCACTCGGGTAGGGTGGGGGCTACTAGTTTGGATCAGAAGGCCTCGCAGACCTGCCTTCAGACTGCCATACACTAAAATTGCAGAGCTATGGTCAATTTAACAAAGAGGCCTACATATTGAACAGAAGGGCCTACACAGGGGTTTTATGCTGGCTGAGTGGTAAGGATGTCTCAGGATAATTATATAGCAATACAGGACCCGCTGGTCAATTTAATACGGCCTACAAATGCAGCTGGCAGGGCAAGGACAAGGGTCTCATACTTCAGGTGTGGACAGAACGGGCCAGGGGCCCCCTGTGATACAAAATCTACCCTCCTTCAAGGCTGTGGCAATGTAATAGACCATTGTGGGCAGAAGGAAGAGGCAATGGTAGTACAACCATACATGCCAACAGACCCGATTCAGCCAGGAAACGTCCAATGTTTTTAAGCTCAAATGGGCTTTATTTGATCTGTCTCCTGTCTACAATATCCTCTTTTTCAATGTAACTCAAAGGGGAAAATCAATACCCCAGTTTTTTTTCAAAATCTCCCTCTTACCAAGTTCAAAATGTTCGCAAGTATGGTACATTGGATCATGGAAGGAAATGGGATAGGGACATGGACTTGGATAACAGAGGACAGGAGGGACATGGAGAGGTGCACCAAACTGACCCTGCAGGGCAGGCATCAGGGTTTGCAGCAGCACAATACACCACACAGGGCATGCAGGACGGGAGTGCAGCACAACAATCCATAGAAAGCAAGAGGGAGGGGACAGGACCATGCACATGGACAACAGAGAACAGAGGGGCAAGAGGCAATGGTAGCTAGCTGACCATAATGGACAGACAGGAGAGAAAGCTGCAGCATAACAGACCATAAAGGGCAGGAGGGACGGATCAGGGGCATTACAATGGAACAGACAAGCCAGGAGGGAGGGAGTAGGGCTGGGGGCAAGGGGGCAGGGCAGGAGCAGCAAGATAGCCATGGAGGTCAGGCAGGATGGGCACTAGAAGCAAGACACACCATGAAGAGCAACAGTGAGACTGTGATGGCATACACACAGACCATGGAGGGAAGGTGGGAGGGGGTCAGGGGCAGCTAACTGACCACACAGGGAAGGTGGGAGGGGCCATGGCAGCACAGAAGACCATGCATGGCAAGTGGGAGGGTTAGTGGCAGCACAATGGCTATGATGGGCAAGAAGGAGGGTGGAGGGGCATGCACAAAGGACAATGGAGGATAGAAGGGAGGGTCAGGACCTGTGCACAGACAAGAAAGTTCAGGGGAAGGGACCTCACAACAGACCACACGGGGCAGGCAGGAGGAGCAGTTGCAGCACAACAGACGAGGGAGGGCAGAAGGGTGTGGCAGTACAATGGACCATGTAGGACAGGAGGAAGAGGATAGGGGCATGGCATGTGGACAGGCAGGGTGGAGGTGGCAGGGACAGGTTACAGTCATCTGACAATGCTAGGCAGGTGGGAGGGGAGTGGCAGCTCAACAGAACACTCAGAGTAGATAGGAGTGGCAGGTCCATGGGACATGGTGGGCAAAAAGGATGGAGCAGGGGCATGCACAAAGACATCGGAGGGCAGGGGGAAGGAGAATAGGGGCAGCAAGCTAAGCACAGAGTTTAAGCAGGAGGTCAATGATGGGGCATAGAATTGGGCAATGGAGGGCAGGAGGACTGGACTGGTACATCATACTAAATTGAGGGCAGTGGCAGCACATCAGACCATGCATGGTAGGAGGGAGGAGGCTAGTCCATGGATTCACACAACAGAGGATAGGGAGGAAGGGGATGGGGCAGCAAGCTAACTGTTCAGAGAAGGCGGGTATTAGGAACTTTATTGTTTTTAAAACATTGTGTCTGTGCGAACTACTTAAAATATGAACAAGTATGCAGCATAATCTCACTTTTATTCAGGAAGAAGAGGACGTTTGTGACTGTGACTCCGGGCTCACTTGGCAGAAACACCCCCTGACCCTCCACCCCTATCGCAAAATGTAATGCCCGTGAAAAGGGTAGGTGAACGCAGTGTTATATAGAACATAGTCCTGAGAGCACGATTGAAAATGAAAACTAGATATAGTGTATGGTATAAACTATGCACCAAAAAGTGTGATATAAGATGAACCGGGCGTGAAATATAATTTGCAATACATTGTGCGCAATGACAGATTCATTGGAGAGCGCGAGATAGCACAGGCACTAGCGCGTGCTATGCGATATGCGCCTTGGAGTGTAATATGCACAGGGCAGTGTTGTGTAACCTAACTAGTCTCTAAAGTTGTAATATAAAATATGTGCTGGGGAGTGTAACGTTGCATATGCACTGTGACAAATATATGGATCCCAGATTGTAATATGTATGGCATAGCACTGTGCGTTATAACATAGGCATCGAGAAAGGCACGTTAGATGGGGCAATATAACCCGTGCGAAGACAAGTGTGGCATGACATATTCACGGGGTGGTGTTACAGTGCACATGGGCTAGAGAGTGTCATAGCATATGCACTAGCTAGTGGAATACAACACAGAGGTGTGTGGCACTCGGCAGGCAATGGTGGGTGTAACACAGCATTGGGCTCTGTCAGGAGCACGCTGTGACTCTCAAGTGATGTTCGTCCCCTTTCCAGAGAGTAAAATAAAAAGTATTACACATCCGGCAGTGGATGTGTGTTTTATTAACCGTGAGGGGGGTTTCTTGCATAGTTTTGGTCGAATTTTTGTCGAATCCCCTTTGAATGGCTTGGTGTGCATGTGTATTAAATGTGCCCGTCAATAGCTACCCATGTTTGTATAAATAAACGACAAGGGTGTCTACCAGGATTAGGCACGGTAGGGTATCAGACATGTCAGAGCTTCACTAGTGGTGTAAATACATTCCACGTGGATTCATTGCATGCATAGTCGCCTTTTAATGAATATCACGCAAATCGTCATGGTGATAGGTACGTACGGTTTGTCCAGCATGTCCTAGGTGTGTCTATAAATATATATTTTTTTAAAATAATAAAAAACAGTGGCCGGCCCTGGGGATTGGGGTCAAAAAAATATAATTAGGAGACTGGCCCTGGGGGATGGGGTCATCAGGGCCAATAAATTAGAATAAGAAGGGGAACCAAACAGCCCCCCTTCTTAAAAAACTAAAATAAATAAAAGACTGGCATCGTGCCGGAGGCCATGCCCCCTCCGTGCAGCACTCTGCAAACGCGCCCCCAACAGGCATCTCCAGTATGCGCCAGGGAGCTGCGCTGCAGCCAGGCGTTCTGAGGCCAAGCCCCTTTTTACACCTCTCTGCAACGCAGCTCTGTGGCGCTTACTGGAGGTACCTAGTGGTCTAGTTTGACCCTAGGGACCCTTAGGATTCAGGGGGACTCTCAACTTAGAACAGCCACAGGGCGCGTTTACACAGTGGTGAAGGGAGGGGACGGGGCCTGAGGTGACGTGTGCAAACACGCACTATGGCATGTTTTAAATTGGGGATATAATTTCCCTTCAATACTGAGGGCCCCTGGGGGCTAACTAGCCCACCAAGTGCTTCCAGTAAGCGCCACTGAGCTGCATTGCAGAGAGGTGGTCCAGGCCGTGCCACTTTTTACACCTCTCTGCAACGCAGCTCTGTGGCACTTACTGGAGGTACCTAGTGGGCTAGTTGGACCCTAGGGACCCTCAGGATTCAAATGAACTTAATCTCCCAACTAAAAATGGACACAGGGCGTGTTTACACAGTGGTGAAGGGAGGGGACGGGGCCTGAGTTAATGTGTGCAAAAACGCCCTGTGGCCTGTTTTAAGAGGTAGTTTTAATCCCCATGCCCTATTATACACTAGGGGCTTACAGAGGAGGTCATGCTAATCACAGGGGGACCCCAACGCATAATGTTCCCTAGTGTATGTAGGTGTTTTCACTGTATTCTAAGTGTCTTTTAACATAGCACTGGCTCTAGGACTGGTTAGTCAGACTCAGTTACCACCAGTATCCGTCTGAAAAAGTTGAGGGTACAGGATGATTTTGCAACAAGGCTTCTTTCTGCTCTTCTTTTTGTTCTTTCTGCACGTTATCCTTCTTCCTGCACTTATCTTCGTATTTGAGGACTTCTGTTGCTTCTTTCTGCACTTCTTTTGTTTATTTCTGTGCATTTTTTCTTCTTTCTTCACATGTCCTATCTCTGTAGGCATAGTTAGAAATTAGCATTTAAAAAACCTTTGAAATTCACTGAAAAAACCATGGGTTTCACACACGTTATAGTTAGGAATTAGCATTTAAAAAACCTTAGAAATTCAATGAAAAAACCAAAGGTTTCACACATGTTATAGTTAGCTGGACATTTCACTCGTAAAAAACCATTGAAATTCCCCCGTTATAGTTAGTTCAGCTAACTATAACTCGCGCGCCCGCAATGCACTACTGATGACGTCACATATTACATCACTCATGACATGGTCACTGACATCACTCATGACATCACTGATGACATCTCAAATGACATCACTGATGACATCACTGATGACATCATCCAGTGATTGTGTGTTTTTATGAAAATTATATATTTTTTATATTTATGTATATCTCAAGGTCAAAGGAAGAATAAATGGGTATATAAGTGTCTAAATGGATACTTTTTTTTGGAATTTTTTTTGTGTAACTGACTGTTTAAGTGTATCATAGTGAATACATGGCTTACTGAGTAATCTTTAAATATTTAAATATCTGTATCAGTTTCTTACTTTGTGTATAAGTGGCTGCATGGGTTGGTGAGTAGCTACATGAGTGTCTATTTAGGTTATTAGTTGGTTTTTTATCACTATGAGTGTCTGAGTTTCTGTATGGTTCGGTGGGGGGTATTACTTAGTGCATAGGTGCATGAATGAGTGACTCACTGTTTGTATGTGTTGAATACAGCATGTGTGCAGGACTGTATGGGTGGATGAGTGTGTGCATGGGTGTGTTAGTGAGTGAATGACTTGTCTCAATAGTGTCTTTATGAGTAACTACATATGTTTTAAACTAGTATATGTGACTATTGGTGTATATAAGTGAGTATATGTGAGAGTGAGAGATTGGAAGAGTTCCTGTATGAATAAGTATGTGTTTCTATAAGTGATTGTTTAAAAGAGTAAGTATATGTAAGTTTCTGTAGAAGTAAGTGTGGTGGTGTGTGTATAACTGTATATGCAAGTAAATGGATGATTGATTCTTTATTAGCATGAGTGACTATGTGTGTGAGTTACTCTATGGATGAGTGGCATTGTGTAACGGGATGTACAGGTGTATGAGTACATATGATGAGTGAGTACATGTATGAGTGACTGTAGAGGACTGTTGGTGAATTACTGTATGTGTATGTGGTTCTTAGAATTACTGAATAGGTTGTTGTAACTGATATTGATATGTTCATTATTTTGAACATTTTAGTTTCTATTTTTGAATGTGTGTTTCAATGGTTATATTAGGGGGAGAGGAGGTCTGCCACTCTATCACAAGGATGATGTCATCAGTGATGTCATCAGTGATGTCATTTGAGATGTCATCAGTGATGTCATGAGTGATGTCAGTGACCATGTCATGAGTGATGTAATATGTGACGTCATCAGTAGTGCATTGCGGGCGCGCGAGTTATAGTTAGCTGAACTAACTATAACGGGGGAATTTCAATGGTTTTTTACGAGTGAAATGTCCAGCTAACTATAACATGTGTGAAACCTTTGGTTTTTTCATTGAATTTCTAAGGTTTTTTAAATGCTAATTCCTAACTATAACGTGTGTGAAACCCATGGTTTTTTCAGTGAATATATATATATATATGCTCAAAATAAAATTAATTTATTTGACATTATTTTCTATGTGATAGAGTTTAAAATAACTGCCTCCATAATTAGGTCTCGCCTACACAGCACATGTGCGGTGCTGCGAGACATATTGTTTATAATTCAGTATGCTTACAACCCGCCCATATTATACCATTAGTTGTTTTCCTTGTAACTCTCATTTTCAATCTTTTGATTTCCTGTAGGCTTCCCTTCCTTTCTTGTGGTAGCTCCTCCCTGGAGCATGGACCAAGTAAAATAGTTCTTCCTCGTAATTATTCGTCTTTTTGCAACGCACTATGTTTTATTTTATAAGTGTTTCAGTATTATTCCTGGACGTGCAATTTGCTTTCCTACTTTTACACAGACAAACAGCTTCTTATTTATATTGCTTTCACCACATCTGCCATCTGTGTTTATGCTTTAGTTGTTTAAAAAACACAAGTGTACTAGTCTACGCCACTCTACTTTATGCTATGTGCTGCCAGTCAGCATAATTTTCTGGGTGCAGCCTAGTGGCATGCCAAATCTTGGGAGTACATCGGACCTTTGCCCTATGCACATATTTGTGTTGTACTTTAAACTTGACCCTGACTTCAAGAGGAAGACAATGGAGAGCTTTCAGAGCTGGTTTAATGTGTTTATATTCACATAAACGAGGGAACTTCCTGATTCTGCACTCTCTGGCCCTCATAACAAGTTAGCTGAGGTATTTAATACACATGATAAATAGTGAGGTATGAACCACATGTGGTAAATACCTCCTATTCTGACTTTTTAACTTGCAAATGAGAAATAACATGCAGAATCTGTTTTTAACCCCTTCAGTGCCACGCCCTTTCCCGGCCCTGTGCCGGGCGTTACATTAGCGGGCGGGGTTCATGACGAGATAGTCTCGTCATGGGCACAGCGCAACCGTGCTCCATGACCAGACTATCTCGTCATGGGCACAGAAGAGGTGAACAGACCAAATTCATCATGTTTTGCTTTTTTTGGGGCCTTTACACCTGATACATTTCAGCAGGTTTAACTGCTAGAATTCATCAGGGCAAAACTCTAATGGAGTGATAATTATCACACAACTATTAATTCCGACCCGTGTGCAAACGTGTTTGCACAGCGATTGGAATTTGGCCATGCACTTTAAATCAGGGCCATTGAAGTCATCTGATGAGCATTTATGAGAGACTGGTACCAGTACATAAAGTGCAGACGGTTAATCGTAAAAGCATCTGCAGGCTCTGTTATGAGTTATTGCCTTATATGCATGTGGTTCTTCAACATTTCTATTGATGGCTGCTTGAACAGGTTTACTCTAAGACCTCACTAGTTTCCAAAACCATACTTTTGGTTCCCTATTTCTTTTTTCCTTACAATCTTCAGACCTAAATCTAGCTTGAATCCTGGTCCGGCTGGTCCTCAGCAACACACATCGGTCAATCAATCTGGATTTGTATAGCGTAGCTGCTTCACCCGTGAGGGTCTCAAGGCGCTGTGCATGAGGACCCCAGGGGTTACCGACTCCCTAATTAAATCTACCTGTAACTGTGAACCTGCAACTTAGTCTGAAAAAAATCCACTGTTACCCTGGCTTCCTTTATGACATGTTTCAGCAAATCCATCAATCAACAGAGACATAAATCTAAGAAAAGTAAAAAGTCTCCATCTTCAATTAAGACCAACAGCCTTCTTTTTCACACTGCTCTGCTTATTCCCGAGTAAACATGCCCCCCATGTAATAGTTTACCACTCTCCAACTCAGGGCTCTCCAGTTTTTAATTTTCTCTTAACAACCTTCAAAGTTTTTATCTCTTCCACAGCTCCCAAGGTTTCAGATTACCTAAGTGTGACATTTTCATAATTTCAGTGTATTTATGAGTGACATTCAACAACTATGAGTGACACTTTCTTGCGAGCAAAATCAAGCAATGAAGACGAGGGAAACATATAAATATCAGAAATTGCACCTATTTGAACAAAGAGAAACTCTAAGATAATCTTGAAACTGCTGCAAAACACCAGAAATGAAAGGGCACTAACTTCGCAGGAGGGCCTTGACGTGATAAATGGACTCCAAATAGCCGGTTTATTGAAGTAAATAGGCTTGGGAAGAATACACCACAGCTGCAGACTCCGGATCCCAACTATGGTCTCTTGGGCGTCTCTACTGATTATGAAGAGCAAAGCCTGTAATCTCAAGAGTGTGGAAAGAGATGTCAATATGGGTTACTTGCACTGACCCACCTAACTGTTTGCTGTCACATTTAAAGCTTCTTTTGTGGCACTCCTGTCCGTGTTTGTGTTCTCTAGAATTCAAGAACTGCTGCACGGTACACCACCAGCAGCAGTGACAAATCACTCACAGGTCAAGTTCCACACAAAGGAGGAGAACGTAGAGACAGGAAGAGGAAATAAACTGGAAAGAGACAGCGGGAAATAAAAGAATGAGCACAGCAAGGAATAGCAGAAAAATATAATGAAGTATATGAAATGAGTGTAGGAAAGGGCAGAACTTGAAAAAGGTAGCACATAAAAAGAGAAAGGGCAAAACAGCAAGACAATGACATATTATTAAATACACCAAGGCTGAGAGATGACAAAAATGATGGCTAAGGAAAAACCAAGGGAAAAGAGCTAGAGAACAGAAAATAATGGCGAAATGTAAAGAGCAAAAAGAGAAGCAAATCACATACAATAAAAAGACATGATATGAGAGATTATAGCTATAAATTAACCACGTATAAAAGAGAGAAAAGGGAAAAATAATGAACATAGCAAGTGAAAAAATATTATAAATCAATGTTGCAGATTAAAATGTGAGTGGGATACCACAAGCCATTCCGTTTCGTAACTTTATTTGGGTGAAACGTATCCATAAAAGACAAATTGTGTACTCAATAAAAACACACAGAAACACCCCAGTTAAGAGAGCATAAAATGATAAGACTTACATAATTATTAAAATACAATCATACAGTGTTCATCAAGTTACAGGATTGGATAGCAGTTTTCAAAAAAGCCCCAGTGCAAATATTTAATTCATCATTGTCCAATTCAAGAAGACTTCTATACGCTTCTCTATAATCAACATAAAAACATTTCTTAAAAAAGGGGAGTAAAAATAACTTTGTATATTGCACATAACACACACACAAAAATAGAAAATGTAATAAAGATTGGCCCGAGCGTCCGTCGCGTGGGCAGGGAGAGGAATCAAGATTAGCGCAAAAACCCAGAGGAAGGCACAATAAGTACTTATTTGTACCTGCCCTAAGGTGAAAAAGGAGGCTACGTTCCCAGCTGTTCAAGGGTTTGGTCAAATACCCAACTAATGAGTGATCATTCTCAATGTTTAAGAATAAGGTCACGCTTGATTTGCTGGCATCTTTGGTCACTCTATCTTCTTCTTTAAAAAAAAAACAGTTTAAAGAATTTTATTTGCAAGTAATTAATCACAATAAAATACAAAACAAGATAAAATCGTAGATATAAGTGAATGAAATAAGAAAGTATGGAAGGGAGAAAGGATGGGAGATAAAGAGACAATTATCAAAGTCCAAAAAGTCCTTATAAACACAGTTCAAAGAAATAACATCAAAGCTGAGCATAAAAAATACAAAGAAAAAACAATGGTTGATATGTTACACTGGGTATATAATAAGTAATAACATCATGGAGGTTTAGGCACTTCCTCAATACCAGGATTGTGAGGGGAGGCAGTCATGGCAGAGGTATCTTGGAAAGTAGTTATAGGGTGTCACGTTTAATTGCAAGGAAAATGGGAGAAAGATATGCCCTGTCTAATCTTTGGTTGTAACAGACTGCATACCACCAAGCTCTATAAGATATATTAGCAGAGGTTTTCCATTCCCGTGTGACTTGTTGAAAGGCAATGGCCAGGAGAAGATCTATTATGGAAAAATTAGTGGTCATGAAGTCCCAATCTTCAGAGACAGCGCCTAAGAAAATGTTAGTAAATGTAAGGGGGACGTGTGTATGAAAAATCTCATTTATTTGTTGCCAAACTGAGTCCAAAAAAGAAAAACATTGTGACAATCAAATAACATGTGTCGTAAGTCAGCATGATCAGAAGAACAAGACCAACAGGAAGGGGGAAGAGAGTGATTGATTTTGTTTAATGAAACTGGAGTAAAAAGAAGTCTATTATATAT
Organism: Triturus cristatus; assembly: GCF_964204655.1. Taxonomy (NCBI): domain Eukaryota; kingdom Metazoa; phylum Chordata; class Amphibia; order Caudata; family Salamandridae; genus Triturus; species Triturus cristatus. The sequence continues at coordinate 356,768,266 of NC_140594.1, forward strand.
ATAAAATAATGTTTGGGTGGTATTGGCTGCTCTGGAAGATCGTCGTACTATAAGCCAAATCTTGTTCCAAATATGAATAGGGAAAGTAGAATGGAGGTCGGCTTCCCAGAGTAATTCCATTTCTGTTTTCTCTCTAGTAGAGGGATGAGGATTAGTTGGGAGGCTGAGGGAGTGGATTCCAAAAGTGCAGGTATATTAGAAGGGGGAGTAGAAGAGGCATGGGAAGGCAGAAGAGAATTATAAGTAGTTTGAATCATTGAGATTAAAGAATAAAATTTGGATTCCCAAGAAGAGGGTAGCGAGAATTTTGTTTGAGCCGGGACAAACGAGATGTCATCTTGAAGAAGTTGAGAAACCCAGTGAAGGCCCTTTGCATGCCAATCTTTCCAGAAGAGAGTCTTATTATGAAGTCGCATATGACGATTGTAGCAAATAGAAGAATTAAGAAATTGATCTAGGGGGGAATTATAAGAGATGAAAATAGGGTGGAAAATTTTAGAAACATTGTTGAAAATAGGGAGGAACAAGGATAAGGGTCGACATGTAAAAGATAAGAATTCTCTAAAAGAAAACGGATGGAGAAAGGATTTTTCAACAGAGACCCATAAAGGTAAATCAGAAAGATCACCGTCTTGTAAAAGGAGGGCAGATTGTTTGACAGAAAAAGCAGTATGATAAGAGTGAAGGTCTGGAAAATTGACCACCCCCCCCCCCCTCAAAATATTAGGCCGTTTGAGTTTCTGAAGAGATATATGTGTTTTTTTATTATTCCACAAAGTGTTTTAGAAAATAGAGTAAATTCATTAATATTGAAAAAGAGGAATGTTTATAGGGAGATTGGAGTTATAAAAGAGGAACCAACATCATTTTTATCACATCCAAGCGGTCCCACCAAGACAAGAACAAAGGATTCCATCTGGAAGTAAGGTTTTTCAAAGTTAATTGCAATTCTTTTAAGTTTATGGATACAGTTCCTTTAATAGTGGGTGTGAACCATAAGCCAAGATATTTAATTTTGTGAGATATCCAACTAAAATTGGACGAGAGATAGTCAGTGTCGCAGTCCAACGTCCTCAGGGTCGCACGATGCTGTAAGGGGTCCACCTCCCGATAGCCCCTTGGTCTGGTATGTATATGACAGACACAAAAGGGTGATCAGGCGAGGGAAGGAAAGGAAGGGGACTGCGGGGAGGGAGATCTGAAAGAAAAAGCACAAGGCAATATGGTTAGGACAACCCCTAGATTCCCGTACTCAATGTTTCCCCTATTTTCCCCTGCTGTACCTGTAAAGGAAAGAAAGCACTCCTGACTGGGAGACCTGGAGAGCCGAGGAACAAAGCAGTTCGTGACCACAATTCCTGAACCTCGGGTATAACAGGGGGTGGGGAAGGACGTATGTCAGAAGTCCTCTCCGCCCCTGTTGGATACAAATAAACAATTGAGGTGCAGCGAAGCTTAAGCCCTGTTCGGTGCCTGCAGCTCCTTCACCGTCTTCTGTACAAACTTAGAACGCTACTCCCATACTCCTGGGATAGCGTGAACTAAAGAGAACCCCCAGCGGGTGGGCCTATTCTCGTTCTCCGAGAAGGTTTCCCTCTGACAGGAGGTAAAATAGGAAAGGCTCCAATCCTTGGAGTTGCTGGGATGCAATTACCAAAAACACAGTGCAATGTCTCACCGCTCGGGCGATCCCGCAATGCCTTGGAAAGGCGTCCAACGGAACCGCAGCGGTTCTATTTCACCCTCGGATTTTTATCACGGACCACACGCACAATAGTGCGCGACAAAGGCAGCGGGAAGTCAAGGCTGGTGCGAAGCACCCCTACCAGAACGCCACTATCGTCCGCACTCGATCTCGTCCGCACTCGAACCTGGAAATCCAAAATAACCGGCACCCGCTTGATGCCGGAAGTTCCTTTTCATCGTCTTCGCGCCGTGCGCGATGACGTCGGAGCGTCATCTCGCAAAGCGCGCTGGGATATGTAGTTCCTTACGCCCGTCTCCTACGGGCATGTCTTCCTCGGGCTGTCAGTGCTCTACGGTGAGCCACAACAGTACATCCCTCCCCCGAAGAGCACTGACATAAACACGCTTTCGTGGGATGTTTCTTGTGGAACAGGGCAACGAGTTTAGGAGCGTGGACCTGGGAGGCAGGTTCCCAAGAATTTTCCTCCTCCCCGTAACCCTCCCACGCAAGGAGGTACCACAGCCTGTTGCGGTAAATCTTGGAGTCCAACACCCCCCTCACCTCGTACTCTGCCTCGCTTTGTACCACCACTGGGGCAGGCTTTCGATCGGGCCCTACCCGTGCGGGCTTCACTAGGGATACATGAAATGCAGGATGGATGCGTAACGAGGAAGGTAGGGATAGCTTCACTACCACAGGGTTTACCAATTGAAGCACCCGATAAGGACCGATGAATTTGGGATTGAAAATGCTGAAGCGTTTAAAACGTATGTGTCTTGTGGACAACCACACGTAGTCACCTACTTTATAGACAGGCCCTGACCTTCTGTGCTTGTCCGCGGATGCCTTGTAGTTGCGCTTCGCAGCCCTTAGATTGCTTTTTGCTACTAGTAAGTTTGCCTGTATGCGTTCTATCCTACTCTGCGCCTCGGGGACCTTGGTAACCTGCGCTGGATTCAGGAAAGGGGAAAACCAAGGATGGAACCCATAAGAGCAATAAAAAGGTGTAAGTTTGGTGGACGTGTGCGTAGCGCTGTTATATGCTACCTCCGCCAACCATAGGAAATCCACCCACTCGTTGTCAGAAGCGTTGGAGTAACACCGAAGGTATTGCTTAAGGGTTTGGTTAACCCGCTCTGTCTGCCCATCCGTCTGGGGGTGGAAGCTGGTGGATATGTTGGATTCGATTCCCAAGGCTGAACACCAGGCCTTCCAGAAATGAGCAGTGAACTGGCCGCCTCTATCGGAAATAATCTTTCTAGGCAATCCGTGTAAGCGCACCACGTTCTCCAAGAGCAAATGCGCCAACTGGCCTGACGAGGGCAGAGCTTTACAGGCGACGAAGTGCGCCATCTTCGTTAAATAATCCACCACCACCGTGACCACTGTGCATCCCTTATCACGCGGCATACCCACAATAAAGTCTACCGAGATGTTCTCCCAAGGGAGGTCAGGTGTGGGAAGAGGTTGCAATAAACCTGCTTGTTTGGTATGGGAAGCCTTCATTTGATTGCAAACCCCGCAGTCCTGGACCCATGTGATCACATCCTTCCGAACCGACGGCCACCAGAACTGTCTCAGGATTCTGTCAAGTGTTTTTTCCCTGCCGTTGTGACCTGCACAGGGCAGTTGATGGCACCATTTGAACGCTTGTAGCCGTAAGGATCTGATGGGCAGGAGCAGTTGTTTTCCTCTTATCGGTAGCCCCTGTACTAGTTTCCAATCAGGATTGTCTTTCAGCCAGTTCTTCCACTTTGGTGTCCGCACGTTCTGTGATACGCTCTTTAAGAATGGATCCATGCAAGTCGCCCCAATTACGTGTTCTGGGCGGATTATGGCTCCTGTAGTAGCAGCCGGGGTGATGTCTTGGGATGCTTGCCGGGATAAAGCGTCTGCTTTCTTGTTATCCTTTCCGGGTCTGTAAGTGACAAGAAAGTTGTACCCTGCGAAAAAGAGTGTCCACCTCATTTGACGGGGTGTGAGGTGTCTGATTGCAGTCATAAGCTGTAAATTTCTATGGTCCGTGTAGACCGTAACTACATGTCGGGCGCCCATCAAGTGATGCCTCCATTCACTGAAGGCATTCTTGATGGCTAGCAGCTCCTTTTCTGCAATATTGTAGTTGCATTCAGCGGGGTTCAGTTTTCTGGACATGTAGGCCACCGGATGTAAATGTCCTGTCTCGCAATGTCTTTGTGACAAGACTGCTCCCACCGCGGAGTCGGAAGCGTCCGCTTCCACAATGAAGGGGTATTCCGGGTGTGCATGAGCCAATACCGGGGCTGTCGAAAAGGCTTCCTTTAGCTCTTCGAATCCTTTTTGGGCTTTTTCAGTCCACTGAAACGTCGACTGTTTACGCAGCAGTTGCGTGAGAGGGCTGGCCACTTCTGAAAAGCGGTCGATGAAACGACGATAAAAATTTGCAAACCCCAGGAAACACTGCACATCCCTAAGGTTACGTGGGGTTGGCCATTCTTTTACGGCCATTACCTTTCTTTCCGACATTTCCTGACCCCAAGGGGTGAGGTTTACTCCTAGGAATTCTACCGATGATACCCCAAATTCACATTTACTGATCTTGCAGAAGAGGTGATGTCGTCGCAGGGTTTGCAGAATGGTCTTGACATGTTGTGGATGATCTTTGGTGTCCGTAGAGTAGATTAGGATGTCGTCTATATATACGACGACGAAGCGGTCAAGGTGTTCACGAAGGACATCATTTAAGAAGAACTGAAACGCCGCTGGGGCGTTACACAGCCCAAACGGCATAACCAAATATTCGTAGAGACCGAAGCGCGTTTTAAATGCGGTCTTCCACTCGTCTCCTCTCCTCATACGGACCAGATGGTAGGCCCCCTTTAGGTCAAGACGTGTGTATATCACTGCCTCTTTGACCTGCTCCAGCAAGACGTTGATTAATGGAAGGGGATACCGGTTCTTCACCGTAACGGCGTTCAAGGCCCTGAAATCCACACACGCGCGCAGCTCGCCGTTCGCCTTAGGGATAAAAAAGAGAGGCGATGCAGCGGGAGATTTCGACACTCGTATAAAGCCCAAGCTCAAGTATTTATCCAAATACTCCCTGAGGTGTTTATTTTCGGGCTCCGTTAGGGCATATACGCGTCCAGCTGGAATGACCGCGCCGGGGATCAGGTCGATTTGACAGTCGTATGACCGATGCGGTGGTAAGACTTCTGCCTTGTCCTCATTAAAGACGTCCTCGTATTCCTGGTATGCGTCTGGTAAGGTGACTGCGTGTTCTACTGCAGTCGCGACTTGATAGCAGATAGCTAATGATGAGGCTGGGTTCTTGGGTGAGCCATTGCAATTAGCCAAGCAGTAGCCTGAGGTATAAAATATGGTCTTCTCCTGCCAATTGATGAGAGGGTTGTGGAGACGCAGCCAAGGCAACCCCAGGATTAATCCATAATGGGGTGCCGGTATGACATTGAAGGAAAGAAGTTCCTGATGCTCAGTCCCCTGTCTCATCGTTAATGGCTCGGTATGATATCTCACCGGACCGGACTCCAACATCTTCCCATCTACGGCGAACACCATTTCAGGCTTGTCTTTCTCTTGCAAGGTGATCCCTAGCCTTACCACCTGGGCTTGATCCATAAAACACCCCGTGGCCCCCGAATCCACCAATGCACTAACCGGAATCCACTCCTCTTCCACCAGGATGTGTACTTCGACATAGAAGTGGTTTTTGTTGTGGAGGGGTAAATCCTCCAAAGAAGGGATGTACATTGCGCTCAAAGGACTCCCTTCCTCCTCCTTTAAGCAGAGTCGTTTCCCGCAGTAGAGCTGTTTGTGCGAGTTACCGCGGTCTTTTGTTCTGGACGGGGGACCTTCGGCCTTAGGCTGCATTCTCGTATAAAATGACCCTTTCGACCACAGTACAGGCACAGCCCTCGCTTCCTCCGGTAGTCTCTTTCTTCCGCCGATAGCGGGGAACGAACAGCGCCTATTTCCATGGGCTCTGTCTTGTTCTGTACCCCGGAGTTCGTAGATCGAGAGTATTCCACGCTTGGCACGGGTTTCTCCCTCTTTCGGTGCTCCCCTTTACGTTCGCTCATGCGATGGTCCAGCCTTAGGACCAAACTAATGAGATCTTCACAGGAGGAGGGTTGCGGGTCGATCTGAGCCAACACATCTTTCATGTCTTCACTCAGACCCTGGTGGAAGATTGCCGCATGTTTCCCTTCAGGCCACTCAGTTTCCGTAATCAGCCTCCTAAAATCGTTGAGATAGGAGATGACGTCCCGATGGCCCTGACGCAACTCCAGGAGATCTCTGTCGGCTGAGAGCGTGGCCGCTCGTCGATTAAAGGTCTTCTCAAATTCTATCAAAAAGGCGTTCCAATCATACAAGATATGATCGTCTCTTCTCACCAATGGAACGGCCCATTGTGCAGCGTCCCCGGATAAATAGGAGAGCAAGAAGGCGACTTTCGAATGGTTGGTGTTAAATGCCTGGGCCTTACAGGTGAAGTGTAGCATTACCTGTGTGAGAAAGACCTGTAATTTCCCGCTATCCCCATTAGATCTTTCAGGAGTGGCTAACGGAACAGGCGTGGGGATTTCTACCACCACCGGAGCAGCGGGGATAGCGCGGGGGGTGCCAGCGTCAAAGGGGTTACGCTCCAAGCGGTCTACCTGCGCCTGTAGTGTGGCAGTTTCTGTTCTAGAGGTGACTACCTCGGCCTGTAACAGGGCCAAAGCAGCCAATACGTCCTCTAAGGTGGCCATCCCACCGTGCGACTGGGAGGACTGCTATTCGTGGGCCGGTTATTTTGTCGCAGTCCAACGTCCTCAGGGTCGCACGATGCTGTAAGGGGTCCACCTCCCGATAGCCCCTTGGTCTGGTATGTATATGACAGACACAAAAGGGTGATCAGGCGAGGGAAGGAAAGGAAGGGGACTGCGGGGAGGGAGATCTGAAAGAAAAAGCACAAGGCAATATGGTTAGGACAACCCCTAGATTCCCGTACTCAATGTTTCCCCTATTTTCCCCTGCTGTACCTGTAAAGGAAAGAAAGCACTCCTGACTGGGAGACCTGGAGAGCCGAGGAACAAAGCAGTTCGTGACCACAATTCCTGAACCTCGGGTATAACAGGGGGTGGGGAAGGACGTATGTCAGAAGTCCTCTCCGCCCCTGTTGGATACAAATAAACAATTGAGGTGCAGCGAAGCTTAAGCCCTGTTCGGTGCCTGCAGCTCCTTCACCGTCTTCTGTACAAACTTAGAACGCTACTCCCATACTCCTGGGATAGCGTGAACTAAAGAGAACCCCCAGCGGGTGGGCCTATTCTCGTTCTCCGAGAAGGTTTCCCTCTGACAGGAGGAAAAATAGGAAAGGCTCCAATCCTTGGAGTTGCTGGGATGCAATTACCAAAAACACAGTGCAATGTCTCACCGCTCGGGCGATCCCGCAATGCCTTGGAAAGGCGTCCAACGGAACCGCAGCGGTTCTATTTCACCCTCGGATTTTTATCACGGACCACACGCACAATAGTGCGCGACAAAGGCAGCGGGAAGTCAAGGCTGGTGCGAAGCACCCCTACCAGAACGCCACTATCGTCCGCACTCGATCTCGTCCGCACTCGAACCTGGAAATCCAAAATAACCGGCACCCGCTTGATGCCGGAAGTTCCTTTTCATCGTCTTCGCGCCGTGCGCGATGACGTCGGAGCGTCATCTCGCAAAGTGCGCTGGGATATGTAGTTCCTTACGCCCGTCTCCTACGGGCATGTCTTCCTCGGGCTGTCAGTGCTCTACGGTGAGCCACAACAGTCAGCATGGAAACATAATTTATTTAAGGGGAGAATTTCACATTTGTCAGAGTTTAATTTGTATCCTGAAACGGAAGCAAAGAGCTGCACCTCCGTTAGGAAGGCAGGAAGAGAAACCTGAGGGTGTGAAAGAAAGAGCAAAATATCGGCAGCATAAACAGAAGCTTTTAGATAGTTCTCCCCGTATTTAAAGCCAGAGATTTGAGAATATGTGCAGATCTTCATCAGAAACGGTTCAAGACCAAGACTAAAGAGAAGAGGAGAAAGAGAACATCCTTGTCTAACACCACGATACAGGGAAAAGGAAGGAGATAAAAGACCATTAACTAAAATAGAAGACATGGGGTACGAATATAAAAGAGAACCATAATTAATAAAAGGTTTGCCAAAACCAAACCAAGAAAGAGTAGAGAAAATGAAGGGCCAAATAACTCTATCAAATGCTTTTTCAATATCTAAGGAGATAGCAGCTAAAGAATGTTTATAGGATTTGGACTTACTAAGGACATTAAAAAATAATCTAATATTGTCGAAAATATGGTGACCCTTGATAAAACCACGTTGTTCTCCACCAATTAATTGAGGTAATAGGGATTCCAATCGAAGGGCTAAAATGTTCACTCTATCTTCTTGATAGCTCTTTTATAAGGCTGCTTGTACCTCCTTTTTGCTTACTGTGTCCAAATCCTCAGGTTTATCAAAGGTATATCCGTAGCCAACCCTACACAAACTGGTTCTCACCCCAGCTAGCCATGGGATGTTCATACCTTTATCGCAATTAAGGCAGTCCAGTATGATGTATTTTTTAAGATACGCCGCCTTATGTTTCCATTTAGCAAGCCAAAACAGTGCAGGGCGTGCTCTAATATAATCTTCGACTTAGTGTAGATTTAATTTAGTATGACACACATATTGGGGCGAGGAAATCAGGGGCGGTAGAATTTTACGATAGAACCTGTTTTCTTCGTTATGAATGTTATGACAATTGGAGATGCCCCAAACCTCAGAGAACACACGTAAGTTTGATGCAAATATTGGAGACTGCTGTAGGCTCTAGGTCACCAGTACCTGGACAGATAGTTCACTGGAGGTTATATATGGGCGATAGATTTCTACATCTTGAGAATCACCTGTTCTAATACCAGCCAGAGTGTTCAGTGGAGTACTTCCGACAGGAATTTTTGTGCAACTCTGTGATGCAAGGCTGTAGGGCCTACAAATCACAGGTTTTAATACCAACCAGAGTGTTCAGTGGGGTAATTCCCCTATGGCTGCTGTGTTTGTGCAACTTTGGACCGCAGGACTAAAAAGCCTACAAAACACAGGTTATAATCCCAACTAGAGTGCTCAGTGGGGTAATCTACCTAGGGCAGGTATTTGTGAATAACTCTGAGTCCAATGACAGTGAGAGAGATCAAACTCTGTCCAGACTAATCCTCAACCCTGCTCCACATCCTGCTCACAGTGGGATGTTCTGTCAATCTTGCGTTCCGTGCCTGACACATGGATTCAGACTGGACTCCACTACAACCCACAACAGAATCCTGCCACTTCTCCTCATTCAGGGTTGAGGTTTAAAGATGCTGACACGTTCAGGCATGTGCCAGCGCTGCTGCTTGTCGTGTTCTGGTCCCCAAAAAGGCACAGATCCGAATGCAGATTTGTATTATTCTCCCTTATCCTTACACATTTGTTTACAATGGCAAGAAGTCATCTCTACCTGCTTTGTGAACAAGCATAACCGTGAGCTAAAGTGCTTAGCTAAGCCCGGGCCAGACTCCAGTATCCACAGAAGTGTAACCCCCAAAGCCAACAGAAGTGTTACTCCTACGACCGACCTAAAGCTTCTGTGTCAAACACCGACAAACAGATGCGCTTTAAACAGCAGGACAAAGCTCAGCCTGTGACACTTGCAGCAGCGGCTAGGTTATCTCTGTTAAAATGCACTGCCAGACTCAGCCGCCACGGCGGAGTGGGTTGTGAAAATGGATCCTCCACTTTAAGGAGCTGAACTCATATTTTCCAGACTGCAATGGATGCAGACCTCTAGCTGTAACTATAGACTGAGGCACTCCTAAAAGTAAATTAAATTAGAAAGCCAAGGAGATTAGTACAGTGAGTGGCACTCACTCTGTGTCACTGATCACCGTGACAGTACTGGGCAGGGCCAATTGCGCCGGCTTCCCCCGGCACTGTCCCGGCCGGTTCAGGGCAGGCAGCACCTCAGTCCAGGACACACTCTAACTCGCGAAGCATTGATTCATCAAAGCTGCACTGGACTAGCGAAGGGTGGCCAGGCTGCTGAGTTACACACCACCACTTTCTGGAGGTGGCCACGGTCCCATTAATGATTACACCAGGCCATGCTGTGCTACCTGCAGTGGGGTCCTGGCTCACGCCCGCTGCCAAAAACAACTTAAACTGTACTGTGTTCATGCCGTGTGATAGTACAAATTAAAGTATGACCCTGAAGACCCTTGTGATGTGATGTTATAAGTGAAATTTAAATATTGTTGCCACTGCCAGCCACGAGCCGTGCCAGCCCCAAAGCCTGACGCGCAGCCAGCTAAGAGCTTTGCGCAGTCAGTGTATGTGCTAAATAGCAGCGCTCCGGCAGAGAGTTAAGGTGCTATAAATCAAATGTGTGACAATGCATTTTAGTGCTGTGGTGCGAACCACCACACTGAAATGCGTTAGTCTAACGCTTGATGCGTGGCACTTGGCAGGGCTGCTCTTCTTTGGTAAATCTGATGTGTCTTTTGTGTGGCCATGTTAGTTTCTTGTGTTTTTTATAGTGCACACTCGTTAACATTATTCCTTCCAAGCAATTTTGAAACATGTATTTGGTATACTTATGGTTAGAGTCGTAGGTGGTTTGCATATAGCTTTGTTTGCTGTAAGGTCTGCATTATCATGACCTGTGATTTGGGTAACATTGTCCATATTTATACAGGCCGAAATACGTATTTGTGTTTTTGTGTAGAATAGCACAATGGACCTATATTTCAGTTTGTTTTCTTGGCTTCTTGGTTTTTAGGTCTCGACAAAGCCAGCGCGCATGCGCTGCTCTGTGAGGCTTATAGTAAGGACTTCCATCTCACACATCTTTTCCTCATGTTGTTTTTTTTCCCGGCCATGCATTTGAATGGCCATTTGCGTAAGGCTTCCACAAAAGAAAGCATGCAAATGTCAAAGGCTCGGGTATGTCCCACCTTATCTTTAATTGTTCCCTCCCATAGCCTATGTGTCTCGGGAGTGAGCGCAGTCATCAGCGGCGCGCAGTGTGCCAGCTGGTCGGCAGGCTGCATTCCAGTATCAGGTTACTTGTTTCTGTTGCCATGCATCGGTCAGACCCAGTAGGTGCAGACATTTTTTCGATGCTTTTTCCTGAAACGTGGATTTTTTTCCCTACTCCAATATTTCTGGAAACCTATTAAGATAATTATCCTGCTTGGATGGATACTAGAACCTTTTAGCTCGATGGTACCTGGTAAAGAAGGTTTTGGAACCGCAGCTTTAGAGGTTTAGCTCGCTCACTTTTTTTTTTTCATGGTCTTATACCTGTTTGGCACTGCACCGTGCGGTAACCCTTCGTCGCCAACCAGCCCGCACAGCTCCTTCAGGCCCGTGTGGAAGGTTCCATACATCTGGTATTGGTCCGTCAAAAGCTGTTTTTCAGACGGGCTTGATGCCGGGATCACGGAAGTGCTATAAACAGCTCTGCCTTTGAACTAAGATATGAGTGACCTGACCATAGGATGCTGTGAGACCCGCCGCAGAGGTGACTGGCTTTCCTAGCCTCCATTTCGCACTCCTTACAGCCCTGTGAGGAAGGAAGCAAAGCAGACAGACTTCCATCAATGTCGCACAACTCATCAACTATTGGATTAGCTCAATGTCAGTGTTTATGGCAAATTCGCTTTGTCACGAAAGCCTGCAGATCTCCCTACAGTGACTGGTGACTTTATGATAACGGGCACCCACGTGACCAGCCGCCGGGCCTGGCTCCGTCCTTCCTTTTAATCTTTTCGAACTTCAGTAGCCATCTTGCTGCTGCAACCCTTCAAAACCATTGCATGGCTCTCAAGTTACCATCTGTTGCATACTTGTCAACATTCTCCGGCCCAAATTCAATCGCTGATCATTAGGTTCCAAGGTCTGCCGCTCACCCACTGGACCAAATCTGAACCATATATTGTTTCTTTGAGATTTTAGCCTCAGCCTTTTTTTGTACATTAAACCTTTGTGTCTCAGATCCTATGCTTGCTGACTGACGCTGCATCTAACGATGCGCAACATTATGCGTAAATGTTTGACCTCATGGCTAAACACTTGTAAGGTCCTAAAGGTGAAACCTATTGGCTATGCCAATGCTTGTTTAATGGTGGTGGCTCTTCGTGTCCCTTTGTTACTCCATGTGCATTCTTAGTTGCGGCTTGACAGTGTATCTCTCTGAAAAACTATTGTTACCAATGCTTTAAAATATAGATTAATTGAACTTTGGCTCTACCCAAGGGAGAATTTATCTTTCATCTAATTCTATTTTCAATGGTTGGTGTGTCAATCCACCTCTATTGGGTGCTTGTGCTGCAATGCATGAGGACTTATAGTACATCTCAAAAGTAATCTGAATCATCACACTTTGGGGCATATCAACAACAACCGGCGATAATTATCGCTAAGCGCACTTAGCGCTAGGATAATTATCGCCGGCTAGCGTGGATTTTTATCGCTGAGATAGCGTGCTATTAGCAACGCTTATCTCAATAGCGATAAAAATCCTCACGCTAAGTGGCTAACGTGAGATTATCGCTGGAAACCCAGCGATAATCTCACATTAGATTGTTGATAGGGACAGACAAACTTAGCCATGATATCCTCCTTCCATAGGATATCATGGCTATGTCAGAAAAATACCAGACGTAAAAAAGCAGCGTTAACCGAGGTTAGCGCTGCTTTTTTTTGTCTCTAACAGGGTTAGCGATATTCTTGATAATAGGAGAAATGTCGCTTAGCGACATTTCTCCTATTATTTTACTCTGGAACGCCTCCTTTGCATCTCATTAGAGATGCAAGGGGAAGCGTAGAGTAAAAGGGTGCTAACATGCCAATTTGCATGTTAGCACTCTGTTGTTGATAGGGTGCTAGTTTTACCTCTGCTTTTTTGGCTTTTAATGCCAAAAAAGCAGAGATAAAGCCCTTGTTGATATGCCCCATAGTTCTTTATCACGTAGATGAATTACATACAGAAGCAATCTTTTTTTTCCCGCTTGAGCATGCCTTTGGCTTTGCGATGCTTGTTTTGTTTCATCTTAACAGGTGACACCTGTTAACCACTGGTACCTTCCCTTGAAATTCTTGATTTCCTCATGCACCCTTGCTTACATTTCCCTGCTGACACCTGCTGAGGTGGATACTGCCACAAAAATATACAGGTGGTAAAGTGGTTGATGGGGTAGGTATACAGTGCAGTCTATATGTGCCTCAATATCTATAGACACATTTGAAAAATCTTTCTTGCCTTATGGGCAGTAATAAAATAAAAACCTATGGCTTGGTACTCGTAAAGCGCAAACTAATCACCCGTAAGTGTCTCAAGGCGGTGGCAGCCGTCTGGGAGATTAAGGGGCATATCAACAACAACCGGCGATAATTATCGCTAAGCGCACTTAGTGCTAGGATAATTATCGCCGGCTAGCGTTGATTTTTATCGCTGAGATAGCGTGCTATTAGCAACGCTTATCTCAATAGCGATAAAAATCCTCACGCTAAGTGGCTAACGTGAGATTATCGCTGGAAACCCAGCGATAATCTCACGTTAGCTTGTTGATAGGGACAGACAAACTTAGCCATGATATTCTCCTTTCATAGGATATCATGGCTAAGTCAGAAAAATACCAGACGTAAAAAAGCAGCGTTAACCGCGGTTAGCACTGCTTTTTTTGTCTCTAACAGGGTTAGCGATATTCTTGATAATAGGAGAAATGTCGCTTAGCGACATTTCTCCTATTATTTTACTCTGGAACGCCCCCTTTGCATCTCATTAGAGATGCAAGGGGAAGCGTAGAGTAAAAGGGTGCTAACATGCAAATCTGCATGTTAGCACCCTGTTGTTGATAGGGTGCTAGTTTTATCTCTGCTTTTTTGGCTTTTAAAGCCAAAAAAGCAGAGATAAAGCCCTTGTTGATATGCCCCTAAGTGAGCTATTGTCCGGAGTCACATGATGCGGAGTTTATCTGCCTCCGGCACTGGGATTGAACCAGGAGCCCTGCGCTCCGGAGTCGGCTGCCCTGGCTGCTGCACCATACCTCTCCCCTTGTGAGGTTTATGTCCTGAACATAAAGGTTCTGTGATCCAACAAGATGGATTAAAGGCTTGATGAAAATGATGAGGGTGAGGAGTTTACGGTGCATCACCTGTGACCGGGCTCAGTGGGGTGACATGTTGCCAAGTCTTACTTTCTGGCTGGAGTGCGCGAAAAACGAACTACTTAAGTCGGTGGAGAGGATCATTTGCTCCCAATTGAAGGTGGCATAGAGGAATATTTTCGTCTAATTGTTGAAGGTGGTGGAGAGGTTAATGTGGATCAACAAGTTGAGGTAGCCAATGCAGCCTCTAGCACACTGACAACAAAACACATTTAATTGACTGCTTCCCCTCATGAAACCACATGGCTCAGGAGCTTGAATCATAATATTTTTATAGTAGTTAGTTTAGCTTTTGTTTTATTATATTTATAATGTGCAGTAACTCCAGAGAACTGGAGCCTGCTGTTGCTGTGTAGCAGGTGTGAAATCTTGGCATCCAGTTTGACTCAGTGCTTTCATGTGTACTGCAGATTAACCAGGTTGCCAAGACTTCAATCTTCAAATTAAAGATAATCCAAAAATTACTTCCATGTCGCTCTATAAATCTCAAGGTTGCCTTTGTTCTTTTCATTGTCCTCTATTGCTCCAAAACCTCACATACTTGGCTGCACACTTAAACCACCAGAAACATCCGCTCAGTAGAAAGCCATGCAGGAGATGTTCTACTGGTCTGAGGCAGAGGCATTTCAAGCCTCTGGCTGCCTGTCAGTAGCCGTGCAATCTCACTTTATTGCAGAACCAGTGCCTTCTTAACGCATGGGCACGCTCGGCAGTTGCCCGGGGGCCCCTCAAGCATACGGGCCCCATGCAGACCAGACGATAACACTAATTTTCTATTAAACATTTTTATTCCTGTGAGTGGTTGTGCAGGCAGGGCCAAGTGCACTGCTTTGCCCAGAGGCCTATAATGCCCAGAACCCAAACTGGCTTAAATCCTTAGCCAACATCAGAGTACATTGTATAAGGTAATAGCACAGGAGAACTTTCTACAAAGAAAGGAACCAAGTGTCTGCGACTGAGCCAATCAAATTCTCCTGCTTCCGAGAATTGCAATTTATGGAGTCCTTTACCCCTAATGTGAAGATCATTCCTTGTCACACAACTTTTCTTTCTGATATCAGTCACGTTTACATTCCTGGTATTACTTTCCTTCACTTCAGTGTCATGATCCATGGAGGTGGGTGCATGTTGGTGCTAAACATAGCTCACCCAAAATCCTGTAGTACGTCAGCCAAATCCATCTGAAGTAGTATTCTCTACAATCCAACATTTTAATACTGTCAAACCCTACTGAATGCATAATGTCCTGCTAGCCTCTACATTGTTGGTGTTAGATTTTGTTAGCCTTTATGCACCCTTTAAACCCTGCACTAAATTTACTAGATTCACATTCATTCTGTAAGTCTGTACTTACCATGCAAGTTTCACGCAACAAAGATGGTAGCCCACATGCCTATTAAGTATTACTTTTGTATTAACTTGTGGTGAATCCAAAATTCCTAGAGTGACGTATATTTGAGACTGTAGATTGTACAATGGCTTTTTCTGTAATTCCATTAGATAACCACTGGGTATCCATATATAAACTTACATCAGCTTTAACATATGTTGTCACAACGTAAATGGTGGTTTTATCGCGACATTCCAGTGGCACCAGTGCATAGTTGAGAATGGTCTCACCTGTGGTGAGGTCCATCTTATCAGCTGCGGCCCATGCAGGTAAGAGCTGTGCGGCAGTGGGGCTGGGTTTGGGGGGGAGGGTTCGACAGACGACCACGAGGGGAAATTAAATAAATAATATATTTTCCCTCTTCGTCTTCTGTCTAAATTCCCCACCACCCCACCGCTCTTACCTGCTTAGCTGTATCTTATAGGCCTCGGCGGGGGCCAACTGCAGAACTAATAACAGCGGCAACAAATAGGTATGCTATTGTGGGCAAAAGACCCAAGAGGTCTCCAGCCCTTTTATTTGTAGACTCTTGGTGCGCCAGGCCGCAAGGTGAGGTGCGTCACATCTGGACACCTTCAAAAAATTGTGCATCATTTCAAGAGAATGATCCCTAAAAAGGCCGTTAGAGTGTGTTTTATCACACTGCATTTGTTGTCTGTTCAAAGACAAAGATCAAATGTCAAGCAAGGTTTCCTGACAAGTCTGCTTCTTATTGTTTTAACATTGAGATTGCTGGTTACTTTTCAATTGACTAACTGTAAGGTGAGGTAAATGTATAATGCAAGTCTAGTGACTTGCTTGCTGGGGTACATGAAGTGTGAAGGAAAACACTGTAGAATGTCATATGTTTTCTAACACAACAACTTTAAAATATTTGCAAATGAACTATACAAATATTTCAAAATCTATAAGCAGCATGGAAAGTATACATCAGATATGTTTGGGCTTTTTTTTAATTCTTAAGTGATGGAAACAAAGAATTTAATATAGGATCACATATATCAGAACACTTTACTTGTATGATGCACAAATTATAAATATGCAGTGATACCCGAATTCCACGTTATTAACTGTGTGTCATATTAGTTTGGCTGTAAAAATGTCGAATTTATGCAAATGTAGTGCCCATTTCAATGGAATATGCGCTCTTAGTAAGTGGGAGTACATATCACATCATACTTTGTCATGCATTCGGGCCAGTATGCACCAAAATGCACACCTGAACACGTGCTTTTCCCCTATCAGTCTCCTGCTGGGGGCCTGGCTCATTTGCACCTCTTGTTCTTTGTGTGACGTTTGGATGTTTCAGTATCCCAGTGACTTTAGTGATGCAACGTTGATGGCAGCACCGCCACTCTGAAAGGTGTTCCAGCACCATTGATTAAGACACGGTCTCCTTTTTAATGATAACACTGACCCGGCTGTATTTGGTTGCGCTGTGGGTATTGCCTCTTATTTCATATATTATTGATGGTTATCCTGCTTAGTTTGATTTTTGATGTGATTAACATTAAAGCTATCTGTGGATTGTCCACTCTTGAGTTTTCTATTCCACACACCTTTGTTGTCTCACAAGCTGCATATTAAGATGGGAGTGACCCCTGTGACCCTTCCCACTCTCGTAGGACTACCCTTATGGGAACAAGGTCCAAACCCCTCCAATCTTACTCTCTGGTGCCTGTGTGATTGCAGTGTTGTGCTACATGTAGCACATCTCTCATTTCTAAGCCATACCTCCTTATTGACTCCTGTTTCCATTCCTCCAATCTGTCCTACACCTCTTCTTGATAAGGATTTGGCTGCCTCTGTATAATGACATCGTCGGAAAGCTATATTTAATATTACAAGCATGGAAACCTTCAGCAGTGTGTGTGATGTTGTGTTCCTTTCTAAAGAAAATTGGGCTTATTGTATAATTTCAGAAAAAGTAGCAAACATTGGTAAAAGTAATGGGTCTGGGTACGATGTCCTAACACATGCTGCGTTACCACATTAGAGAAACAAACAGGAGCAAGCCAGAGGAGAGGAAACAGAGGGCTGTAGCTGTAAAGTAGTCAGTCAAAAAGTTCAATGCAAGCACTGAAGTGGGGGTGGAAGGATACACACAAACAGCCAAAAGCATTAGATGATAAATGAATACTCCACTGGGTTGAGCCAAGATGGGAGTGACAAAGTGTTAATCAATGACTAAAAGAGACTGGTCAAAAAAAGGCAATTGTTGAAAGGGTGGACCCAATGTCTACTCTATGTAAATTGTTACCACCTGATTATGAACTGAAAAGTGTGATGTGTCAGTAAAATGAGATCTAACTATGCTGGGCCCCCTCTTATTTTACTACCAGCAAATGTGTGTCTGCATTTGCTGTGTCAATGACAATAAGATGATCTATAGTGCGGTCAAAAGTTATAAGTTTAAGGAGAGATTTTAGAACTCCATTTGAGACTTGCAACTTTGTGATTCCTCTTCAGATCTTCAGCAGAACACTAGTCTGGGAAGGGACCAAGCCGAAGGTCTGTTGAACAATACCAGAGACCAAGCTGTTGGTTAAAAGACACTGTAATAATCACTCTGTAATAAAAAAGTGTGTATTTATTTTTTTGTATTTGCTCTGTCTGCATGATGAACTGAAATGCTGCAGAAAAGATCACTCAAAAGCAGTAAGAGATATTTTTACTGCCTAGTAATAAAAATAACGATGCTTGGTGTAGGATGAATAGTAAGTCAGCACCATAAGGTACAGTAGTTACCAAGAGGTCTTTAGACTGGTCATGGATATCTATGGCCAAGCGACATTTGATGTTGGAGATGAAATAGAGGTGTAAGGGACAACCTGATGTTGGAGGTGGTGATTCTGGGGGATTATTTGTAGGTTCCCAGGCAGGAGGGATATCTTTGATCATGGGACAGGCTATTCCTATGGATGGCAACCAAGAGGAAAACATATCTGAATAAAGAGATAGATCCAGTGGTGAAGGAGAATGATATAAGCAGTTAATTTGTTTTGGGTTTGTGATTGGAGATTATGTGGTGTTCTATAGAGTGAGATAGGGAATTTAAGGAGGGAGGTATGAAGCTATGAGGGTTGCGCAGAAGGTAGTTGATCTCTGAAAGATAAGATATACATGCTCTGTCTGGCAAACCTGAGGAAGTGTTCAAGAGGTTTGAAGAAATATTTCTGGAGGTCCAAGAAGAAGCTTCTTCAATATATCAACTTGCTTAGGACTGATGTATTGATCGGGGTCTTGGCTGAGTTGAAGCAGTGAAGCAGAGATATGGTGGGTGTTCCAGAAGTTGATAAAATTGTACTGCTGGAAGATGTCTGTTAAGTGACGAAAGGTGAGCATTCTAGTTCGCTGGCACAATTGTTCACGTTGTTTCAGTCTAATATAGAAGGGAGGGTAGATTGTAGGCATATAAGCAAGTACAATAGTAGAGATTGCTCTACAGTGGATAATGGGAAATAGATAATCCCATTCTTGGATGGGTTATGGTTTAGACAGAACGTGACCGTCTAGTACCAAATGAGGGCGCGGCAGAGTGTCAGTAATGGATGCCTGGAGTGCAGAAGCGCATTGGGAAATGAGAGCACTCTGCAGATGTTGTCAAAAACAAAGTGATTCAAAAAGCCAAACAAGGGATATGTTGTGGGGCCCAGACAGGGTTTACAGGGATATGTCATGGTCAGCTCTAGTAAAGAGTGAGCACCAAGAATGGATGAGAGACTGCGACGGTCTGTAACATATTTGTGAGAGATTCTCAAATGCTTTGTATTTTGCTTCAAGTATAGTTTAATTCATTGCAATGATTATTGATAATGCAGGAAATGGTTACTTGGTATCACTAATTGGCTAAGAATGTAGTAATGCCTTTGGCTGTTTTCAGAAAGGCAGGATGTATGCCAATTAATCGAGACAAGTTAATTAGGTGTGAGTGTAAGTGAGAGAGCGAACTGTAGAATTCATAACGGGATAAAAAGTGAGGAATTCAGATGCAGCACTGGAATCAGTGGTCAAACCCAACCACAATTTCACAACAAATGCATAGTCGCGAGATGGCGGTAAGTGCCCACTAATGCAAACCATCCCTCAGAGTTCAAGGTCACTAGAGCACCTCCTCATTCTGATCTGCCTTTGATACTGGTTCCTGCAGCTCTGACTTAGAGTAATCACGTGGTACTAGAGAAAATCTATACCTGGCACTTCTTTAAGGTGACAGAGACCTGAGACACTAAGACATATTTACACCTATCTCTGCTCTAAAGTGATCACAAGGCGATGACACATTAAGGGAAGTCTCATGTCCTGCTTTATCATATACTGTCCATAGGGCCCTGAGGAAACACTAGGGGAGATCAATGTCTAGTGCTGAAATATATTTACCATGAGCCCTGGGCACTAGGAGAGATCTATGCACAGTACTTTCATACAGTGACCTTGGGCCCTGGACTCCAAGGGCGTATGTAACACAGCCCCCTGCAGTCCCTGCACCACCCTTCAGAGGCCGCTCAGCCCCATTCATCCCAAGGCAAATGAATACCTGTGAGATTTGGGAAACTCAGGATCCCCTCTTCACGTTCTACAGGGGGAACCCATACTTTTGGGTTACACCACTGCTGGGAACTAGGGGAGATCCATGCCTAGCTCTGGCGTAAAGTGACCATGAGCCCTCAGTACTGGGAGTGATCCATGCCATGACCTGCCATGTAGTCACCATGGACCCTAGACACATAGGAGAGATCCATGAACAGCTCTGATACTCAGTGAACTCAGGGTTTTGGTCCTCTAGGGAAGATCCCGTTGCGGTTTAATGTATAGTTACCACAGGGCCTTGGGTCACAAGTTGGAGATCCATGTCTCGCTTTGCAATACAGTGACCAGGAGCACATGAGGCACCAGAAACAAGAGAAACCCCAGATCCAGCCCTGCCTTAATGTGGTCCCAGAGCCCTGGGGCATGAGTGGAGAAACACATCCATCAGTGCATTTCAGGTGCCATTGTAGGCTAGGTCACTAGGATGAAGTAATGTCCAATCATGATTACGCGTAACCTGAGAGCTACAAGCCACTTACAGCAGGCCACGAGGCCCATATTTTTATATCAAGGAGGCTCAGAAGCCCCACAGCTGTTTCTATTTTGGCGCATCAGACTCCCCCTGCAGGGCAAACTTTGCATCAGAGGTTGCAGGTGAGGCACACTTATTTTTGATGACTTGGACTTATATTTCATCATCCAAGCTTGACCCAGAACAAAGAGAGAAAAAGGTAGAAAATGTAGAAATAATGAGCAAAAGAAAAATGGGAAACCAGTGGTAACAAAGGTGAGGGGGTACGGGCATGAAAAAGAACCTGCAAGACTGGCATAAGCGATAGGTATGGTTGAAAGAGGCATGAGGTGGAACAAGACAAGGCAGCATTGGTATTTCGCAACTGTAGTGGGGCGCTTTTAAATAACATTAGGCCCCTTTGTTAATTTATTTATTTAGATACAAATTAAGCACTACCCTCTCCCGGAATGTTTCAGGGCAGAGTCCACAGGTACTCAAATGGACACAGATTTCTACAGTGACACGAGGCACCTCAAGTGACGTAGCACAGAACTTGGCCACTCACTCTTAGACGATGACCTAACACTGGCTGCGTCACATGACGTTTTGCCCTGGAGGCGACCATCATTGACGGTACAACACTAATGAGTGTTTTGGCGCGCACCAGACTGTGAGGAAAATTAAGGCCTCCAGGACTTTAAAATGAGACGAAAGAGGAGTCTCTGTTCAGACTTGTTCCCAAAAGCACACCTGCCATCCGGCCTCCACTCACCCTTCTGGCTCTGGGCGCTGACGTGTTTTTCTTCTCTCAGAAGGCATTCTTCAACTTCTTTGACTTTGTTTATATTTTCTTGTGCGTGCGTATAAGCTGCAGATAGGAGTGAATAATAATTATAACATAGAGGCACATTCAATATACACACTGGGAATCGAGTATAGATCCTTCATGAACTTATAGCATGGTATACTAATCCATTGAAAGATGAAACTGCCAGAGGAGACTTGTCACGGCCTAGTTAGACCCTGACAAGGACATCCAATGTAGAATTAGTTACAAATAAGGGTAAAAATTATTTTCTGTATAAAAGAGCATGAACAGAAATAGAAGATGGATACCCTTATTTGTAACTAATGTTGATGTTATTCATGCTCATGAGGGGAATTGGTCCACTTGCTTTTCTCAACTACTAACTATGCATTACTGGACCCCTGAGTTTCAGGACGTATGAGTATGTGTGGGGACGCAACTGGATGTTTGGATGATTGAGTGTGTGTGGTGCGGGATGTGCCTCATTTTTTTCATTATGTCTTCACTTTTTGACATTTTTCATCTATCTATGAATTGAAAACCATAAAATAATTTTGATATGACCTGATAATTTTACATTGGATTGTCCTTGTCTGTTGGCCAGAAATTCAGGTGTTCACATAATTGTGACGCAATGCACATTGATATTTAATTAGGTAGAGAATTTCTCTTTTTGAGTAGTTTGCTGGTTTCCCCCATATTTCTCTCTACCTGTATCCTTCATTGGGGGCCCCTCTCGTTTGAGTGGTTGTTTCTCATTGCTCTGCATGCCACTAAAATGCCTGGGATAACGAAAGTGATGTCACACACTCGATGACATCAAATATTTCACCTCTTCTCTCACCCTTAGTCCATCAAAAACCTATGATTTGCCGCCGAGGGTTAGGGGAAGGGCACAAAGTGGAAATTACAATAAGTAAACAGCACTCATAGAAATATAAGGATAACAGATGTGTACACCAGTAAGCAAGCAGTGCTCCTGTTCTGTGTATTCCTTTAACAACCTAAGGCATCATGGGAGTTGTGGTCCTGTTTCAATTCTGCTCGATCAACATACCTGAAAACAATCACAGAGACCTTATTTACATTCAGTTCCTCCTGCTACCTTCTTAATCTCTGAGGCCAGGGGTTGCCAAGATTGTGTCATGAATGCCAAAGGATAAGCCAGAAATAGTATCTTCTAACTTCACGATTCCTAAATGATGTCTTGGCAGTGGTTGAAGTGGGCGGGATCTAAAGGGAACAGCGTTCCCAATCTTTATTAATTTTGCAGAAACAATTCCTGTGCTTTTTGATAAAAAAACAACCATCCATGGATGGTTAATGCTGACCTTTGTGGTTCCTCCAGCTGAAAGGGAAGGGATGGGTCCACCTGTACTGTGAAGCCAAAGGAGAAACAGACAGTGAAAGAAGAAACAAGCCTTTTCGCCAGGGTGCCTGTTACTTCAAATAAATGTAACTGTATGCAGTTGGTTAATCAGCAAATCTAAAGACTGCTTGGGAGCCACTTTGATCCTTTAATTGATGGGCGTTACTTGAAGGTTTATGGTCACAAATGCTTTTTTTTGTATGGTTGTGTACGTTTTAGCAGTTCCTATGATTGGCAGTACCAAAGTGGTGAGCTGCCTGGGGGGTTGAGAAGATAGTAGTGGTAGGTAAGGTTCGTGGTGATGTCTAAGGTGTAGGCCAGGTACTCCTAGGTGGTTTTCCAAGTGCCCTCACACACCCTTGCGGGTGCAAAGCATCATCATCGGGCGTTGCTCCTCGTGGGGGTGGCGCTGCAGTCCCTCACGGGCCCTTCAAGAGGGCTCTCTTTCGGAGATCTTTTGATTGGAGTAGCCGTAGTTGTGCGTGCGGGTGTGTGGGGATGGTGGGTGATGTGGTGAGGCTAAAAAGACCTATAGGAACCCCAAGTAGTTTATTAATGAGTCCTATGGGTCTGGTTAAAATCTAACGGGGAGTGGTGCCTGAATAGTACTCAGGATAAGTAAGGGGAAGGTAGGTAGTTCTGTTACTCTCGACCCGTATATAGTGAAATTAGAGTGAGAGTGAGAACGTGTGGTGGGTGGTCAACATGTTTCGCGCTTCCCAACGGTCCCTAACGGATCCGTAGCGCTTCGTCAGGACCAAAAGAAAAATGATAACAAAAATAGTAGATATAGGTCAATACGTATCCTATGTATCCATAGTTGAGGGATCCCGTTGTATACGAGTCCCTAAGCACGAACCTAAAAGGAGAGGGAGGGGAACAAAGAGGGAATAGGGAGACAAAAAAGGCAAACTGTAGTGGTCAGCAACAAATCCAGGGGGCGTGCTACATATCCCTGGTGTCAAAACCCGTCCGTGCGAAGAAATACTCGCATGATGGTTGTGCCACATGCCAAGGGAGGGGGGTGGGTGCAAGAAAGACTAGTAGATCTATCGACTCTGTGGGTGTATTGGGCGCGCAGGCTAACTCAATGCGAGGCGCATGCATTGTGGACAAATCCACAGTGCTGAGTTCATGCAGGGTCATAGAGGAAGGCATAACTGAGCATATTGTGCTGGTGTCTAATGATCGACTGGTGACCAATGGAGCTACTTGTTGCCGACATCCCTCGTGGTCTACCATAGTGCATAGTGAGTCGTGCGGGGTTAACAGGGGGTCATGACTGCTATGGTTGAACCGGTGTCTAACGGTCGATATGTGTCAGGTGAGACAGCTTCATAACGACAAGTCTAGATGTCTTAACATGTGCGATAGGATATAAGTGCCGGTGAGATGACTCAGCAGTTACCCGTGCACGAGACTATTCTACGTGGTGGGGGGCGGCAAACTGACGTGGGTAGTAAAGCTGGTAGACCTACCCAGAGGAACCCCCACCTAGGTCCTAACCCTCTAGTGCCTCAGTACCACCAATTCGAGAACCCACCTTTTCTAAACAGAGGGAGGGGCAGAGGAAGAGGCAGAAGAAGAACAGGACCAAGGAACGTACATTAGAAAGACCAAGAACAGATGACCCTGAGGAGCAGGACACCCAAACCCTCGTAGTCAACCTGTCTACCAGAATTCTGACGATGGACGAACAAAGAATCTTGGATAAGGGCCTTGGCTTCGTTCCCACCCCAAGAGAAGACGACTTTAGACTTCTCCAGGAACTCCACCAGTTCTTCAGAAAGATCCGACTGAGAGCTTTCTTTGAAGGGAAACCGGAAACTCCCACGATAGGGACTGGACTCAAGAACAAATCAAAGTTCACCCCCACATCGGCCATGACACCTAATGAGGTTCTCACGTTCGAGCAAGCGGTCCTGAAAGATGTCGCCGACGCGACCCCCAACCATCATTTTGACAACCTCTCGAAAAGAGAACGACTCACCCTCACCGAATTCACAGACGACCAGTCCATTATTCTTAAACCTGCTGATAAGGGTGGAGCAATCGTCATCCTGGACAAGGATGTCTATGAAGCAGAATGCGAACGCCAGCTCGCCGACATACAATATTACCAACCAATCAACGTGGACCCTACGAAACGTTTGATGACCAGAATACAGAACATCACCACTGAAGCCGAAGCTGAAGACTGGATTTCACATGATGAAGCTGCATTTCTCAATCAAACTAATCCACGTACACCATTCTTCTACTGTCTCCCCAAAATCCATAAGGGTATCAACCCCCCCCCCCCGGGCCGACCTATAGTGTCAGGGATTAACTCTGTATTAGAACCACTGAGTAAATTCTGTGATTTCTTCTTACGACCACTCGTAGAAAGAACCCCTACCTACCTGAAAGATACCATGGAAGTACTCAATCTGATACACCAGTTCAGCTCCCCTGACACGATCGACCTTTTGGTGACCCTAGATGTAGTTGCACTATACACCAATATACCCCAGGACGACACTCTGATGGTCCTAGAAGATGCGCTACACTCTCTGGATCCATGGCCATATATCACTCCCATACCGTTTATTTGCGAATGTGCCCAACTCGCGCTCAAAGAAAACTTTTTCGAGTTTAACAACAAACTTTACCATCAAATACAGGGCACATGCATGGGGAGTACTTTTGCGCCGAGCCTGGCCTGTCTATACATGGCCAAACTGGAAGAAGACAAAATCCAAAATCCTACCAACCCCTTCCAAAACAATATCCTTCTATGGCGGCGCTACATTGATGACATCCTTGTTTTCTGGAGAGGGAGTACAGATGAATGTGTTGCTTTCTTCGCATGGATGAATACCATCAATCCTTTCCTCAAATTCACAGGTACCCACTCTCATGAGTCGATTCCCTTCCTGGATCTCTCTATATCCTTGAAAGATGGCTGCTTACTAACTACGAACTACAGGAAACCATCTGATAGGAATAGCCTCCTACTCTATCAGAGCCACCACCCGAAAGCATTGAGGGACAACCTCCCTGTAGGTCAGTTCCTCAGATTGAGAAGGAACTGTAACACCCTCAATGAGTTCGAAGCTCAAGCAGCCATCCTGGAAAAGAATCTCATAACCAGGAAGTATCCCACCAGCATCATTAAAACAGCTCACAAAAGGGCCAGGAATAACAACCGTGATGCACTATTAGAAACAAAGACCAAATCAGAGAACCTGGCACTGACCTGCGTGACATCTTTCACCCCTCTCTCAAACAACATCCAGAGGATAGTTAAACGTCATTGGAAAATACTCAAAACTGGTTCCTTTGACCCCGGTCCCTGCCCCCTCTTTTCGTTCAAACGTACTCAGAACTTAAGAGACATCCTGGTGCATACTCGCCCCAGAAGGAACTCTAAACCACGAGAAACTCTGTGGGCACTACCCCCGGTTGTAGGCCATTTCCCATGTGGCTCCTGTACTGTCTGCCCCCAGACTAAACCTGTGAAAGAGTTGGGCCTTCCTAGACCTTGGCAATTAAGACGCCACACCAACTGTAATACCAAAAACTGCATTTATCTGATTTCTTCCCCGTGCGGACTCCGATACATAGGCATGACAACTAGACCTGTCAAAACCCGCATCGGAGAACACAAAAGCACAATACGGTGCAAAAAAACACAGACCAGACTGCAGAATCATTTCCTGGAACACAACCACTCCCCTGACAGTCTCAAATGGACTGTGATTGACCACAATCCTTCATGGACACCAACCAACCTGTTCAAAACAGAACAACGCTGGGTCTTTAGACTCCGCACGGATGTCACAGGTCTCAACGACGACATCCCATGGAGTTCCCTCAATCCATAACATCGGCCATCATAGCCCTATTCTGCCATCCTCTGCAGGCCCGACACCTACATACTCTGACAGTAGCCCTGACCCCATGCTCTATCCCCACACCATTTCTACGGCTTTCTGACCATGTGCATATAGATTATTGCAGTTTTTATGAGTGAACACATGAGAGGGTTTATGTGTTATTACCAGTACCCACCGGACCTTCACCCATTATGCTTCTATCTCCAAACCTATACTACGGGTCTCCTCCCACTTGTAATTAGAACTGCAGCTTCAAAAAATGTGTGGACACATGAGAGGTTCTGTGTGCAGACACCTGTAGCCTTCGGACCCTCACTAAAGATGTGTCACCACCTTCAACACTGAATGTCAGATTATGAGCACCTTTCTGATCAATCACATTCATCTACGACCACACCTATGTGTAACCAAACACAACTAGTCATTCCACTGACACATAAACATGAACAGTATCTTGGACCCACAATGGCCGACGCTCCCATCCCATAAATTAATGGGTGATTAGTACCTCACTTTACTGCCTGACATTGTGGGACCACCACACGGGCGCAGTATGGATGCACCACCTGTTTACACCCCCTCACGTGTCGTCTCAGATCTTTGACATAGAGATACCCATACGATGACACGCGTACATCAGGGACGGACCCTACTATATTATACCCGCCATCCACAACTCCTGTACCTTAATGAAGACCACCCCATCTTCTTAACCATATACACACTTTGGTATTCCTTAGACCCGTTTCAAGATGGCCGACGTTCCAACCACAGAGGGTAGTGTTACTATCAGTCTACCATCTCAATGCGGGATCACGAGACATTTCCATTTGGGTCCAGTCTCTACGTACAACTGTCGATACACCCTCATGTGTCCCCTTCTGAATATTCCTCTGTACGGTGACTCCTACACCATTATACCCCTGACTTACTTTATTTACCTTTTTCTGAGTGTGGGACCATTCCAACATGGCCGCCACACAAAGCTGCGTGGAAAGACAGTCCTCCTACTCTTTCTTCGACACACCCAGCTGTTCCGGGTTGAGTGCCCAATCATTGCTGCTCCGGGTCGAGTATCCAATTAACGTTGGACATAAATTGTGCCTCCAAACTATGTCGACTACCGGCGATCCTGGAGGCACGTAGGTGTTCAGAGAAGAATACCCGGGGCTTAAGTAAGTACTTGACTTCAGCTTCCGTACTGAGCTCTGTTTGTACTATCATTACCCCGCCCAGCCAGTCCCACAGGGCTCTTTTAAACTAATATGTTTTCTCTCTCCGTCTTCCCCCTCCCCCCTTCCCCGCAGTGTTATTGCTAATCCCACGCTGGTTGTCTTTTTTTAGCTGGCGCCCCGCGTCCCAGCTGATCTTTATCCGGTATAGCCTGGACCCTAATTCCTCTGGGTAGGTCTACCAGCTTTACTACCCACGTCAGTTTGCCGCCCCCCACCACGTAGAATAGTCTCGTGCACGGGTAACTGCTGAGTCATCTCACCGGCACTTATATCCTATCGCACATGTTAAGACATCTAGACTTGTCGTTATGAAGCTGTCTCACCTGACACATATCGACCGTTAGACACCGGTTCAACCATAGCAGTCATGACCCCCTGTTAACCCCGCACGACTCACTATGCACTATGGTAGACCACGAGGGATGTCGGCAACAAGTAGCTCCATTGGTCACCAGTCGATCATTAGACACCAGCACAATATGCTCAGTTATGCCTTCCTCTATGACCCTGCATGAACTCAGCACTGTGGATTTGTCCACAATGCATGCGCCTCGCATTGAGTTAGCCTGTGCGCCCAATACACCCACAGAGTCGATAGATCTACTAGTCTTTCTTGCACCCACCCCCCTCCCTTGGCATGTGGCACAACCATCATGCGAGTATTTCTTCGCACGGACGGGTTTTGACACCAGGGATATGTAGCACGCCCCCTGGATTTGTTGCTGACCACTACAGTTTGCCTTTTTTGTCTCCCTATTCCCTCTTTGTTCCCCTCCCTCTCCTTTTAGGTTCGTGCTTAGGGACTCGTATACAACGGGATCCCTCAACTATGGATACATAGGATACGTATTGACCTATATCTACTATTTTTGTTATCATTTTTCTTTTGGTCCTGACGAAGCGCTACGGATCCGTTAGGGACCGTTGGGAAGCGCGAAACATGTTGACCACCCACCACACGTTCTCACTCTCACTCTAATTTCACTATATACGGGTCGAGAGTAACAGAACTACCTACCTTCCCCTTACTTATCCTGAGTACTATTCAGGCACCACTCCCCGTTAGATTTTAACCAGACCCATAGGACTCATTAATAAACTACTTGGGGTTCCTATAGGTCTTTTTAGCCTCACCACATCACCCACCATTCCCACACACCCGCACGCACAACTACGGCTACTCCAATCAAAAGATCTCCGAAAGAGAGCCCTCTTGAAGGGCCCGTGAGGGACTGCAGCGCCACCCCCACGAGGAGCAACGCCCGATGATGATGCTTTGCACCCGCAAGGGTGTGTGAGGGCACTTGGAAAACCACCTAGGAGTACCTGGCCTACACCTTAGACATCACCACGAACCTTACCTACCACTACTATCTTCTCAACCCCCCAGGCAGCTCACCACTTTGGTACTGCCAATCATAGGAACTGATACCATTTTGTGTAGTAAGCTATCTTAGGAGCGCTGGTACAGGACCTGCTTCTTAACTCTTGCTCCTGGTCCCCCTCTTAGTGTGATTACGAGTGTACGTTTTAGCACCTGAGGTCTGGAGTGTACATTTCCAATGGAAATTTACGAAAAAAGGTTTGCAAGAGGTAGTCTTATTGTAGATTTTATATATACTTTAAGGCACTTGTTTTAGCTTAAACACATTAGGGGCCTATTATGATCACGGGCGGATCACGGGCGGATCGCCACCGCCAAATTCCCCTGTGACACCCCCAGCCATATTAGTATGGCGAGGGGCACCGCGGCGGATGGAAAACCGTCCACCGCTTTTCCGCCGGTCAGATTGCCAGCCGGGCGGAAAATGCAGTTAATATGATGCATGCAGAAAAAGGCCTTTCCATGGCGGTGATGCTGCCATGGAAAGGCAGGCTGTCTTTGACATTGGGGGCCCATGCGGGCCCCCAGGGTGTTGGGGGTGTGGGGGTGCACTTGGGGGGTACCTATGGTAACCCCCTTCATTGGCATACACAAGGTGGCAGGCACCGCGTGGTGCGTGTCACGTTGTGTATGCCAATGCACAACATGTATATTGTGCATTGCGGCGGGTGCTGCTGACAGCACTGCCCGCCGCAATGCATAATATGCAGGATGCGACTGCCAGGGTGGCGGGCGCATCCTAATTGGCATGGCGGTACCGCCACACCTCTGGCGGTCGGTCCCATTTACCGTTACGGTACCCGCCATCGTAATGGGCCCCTAAATCTCTTAGCACACATATTTTCAACGTTCCATCTTATGTTGTGTGTTATGTAATTTTAAAATAACAACTTACATATTCACAGTGCTTTCAGTCACAGCCTGGGACCTCATAGCACTATAAATACCTGCCACTGTTCCTCACTGTGACAACCAGGATTCTGGTTACCCACATCTGCAGTGATCACATTAACTAAGTAAGTGAGATTTCATAAGCAGAAAGAGTGCATTTCTCACATATTATTTTAACTTACATTTATTTTGCATTTAAGGTGTGTGTGTGTGTCTGTGCGTGTATGTGTGTTATATTTTATATATATTTACCTAAAGGTGAAAGGTCAAAACATGGTTGCAGATTATTGCTTTCTTTATAGCCTCTTCCCTGGCCCCGCACCCACACTCATTGACCCCATTGGCCTATTACTGGAAATAGTGTTAATTTCCCAAATATTTGGAGAATACATGCAAACAGATAAGACTAGCAGCCAATAAGAGCTGTTTTCTGCAGTACAGTGTTGAGCTGTTTATCTCTATTTCGGGAAAAGGCTAGATGTGCGAGGCAGAACATGGTAGATGCCCGCATGGCGGCTTACATTTGATTGGAGAACACTGCTACAAATCCTAGATGTGCTATTAATATACCTTAGAAGGGCATGGAACACCCTTATCATACAAATAAATAGCACACTCACCACAACACAATAAAACATTACATCACATAACATTCTGGGACAGATCAGACTATACCTTTTAGGACCATGGAACATCGTTATCATACCAATAAATATGATACCACCCCACAACATAAGATGACATTACGTCACATAATATTCTGGGTGGTGAGGAAAAGGGGATTTGTGTGTTTTTGGGTGCACGCTTGTGGGTTAGTATGGCCCTGAAGTGCTATCAGAGTTCAATACAATCACATGTTCAGCAAATACCAGACATGAGGACAGACTCATTACCAGCCCCACGGGCATGTTAGAAATTGTCCTGAGATCCCACTGGGGCCATGTAAGTTTTAGTTGAAGCTCGGCAGCCACAGTTATTCCGTGTGTGTCATCCATGTGTCTCTGGTGGGGCTCGGACCTCTGCTGTGGTGTTGAGGACTCAACTACAGAATTCTATGTGGGTCATCCTTTTGTCTCTCTGGTAAGGAACAGCCCTTTGTTGTGTTGCGTGGGCTTCCTTCCTAGCTCCTCCCCCATCACCTCACCCACAGACAACATTCTATGTGGGTCAGCCTATATCTGTCTATATTGGGGACAGGCATTTGTTGTGTTGCGTGGGCTTCCTTCCTAGCTCCTCCCCCATCACCTCACCCACAGGCAACATTCTATGTGGGTCAGCCTATATCTGTCTATATTGGGGACAGGCCTTTGTTGTGTTTACGCCGACACTTCCCTTCTCCCCACTGCTCACTCACAGTCAGTGGTATATGTAGGTCATCCTCTGTGGCTCTGGGGATCACACATTCGTTGTTCTGCTGTGGATGCTGTCCCAACCCACCCCACCTCCCTCACAGGCCGGTGGTAGAACTGGGTCACCTGTGGTGGGGCCCAGGTCTTTCTGAGTTGACCTTAAACCACCGCTTCCCACTACACCTCAATATAAGAGGGTGCTATGTGTGATAGGCCCTATGTCTCTGGTAAGTAGTCCGTTGTTGTGTTGGAGCACCCCCCAACCCACCTCATCTCACGTCGCACACAGTAGGCTATGTTGGTCACCCCTTCTCTATTTCTGTCATAGGCATAAGTGTATCTGGGTGTTGTAGTCTTGGTAGGCTGCCATGAAACTAGTAAGACAAACACACCTGTTAGCAGTAATTTGTGGGTAAAGAGCCGGTAGCTGGAAGCAGTATCAGTATGACGTAGCGGGAGGTGGTCACCCTGGGAATAGCCTCGGTTGTCTTGCTTTGAACGCCGTCCCACCCCAATTTAGACGCTCATAAAGAAGTAGTGTAAGCAGGCCAATCTCTATGGGGGGATCCCAGGCCTTTGTTTGTTGGTGTGAATCCCACAGACGCCCGCCCTATCTCACCACTGCTCACTCAATGACTGGCATGTGCGGTTGTCTTTCTGTTTGTGGAGGGGGGCAGGCCCTGGCTACGTTCCCACCCCCAGCTCACCTCACTTCCAGACACTGCTACATACGGGTCACATGTCGGTGGTGGGTAGCTGGGTTTTGCTGTGTTCCCATGCGCCTCCACCACCCCCTCCTCGTCTCCCGTTCCTTCTGCTTTTGGGTGCCTGTGCGCTCTGTCATTACACAGCCTCTGCTGCCTAATTATATGCCATCGGTCCAAATTAGAGGCTTCAACATCTGGGCCCCAGCGCCTATAACTGTTGCCATCTGCAGGGGCTCCGAGAGGGCCTCGTGCTCGCGGGTTAGTCAGAGAGAGGCCTGGTTTGCGGGAAGTAAGGGGCAGGCTCCTTTCAAAGGCTCCCGAGGCGACCGCCGAGCTAACGAGCAGTCATCATGTCCCGCGTTTATTTAAACTGCGCCATTCGAGCAGATGCTGGCACCGTCTGCGGCGCGGCCCCGTGCGCATTAGCGTTGTTTACGTACCGCTGGGGTTGGCAACACTCTCTGCTGGCGTTTGTAACCTCTGTCATTCTCTCGCCGCCTTTTCACAGGCTCTGGTGTAAATAAATGACAGCTGACCAGTTACAAACAGTTTCTTAATGGACCCATTCGGTGATGTATATCTTCTTGGACATGTAATGAAGTGTTAGGAACAATATAACACTTGATTCCAATTGGATTTTGGCTCTGGTCTATTGCTACCTAACAGCGTCTTTCCGTTGTGCCTTTTGTTAACTCAGTAGTGTAATGCAAAATATTCCCCCCCCCCCCCTTCAGAATGTAATCAGGGGCCCTGAGTCTCCCATATCTCACAGATATTCATTGGCTTAGGGCTCAATGAGGGCCCCTGAAGATCTGGGGGTGGAGCTTAGGGTTTGCCTCTGCTCTCCCCCCCCCCCCCTCTCCGACCACCAGGTGCTGCAAGGACTTGTGTTACACCCCCTGTGTTAACTTGTACAACTTCCAAGCTTCTGGTGTCCGTTTTCTGCCAATGTTTTTAACAAGCTGCTGCTTTTAGTTTTCAATAAAGATTGTTTAAAAAAAACTGTCACGAGTGCTAAAATTC
The DNA here is from genome assembly GCF_964204655.1 of Triturus cristatus. NCBI lineage: Eukaryota > Metazoa > Chordata > Amphibia > Caudata > Salamandridae > Triturus > Triturus cristatus. The sequence continues at coordinate 356,801,254 of NC_140594.1, forward strand.
ACGTGAAGGCACCTCCTGTGATCTCGAGGGCAAAGGGCATGTCATTCCAAAAACCCCAGCTGCTTTGCGGCAGAATGATGACACTTTGCACAGGATTGATTCCTGTCGCGGACAGCTTTGGAATCAAAAGTGCATGACGACAACTAGCACTTTGTGGAGCTGATATTTTGCCCGGATTGGATGCCAGCATCCTCCATAAGGCAGACAGATGACATCTTAAAGGGGCCTGGATTCCAGGGATATCAGAAATGGCATCACATGCCCTTTGGTACTCGATGGCATCATGTGTTTGATCTCTTCTCTCTCACACTCTTTGGTCCTTAAAAAGCCCATATTTGTTGTCAAGGGCGATGGGAAATCACAGGGACTGAAACCTATAGAAAGTAAACAGAGTCACATGTGTATTTTTCCAACATCGGGCCTGTTAGTTCACGTATGGCTTCTTTCCTATAACCTGAGGCCCTGTTTTCCTTTGTAAAACACAATTATGTTGTTCATAATAGTGTTGACTCTTGATATAATGGATCTGGTGGCTTAGTGGACTAACTCATGGACCTCATGGTCGCAGGTTCAAATCCTGCCATGCTTACTCGGCCTTTTGTCCTCTGGATGTCTATACAATAAGTTCTGATGATTTGGGTGGTATTAAATACCTGTTATTCATCCCCAGGCGATGAGCATATGCCTTAGAAATACACCTGCTATGTATGCAAATTATTGTTGTTTAATGGGTTTTCAAACAAACACTGTTACATATTTATAATATAAATTTAGTATGCCAAGTGTACCTTATATGTGTGTGTGTGTTCCCAACTACAGGCAGGTCGTGAAAGAATAGGAGAGGGTCTTCAGGCTATAAAATACATGTCTGTTTCTCATGTCGTTATGCATAAGAAATGGTGTTTGTCTGTTTCAGGTAGCAGCACTTGCCCGACTACCCCTGAATACAATTCACAATAAGCATTGGCAAAGCCAATAGGTCTCGCCTATGTGAGAGCTATTGGCTTTGCAAATATCTTTTAGCCATGTTGTAAAGCAGTGTGGCTGCTGTGCAGCGTGGCAAAAAGTTATAATAAAAAAGGCACTATGATGTGGGAAGGGGAAGCTAAAATGAAAGCGCTATAGCATGGCCAGTGCTTGCTGACCGCATCATAGCACTTTTTTCTTATGGCAGGTGGAGTAAGACACAGACACCAGGAGGGTGGGGGCCTGAGGAACGAAGCAACACGGACAACAGGAGGGTGGGTGTGAGAGGAGAGCAGCAACAAGGACAAGAGGAGGGTGGGAGATGGGTGGAAATAAGCAGGAAGGATTACTGTTTGCTAGAAAGAAAAATAGTACCTCAATCACAGCACCAGCAGCAGGAGGAACCTAAGCAAGATGAAGCAAGTAGTAATTGGTCCATGCTCCAAACAAAAGAAGTGGAAGTGAAGCCTGCATGCGCTATCCAATAAGAAGGCTACAATTAAGAGTGAAAATGAAGTCCACAAACTGCAAGCAAAGCAGGGTGCCGATGTTTTCCCACTGTTAACACTGCATATGAAATGCTTTGCATCATAATCTTGTACAAGTTGATTCATGGGAAACAGTAAATAAGAAATACCATCTGAGTGGGCATGGTGCTGCAGCGTATCTAGTTTTAGCCATGCCCTAATCATCACAGACAAACCTAAAGATAAAAAAAGAGACACAAATAAACTGTTAAAAAGAAACAAATGACAAATATTTATTTAGAAACAAGTGAAGAAATAAATATTTAAATGAAGAGATTAAAGATACTACAAAAGGATAGCAGGGATTACTGATAGGTTTAAGGTTCTGGCTTAGGGTAAGGGTCACAATTTGAATATACGTTTGTTTTAGGTTTAAGGTCCAGGCTAGCAGAGGAAATGGGTAAGGGTTAGTGTTAGGGTTCAGTTTTGAGTAAGGTTTAGGGTTACACATTGACTTGGGATATGTATTGGTTTATGCTACAAATTACGTTTAGGCTTAGAGTAAGTTTTAGGAGAAATTTACATTTTCTTTTTTGCAAGAACTCTTGTAGCAGTTTTATTTTAGGATTTCTTATTCTAATTAATAAATAGTTGTTGAGATTTGTCTGTTAAGGCTTTTCTGTAAGGACAGTTTTCTGTAAAGACCTACGCCTGTAGCGATTTCTGTGGAAAGGTATTTCTTTTCAACAACATTATGTGTAGTGGTTGTGCAAGTATTCCTCTTTGCAATATTTGTGGTATAGCAAAGATCCCTATAAGCAGTCGTCTGTCCAGGCGTGAATGGATCCACATATTCAGAAGCTGTATGGTTATAAAGAAAGCTTTCTGGCTGTGAGGTATATTATTTACACACACAGCTTTAAAGTGATTGTAGGCTGGTTCTATAGAGGATTCCTTGCTGTGGAATCTTTCTTTTTTATAGACTCTGCTTTAAATACACATTGTAAGTTAAGACTCAGTTCAGTTCAGTTCATTTCTAGTATATTTGTTTGATATATTGTCGACTAGGCAAAACAAACATTAAAAACATTACACACAAGTACATTTAATAAAAAATGTAAAATAGAATCAGCAATGCAATGCATCTAAAAAGATGCAGACACAAATTACAAAATTACTAAATAATTTGATGTCATATCACAGAAATTTTGCTAAAAGGTTGAATAAAAAACAAAACTAACCCATTGCATTCTAAAAATCATGTAAATAACAGACTTAAAAAATATCTACCCACCCACTATATACTATATGATGAATCATCTATCAGTTATTTGCAAGAGGCCTCAGTAATGAAGTTCCTTCAAGATACCGGATTAATTTCTAATTAAGTTCATTCCACAACTTGCATTTACCATGTTTTTATTTAGACCAGAAGTGGCAACACCAGAATTCTGTAATTATACCATATTGATTTCTAGTAAGGTGCAAGATGCAATTGTTTATTAAAACAGGAAAGACAATATTCAATTTAAGGGTAATATAAGACAATTTCAAATAATGTGGACCGTGCAATTTATATAACACATAATTATATTGCTGTATCTTCTTTAACATGTCAGGTCTTCCAATTATTTATCAATCACATTACCCTCAATACGACCTAATTAAAAGTAAAAAAAATGCTTAAGAGTGAAACAAAGCTCTAGGAGAAAGTGCCAAGTGCTAAATCTCATATTCAGTGAATGTATCAAATTCCCATACCTTTACATAGCTGTTATACTTTATAGTGTAAAGGACTATGCATATAAACACACTATTTTAAATAGGCCAATTTATTCATCACAATATAATAAAAATGTACTGAGTCGATAACAGAGTCTTATGTTGTTGCATCTCTGCACTAAGTTAATCAATTACTTAGTGAATCAGCAGTTATCTATAAACAGGAAACAATATGTTTTTCTTTTCTTGACTGAAGGTTGTGCGAAATACAATTAAATATGAAAGTGACAACGTGTTCAGTTGGCAGCAGGGACATATATTTAGTGTTCCGTTCAAAAATCATAATCGCATGATTTTTAACCAACACGTTCAATTCTTTAAAAGCTAGAATGTGGCCCATTTTAATCTTCATCATTCATCTTAATACACACCCACGAGAAATCTCCTACCCCAATGAAGGCACTGATGATACCCGGAGACACAACATCATACAATGGGAGCCTTGTGAAAAAAGCACAAAAAACATAATGTGTGTGCAATGTTGTGCAATATCCCTTGCAGTCACTTTATGATGTTCTTTTAAAAATCCTGCAAATTGTTGTTGTGTGAAAGAGAAAAAGAACAGCCAACCCCACATTTAGAGGAAGAACTTTCCCACTAAATGTTTGTGCAAGAAACTTCAAAAGCTGAATGGTCAAACCCACAAATTTTACACCATTGCAAGGTTGAGAACATTGCACTAATGCACCAGTGGAAATACTGCCACAGAGCTGTTCTCTATAGGCCTTTGAGTGCCACAGGACTCACCACGAACTTGAGATTTTATTCCCTTGGCCCGTTCTTAGCCAGTCCATTGGAAGGTGTTTCTGGATTCTCACTGAACACCAGGCATGGCTTTTTACGTAAAAATTAATTCTCAAGTTCCAATTTGCAACCATGTCCCTTCTTTGAAATCGCTGAAAATAAATACTGATTCTTGGTCAAAATAACATTACGTACTGCTTTCACAAGGGTTGCCATCTACATTCATTAAATACAACTTAAATATAGATATATTACCTTCTTTATACATATATAACTTCCATGTACTGTATCTTTATATGTATTACTTTACTGCTACTTCAGCATCTCCAATGCACTAGCCTATATCTCACCGTATACCTCTCTCAATATATCCTCTACCTCCACTCTCTGGCTCATCCCAAACCTTGTTCCACTACTCTCTCCAATGCACCACCCTATTTTTCACCCTATACCTCTCTCAATATATTCTCTACCCCCACTCTCTGACTCATCCCAAATCCCATTCTACTGCTATGATCTCCAAAATATCCCTTTCTAGACTGTTCCCTCCTCTACCCCTCCTTGCATCATCTCAAACCTATTTTACTATTCAGATCTCACAAACAAGCCTTTCTAAACCCTTCCCTCATGTACCCCATCTAGACTCATCCAATACCTCATGTTTCTCCCTAATCCACTTATAGAAACTCTTTCCTCCTCCATCTCTCCTTTACTCATCTCAAACCTCCTCCTCCTGCTATGATCTCCAAATAAACACTTTCTAGACCCTTTCCTCTTCTATTCCTCCACTGTCCTTTTCAATCCAACTAACAGACTAACATTGCCACTGCTCAAATTAATGTAATATTTCCTATACAAATTCACCGCTAATACTTTTTGGGTTCCTTAGTAGTGCTCTACTCGCCAAAAAGCGCTTTGACGCCTCATCGGGGTAGTAAGCGCTAAATAAATGCAATTACAATTACAATGATTGTCCCCAATCACTTGTTTCCCAAAATCACTGCTGCACCTAAGACGTGCTTGCAAAATGGTCACCCTTTGACATCTGCGTGATACCTCTTAAAAATGAAGCTATGTATGGGGGAACACATCTTTATTTCTTCCTTTCATGTCAAGCACCACCTCCCTCCACCTGATTGGCTGTTAGCCATTGCCTAACGCCAGTCATACGATATGCATCTGTGGAATTTTGCAGTTTTAAGTCCCAGCTCCACCAAGAGTTTATGGGCCTTCATTTCCACCAAAAAAGGGTGATGCAGTGTGACCTAAATACAGAAGTTGATTTTCGGAAAACACATAATGCTACTGTTGGGCACCATAGGACCTCAGTGTCGCACTGTGGCCCCCTTCTAACTAGTGCTTTGGGGCGTCTCAGCCCAGGTATCCCAGCTAATCATGAAAACCAAAGGGCACTCGTGAGTTCAGGCATTTTAGCAACCAGAATGTTGCATCAAAATGCAAAAATCCCAAAATGCAAACTAAGGCCTGCTAGTTAGGCATTCAGGAGAAACTGAAGGTGTCACGGACTAAAAGAAGCCACTCAGTCCATGTCCATATTTCACTTGACCTTCTGGACTCCTCGGTTCGCACAGTCCTATCGGAAAGGCACGGGGGAGCCTCGGCGGACCGGATACAGCTCTGGGCGCGTCGCGCACACCTCATCTGACGAGCAGCGCGCGCTCCCTCCCTTCCTGCCCACCCCATGGTTTGCGGCTCGCTGAGTCCTCAACCCTTTCTTCTTTTTTCCCAAACAACGGCGCAGCCGCACCCTGTCATTATGAGCGTCTCGGAAAAGCATCTGAGGCCAGCGGGGATGAAACGGCAGACAGGCAGGTCTCATCCCGCCCACGCGGTGACCCCGCACCCGCGGCCGCCGTGCCCCCAGACGTTTCATCGCCTGCTCTTGATGTGGCGGTGGGGGCGGGGCGGACAAAGCTTCTGCGGTTTGGTGTTCAGATCTAAAATAACAAAAAAAAGAAAACATGTCTCTTCCCTGAACTCGTCTGCTTGCAAGTTTGCACATTTGAAGATGGTCACAGAAGTCCTTACCTGTGATGTGCACCTTCGGAGTCCATTCCAGAGTCCTTGGGGTTCTGTCCAATATCAGGGTCAGAGGTGTTTTTTTTTTTTTTTAGTGCCACCACATTTTCATACAACACGTCTTTCTTAAAAGTAGATCCAGTTTAAGTTTTACTTTTTCAGTTTTTTAAATTTGTAATTAAAATGTTTCCTTTCAACAAAAGGCATGGACATAGCATGTGGTGCATGGATGCTTAACTAGGATTTGCTGAACATGACCCTCTTAGCCTGGGCCCATTTGAAGGCTATGGTCATTTTGCGTTCAGAGCTTTTCCTTTTCCAATCCGATAGCATAGTTACCAAGTGGCCGCATGTAGCGTGTGGCATTTTCAGCCTTCTGTATATTTTTTATATAGCATCACTGTGCATTGTGGAATTTGTGATTTCATACTGAGCGCAGCTGTCAAACAGTCATATTGCTAACAATCAATATATAAAGTTTGCTTCTTTTCTGCCCCGTTCAACTATTGGCTTGAGACTTTGTCAATCATATCTTGGTCCGGCCCAGTGGTGTATTCATTTCTCACATAATGCTAATTGCAATTTGGGCATTTCCTTCCACCTCCACTTGCAGTTCTTGCACTGAACTGCATAAGTGGCTTCTTTATCATAGACCTCTTTGTTTGCCCCCGCTTCCTCCCTCTAAAATGTCTTGCTCGAATGCGCTAAAGCTGCATGTGTTTGCACCCTAAACCTAGAACCATTAACTTTGCCAATAATTGGTTACTCTTGGCTACAAACTCAGAACTGGCCAAAGTTGTGTCATGGGCCCAACTGGCCGCTTTGCATTAGTACGTTAGCTAAATTGGTGCAATTGAAGTGCACCAACACCACAAATCCTCCCAGAATGAACCTGATCAAAACCAAATTCATTGCCATTGCACGAAAAAGTCTTTTGTTTGTGAATCAAATTTTAGAGCTACGGTCCAAATCATGGCTGCCTCGCATTGCTTGATGGAGGCAATTTCCTCCTCGCCAGCATCACTGATTCCTCACTGGTCCCGTTGATCCATTTTATGTGTCACTGCCCAACTCATCCAGAGCCTGGAGAAATAAGAGCTTGTACCTCCCGCTCTAATGGACCTACGATGGCTGCCCTCTCCTCTACATCGCCTTCAAGACAAGCTGCACCCTTTTGAAGTACCAACAGATGCCGGACCAGCGTACCTGGGAGAAAGAAAACCACCTCATGTCCCCTCTGCACAAGAAGACATAACACAGCTAGGTACATAGGCAAGACATGTAAGAAAGCAAACAACGGACGAGTAAGCGTTCTCCCTCAGTGCCCAAGGATCTGGAGTAATATCCCACCATACATCTAGTTCATCACAAATCTCCCACACTTTAAAAGGTAACTAAAGACATCTCTTCAATGAGCACTTCCGCAGCCACTAATAAGGTCCGCCTTAGTACCTCCATTCGCCACACTATAATGAAGACTCCCCCACCCCCACCTTAACTTTCCAAACAAACATGGTTTGTTCGCGTTTACAGCACTCTATTCCTCTCTTTTAATAAAGAGAATACGTGCATAATGCACTGGGCTTTTGCATGAAGACTAGAAATGGAGCATGATATTCCTGGTAATATATAGTCACCTGGCGACCTAGTGTAGAGTGGTAATGACCTTGCTAAACAGCGCTGCCTAATGTATCCATGTAACACATTTGGGCAATGCTCAATTTATTACCAACTCACTGCACGCTTAGTTAAAAAGTCAGGACAATCTTACTATAAGTTTGAAATTTGTGCAACTTTTGTCTTTCCTGTTTCAAGAGCAACAATAATCCTGCTGCAGAAGCGATTTTATCACCAAGCTGTGAGATTCACCTTTCCCATTCCACTGTCACCGAAAATAAACAATCTTCATTAACAAAGCACCGAGGAGGTAGAGGCAAAGAAAATGATAAATGTGGCTGCCTTTGAAGATATTCTGGATTCTTTTTGAAAAATGTAATGTGTATAATTTTCACACCTAAAAAAGTAACCTTTTTTAAACACAAGGAGAAGGACGTCATTTTTAAACACCGGGAGAAGGAGATCACTGGCTTTTACCACCCTCTGATGAGCGACATTCCGTGTGTAAACATCTGTCTCCACCAGAAGTTCTTCATTTGTTTGAAAATGTTTCTTCAAAGTATTCTTCAATCACCATCTCCCATTTTGCCGGCTTAGAGTATGACAAACCCTCCCACTAACTCCAAGGATCAATGACACTGTGAAGGGTAAACCCAGCCATCCCACTATGGCTATCCCCGTGGCGAGCTGGCTTCAGCTCACAACCTACAGCCTCGCCGCATTCAGGTGAAAAGTCTCAAACATAACCCATCTAGGATTATGGCAACAAGGATACAAGGCACCAAGTATCCACCACTGAGAATGGCAGGTACACCAGAGGACTTAAGCTATCAACTCTTGAGCATGGTTCAAAGAGAAGGCCCCCATAGGTGCAATACTTCAAGATTTAGAAGGAAGTTCCAACCATCACCTGATGGGGCTATTCCAAAATGCTCCAAACATCACCCTGCTAGTATGGTTGGCAGTAAGAAGGGTTGCTTCAGCAGTTACACTGAGGGGATTGCTGGCTTAACGGACAGGAGCCCCCACAATCACAGTCTGGGAATCATTGGCGGAATGCAGTGTTCTCCTAACCACGGGACACATAAGTTTCCAAATATCACCCTTCAAGGTTTTGCGGCACAAGGGAGAGACAATCTAAACCATGAACTCATGGGTTCTCTAACACAAAGAATACCCGATCCATCACTCCAGGGAATCGCTGGTCGCAGGAGGACTACCTCATTCATCGCCTAGGGGATTACTGATTGGTGACCCAAAGTATCAGCCTGTAAAAGTGCTTTGAATGTGAATGGGAGGCTATCGTAATCTTCCTATGTGAATTTGTTGCTCAAAGGAGAACAGCTCCTTCCATCAACCAAGTATCTACAGTTAAAGTAAGGTAGCTCAAGTTATCACCCTACAACAAACCCCTCTGATAATCCTCTGATAATTGTTAGAGCAAAGACTTTACGCCCTAATTACTTGCTGAAAGGATCACCAACACAAACCGAACATCTCCAATCCTATGAGGTTCGTTTATTCTTCATAGGGAAATCAGAGGGGAGAAACATAACCCTAGATTCCCAGGGGGGGCAGACATTATCTTCACCCTAATTGGACCCAGCCATAAACAACGGGGCTTATTAACACAAGAGAGGATGGCCACAAACACCGTCATACAAGAATTCCGCCACCACAGTGTTAGAATCACTAACACACAGGAAGACAACCTATAGCTAGATGGACAGCAAGCATGAGGAGTATGACCACTGCCATCACCATGTGGCAATGGTTGGCATAACAGAGGAATCTCCAATTACCACATTACAAATGGCACAGCCTCAGGATAAGGAAGCTACGATACAATATTTATGAGTTTGGCTGGCTCACCGAATGACCCTACCAACCATCACCCTTGAAGGCACCAGAGAAAATAGCCTCCATCAAGACCTAAAGCGGGTCAGTGGCTCGATCTGGGTCACCTCAAATCACCACCAGATATTTATCTCTATCAAAAGAGGAGGTGTCCACAGTGCTTAATTTGAGCCAGTGGTTTCCAGTGCATGGCACCAGCACTAAAATTGGTTTCCGGTGCTCAGCACCGTCACTTTATTGTCCACACTGCACTTATGACACTCATACACATGGTTACGTTGCTCATCTTATTTAGAGATAAGCAGAACAGCAGTTGCTTATGAATACAAAATTCATTAAAAATTACCAATACCTGCCTCCCCAACCTTTCCTTTAGCTTTGGGAACCTGGAATAATCTAAACTGTCACACTTGCAGGCGAGGGAGATGGCTACTAGTTGTTTTGGTACCGTCATTGGCAGCGATGATGGGGGCCAGCCGTGGCCCGTGCATGTAACAGCGGTGGAGCCGTGTAAGGGGGGATTCCGAGGGACGATGCAGAGGGAAAATTAATTATTTATGTCATTATCGTCCCTCTGCATCGTCCCTCGAAATCTCCCCTCAAACAGCCCCCCCGTTACCTGCACAGACCGCGGCTGATGGGGGCGTTGGGTGGTGCAAGCCGCAGTGGCCTCCTGGTCAGGGCCCTGGCACTTATTATTTTACAAATTAAGCACTGGTCGTGCCCACAACCATGGCCGCTTGGCTCAAAGAAGGAGGTGCCAAACATCAGTCTCTAAAGAAAAGGTGGCACAGGGCTGAATGGCCTGTACCTATGCCATTTTGTATGGGGTCCACCACCGCCACCCTGCTGGCTGCTTCGCACCACCGCCGTGCCAACTCCTTCATGCCGTGGCAGCAATCCTTTGCAATTGGCAAACCGACTGGAGGGGTGTGCACACAGCCCTGTTTGGGCCTGAGCAGCGCCACAGACCAGCAGATCTCGGCTCCTTCAAGGGCTCGGTGAAGTCCCAGCTGCCGCGCATATAATGCAGCCGTTGTTTGCGGAGCATTGTTGTCTGCCTGCCGGGGCTTGTCTGGCGTTTCCTATTGTTTCCCCTTACAAAGCACGGGCTGTACGGCGGTGTACGACATGCTCGTGTTAGCAGAGGCTCCCGGCCAGCGGGGATGTGTGATCCCTACAAACAGGTGGCGCGGATAGTTTCGGTTGTGCAAGAAGGAAAGCAGCTTGTCAGCCGTGCCTTTGATGCGCAGCCATCCTCGCGGGGTGCCCTGCTGTGCCCAGATCCGAATTAGAGCGAAGTTGGCACCGCTGTCTGCCCCGAGTGCAGTGATCCATTTTATAACCCCGATAAGCAGGCAGATTACCGAGATAGCCCGGATTGCAGCATCGCGTCATGCTTCTCTATTTATGGATGCTCGTGTGTTCGTTGCAGGTGCTTTTGAAGCGCCTTGAAGACTAGAGAAGTCGAGTCCTTGCACGCTATAAGGGGCAGCTATAACCACTAATTCATTGATGTATTTGTCCTGCATCGCTATTGGCATTCAGGGCCAGACGGGAACCAAAAGAAGGCCGGGCAAAAATGGCCAAAATGCTGAAACCAGCCCCGTCTCCCTTCATCTCCGCCCGCTCTTTCCATCCTCCGCTCTCTTTCTCTCCTCTCCTTTCTCACTCATAGCTTTCCCTCTCCCTTCCCGAGTACTTAATTGAGGCCAGTGGTTGCAGGTGGGGCCCACCCAGAACAAGAAAGAGAAAAACACAAACGAGGGGAAGAAAGGGGGAAGAAAAAAAATGAAAAACAGTGACAAAGGGAGAAAGCAGGGACGCAAAAAACACATCAAGGAGTGAGTTTAAGGGGAGGGGAGTGTCTGGCCAGTGATAAAAATGCATGAGGGGAATGAAGACTACGCAGACTTTGTATTTGGCACCACGACTTTCTGCAGCACTGGCAGCTGCTTCTGATCAAAAGGGCCATGGCACTTAGGGTCAGATGTACGACTATTTTTATTTTTGCATGCGCGAACTCGTTTGCACATGCAAAAATGGCATGGGGTATGTACAAACGCTATTTTGCGACTTGCAAAATAGGGTTTTGTGTCTCGCTATTAGGAAGGGGGCGTTCCCTTCCTAATAGCATGCACAACCCTATGTACAGATGTTTTGTGTCCGCAATTGCGGGCGCAAAACATTTGGAAATTACCATCCTCTTCAAGAGGGCGGTAATGGGGTCGCAAAAGGAAGGGGTCCCCATGGGACCCCTTCCCCTTTGCAAACACAGGGGGGAATATTTTTTAAGGACAGGCAGTGGTCCCAAGGACCACTGCCTGCCCTTAAAAAAAATGAAACGAAAACGCTTCATTTTTAGGTCTCGCCTGACCCAGCGCATGCGCTGGTCTGGCGAGACATATTGAGAGGGCTCTAAAAAGTGCTACCAGGCCAGCCTAGAGCTACAGTGCATGTGGACGGGCAAGCGCACAGCGCTTTACTGCGATTTACTTTCACGGCTGCACGGCCGCTTTGATGTTTGATCGCAATCGCGATCACTTTCGCAGCCGCAGGGCCGCTGGAATAGCCAATAGGTCTCGCTTTTGGGACCTTATAAGTATTTAGTTATGCAACTGTTGCATGGCTAAACACTTATAAGGTCCCAAAGGCGAGACCTATTGGCTATGCCAATGCTTGTTTTTATATGCATCCCGCTTTCTTTTAAGGAAAACGGGCTGCATTTGAAAAAAAAAATGCTTTATTTAAAAGCGGTCCCAGTGATGGTGGTCTGCTGAGCCCAGCAGGCCACCATACCTGGGAGGGCCTGCCATTCCCAATGGGGTTGCAAATTGCGAGAGGCTCATTAATATTCATGAGCCTGTCTATTTGCGACCCCATTGAGAATTGCTAACAGTGTGTTACACACTGTTGTACATCCTAAACAGCGCCTCAGAAAGGCGAGTCGCAAAAGACACACAATTTGCGAGGCGCTATTTTGGCCATCGTACATCTGGCTCTTAGTCTTTTAGAAATGAAACACTGACGTTTCCCCACCCTACTTCTCTCTCTCTACCTCTTGAAGCCTCCCTGTGCCTGCTGTAATTAACCTGGGGAAGCTAGAGAAAGTAGCACAAATGCCAGCAGCACTGCCATGGCACTGCCTGCCCAAAAAAGCAACCTCCAAGGGTTCCAGCCCACTGGGGAAATGCCCAGGTGAATACACAGCCTGGCCAGCCTGTCCGGGTATCATGTCGCCAAAAAGGCCATCTTTCAGCGCAGATCTTACAGTGTTACCAGACCAAGATTTTCCTGGAAGACCTGCACTGTAAAGTTACTTATAAAAATATGGATCTCACCATAAAACCCCTCTTCCATTCTGAAAAGAAGCTGATTAAAGCTCAAGTGAAAAACACCCGCCCTTTGAGAAAGCAATCAGAATCAAACTTGCAGCAAGTTGAAGAAAAGCTGACATAGGTTAGAGAAAGGGCAGCAATATCCAAAACACCACTGCGGACCACCCTGCAGAGACATACTCCAACTTTCAATGTGGACATTCACGCCTGTTAAGTTGGAGTTGGATCGGAGAGTGGCACAGTCCAGCCCACTAATGGATCACCCTTATGCAACAACTCCTTCGGGATAACCCACACCAGCCAAGCCACCCACACAATCCAAATGTGGTTCGGGAAGGAAATCCACTAGTGGTTAAGAACCCCACTGGATGATTGAGAGTCACAAACCCAACTCTGTACAAAGCACCAAGAGGGCTAGTATTTGGTGAAAATGTGCTATACAACTACTCTTCAAAATCACACCAGACCACATAACATAACAATATCACATAACATAACTCTCTATAAACCTACATAACAGAATATAACATAACAGAACATAGCATAGTCCTTAGCGTTGATCCTGCTCTATCCATCCTCTTAAAACCTCAAAAGGTCCACATTTCCGAAATCACTTTCCTCAATCTACTAATTAAACCTGCCTGTGATGTGAACGCCCTCTCTTCCCTTGCCCTGCCTGTCTCCTCAAGTCCCCCAGGCCACCGCCTTCGACCAGAAAACCAAAATAACCTCGCAGCCGCAAATTCATCTGTTCCATCTCAAGATTCGAGTCTTTTCGTCTCCAGGCTAGAATTGGGCAAGCCAAAATATTCATAGCAGCAGACAATTCCCAGACGAGCTAACTTGTCTCTATTGCTCCTACAGTCAAAGCTCTGTTCGAACCAACGAGAGGATTGTAGACAAGATTAGAATCTTTAAAATGTAAAAAGTGGTTTCAGTCCACTGGATTCTGATACTTCATTTAGAGAAATTAAAACAAATATGCGTAATTCTTAATAAATAATGAATACATTATGCCCTTAATCCCTCAGAATGTCTGGATGGCACTGGTATGGGTGAGCGAAGAGACAATTTAGCTTGTAACGTGAGCTGTATTAATGTCCTTTACTATTATTTTAATGGAGCAAAATAATAATATATTACATCGTACATGCACAAGGTCTTTCTTTTCGTATAACATTTAAGTATGAATTCATTTATTTCTGGGACTTCCTACATTTGTCAGTCAAGGAAACTGAGGAACAGGAAAAGGCAGAAATTCCCCCAAGAACACACAATTTGTCATCACGGGGATGCCGGGATCTGAGCGCAGGTTAATCCATATTTATATGCAATTCAGTCAGCTGAGGATAGTCTTTCCTCTCTCTCGTTTTACACTGATCAATAATGCCCTGTGCGTAATTGTCTTTCAATTGTTAAATTAATACACTACGTTCAATAAAGTTGATTTCTAAAGTCCATAAATCCCAGGGCAAATCAATCAGACTCTTAATTACTCTTTCTAAAACAAGCTTGCCAAAATGAGTGTGTTTCATTCTCAAAAGAGTAAGGATTTGGAGCATATAAAGGAATTCGGCAAATTGCGTTTACTTAAAAATTCATCCCTGTTCTCTGAAGTACCATGTAAAACATACCGAAAGCAGAGCATTACATTTATAGTTACTGTCTATGTCCTGATTTGACTAACCAGACTATTTCTGGAGAAGCCCCACGTCAATGGAAGGTAATAAAAAATGGGCAAAGTAATGAGGTCACAGAGGTCCCATGGAGCTCAGCCTCAGGGTACAGATTTCCAATTGGACTTCTTGGTGAAATACCGCTTTGCTGCATTCTGCAGATATGCGTTCACTCACGTGTCTAATTTTAAGCTGAAAATTTAAATTGCATTTTGAAGAAGTTCAGTTGGAAAAACACTAAATTTTTGCTTTGATTGATAATCATTTCATCTAATCTTGTCAGCCATGCTTTGGTTAGCAGAATGCATCATTTGTAGGTCCAGCCCAGTCATATATCTTTAGCAGTCTTGACAGTCTCATGTATTAAAAAAACATAAATTAAAATCACATGCGTACATACATGGAGGAAGTGCTTTTGGGTCAGCCCTCTACGTCCATTTGTCTGTTCAGCTGCCATTGACATTTTGTTTCTGTCCACCACAGCATGCATCATGGGGCAATCTGTCAGCCCAGTTCAGCTAGGAACTCTTTTGGATTGTCAAGTTACAGATTATGCCTGATTAGATGTGCACACTTGCCTTAAAAGAAGTGAACTTCAGTGCCGTTTAGGCAGAGGAGTGTCACTCCACTGCGCTCAGAGCAGGAAACAACGTTTACATTGCAGATTTTACTACGCGATGCAAACACAACGCGGTCGTTACAACGACCGCGTTGTCACAATGCACTACCTTTATATCTCAAGTCGTTAAAACAACTTGCGCTAGATGATGCTCTAGGATAAGGAATAGTATGATTTACTATTCCAACACTTTCCCTAGTGCTGCCACACTGGAGTTGGAATAGTAAGTCATACTATTCCTAAGTCCAGCGCGCCATCTAGCGCAAGTCGTTGTAACGATTTGCGTTGTAATGGTCACAACCGCGTTGTGTTTGGATCGCGGAGTAAAATTTGCAATGTAAAGACATATATTCCTCAGAGCAGTTCAAAAAGAAATAATAAAATGATAATAACGCAACATTATTATCATTTCATCTTTTCATACTGGCTTAGGTGCGGGGTGGGGCTGGGCTTGCCAGAGCAGGGGGAGGAGTGGTGGGCACTCTTGAAGTGTGCATGATGGTTTGCTGACCGTCTTGGGCCGGCCAAACAGTCATGTGCATTTTGCATGTTCTCCACCTAGCTGTTTTGCACAACCGGGTGGAGAACATGCACAGGCCCCCAGTCACTGTCTGAGCGCCGAACCACAGCGTTCAGACCGATCACAACGCTGATGTCTTGCTGGTGACATCAGCTTAGGGGAGCCTGTGTGCTTTCTACTTTCGGGAGTCTGAAGAGGAGAGGATGGAGGAGAAGTGGCGGCAGTGCCCAGGTAAGTGCGATTATTTATTTAGCAGCCGCCACTGTTCAGTGCAATGGTTGATCGGCCAATTCTTTCATTTGCCAACAATTATTTTGCTCAATTCTGGATCCCTTTGTTTTCTTTTTTAGTCACCCTCGGATGTTAAAACGTTGTCTTCAGGTTACAGTAATTCAAATACAAATAGGAGTACACATTTACAAAGTCTTCAGATATGCGAAAGTGAATTATTTTTTAAAAGCTTAAACATTTTCAAGTTGTTAATTCTGCAAGATCTTTTTTCTTAAAAACTGGAGGTCCAATATCTGCGTGCCATAGAAGCAGGAGACCTTCACCGGTGTTTAAATAGGGCAGGTTCTGGACTACTGCCATCCAGTGGCAAGTTCCAGTCCTCTGTTCCTGGCCCTACTGGGTTGAGTATTGTCTATCACTTCATAAACTCATATCTGGTCCCCAACACTGTGCCCACATCATCCAATGCCAGTGCTTAATTTGTGCCGGTGTTGGTTAGTGTTCAGAACTGGCATTTATTTCAAAAGACAGCACAGGTGGAGGCAGTGCTTAATTAGTAAAAGAATGAGTGCCTTTGCCCAAAACTCTGCTCAGACTCCCGTCGCCAGTGCTATTAATTGTCACTGTGCAGAACACCAAGGCTGCGTAGTCTGTAATTCACCTTATGCCTGTTTAATCCACTACCTGACACTCCTTGCCCCTTTATCCCACTCTTGCAGGTATCTGCTTGCTCCTATTCTGACAGTTTTTCCATCTTTCTCTTCCTCTGTCCTTCCACTTTGTGCGTTTTCCCCTCTCATTCATTTATAAACTTTATTTCGGCCGCAAAGGCCATAAAAGTACACATAAAATGTTGCAACATACAATTTATCATTGCATATACTTCCAATACAATAAAAATACAGAGAGCTCATTTATAGCAACACTCAGTTACAGTAATTCCTACGTCTGATCCACATAGCATTTAAAAAACGAGAAACTGCAAAAACAATCGGTGGGTGTGTGTGTCATATTTCAAGACTCTTAAAGCATTTCCACACTCTCTAAATCCCATATTCCTACAAATAGGTTTTACCCATCTATTTCGAAGCTGGTAATATACTGGGCAAAAAAAGAAAACATGTTTATCATCTTCCTCTCTTGGAATCATAAATTTCTTATGCGGAAAAATAAAAGCCGGTCCCTGAAAATGAGTGCTGGTGAGCCCAAATGGAAACCGCTAGCTCAAATTATGCACTGGTGGTGGTGAGGGTGGGGGTGAGTGGGGGTTCATGGGTTGTAGTGGCATTCTTATGCAGTGTAAAAAATGACCACAGAATCACTGAAGCGACTGGAAGTTTCCCAAATAGTCTTGACTATGCAAGCCTAGTAAAATCCTTCACCCCACCTGCACTTGAACCCTCTTTAGCTTTCCACCTTTACTCTAGACAATCCTCCATAGGCAGAGCACCTCTCTAAGAGCCGAGGACACCTGGAGAGCCTTGAAAATAGCTACCAAATTTCAACTTCTCATCTCCTTACTCCTTCTTCTGCTCCCCCCTCCTACCCTTAGTAAGCCGGATTCCTCACTTTATGTCATCATGGGCACTATGTTTCCAGTCCTGCCCTTTTCACTTAAAATTAATTGCTGCAATAGGTGTGAATCTATGAATTCTATGGAAGTGAACTAGGAATACAGCACTCGGAATGCATTAGTTTGTCACACAAAAGTACAGGAGTGGACAGAGTGTCCAGGTTGGTATGGAGTGAGGTAGATGCCTTACTCTCCAGTCAATGTCTTTTGCAAGAGTATACCTGAACAAGCGGTTCAGAAACTCTAAAGTCAGTGCTTAATAAAAAATATATATATGTTAAGGGTCCTCGTCAGGAGGACACTGCAGCTTCCACCATTCATTGCCCCTGCCAGAGCTGCCAATGACACTACCAACACAAATAATAACCGTCCCACTCGAATAGGCCACGTTACAACGCATGCGATACATCGCATGCCATTACAACGCGGTCATTACAACGACCGCGTTGTTACATCGCATATCATTACAATGCAAGTCATTACAACGACTTGCTGTAGGAGGCACGCTAGATGTTGAAATAGTATAATTTACTATTCCAACTCCAGTGTGTGCAACAGTAGGGAAGGTGTTGGATTTTAAATCTAACACCTTCTGCCCCCTAAAGAAAGTCGTTGTAACGACTTGCGTTGTAACGGTTTGCAATGTAACAACGCGGTCGTTGTAATGACCGCGTTGTAATGGCATGTGGTGTATCATATGTGTTGTAAACGATGTTTCCCATCCCACTCTTACAAGTGTGAGAATTCATACTTTTTGAGGCTCCCAGAGCTATAAAAATGACTTGGGTGGCAGATTAGTCATTGTTAATGTTTATTGAATTATTGAACAACTGTTGTTGTGCTCATACTTAAATTAGGTAGACAGCGCCACTATGTGGCAGACTATCATAAGCACCAGTGCTGACAATTCGTGCCGGTGCTGAGCTCCAGAAACCACAAGCTCAAATTAAGCACAAAGTATGATATTTTATATAATGGGATAATTATTTTGCAACGCCTCAATCCTCAACTTCTGCTCCCATCCACTTATACGTTTTTAAACATGTACTGTTTGATGCAACCCCTCCATGGCATTTTTGTTGGACATACTGCCCAGTGTTGTTGCTTAGCTTAAATTGCCTGGTATTGTTTATAAGATATGTATGCCTAATATTTTTTTATAAACTACAGTTCTCTGGTATTATTTATAAGCTATGGTTGCCTGGTATTTTTATATGTGCAGTTGCCTAGATCCTTTTATATTTCTTAGGTTTCCTAGTATTGCTACGTTTCCTGCTAACTATGGTTGCCTGATGTTTTCAATCAACTGCAGTTAACTGGGATTGCTTATAAGCCATAGTTGCCAGGTATTTTATAAACTCCAGTTGCCTGATGTTTTATAAGCTACAGTTGCTTGGGATTGTTATATACTATAGTTATCTGGCATTCACACAAGCTAAAGTTGTCTGATTTGTTTTATAAGCCAAAGATGTCTGCCTTTGAGTATAAACTATGGTTGCCCGATATATTTTTTATAAACTGGAGTTCTCTGCTATTGTTATATGCTGTGGATGCCTGATAGTTTTTATAAGCTATGCTTGACTGATAGTTCCTAATGAGCTGTAGGTGGCTGCTGTTTTAGGCCACACTTGCTTGGTATTTTTATAAATTGGAGTTGCCTGCTTGGTCGGACTGGCCTATTAGGCAATCTGGCAGTGCCAGAAGGGCTGGCCTGACAGGTCAGTATGTGGGCTGTTTTTTGGTTGTTTGTGGGACTGTTAATAGTCTGGTGGGCCGGTTATTACTGTTAATTTGTAGTACCACGACCATTGCATTCAGCAAGCGCAAACGCATGCAGTCTCCCATACCTTGCAAATCACCTATGCAGCATGTGTTTACAAGCTCAAAGCTGCCTAGATTTGCAGAATGTGTGGCATTTTTCAGCTAACGGGCAGCTTACCTAACAATTATTAAATACACTACAGCTCTCTTCTATTTATTATTATAAACCATAGGTGCATGCACTTTGTGCAGTGGTAATACTGCCACAAACACGTTTTTTTTCTCCCTAGTTTTATATAGGCAAACTAGGCCCGAATCCAATCAGGTATCAGAGCGCTTTACATAGCACCAGTTACGTTACATGAGGACACACATTCATTCTTTGTTAGGCACGGGGAGATTAAGTGATTTGCCCAGAATCACAGGATGTTCAGCGTCATTACCGAGACTCGAACCCAGTTCCCCCGGTCTGAGGTCGAGCGCCCTAGCCATTAGGCCAACTCCTCTTCGTTTCCTACGAATTTTCACCCTTAAATTCAGTGCTGATATTTCCCCAAAATGGTTTGTATCTCCTACTGTTCTTGAGTCCGGCCAAAGAATGTTTGTGGTTACGTGAGTAATAGTCCATGGAATTGGGAAAATTCGTAGCAATGAAACAGTTGGATGGAAATACCTGGAGCGTGGAAACCGCTGGTTTTCAGGCGAAAGCGAACAAGCCTTGAAAGAGCCAATAATTTCGGATTTTTTTATAGTGAAAGATTTTGGTGTTACAATAATGCTGCCTTAACCTTGGGCCTAGAGACACTTTACAGCCAGTGTAACGATTGTTTGGGAGGCTTTAGCTTTCAGCTTTTAAATTTTGTGAGAAACCCCATATAATAAACTGCTGATCCATATTATGGCCAGCATGAATGAAAATACAGGCGCAGATTCACACATTTTTTAGGCTCTAAGTCACTTCTGACATGATCCTCAGGGACTATGTTTTCATTTAACATACATTTGCATTCCGGGAGCTATAGTCCGGATTCACATCATAGCTTAAATTCAGCTAAAAGACAAAACTGAATTGTAAAAGAAAAGTCCAGGACTAGGATATTGTATCCTTTCGAATATAGGGGCAGATTTACAAGCCCCTTGCACCACTTTTGCGTCACTTTTCCCATGTAAAAAGTGACGCAAAAGTGGCGCAAGGGGCTTGTAAATCTGCCCCAAATTGTTTTGCTGTTTGATGGTCCTGCCGTTCCACAAAATGTTTGGCTGTAGGAGCAGGAACTATCTTGTGGGAACTGTAAAACTGAAATTTGGTCACACTATTTGTATGCCAACAACTGATGAAATGCAATTCCAATAATGCATGTACCTTTTGTGAAAATTATGCATACTGCACAATTAGAAAAGTGGACTTACCCTTATTAAGTGATTTTGGCAAAATAATGCACTAACACTACACAATGAAATAAGCAAGTTATCAAAAGCCAGCTTGAGAGGCGGAAGGAGGATTGATTGGAAACGTGATTGGTTACTGGTAGGCCAATGATTGCCAAGCACATGGATAGCAATGAAAGAGCACAATATGAGGAAGACATGCCATGTATCAATTTAAAACATCAAAAAGTAAATACAGAGGAGGAGCCTAGCGCGCAACCAAGATGGCCGCGTAGGTGTGAGGCTCCCGAGGACCTCCGCGACCTCCTGAATTAATCCTGGAGATATCCTGTCCTTGTTGAGGGGACTGTGTCGGTGAACCCGAGCTGAGGCGCCACCCGTTTTTTGGGCTCGAATCGGACCCCGAACACCGGTGGGAGCATCGATTGAAGGTTGCGGCCTTCTCCTCGCCGGCCCCCCGGATTGGAGTAGTGGGGCGATCCGGGGACGAAGTGAATAACAGCGGCGAGCGGGGCTGGGCGACTCGCGTACCCCGCACTTTCACTTTCGCTTTTGCACCCTCCTTGCCTCAGGCGGGGTCGGGTTGCGGAGCGGGGTGCGGTGGTGTTGCCTTGTCCAGGTGCCCGGCTGACCCGCCGGCGGTGGGTTGACCCGTGGCCCGGTGGTCGCCCCCGCCCCCCCCCCTGACACCCGTGATTTGGTGTGGCGGCCCGTTTGGAGATCTTGGCACGACGGTGGAAGGGCCAGCATGTCCACCAAACAAGATGGCGACCGGACGAAGATGAAGACAACCCGCCATGGCACGGCGCACCAGGCCAATAGTATGGATCGCTATACGCTCCAGAAGGGTTCTCCGGAGACATCGCGGTCATCCCTGGTGGGCCCGACGGAGGCGCCTTCCCAACCGGTGGACCTGACCCTCCGGGACGTCATGGGCGCCATCGCAGAGATGAAGGCCTCAGTGGACCAGCGTTTCGATACCCTGGCGCAAAAAATTGACTCGGTCCTGGTGGATGTGGGCCTTGTGAGGGCAGACTTGTCAAAAACGAACGACCGAGTTGACTCCCTGGCCCACACCACAACGAGCCTCACGACAGACGTGGTGGCCCTCCAGAGGGAGGTGCGCCGGCTTGGCCAGGCGAGCGCCCTGATGGACCGGCGACTGGAGGATTCCGAGGGTCGGGCCCGGAGGAACAATGTTCGCATTATTGGTGTGCCGGAGGGCCGAGAGGCGGAGGCGGCAGATCTCTTCGTGGAAGAATTGATCCTGACCCATCTCCAGCCCCGGGGGCTGAGTAAGCTTTTTGCGGTGGAGCGTGCCCACCGGGTCCCTGGGGGCCGCCCTAAGACCGGTGCCCCGCCGCGGCCTATTATTGCCCGGATTTTTAATTTCCGGGACAGAGACGCCCTCCTCCAGACCTCCAGGCAACAGGGACCGGTCAGGCTGGACAACATGGATGTACACTTCTACCCAGACTTTACTCCGGCGGTCCAGAAGCAGCGACAGAGCTTTCTTGGTATTAAACGTCGCCTAAGGGACCTAAACCTCAAGTACTCAATGCTCTTTCCGGCTAAGCTGAGGGTGGAGGTGGATGGCCGTACGCACTTCTTCGACCGGCCCGAGGCGGCTGGGGACTGGTTAGATACTTTGCCTGGAGATCGGGGTGGGGGGGGCGCGGCTGGCGGGGAGGGCCCGCCGGATCAGAATTGAGGGGTGACTGTATAGGCCTTGCTCTGGATATTGTTCCTTTACCATATATTGCTTTCGTATGTTCCCCTCCCATGGAGGTCGGGTGGGGTCTGCTGGGGGCTTCCCTCCTCCTCTGGGGGACTAGTTAGTACTTAGCTATGGGGCGACAGGCACACTGCACTTTGGGGGGGCTGTCTGGGCTCATGCAGGGGTGCAGGGAGGGGGGAGTTCTGTTGGGACCGGGGGGTGGGGGGGGTGTGTTGTTTGTTAACACCGCAAGGCAAACCCGCAACTGTTTTGTTGTTTTTAAGATGCTCGGTGGGGGGCGACCGATTGTTTTGACGTATGATGGGGGGTAGGGATTTGATTGTGTTGTCATGGAATGTTAACGGCCTGGGGGATAGGATTAAGCGTGGTGTGGTCCTGCAGTATTTAAAACGTATTTCACCAGATGTTGTCTTCCTGCAGGAGACACACCTTATAGGTAACACCTTTCATGCAATGAATCGGCTGGGATATCGTTTGGCGGCCCACTCCGGCTTCACTTCGGGCTCGCGGGGGGTGGGTATTATGGTCAAGAACTCGCTCCCGTTGGAGATTGACGAGGTGCGCCATGATGAGAGGGGACGTTACACTGTTCTTGTGGGACGAATGGAGGGTAGAGTGTTTATCTTTATATCAGTGTACGTCCCGCCTGGGTTACAAGCCACTACATTTGCGGACCTGGGGCGCCTCCTCCTGGACCTTCCGGGTGGCCTGTTGGTGGTTGGAGGGGACTTTAACGCGGTTGCCTCTGGATCTATGGATCGCCATCCCCCTAGGGACCTCCCCCGGGCACAGGCGTGGCTGCCCGGCCTTTTAGACACGCTGGGCCTGGTGGATTGCTGGCGCTTAAAGCATCCCGTATTGCAACAGTACACCTTCCACTCGGGGGCCCATGGTAGCCTCTCGCGGCTTGATTACATCCTTGTCCCGGCGGCCCATGCAGGGAGGGTGGGGGAGGTGCGCCATTTGGCACGGGGTATCTCAGACCACTCCCCATTGTTGTTGCATTTCGATGTCTTCCCGAGGGGGGATGGCAGGGTGGCCCCGATCAATGCATGGTATTTGCGCGACCCCACCATTCGTGCCGACTTGATCAAATCCTTACAGCGCTATTTCGATGAGAATGTGGGGTCGGTCCCGTCTGCCATCTCCCTGTGGGAGGCTTTCAAGGTGGTTCTTAGAGGGGAGGCCCTCTCCTTTATTTCCAATGCCCGGCGGCGCGAGCGGGAGGAGGTGACCCGGGTTGAGGCCGAGATTGCAGAACTGGAGGGTGACCTGGGGAGCGGGGTAACAGACGCTAAGTTGCATGTTTTGCACTTAAAGCAGGCGGCCTATCGGGCCCTCGTCACGGAGGCGGCCAGGGGCCTCAGTAGAGAGCAGCAGGGGCGATTGTATGATGTGGGTGACAAGGCTGGCAAATTGATTGCGTGGTTGGACAAGAGGGAAAGAGCGAGCCGCGTGGTGCCTTTGATTGAGAGCGTGGATGGTGTGTGCGTCACTGAGCCGGAAGCCATTGTCTCCTGCTTCGCGGATTATTTCCGCGAAGTCTACTCCCCGGTTTCTCCCTGCTCGGAGGAAGATTCCCATGCCTTGCTTCGGGACATCGCACTGCCCTCCCTTACGGTGGAGGACAGGGATTCGCTGGATGCCCCGCCCACCTCGGACGAAATTGCCTCGGCTATTCGCTCGGTTGCATCCGGCAAGGCCATGGGCCCCAATGGTATTCCCATTGAGCTATACAAGCTACGCCCGGATGTGTTGGCGCCCCACCTGCGCGCGATGTTCCTTGCGGCCCACTCGCAGGGCTCCCTCCCGCCGGACCAGCGTCTGGCTACAATTGTGGTGATCCATAAGGAGGGGAAGCCCCGTGAGCGGGTCACATCCTATAGGCCGATTTCGCTTCTGAACGCGGAGCCCAAAATCCTCGCCAAGGTGTTGGCCAACCGGTTGGTTGGCGTGGTGGGCGATTTGGTCCACCAAGACCAATCGGGCTTTATACCACATCGCAACACGGCGCTTAATCTGCGGCGCTTACACGGGGTGCTCGCACGTGTCCCGTTTGTGCGGGAGCCGGCCATCTTGGCGTCCTTGGACGCCACCATGGCGTTTGATACGCTCGAATGGCCATATATTTGGGCGATGCTGGCGAAGTTTGGGTTCGGCCCGGGTTTCGTCAGCTGGGTCAAATTGCTATATTCGGGCCCGTTGGCGCAGGTGGTGGTGAATGGGCGGGTATCTGTCCCATTTGCGCTGGGGCGGGGCACGCGACAGGGTTGTCCCCTGTCGCCTCTCCTGTTCGCCCTGGCCATGGAGCCCCTGGCGGAGTGGCTGCGGTGGCACCCTTCTATCCGTGGTCTCCGCTGGACCCCCGAGCATGAGGACCGCGTGTCCCTCTATGCTGACGATATCCTTTTGTATCTCGCCTCCCCGCGCAAGTCACTGATCGTCCTGGTTGATGTTTTGCGCTCCTTCGGTCGCAACTCAGGCCTGGTCATCAACTGGGCGAAATCCTGTGTCTATGTGCTCTCCGGGGAGGCCCCGGTCCTGCCACGGGACTGTCCGATCCAGATTGCCTCCCAGGGTTTCCGGTACCTGGGTATATATATCACTCTTGACCCGGAGGCCCGCTATGAGCGGAACTTGTTGCCCCCCCTCCAGCGTCTGAGGGAGGACGTGGTGCGCTGGCGGCGTCTGCCGCTCTCGCCGCTTGGCCGAGCGGCCTTATTTAAAATGATGTCCCTGCCGCGCTTCCTCTACGCCCTCCAGAATACCATGGACTTGGTCCCGGCACGCTACTTTCGCGAGGTGGAGGGCCTCCAGCGGCGCCTGTTCTGGGACGGGAGGCCGCGTATTGCTCTGGCTAAATTGACGCTCCCGTGGTACGATGGAGGGGTCGCCCTCCCGGACATCAAACGGTATTACTGGGCCTCCCAACTAGCTGCAATTAACCATGGCCTTTACGGGCCCGCCTTGAACCCGGCATTTGAGATGGACAAGACGCTTCTGCCCGGTGGCGATTATAATCGAGCGCTCTACTCTGGCGCGCCCGACTCCCGTTTGACGGGACCGACGCGTGTCATGGTGCGTGTCTGGCACGCGGCTAATGCAGCAATGGGGTGGAAGGACCGTTTGACCCGAGCGTCTCCGCTGTATGCATCTGAGAGGTTGGGCTCCCTGTGGACGTCGAAGGGCTTCGAGAAGTGGGACACGATCGGAATCAGCACGGTGGGAGATCTCTGGACGAGGGGGGGATTCAAAACTTTTGAGACGCTGCAGGCGGAGTTTCAGCTG
Source organism: Triturus cristatus (assembly GCF_964204655.1). Classification (NCBI taxonomy): domain Eukaryota; kingdom Metazoa; phylum Chordata; class Amphibia; order Caudata; family Salamandridae; genus Triturus; species Triturus cristatus. Next base: position 356,826,860 of record NC_140594.1, read on the forward strand.
CAGGGCAGTGAGTACTTTCGGTACCTACAGGTCCGCCATGCGCTGGGCTCCGTCTTCCCGGATGTTGCATCCATTCCGGAGTCTTCCCCCCTGGAGGACAGAGTGCTAGATGGCCATGTCCCGGACAGCACGATCTCCCTCATATACAAAAAATTGATTAACGATAGATCGTGTCTGCTGACTAGTCTCCGCGAGGCTTGGGTTGCCGACGGGCTGGAGCTGGACGACGAGGATTGGATTTCCGCGGTGGCCTCTCCGAAAGAGGTGGCCATCCCGGCTCGCCTTCGTTTCGTTCAGCTCAAGATCCTTCACCGGGTCTATGTGACGGGGCCACGGCTTTTACGTATGGGTTTTGCCGGTGATGGAATGTGTAAGCGTGGCTGTGGTGCGTTGGCGACTTTCATGCATATACTGTGGGAGTGCCCGAAGGTGGAGCGATTCTGGCGTGGTGTGCATGAGGTTCTACGAATGGTTACGCGTGTCGCGCTGCTGCCTGAAGCGAGGAGATGCTTGCTGAATGTCTGGGAACCAAATGACTACTCGGTCCCGCAGGCGCGGTGGGTGACTCTGGGATACATGATAGCCAAGCGTGATATTGCCCAATTGTGGGGATCCCAGAGGCCCCCTGCGGTGTCGGCCTGGAAAGAGCATATGGATTGGTGTATGTTTCGTGAAAAGGTGGTGTATGTGGCGAGGGGTAAGCCTGGGGCGTGGATGAAACTCTGGGGCCCCTGGAACGCCTACCGCGGGGGTATTTGTGAGCCGCCGCTGCTACCAGCGGCCTCGCCGGCTCCGTCTCCCTAGATGGCGCCCCTCCCTTGGCCGCGGGCGCGCGGTCCCCCAGTCCCTGATCTACTCCCGTCCCCCTCTTCAGAATTTTGCTGCTGGTTTGGATCCCCCACTTACGGAGCACGTGTTGTCACTTTGGATCGAGGGTTGCCTTGCGGTTGTGGTTTGTTTATGTTGTTTTGCATTAAGAAAATGGAACCGTACTGTGGGCATGGAGCTGTGAGGCCTGCACCATTGATCACTCCTGTCTTCCTACTGTGCACCGCTGAGAAAATTTTTTGCTGTATGTCTGTAATATGCTTTTGATGCTCTAGCGGCCGGCCGTGTGGTTGTAGGCCCATACCTGTAACTTCTATAAACTGCAATAAACGGTTTCAAAAAAAAAAAAAAAAAAAAAAAAAAAAAAAGTAAATACAACAGAAGGTGGCTGAATTTAGCTCAGCATAATAAGAAATTTGATTGCATATTGCATGCTTAAGAACCTTTTAGTAATAAGGGAGAAGAGAGATGGAACAGAAGTTAGGTGGAGAGAGGGGGGTCAATTGAGGATTTCTTCAGAATGTGAAGAACTTTAGCATATGTGTAGAAGTAAAAAAAAGTAGTAGTTTAATATGTCTGTTAAGAAAGCCCATTTTGCACTCGGAGGCCACCATCAATTTATAAACTGATTTTGAGGCAACCCTCTGTAGCTCACTTTTCCAATGGTCTGTAATTTCTCTCTGACCTAGATTGTGCTGTTGTTGTTTCAGAAACATGTGGTGTAGACCCTTTTCTTATCAAGGATGTAAAACACGGATCCTATTAATCCAACCAATATCCGGCTCATGTTACAAATTCCCTGCATGGTTCAGACACTCAAGTTGTGTCCAACCAACAACGCCACCTTTCTATGTGGTCAAGCCACATTTTAGGCCCTGTAGGGACCAACATCTACTTAAAAAAACAGAACAAAGTCTGCCTTTCAAAGAGCACTTACTAACATGAGAAAACAGAGAAGGACAAAGGTGATGCCATGGCCCTCACCTTTCTTGATCCATTGGCGGCATGTCAGCCACTTCATAAAGGATTAGGCTAAAGGTACTCTGTTGCCTTAATGTCATCACGTGCCAAGTGAATGTTCTCTAACCATGGCCGTCAAATTTTTGATATCAAACTTAAATATCTATGGTCACAATGTATGAGATGTGTTTCTAGAGTTCTCTCAGCATGTCGCTGCCACATCAACTTTGTTATGCTCAAGATTAAACTATGCTTTTACCCCGGGCTCCCGCAATGGGCCTGGAGGGGGCTTTTAAGAGACTTCCATTCACTCAATGGGTCTCGTCCGTCAACGGGTCATTATGCAGTACATCAGACCTTTTTGATCAGGGACCACCTTTTTTTAGTTACCAAATTCCCACACTCGATTCCCACATTGAGCCTATGAACTTCCAAAACCTATTGACTGAAGGTATCTACCCACACATTCAGAGGTTCTCTTAATCCGGGAAGTAGCCATTCTCTGTATTAATCTGTATGACAAGCCATGCCATGGAGGAATTCCTAAAGGATAGGGGAGTTGTAGTAGAAACAATAAATATACTGTTGTGTGTACAGCAGGGGTGTTTTAGACATAACAGTATGTCTACAATAGAGGAGAAGGCCTGTGAAAGACCAAGTGCCCAACCCTCGAGAGTTAGGGCTGCCCCTTCTATTCATTGTTTAAAGGAAGTTTTGCTTATTCATATTTTTATGAGCATTTTCATGCCTTCCCCTAAATATTGTTTTCATTTGCATATGCGAACTTGTCTCCACAAATTCAATCCTTGTCAATGTGCTCTATGTGGCTTCCAAAAGGTGCCAGTCCCTGTGAGAACACTCAGGGGGGCAGCCTCTGTGGCAAGCCTTACCTGCAAGGTGCTTTCCAAAGCATTCACTGTCTAATAATCGTGTGTGTGTATACTTGCAAAAGAACAGTTACATACTGTGGTTTCAGCGTAGGCGCCTGCAAAATTAAGTGGAGGTTTTAGAGCTAGCTTAAACTTTGTTTGCGCCTGAAAGCCTTGTAATTAGCTGTGGGCCATTCTTGTGATTGTTTCTATAAAAACAATCTTTGATGTCACCTTTTTTCAATGGACGTGTTGGTTAGTGGTTTGCAGGATAAAATGTTCTATGTTTTTTCTTGATTTCCGGAAACCCCTTTGAAGTTGGCGGACTGAATGTATTCCTTTATTTAAGAAGGATTCAGTCTCGCCATTCTTCACTTTGGTGGTTAACAGGCATAACAACAGGGGACAAAATAGTACCCTAAGGGCCCCAGCAGAATGATCTCAAATGTGTGAAACACACCTTTACCTGAAGATTCAAAGCTCACCCTTCCCGATCCTCTCATTACCTTGTAGCCCACACCTTGCATAATCTCTAGATTGCCTGTACATCCAGTACCGGATTAAACCCTGTGGAAGCCCCTAGGCAATCGAAGTTTCGGGGCAACAATCGCAAATTACCTCCTAATACGTTTTTAATTTTACCAACCAAAAATTTTAATAAACCAATTTTATTACACAAAAGTAAACATTCAGGGCCGGACTGGCTGTAGCGGGCACCGGGCGTTTCCCCGGTGGGCTGCCAGGTCAGGGGCTGATTTAAGGGCCCTAGGGGCCGTTTTTGTGACAGTGCCGCGCTGCCTGTAACTAAATCAGGCAAAACAGGCCCTGGCAAACAGCTGGGCCGCACCCCCAACCCCCCAAGGGGGGCCGGCCAAGCTCTTTGCCAGGGCCGGTTTTGGTTCCCAGTCCTGCCCTGTAAACATTAACACATATTAATCTTATTAAGCAAAAATTAATTGGAAAAAAATTAAAGAAAGGATGATTGAAATTTTCCTTTAAGATCAAATCAATATTATTTTGATCCGTTGTCGAGGGGCCCCTAAAAGGAGTTGGGCCCATAGGCCGGTGCCTACTTTGCCTATTTGGTGATCCGGAACTGTGTACATCCATGCACCAAGGGGCTGTGCCTACTTTGCCTATTTGGTAATCCGGAACTGTGTACATCCATGCACCAAGGGGCTGTGGTTCTACACAAAGGCTAGACAAATAGCCTTGCAGCTGGCTGCTCTCACCTGCTCCCACACGGAAAGAATGAGAGATGGAAATTCTGCAGAAATGTTTCCACTGCGCACAATAGACAACAATGCATGGAAGAGAAATAAAGGAAATGAGACACTATTGAGGACATCTAGCGGGGGAGGACAGGCTCTTTCAGTGAAGTGTGGCCTTTCCATCCCCTATTCACCACTTAATAGACATAAAGATACTATAGGTATAATTGTCTAGTATGTCCATGAGGCACGTGGCATATAATGGCAGCCATACTGGGCCTCCTTGATCATAGACGTAATAGAGACGCAGGTATATGTGTAGCCGGAGTTCTACAGACTTGATTGTATGCGACCTGGCCCATCCAGCTGCCAGTTGTGCCAGGGCTGTTTCTTCGTAAAGCACTAGCCTATAAAGCAGTGATACTCAAAGTATGGCCCGGGGGCCGCTTGCGGACCTCTTGACCTTTACATGCGGCCTCCCTGGTGAACATCAGCACAAGCTGCTGTTTAGTGGCTGAGCAATAATACTCCCAGAAAAATGTTAAATAAACAGGCAAGCATTTATTAACCTGTAAATAAATGTTTCCTCGCTTACTTAACATGTTTTTACACCTCCTTACTCAATCCCTGACCCACCCAGCCCCCAACCACCACCCTACTGGCATCAGTACGGCCCTCGGTCACACCGCAGACTGTACTTTGCGGCCCCATGGCAAATGTTTGTGAGTACCCATGCTACAGAGGGACATGCTGTGGATACAGCTGCCTGTCTATTATATGGAACTACATCTGGCAGCAGCAAAGTGGAATAGGTGAAGTGAAGATCCCAAATGGGGTTTGCAGGAACTGAAACCATTCCAACCTAGACTTTATATCTGGTCTCCCAGCAGAAGGGAGACACTGTTGCAGTACAGGCACAGAGGAGGTTACCTCATGATAATAGGAGTGTGTCTGAAAGGGAAAACCCAACTGCTGCAATAAGAAAATGTCTGGGGGCACCTTGAATGGGGGCCTCAGGAAGGGTTTGTAGTAAGTTGAGAAAAAAAGTGTTGAAAAAGGAGGTGTGTTTCCCATGGAAAGCTGCCCAGATTGTGTATAGGAAATGCTCCAAACACTGGGTAGTGCACAGAAAACGAATGACACCACACTGCCTCCTCAGAACATTCTTCTGACTGGGAAGGCCATCAGGAAGGTAGAAGATTCTGCTTGATTGTTAGTAAATAAGACTGACATACCCCTCTATGCATTCAGGGACTGGAACTGATCTCCAAGGGTGTAGTGGCTGTCCTTTCGTTGTTGCTAGGATACAAAAGGCAGAATTGCTTCCTGCTCTATAAAGGACTCAGCTTACTGAGGGACTGAATCCCAACAGTGTCAAGGTTTTAGAGAGACCTGTTGCCTAGAAGAGCCTTAAGAGCCTGGATTGTAGTAGAGGCCAGGAGTGACTTTCCACACATCAACGTAGTCATTTTTTCACCACTGTAAGACCGGCATAAAGTTCTAAGGTATCCCAGAGAGTGTGTATCTTTGGTGGACAAAGCTTCCACATTCTTCCCACTTGGAGCGTTTGCCATGAAGCAGAAGATTTCGATGGTCCTTCTGGTGTAGGTATCCCACCTTGTGGAACCTTGAGTCTCATCTACAAGAAAATGACACAGTGCGGTGCTGTAAGCCTTTTAGCTGTGCCGTGCTGTGTCATTTTCAAAGCACAGGGATGCGTCGTATTAACAACTATACAACGCGTCCCTTTGCTTTCCCCCGGCGCTGGCGCACAATTGGCTGCCATACGCAGGCACCCTTGCATCATTTTGCAAGGATGTCTGCGCTGTAGGGATGATTGTTTTTGTGCAGGAAGGGACACCTTCCTAAACAATTATTTATGGCGTTTTCCTTATTCTGTGCATGCTGCAGAATGCAAGACACATAGAAATAGGAAAGAACTAGGGGAAATACAAGTATTTTTCCTTGTTGTGTCATTCCTGTGCCTCCCCTAGGGAGGTGTAGGATTCTGAGGCATTCTCAGTTTTACAAAATGTTGTAAATCTGGGAATGTATCAAGTTCCATGGATGTTGCATCAGAACACCCACAGCAACACCCATGGAACGCCTCTTTCACTCAGAGTAATGGGTGAAAGGGGCCCATATTTACAAGGCCACGAAAAGTCATGCTGTGTGACTTTACGTAGCCCTGTAAATATGGGCAAGCCCATTGCATTGTTTGTGTGTCAAAAAAAATGACACACCGGTGGTGCAATTAGCTTGTAAATACCCCCTCCTGTGTCTACAGCATCTATCCTAGCTCGCCTGTAAAAATTTGAGAACCAAAAACAAAACTCAGGCTGATGGCAGAACTTGGGACTGGGTTGAGACAGCAAAGTTAACCCAGCGTCAAGTGACCTTGGCAACAAATGAATTCTGCTTAGTGCAACTTGGAGCTTTTGGCACCAAAACCGAAGGCTTCAGTGTGGTCTTGACTACAATGTATCTGACCTCGAGTGACTCTTCCCATTTTCAGCATCCTCCTTTGCCTTGCTGAATGATTTTGAGAAAAACAACAAAGGCCCAAGGTTGAAACTTTAACCTGTGTAACCTGTTAGTCCTGCCTGACTCCATTCCATAGTGGTAGGCCATAGTATATAGGCGTCGTAGCCATGAGACGGATTTGCATGACAACATCCCATGGAATTTACTAAATAGGTGATGTTAAAGTCCCACTACCCCCTTCAGAATTCCCAGAATTCAATAATAGTATGCACTTCATTTCCCAGGATGCATGAGTCCATATTGGTCAAGCATGCATCAACACAACACCCTATAAGGTAGTATTAGAGCATTGATTTCTACTCCGCCGAACAGGGTCATGTGTCACGAGTTTTAGAAAAGCCTATGTGTATCTAAGAAGTACATCCACCATGCATTGATGTACACACATAGAGATTACTGTTCCTGCATTCCTTACACATTCTCTAGTCACCTCGATATATGTTGGAACGTGAACTAAAATTGTGGCACAATATAAAGAAAAAAACGTCACAAGGATGTGCCACAAATTTTATAAATACCATGAGTGTAATCAAGGAGTGCTCCTTGTACACACTTTCTGTTGACGGCCCTGTAATTTTTAATTGTTACATCCTCTAGTCACCTCGTAACAACTTGGAATGTTTAACAATAAGAGGCACAGTAGAAGATTGAAAAAATGGGACCGGGTTGCACTACCTCGGGCGAATCAATCGTATAAATTAGCTCATGTGCCATTACAAAATGGCGCGTTAGAAAAGCCAACCCTGCAAGACTAACAAGTGTGTGCACCATTACAGACTACTCTGATCACATGGCCGGGCCTCCCCATGTGATCTGAAGAGTCCCGTTAACAAGACGAGCCGACAACGTTAGACCGCTAGCTACGCAGCGCGAGGCGATCAGTGCAAAGGCGGCGGTCTCACCTTGAAGAACTGAGGAGTCGTGGGAGGTGGGCCATTAATACCCTCACCGTCAGACTGACGTTTGGGCCATTTTTAGAATTAGAACCGTTGTCAAAATGGCCCTCAAAAGAGGGAGACTGCATTAAGGCATTAGTAACCCATCTGAAGGGGTGGCTGCGCATTTCAATACCGGTCCCGCATGACGAGAGGATGCGGTTTTACATCGATGCAAATGAGCCCCTCGTTAGAACAAATGTGCAAAAAACAGAAATGAGAGCATATACTACATTAAATTACCTACTTACTAACTCCTAACTTATACAGTGTGTGACTTCAGGGAGCCACTCCTACTCCCATGCCATTTTGAGCGCACATATTGATGAAACTCAGTAAGTGCCTTGTTCTAATTGGGACACTGGATAGGCCCTTTTTAGGTCTCGCCTGAGCCAGCGCATGCGTTGCTCTAGCGAGACATTTAGTGAGTGGGCTTTCAAAAGTCCGACCACAGCTTTTGGGGTGGCATAGAGCGTGCGGTTACGCGCACATTGACGAGCAGAGGCGCCATCTGGCTTTCCTCTCTCGTCATGGTGCGCGCACCTTGCTCGTGATCACTTTCATTTTTGCCGCGCGCACCACTCGCAGGCTCACCTCCTGCTCCCCCTCTCAGTTAACAGCCCCTCCCACGCCACAGAGCGCGTCTCGCGGCCGCGCGTCTTTTGCAAATGTTTTTGGCTGGTTTTTGTTGCATGTTCGTTTTAGGAATCGGAAAAGAGCTGCTAATTAATAGACATTTAATTTGCCTTGTTTGTGAAACATCTTTGGCTGAAGTAAATGACAGGTTGGTAGTCCTACTTTTACAATGTCTTTTGTCGTACTCAGCAACAATATAAAAAGTCCAAGACCAAAAAGAGCAGGCAACTCAATGCACCTGTGGATGCCCTTGCGTGCCAGATCACACACTGAGGCTGGTGATCGCGTGTCAAACTCGGCGCCCAAGTCACTTTCACCGAAATCTTCGGGCCGCAATGAAGGACTTGGCGCTCATCGCCAGAGTGAGCAGTACATTCTAAATGGGGATTACTGCCCACTCGACTGCCAATTGTTTGAGAAATATGTTTTTTTCCCCCACCTCTGGCAAATTGTCAGCGCCGCCAGCAACGTGAAGACTACAGTTCTGCTGATCTATTAAACAGCGTTCTTATATTGCAGACATATACTCGCTCCCTTGGACTTCTGAATCACCTCTCTTCTGACAATTCAAATCTTCTACCCATCCCAGCAGTAGATGTGCACAGAGCGGCCATCACTCTGGAGCGACAGTGCCATCTCCCGGAGCTCGGCCAGCACAATAAACTACCCATTGGCAAACCCAGGCCGTAGGGCCCTCATTATTCAAGTTAAGTTTCTTTTTTTTCCGGAGGATAAAAAAACCTGTGGGGTATTGGAGAAAAACTATGGATCTATTTTACAACAATACCCAATTAGGTGTCCATATTTCTTTGCAGTAAATCATCGGTACAATGTCTCAACGAACCAGAGAAACGCGACTGCATCTTAAGTACTACTTTTACTGCATGCTTACAACTTTGTTTGTTCAATAGCGTGTCTACATGACAACGTTTAAGACGAGGAAAGTGGGTGATAGACTTCTATTGAAATAGACATCTATTGAAATAGAGGCATTTTCAGGCGTGAGACAGCCAAAATAGTCATTTTTTTGTTATGAAAACCAAAAGTCTCACGCCTAAATTGGTTCTATTGGCATGTATGCATGTGTTTGTTTGGGTTACAGCTGATCTGAGCCCATGGTATTATTTCAGGTTTATTAGAGGCAACGTGTGCCTGTGGGTGTGTTTCGACATACAGTATCCCATGTAATAACGACCATGTCACCTAGTTAACCAGTACTGGATCGCTGTGTAGGATAGGATTAAAGGTCAGGACTAGAAAAAAAACAAGCATTGGCAAAGCCAATAGGTCTCGCCTGAGCCAGAGCATGCGCTGCCATGGCAAGACATTTAGTAAGTGGGCTTCAAAAATCCGACCACACGCTTTTTGTGTGGCCTAAAGCATGCGGTTACGTGCACAGTTACAAGCACAGGCACCATCTGGCTTTCCTCTCTCTTGTCATGGCTCATTAAGCGCATCACTTGCGGGCACCCTTACACTCGCGGGACGCTGCAGCTGCTTTCACTTTTGCCACCGCGCGCGTGCACCACTCGCATGCTTTTTTTTAATTTCCTTTTAGCGCGCGGGCACATACAACTACCGGGCTTGTTGCCCTTAGACCTTTGTTCCTCACTTTCCAGCCCTCTATGCTTTTTTCTTTTCCCTCTTTATTCCTTCCTCTTCTTTCCTTCTTCCTCCTTTGTTTAACCTCTCACTTCCTCCCCATCCTGTTCCTGTTCTCCCCTACCTTAACTCCCTCCTCCATTCATTAATTTGCATCCTTCGCTCACTTTCAAAAACCCCCCTTCTTCTTTAGGCCTCCCGCCCTTTCTTTCTTCTTTAATCACGTCCTTCATTCACGTCTTGTTTCTTTCCTTCCCTCAGTTTCTACCTTGTCCTTCCTCGCACGCACGCACGCATCTGTAACCAGTGCCCCAGTCCTCCAAGCCAGCTATCGCGAGCCTTCATTGAATCTCATGTTTGTCCTCTTTGGCATTCAATTACCTCTGAGTATAAAGAGTGCGCTGTTCAAGACCTTGCAATATTCCGGCCTGTGCAGCGATACATTTTACTCTGCTTCCCTTTTGATTTGGAAACTGCTTTTGTTTTTCATAAGCTCATGATGGTAATTTCTGTTTGTAACTGTCAAATCTGTTTGGAGCAGAAACTGGCTGATGGCCAGAAATGATTTCGAGTTTGTGAACTTTGTGTTGGGTTCCCAAAAGGTTCTCTCTAGAGCCAGTGAGGAGACGCCTACGAGTCTCTCTGATTCACACCAGCTGTTTACAACAGATTCACAACAGCCGGCTTGGGAGCAGATCTGAAGCTGCCAGGGGCACCACGATGCCTCGGAGCAAACCTGTCTATGCACAATGTGCACTACTATTTGCAATGTCTGTTAGTATATATGGTCGTATTCTGTGTCTTTGCATTTTGCTTCAAACTTATGTCTTTTTAAATGTAGTCCCTAAGCAGCCATAAAGGTAATGTATTCTGTTTGTCTTAGGGTGTGTAGGTTTGTTGGTGTTGCACATAAGCTTGACAGCATTGACCCAAGCTACTGAGTTACCTCACGTCCATTTAACTGGGAAGTCACTAACAGTCACGTGGTGGGCGGAGCCTAGCATTTGGCCGGAAGTGCTGTGACATTTCCGGCCTTTCAAGGGCCCTGGCTTTTACAGTGTAGGCCTGTTTGTTGCAATTGAAGTTTATGAGGGGAGGGGTGGCGGGCTCAAAGACTCTTCTGAAATTGGAATATTTGATTCTTATTTGGCATGGTAACGTGTTTGTTTCCATTTCTTATTTCTTCTGGGAATTTTTTAACAAAATCAGATCTATTTCCCACGCTGTTATTATCTGGACTCCTTTGTCCTGCGTGGTATTGTTTCCGAAGTTATAAAAAAAAAAGTAATTTCTTAACTCTGGCTGGATTTTTCGATGGATGGAAAATGCATCTAGTAAAAGATTTATTTAGTGGCTGTGAGTGACGTGAGTTGATAAAAATGTGATCCATTTGTGTGGAAGGATGAATACGGATGGCAACGCTCTGTGAGCAGGGAAATCTAGGACTTTGCCAACCATAGGTCCTTGTGCGTTCACTTTCCTCTCTCGCATCGGGTACCTTCCTTTCACACTCCCCACTGCCAGAAATGCAGTTCAGATCATACATTTACTTTGTCACACGTTACCCATGAGGCGCATGGAGGTTCTTGTAGCATAGTAAAAAAAACAAGCATTGGCATAGCCAATAGGTCTCGCCTTTGGGACCTTATAAGTGTTTAGCCATGCAACAGTTAATGTTGTTGCAGTAAGGATATTGTGCTGCATAATTAAATACTTATAAGGTCCCAAAGGCGAGACCTATTGGCTATGCCAATGCTTGTTCAATTCTGTCGCCAGTCTGTCCTTTTACTGTTTAGGTCGAGCCTGGGCAGCGCATGTGCCGCTCTGCGAGGCATGCTGTATTAGAGTATGGACTAGAAGCCCCGCCCACTCTCAGCCCAAATTTGTCATTGGCTTGTGTTATTGTCCTTCGTAAATACTGGCTTCTGATTCAATAATAGGCGTGCTAGTCCCTCCTTAGTGCCGCCTTGTCTTCATTTGTAACCTCCCATGAGAACTGGCCCTTTTACTTCGGTTGTTACACAGTACGTCTTATTTAGTCTGTAAGCACTATGTGCTTTAATGAGTTTCTCCTACTGCAGGCACCACATGTTTTTAGCAACATTCAGCGCATCATCAGTACTTTCACCTCACAAGCAAGAGGTCTCACATATACAAGAGTTTGAGCTATTTGCATTATACATGGCAATGCCTTTTATTTATGTGTTAATTATCAAAACAGATAAATAAAAGGCATTGTCATTTACAGTGCGTATAGCTAAAACTCTCGCAAATGCGAGACATATTGCATTGCAAATGCTTGTTTTCTCACTATGGAGCTGAATTTGGATGCGTGACAAACAAGCCAACAATTTCCCCAAGATGCCTCAATCTTTGTAAACCTCTTTTTTGCATCTGGTTCAAACCAAGTCTTTACAGTACATCTGTGTACATATGCAATGAAAGATTATCTACATGTATTTGGTGTTGATGTGCTTTGGCCCAGTGCCAATAGAGAGAAGCCTTCATCTGGAAAAGACTACAATTTAACAAGTAGCTTGGAAATATTACTTCATTGTTGAGCCAAATCTTTGTTCTGTGAGTGAAAGAAAATGCAGTGAAACCCCTTGTCACAGAATGTTTGTGGGCTCATGTGGAGTATTAGTCCACTCGGCTTTTTGCTTTTTGGCACCTCATGGTCCATTTCCTAATGAATAAGCAAACGAGTACTGAATTATCTCAGCTCTCTGCATCTTTTTACAGTATACTTCTAACTAGGATGGACCTGTCCTGGTGTAAGTATCTGAAAGACTTATATGTGTGATAATTATTGGTGTGAAAAAGTGATATTGTAAATAGAAGAAAAGTGACAAGTATCAATGTGATTGTGATTTGTGAGCCTAAATGCCAGGATCAGAAAGCACCTGCAACAACTTCCACTGAATAAAACTGTACCTTAAAAGAAAACACCGCGATGCTGAGCACCAAAACTGCGAATATATTGCAAAATAAAACAATTGTTGACAAAAATATCTAAGTAAAAGTCTTTTACAAGGATAACATCACCTCCCCTCCAAACCGACCTTCACTCACGATCTGCATGGTCCTCTTTCCTTGTCTTTTTAGTCCAATGCAACAATTGTCTTTCCTTTGTCCCACCTGCATGATATCTGTCCAGTCCACTGAGTCCAACCTTGATGTGTATTAGGGAAGGGCCAGACCCACTGCAGACAGAGGTGGAGGAAATGCATGTAGGTACATACCCTGCAGTGCCGTAAGGCTGCCTAAACTGGGTGATAAAGTTGAGGAAGGAGGAAGAAGTGGGGCTTATTAAAAGTATTGCCAAATTAATGTAGACACAGTTAGGATATATTTCCGTAAATAGCAAACAAAACTATATTATGAAAATATTGAGGGGAAATTAAAGTATCCTTTGCTTGAAAAATGACTGAAATGAACTCAACAGGTGGAATCTATACATGTGTACATATGCAGCATTACTACATAATTTCTGAAATACTGTATACAGTTGTGGGGACTCCATGTAAAGAAAGAAACACACTCGATACATCTGTTGTTATCCAAAGAAAAACACCCTGACTGATGAGGGCTGTTAGCCCGAAACCGGTCTCAAGATGCTTGTTTCCGGTCCAGGGAAGACATGGCTTGGCAGTTCGGGCTGGACTGTTCCCATGAGGCACAGGGTCAAGACTGATTTGCATATAGCTGTGTCTGAACTGGGGTGGCAAAGTGAGTTAAAGAATGATGATGTATTCAACCCAGATCTGTGACTGGGGGTGAGTGTCTGAAAAGTTTCAGCACTCCTTCCATCATCTCCTTGTGTTTGCTAATTACATATAGACATGTGTTTTAAAGAGCAGTTTATGTAATTCTTAAATATAATATTCCCTGCAAGAGGTCTAGTCTCTTTGAATTGAAAATAATATTCATCTTGAATGAAAGCAGGGGCTTCGCATGGGTCCTTTATGTTGCAGGCGCTTGGCAAGGCCCATGTAGATTTCCTCCTAGTTCTCAAGCACTTAAAACAGATATGGATGCCCAGTCTCATTTCTTCAAATTATACATGCATTACTGCAGCTACAACACTAATCACTTGTGGCATCATGGTCTACTTACATCATTACAAACCTTAATTTATTCAGGGTTTGGGAAAAGAATTATGGTGAATTTAGATATAAAATGTCATGTAGCTATATCTCCCCCTCTTGTCATGCTAAATAAAACTCCTGTAATGTAGTGATTCCGTGCTATCCCTTTCTGTATTCCAGTCTGCGTCTTAAGGAGCTTTCAAATAACCACACTCAGATGTCTTAGCAGTAACATCCCTAGATACTGAAAAAGTGTTTCATCATTTTTAGAAAAGTGCCTCTCATGCTGCAAAATGTAAACGTTGGCCAAATTATCACAAAAGTTATTTTACCATGTTGTTTTAGTTCCTCTACATGATTCAGTTTAAATGTTGACCTCTTCCCAGAAATTAAATTTAAGAAAGCAATCCTTCAGGAATTCGTCCTGAATAACTTCTAGGAGAACATTTTAAGAACTCTACTTTTTCCTATTTATATCCTTGGTCACAGTTCGAACAACCACTTTACCTTTTTTGAATGAGGATAACACATTCTCGTTGTTTTCTGTTCTTTTTTCCGAGGAACACAATCCCTACTGGAAGTGTCTTTTATCACTTTCAAATTTCTTTTGGTTGCCCAACAAAATGACGTCCATGACTGTAGTTGCTGCTTCTCCAGCCACCATCAACTTCGAAACATCCTTGCAAAAGGTGGCCTTATTCTATAAATAGTTTCACACCCCATTGAAACTGCACTCTCTGTTGGGACGTAGGTCAGAGCACCGAATGCCTTTACTGAAACCTTCTTAGTACTAAGGCTGGAGCCCTGGCTAATAAATTCATGTATTGCTTTGAGGATGGTAAAACGAGTACTCTGAGTTCGGTGATAATATTTGTATAATCGTATTCAAGTGTCAGTAAATAATTCAGCGAAGTTGTATGCCCCACACATAGTATAATTTATTGCCCATGCACTTCTATGAAATACCCACTGGAAATAGCAAAATGCATAATGCCCCAAGCATCATTCCTTTTAATACATACATTGAGTGACTGCAGTGTGCATCTACACTTGTTATTGAAGATGAATGCCATTTTAGCTTCCTTAATATTCAACGCTTTCTCGCTAGCCTGCTGTATTCAGATTGAAGCATCCAACCTACATTTAAAATGCATAGGGGTTTTATATCAGAAGATGACATCATTGATATATACAATGTATAGGAGTCTATTAATTGTGTGGGGCTCTGTCTACCTCTCAATCTATATTACTACATACTTAGCAAACTATCTAAAATGTGAAGGTTGCAGGTTCCCAATGGTCTGCATTTGCTGCCATCTCCCTGAACCCTACTCTATCACAATCTCACAAAATCAATCTCTATCTCTCAGTACATAGTGTGAGAGTGAGACAACTCAACTTCTACAAACAACTATGTAATTTCCAATGTAAAAAAATATTACTGATATCTGAAAACCAACACATATACATACATAGAATAAGTCAAAATGAAAAAATGGAGGCAGTTGTACACATTTTTAGGTCGAGGGACCATCCGGTCTGCCGAAGGCAGAACCGGAAGTCCGGAGATTTATTGTTTTGGAGAAGAGGGGCTTGAACCCACCCCTCTTCTCCCCTCTTCTCCATTGGCTGGCCTCTTGAATGCTGGCCAGCCATTGGAGAAGAGGTTTGTCTCTCCGAACAGGCCCCGTCCTTTTTGGATTCGGGGGCGTGTTTTTTGCTACTTTTCTGATTATCTCCTCCAGCCAATGGCAAGAGGAGAGAAAAAGAAAAACACGCCCCCGAATCCGAAACCGCCGCTGCCTTTCTCTGAGGCATTTCTGCTTCGCCTCGGAGAAAGGCGGCGGCGCTGGCACTGATTTCTTTAGGTTTTAATTTTTTTTTCAAACAGGCATCCCCTCTCCTCGCTGCTTCCGTCCCTGGCCGGTCTCTGCCTCCTGGCTGCCCTCTCCGCCTCGGAGACCGTCAGCCCACAGAGGAGCCTGGTGTGGGGACCAGGGCTGCGGGCGAACATCGTCATGCCAGTCAGGTACTTCTTCATCCAGGCCGTGAGCCCCGAGGGACGGAACCTGCCGGTCGGAGCGGGACGTGGGGTGATCTATAGGGTTTCCATGGGGTGATCGAGTCCGGGATGATCTGGCGGCCCTCGGGTAACTTGTATCGGTTTCTCTCAGAAGGGTTTCAAATTAGTGGCTTTTGTTGCAGGACAGCGGTCTGAAACCCTTCTATCGATTCCGGCCTTTAGCTCTCCGCTCAAGCATCCACAACGCTGAGAGGATAGCTCAGTGGGTTTAGCGACTAATGATGGGGATCTCTGTGCAACCTGCAACCAGCCGGTTTGATTGGGGATGCTGAGCATTTCTTTTTATTTTATTTACAGCGTTTGGGAGCTGCAGCCTGTGGCACACAGTCATCGGCCAGCAGGAGCAGCGCAGGGGTCCTTACCAGGGCTACCGATGTGCACAGGTGCGCCGTGGGCCGTCTGCATGGGATGCGTGGCTCCCACAGCCGCGTCCAGTTTATCCTCAGGCACCGGCCTCATGGTGACCACCAGCGGGCAGCAGAAGCTGGCAACGCTGAAGCAAGGCACCGTCGTCTGACAGGACAGGGAAGGAAAGAGCACAGAGTGAATGCACCGAGGAAGAATCTCAGACTTGTCATAATAATCGCATTATAGGTGGGCAAGCCGGAGAATTCACAGAAAGTCACACGGAGGCCTCCCCCCCTCTCCCCCCCTTGGGGTCTCGGAGAATGGTGCTACAGCGACGAGGGGGATGCAGAATAAACAGAAGCTACAAAGTCTCGGCTCGGCTCTCTTTTGTCTCAAGATTCCCAGGTGACCTCGGCCTTAGCCAGAGCCGGTCACCAGGCTCGAGCGAATCCGAGCCTTCAGTGGCTTGCCCCCCACTGAATGGCACCCATACAAGTCGTTTGATTTCCATGACAAAAAGAACATGGAGCGACACACAGACATGTTTTCAATATACATATAATGGCACATAAGCACTATAACAAGTCATACAACGGGTTAAACATAAAAAGCATTGACAATACATTTTAAAACAGGCACTTCACAAAGCCAATCAAAGAAATTGATAAATGGCCACGCAAAAGAGAAGAATCTTACACAATAAATGCACAAACCTTTACGATTACAAGGGAAAATACGCGGTTGGGGTGGAAGGGGGGGACGTTGTGGGGGTATGTTGGCTCAAGGCAACAGAAATGTCTGGCTAATGCGAAGAACAGAGTGACTGCTCATTATACTAGAAATATTAGTTCATAACACCCCAATGTTACTCATTTTATCACTCTCACAAAGATGAAAGGCTGAGCCTGCCCTGCTGGAATTCAAACCTGACACCCACAAGATACACACAGATCACAGCAGCAGGCTCGCAACGCGTGGAGTGGAGCTGCCCAAGAGTGGTCTTCCCCAGCGAGTAAAGTGGTCTCTTCTGAAGGACAAGTCCCACCCGAAGCATTCTGGGGGATTGACTGGCCCACAACGTAGAATACCAGATTCATAAAGTCATTTTATTTTTATTTCAATAAAAACATCTCTCTCTCTCATTTTCTAATTTAGCAGATCAAAATTATCACTGCGCAGGCGCCATCTTTACCCCTCCTGGCAGCTCTCTGACACAATGAAGTCGAAAGATGGGTACAAGTTACTTTATGTGGATGCGTTGTCATGAGTACTCCACAAAAACTAACAAAGTAACACGTGTCCCTCTCTTCCACTTCAAATATTAGAGAGGATATAGAGAGTTTGAATTATTTTTTTTCTTTTTAAACATCACAGGTATTCAGTCTCTAACGTCTGACACCTACCTTGCACCCATATGGATCTGGTGTAACTGGTGTAAAAGTGCTAGAACATGCAAAGTATATGAAAACTATTTGAGGAGGAACAGCAGACAGTACAATAAATAAAATACTCCACATTTTTGCTCTTATTCATACATTGTTTTCTATGAGTATTTGTGGATTACTCCTATGTTACCAGAGATTTACTCCTGAATGTTCATAGCTGATTCACGAGGAAAGTTTATGAATAATTGTTCTTTAATTACATCCCGCTTAAGCCGGAGTAAGACAAGTCTTCCAGTATAAAAAGCTTTGAAGTTTGTGCCGCATAAGCCCTAATGCATGTGTAATTTACACGATACATTCATTGCACAATGGTTTGGTTTATTAGGAAAGCAGGTGTAAAGTACGAATGAACGTGAGGTCATCGACTGCATAAACGCAAATGCATATATAGTTTAAATATTAGGACGTTATACACATTTGAAAAAGTTTAAATACCACACATGGGATATTACACAGTCCAAAAGCCTTCTTACTCATTTAATGTGGGATTGTGTGCATTATACGAGTACCCTCTATGGTTGGCCAAGAAGGACTGAATCCCCAATGCATGACTCCATGCACAATACAGTGCCTGCGCCTCGGTGTAGGTGTAAAGTACACCAAGCATGCTTTACACACATGCAGCGTACGGCAACGAGCATGTGTAAATCACCAGGGTACTGCAATACTGCGCAAGGAGCAGCTGGAAGGGTCAGAAAGTGCTCAGGAAATATCAATGCGTTATGCGCCACAATGCACGTACAGGAAGGCGCTATATGGTCACGAAAGCATTTAACTCACCGGTGCACCACAACAGCACACGTCGCGTGAGTCCTCACTGCAATGTAAATGATAGTTTTATAATGCACACGTGCCAATGCATACATTAAACAGATATATAAGATGAGGACTCAAGCTGTGATTTAGCAACGTACATATATGCCATACGCTGCGTGGATCGCAATGTAACACCTACTGACCTGCATAGAGTAACTTACTTCCCCCTAATTAATGAAGGTAGATATATTTCCAAATACGGGGCGTGGCTCCGACATAAACGTTGTGACCCTGGACAGCCACAAATGTGACAGCCCTTCTTGTACAATGTGCCTCTGGGGTGTGGACACGCCTCCCAGATCTGGAATGTCAGGTGTTTAAAAGTAAAATGTGTTGCACGGGCGGGTGTGCCGAGCAAACCGCCGTAAACCAGCAATGACTTTGGAGACGGGCTAAGAGGAGCTTTAAATATTGAGTGGTGAATAAAGGCGCCATCTGTTCCGGCCGTAAAGCCGTCATGTACCGGGAGAAGGGGAGGGGGCGGTGGGGGGGGGGGGGGTGCGAGGGACGGGGCGCGGGGAAACGTTCCTTAAATGAAGATACATTTCACAGGAGGCGGTCCACATGTTTCCCTTAGTTTGTTTTGAATATATTACCCGACTGTCAGTCTCCAGCTCCGTCCTCCCCACAGCTTGCTCGGTAACGCACAAGGATTTTATGCGGCTTCGTTTAAATGATCATTTTGCCATTGGCGCGCTCCCTGTTTTCTACTTATTCGTGTAACTTTCAGTCTCGACAGGGAGTTGCTGCCTCCTTTCACCATATAGAACCAGCAGCCCAGCGCTGTATGCTCTGTGTGTGTGGGCGCAAATGCAATAGGTCTCGCATTTGAGAGTGTCATGAGCAATGCCAATAGCTCTAACTTTAACAATGCCGAGACCATTGCATTGTAAATGCTTGTTGTTATCTGTGAAGGGTCCTAACTTCCATTTGACCCCCCTGCAGTGTCGTAGACAAAGTACTGACTCTTAGTTCTTTCCTGACTCAGTTCACAACAGTCGGACTGAAGTGCAGCTACTTTGAAAAATCTTCTTTGCAGAAAGGTATCCAAGACACTGCTAAGATTAAAGTTGACCAAATCCATTGCTCTCCTATCATCCAATCCTGTAGTCCCCACAGGCAAGAGAGGTGGCATCCTTGCCATCCACTCCTGCACATCAGTCACATCAAGATATCATGAAATAATGGAGCAGCATTTGCCCTTGCCCCCTGGCACACACCTGAGGTGATGATTTTTTTTTTTTTTTTTTGAAGCAGAAAAGTCATTATAAACCTCCTTCTCCATCCCATGTAGTGCCCATGCCCTAGTCAACTCCAGTTCTGAACAATCCTTCTCTTGCCACTTCTGCCACATCCTTTGAGGCAACACAGTGGAGTTTTCATCTACTGTTTTTAAAGTATTTACTAGCAAGATTTTAGAAATGAATAAAAGCACTCTTTACCGTTGTCCATGTTTTTCTTATTCCAATTCATTTTTAATGATGAAACTGCTGCATTTGGACACCCTTCCCTGTTTGTGCCTCTTTAATCTGTTAACCCTTCAATAAAGGGATTGATATATCCATATACAGATCCCTTTCTCTTGTATGGAATTGAGAAATTTAGCACAATCATATAAACATCTCAGGTTTATTTCAGCCAAATGTCCATCCTGCTTTCCACATTACTCATAACTGACATTTGACACATCTGGCCAACTGTCTCACAAGACCCTCTAAGTGGAGTACAATGTATACTACTGTATATACCAGCTGTAAAAGGTATGGTCAATTTTTGGCACAATAAAGAATCCCCAATACAGAAAGTCTCTTTTTTGTTCCCCCCTGATGAATGCCTCCTACCTCCTTGCCCAGGTGTTCGCCTGGTGAAGGAGTAATGTGCATAGGACAATGGTGTGCAGTGACTCTTTTGATCTTTGTTGGGCTGAATGCTCTACACTGGAAATAAAGAGCTCAGATCAGAGTGGACACCCTCTTCAGCAAAAGGCTAGCACAGCCTTTGATAGGCATTTTCATAGTAAAACTGAAACAAGAGACTAGGACTTTCTTGTAATTGACATAATCTAGCAACAGAAAATACTGCTTCTCCGTGAGGCAATTTCATGCAAAGAGATGCAAGTGGTCCCTTACTACAAATTCAAATAAATGACTCATCATAACTCTCCAGCTTAATTGTCGCTTTTCTAGTATATCTAAACCTAGTTCTCAGGGGCTCTAATGGACATGCAGTACTAAGCTACTGGAAAAGGGCACATTGCACTACAAGACGAGGACTTGCCCTTCTAGGGATGATACAGTGTAACAGTCTTGGTAAGGTATCCTAATCCCTAAATTTTTGTGGCATTATAACACTGTTGAATATCAACAAAGGGTAAGCTAAATGCAAAAGAACTAAATCCATAATCGACATATAGAGAACATTGAAATGGCGTTTAGGTTTAAAACACGACATAGAAATCCAAAATACAATTCATTAAATTTGTAGAACTATTTTTAAAGATTAAGGGATATTTTTGACCCTACAAAATAACAACGAACTGAACGTAGATCTTAAAAAAAATTATGTTTTGCAAGTGTTAGGATTGGCCAATAAAAGAAATTCCTGGATAAAGATAAAGATGATTACCGTCCCACCTCATTTTCATTTGGCAGCCATTTTGGATTAGCACGTGTATACTTTCATGTCTCTTGCAGTACATTTAGTATTATACAAAAGCATGATACCTAAAATGTGTTTGTTTGTTTTTTAAAAAGGGGTGTTATCAGAGTGGAAGCCAGCTAAAGCACTGTTAAGCAGCCAGTTGGTGAAATGCAGGATTAAAAAAAAGTAGTGACAGATGGATCACCCGAAAGAAGTACTGTTAGGCTACCAGTTAGTGATATGGTGGTGGGCGGGAGAGTTACCCAAGTATGAGAGATAGCCAGCTTATCAGAAATACTCTTACACATTCCAGTAGAGCATGCAAGATTCATACAGAAGTAATAGATGACCCACCTGCAGCTAACACAGAGTTAGGATCCATTGAAAATGGTGTAGATTCCATTATAGTGAGAGATACAGGAATACCACCTTCGGGGTGCACAGTTTGTGAATATTGTAAAATTCCTAGGGACTATTTGGGACTGTTCATGTTACTTATGGGAGAATTATAATAGATTTTTTCAGAAAGGGGGACGGGGTGAGAGGTGTAAGAGGCATGTAGTAAATGTCACTCAACACCACACATGAAATTCTCATTTGTCTAGACCCTCCTGCTCATGTAGACCCCATAACTTGCAAATGCCAGCAATTCCCCTTGATATGAATCCTTGAATGCGCCATAACCTACATTACAATGCCCTGTGTAACACTACAAATCTCAATTAAAGATTTTTTTGGTTAAAATATCAACCGAAAAAGATTTAAAAAATACACTTCATAAAAACATGCAATCATAATCAAATCCATAAAATCATGATACATTAATTGCTAGTTCTTCTCTAGACATGAATAAAATCATATATGTACAATTAAATTAGCCATGAATTTCTGGTACACAGCTGTTTACTAACATCCCAGCTCTCTCTGAATTAGGATAGCAGTTTGTAGTACACTAATTGTGCAAATAGAAAGATGTAGCAAAGGCAGCACTTGAATATATAAAAGAGCTGGCCCACATTGCCTAAGATTCATATCTTAAAATGGGATTGGGGCAAATAACGTTTTCTATGCAATTTAGAAATGTTTACAAAACAACAGGTGCATCAGCGATTGTGGTGACAACACGCGGAAAGGTCTACGATTGCCCAGGTTTAGGGAATCCAACCAAATGATGTGCAATCCTGAAACACAGGATCTCTTGAGACAAGCACCATTTACGTGCACGATGCCACACCAACTCACACACGCACCGCACATACTCACACATGCACAATCAAAAAACACAAAGTGCTCAGAATGTGAATTCAACAAGACCAACATAACTGTGCACATCCAACCAACACAAGTACTAACCAACGCTTGCGCTAACCAACACTTGAAACATGCCCTGGTGCTGAAAACCACAAGGGTATCGGAGGAGCACCAGACAAATACCAGCAACACGATATGACGTGGCCAGTGTTTGCATATGTTTGGATAATGCTCTTTGTATATACAACCCCTGGATACCCTATCGGGTGATTAGCCGCACTTTATAAATCCTGATTGATTGATATACATGGCCACTGATAAGGTCATATGACTGCATAAAAATAAAGGCATGCACTTATTGTAACTGAGTACTATATACATAAGATAATTTGCCGAATAATTGAAACGCATCTTTATATAATTAAGCTAACAAAACCCTCTGTTTTGAAATAACACATTGGCAGAAACAACTTTGCCTGTTGAAGCCCAAAACCAAAATCCATTTTCTATACGGTGTGTGCCAGGAGCCTGTACAGTGGTAAGTTAGTCCCTCACGTCATTGTGCTCGCACCCATGGCCGAAGCTACAGGGTGGGCATGCATTGTGGGTCCCAGCTGATGTTTTAGTCACCCTCAAATGATCCTGGAAGACAGCATAGGAATTGGTGAAAACTGTGCCATTAATCGCATGTTATTTACAGGGAATAGATGTGGCGCCACGGCCAGGGCGACTGACTCCGGAATCTGGGGATCACGGTTTGATCCCCGGCGGCAGATTAGCCCAGCGCCATGTGACTCTGGGAAATAGCTTGCTTAATCTTCCCGATGGCCCCCAGCGCCTAGAGACCCTTACGGGTGATTGTTCGCACTTTACAAATGTGGATTATTATTATTTGTGACTTAGATGTGCTCCAAAGTGAGGTATATGTAAAAACAGGTTATTGTTAATGTTTGTTTTATGGTGCTACCTGCATGCTCTACAGGTAGAACAATTTTCCTTTGACAGACTTTTCATGGAAGAGGAGAGAAGGTGTTCATGAGCAGCTTCTCCTTCTTTACAAATTTTTCCAGTTGAGGGCGAAGAATTTTTGTCATTTGGCTAACACAAAACAAGTAACAATACCCAACGTTATCAATTGTACCTTTTCGTGAATTGATGATAGCTATAGTGTTATGGTTTTTGTAGGCTTTAGTCTCGAAGAAGGTGGTATTGAATTTGTTGGACTAGAAACATTTTAAGCAGCTCTGACTCTGTGTAACAATATGACGTAAATGCACCCCCTGGCACTTATCCCCATTAGCCCACTCGTGGCCTCCTGTTTTCTAGGAAGTCCCAGATCCCTTTCTGAAAAGAACGAGTACTCTGCTCTCCATTTGCAGTCCCCCTTGGCTGTGTTACATCAACGACAATGAAAACATGCTGGTAGCTCACGATTCTCCTTGGCGTCCTGATTTCTAAATTATAAAAATATTAAATACTACATTAACTAGAGATGGTTTTAATTTGAGAAAAAAATCATAGGCGAGCACTTAATTAAAAAAAAAGGATAAGTAATTTAAGGTTTCCCAGGCTGAACTTCAAAAGTCAAAAAGTTTAAAAGAATGGTAGAGAGACATGTTCTCACGCGAACGCTATTCTTACCAAAATCTCTACTGCGTGTGCAACATCCATGGCCTTTTACGCCTTGCCCAGTTATGAATAGTGAGGAGAAAGCTGTGAGTCAACATGAAATATCTTTGCCCTTACCTCCTTTACGGTAGTAAGGGCAAGCTGCGAGCCAAAGTTGGTAAATAGCATTGAGGAAGATATGTGGGCATACAGAGGGGGAATTGTCCTTTTCTAGCTGGAGTAGGTCATATTATTGTAGAAATGCATGTTACTCCATATTTTGATTTGATTTCATTTATAATTTTACATAGCGCTTAAATGCCCTGAAGCGTCTTTGCGCTGCTGCTTTCATAACAGAGGGAAGGAATATAAAATCAGAAAAAGCTGCTCTACTGATTAAAAAACCAAGTCTTCAGGGATTTTCAAAAAGACAAGAGATCTGGGAACTTGCTAAAATTAGTGGGGAGGGAGTTCCATAATTTTGTGGCTATCAAAACAAAACTCTCACCTCACCATGAAGCTTGTTTACCCTTGGGCAGCACTAAGTACTTAGCTTCTGGGGATCTGAGTCCCCTAGGAGGGATGTACCAGACAAATGTATCACAGAGATGGTTTGGACCAATATTGTGCAGTGCCTTGAAGGCAATACAAAGCGCCTTAAATTCAATCCTTTTACCCACTGAAACCCAAGGCCTGTGAAGCTCATTGGTATTTTGGTGTTTCTGAGAGAAGCTGAGCTGAGGCATTCTGCAACATCTGGATTTTAGCGGTAGAGTTTCAGAGTTTTTCCTCCTAAATAGAAAGAGGTGGTACGTATGGAATAATACAAATTGTGCATAATACAAACTGTGCATTAGTGAACATGTCTACAGGTAGGGATACATGGAAACTCAAGCAGATGAATATTTCCCTAATTAAAAGTCAAAGATCCTTGAATGATATAAGGATAATTGCAGCCGTAGCTCGTCATTACGGGAGGAGCGACCCTGTCCCTCCAACTTTTTCCAGTGCACAAAGACTGTCAGGCTGAGCCAAGGTCAGCCTGACAGACACTGTTCATGTTTGAATCAAGCAGCCAGGAGATGTACTTCCTGAGCTGAAATTTGCTCGGCTAAAGATTTCACAGCTGGAGGACGTGACCTCCTGAACCTGGCAAAGTCTTCTGCGAGCCTCACCCTCATGATGAGAGGGAGCATCACTAATAGACCCGGATCTCAACACTTCAGTTTTAAGTCCTGAAGTGCCCTGGGCTGACTGTCCATCAGTGATGCTCCTCACATTGTGGGGTGAGGTCAGCAGCTCGCACAGGCCCCATCCCACTCTGTGATGAGGTAAGGAAGGTGCTCCTCTCATTGGCTAAGTTCAGCCAATAAGAAGAGGTGGCGGGATTTTCCTTCCATCCCTTTCTTACCCGAAGCCTCCGGGAAACATAAGAGGCTTCTGCTTCTCGGATGTCACCAGTGAGGCAGGTGTGTCCTTAACGAATGTTGAATGCATGCGTATATGTATGAATATATCTATATGTGCGGCTATGTGCTATGAACAGGTGTTTGTGTGTGTATGTGCTTTTAATGGTGAGTGTATGTGGGCTCTCTTGTGATTGGGTGGAGAGTGTGTATATGTTTGGGTGGGAGTATGTATGTGCATGTGGAAGAGAGTGTGCATGTGTGTACCCGCCCCACCACTGTTGCATATTACGGACCACCACTGGATAATTGTGTATGTCTTCCATGTGTGCAAGGCATTGATGGAACTTTATTTTAAACTAAAATTATACGCATATTTTTACTTTTTTCTAAAATGTGGATCTTCAATGAAGCATTGAGAAGAAATGATAGTTCCGAACACTGATATATATTGCATAATGAAAAGATTCCTCCCACTATATCGCCTACCAATGTGTCGTTCAACTGAGTAGATGTTTAGTTAAGATTAGTAAATATGTGTTTACATTTATGTACTTATCTTATATACTTATGGTATCCACTATGTCCCTATAGTGGATACCATATTTTTGTAGGTTGATGTTGCTGGACTAGGTATTGTGACATTCAACTACCTGATAGTGACTTCAGTAATTTACAACACTCCAAGGCCACTGTGTGTGGCAGAAAAGTACTTATAAAAAAAATTGCATGTCGTAAAATGCAGCCACTTGATAGTCACTGCAATTATTTACAGCACTCTACAGCCACTGTCTACGTCAGGAATTGATATATAAAAATGAGTGAGTTATTAATACTAATGTATCAAAAAATTGTGTCTCCTTGTTTGTCTAACTATTTTTTCCTTCCTTTTGGGCCTTATGTCTCCTAAATACTAGGGAGTGTGCAGAATCTGTGTAATTTATTTTTAATATCATTGCACAAACTTTCATTAAAAATTTCATGAAATTATGTGTAATAATTCAAAATGCAAACCTGGCAGGTCATGCTATATTTTAGCGCAAAATGCATCCCTGCATCCATTTTTGTGTTTTTTATGCTAAAAATAACTCAACCAGCAGCTGCTTGTGTTCTTGTCATATGCCTTGTTCCTGTGTTAAATATTTGCTGCCAAAGGTGCATAATTAAGTAATGTAATAACATAATTTGGGGAGTTTCGCATACCAAGAGTCATGTAAAATGATCTACATTACTTAAGTTTACACCTGCCTGACAGAAGGTTTGCCCGGGCCTGCTAAATACTTTCTAAATTCCACTTGGCTGAGGCAGATGTATCACTGACTCTACCGTATTCCTACCTACCTCTCAGAGAATGATGGCATGTGGCTTGCTTTTCCTCAGCCCCACCAGGTCATTTCCTGAGTTGACTACCCAATCAGTAAATCCACCGGAAGTGAATCCAACTTTGATGCAATGTCTTGGAGGGATGGGCATAGGAAGGCAAAAAAAGGCTCGGTACAATCTTAGGGCTTGATTTAGATCTTGACGTACGAGTTACTCTGTCACAACGGTGTCATATATCTGGTCCGCCGAAGTATAAATACCATTATATTCTATATGATTTATCTTTCGTGGACGCGATATCCGTCACCGATGTGACAGAGTAACCCATTCGCCAAGATCTTAATCAGGCCCTTAGTTGTGAACTGAGTAACAAAGCTGTGTGCCCCAGACCGCCCTTTCCAGGGAAGGTCAAGTGCTCCACAGCACATTGGGCACTTTTTGTTCATTAATTGATAGCAAGATCTATAATGCTTGTGTTCTCCCAATAAAGCATGGAAAAACCACACATTTTGATAAGTGACTTTGTATATCCAGTTAGAGAAACAATTGACTTCAGTTGCATGAATTGCACCTGCTCCAGCATGGTATAGATCGAGGGGTTGCTGGTGACTCACCTGGTTGTGAAGTAAAATGGTGGTCATTGCCCTAACAGAGGGAAGTGTGTTGGAAAGCTCCAACTATTAGAACTGAGGTTACGGGGTTAATGATGCTCATAGGGACTGACCGAACCCTCAGGTCTGCCCGCTCCCCAGCTGGAGACTCTACTGAGTCTCCAGCTCGGCGTTTGTTGTGTGATTGCTTTCCCGTGTTTGTCCTCAGTGGGTGTGGAGACACTATGGTCTTTGTTAACGTTGTGCACCAGGCTTAGGGTTGTTTCAAGCCAGTCAGTGTTCGAAATTCCTGCAAAATAATAACATAACGTCAATTTATAAAGCCCTTGTTCACACCAAGGACCGTTTTGGCACTGAAAAAAAGGTGGTTATTGTTACCCAAATCAATATTACTCATAAAATTGACCTCAGAAAAATGAAAGCCTGGGTGGATACTAAGAAGTTTAACCCTGAAACCACGAGGTGAAACATAGATTCCTGCAAAGGATGCATCTGTCCACTGAACCACCAGATTCAGCTAGTAATTCCTCTAGTTCTGTCTTGATTTTAAGGATCCAGGTCTCAGAAGCTCCGGAGCAGACCTTTCATCTGCCTTGTTATCATAGTATTTGTACAGTACCTCCCTCTAGTACGGCGTCAGTGCACTCCTTCAAAGTCCATGGGTTCCCTTTTCCTAAACAGTTCCAATTTTTGCACCACAGACTGGAGACTGATTCAGATTGCGGCCAGGCCAGTCTCCATATCCTAGGGTGCTTGTGCATGGCCCTTCATATCTTAGGGTGATAGTGCATGGCCCTTATTATCTTAGGGTGCTTGTGCATGGCCTTTCATATCTTATGGTGCTTGTGCATGGGCCTTCATATCTTAGGTTACTTCTGCATGGCCCTTCATATCTTAGGGTGCTTGTGCATGGCCTTTCATATCTTAGGGTGCTTTTGCATGGCCCTTATTATCTTAGGGTGCTTGTGCTTGTGCATGGCCTTTCATATCTTATGGTGCTTGTGCATGGCGTTTCATATCTTAGGGTGCTTTTGCATGGCCCTTATTATCTTAGGGTGCTTGCGCTTGTGCATGGCCTTGCATAACTTATGGTGCTTGTGCATGTCCCTCCATATCTTAGAATGCTTGTGCATGTCCCTCCATATCTTAGAATGCTTGTGCATGGCCCTCCATATCTTAGAATGCTTGTGCATGGCCCTTATTATCTTAGGTTGCATGTGCATGGCCCTTCATATCTTAGGGTGATAGTGCATGGCCCTTATTATCTTAGGGTGCTTGTGCATGGCCTTTCATATCTTATGGTGCTTGTGCATGGGCCTTCATATCTTAGGTTAATTCTGCATGGCCCTTCATATCTTAGGGTGCTTGTGCATGGCCTTTCATATCTTAGGGTGCTTTTGCATGGCCCTTATTATATTAGGGTGCTTGTGCTTGTGCATGGCCTTTCATATCTTATGGTGCTTGTGCATGGCCTTTCATATCTTAGGGTGCTTTTGCATGGCCCTTATTATCTTAGGGTGCTTGCGCTTGTGCATGGCCTTTCATATCTTATGGTGCTTGTGCATGGCCCTTCATATCTTATGGTGCTTGTGCATGTCCCTCCATATCTTAGAATGCTTGTGCATGGCCCTTATTATCTTAGGGTGCATGTGCATGGCCCTTCATATCTTAGGGTACTTGTGCATGGCCCTTATTATCTTAGGGTGCGTGTACATCGCCCTCCATATCTTATGGTGCTTGTGCATGGCCCTCCATATCTTAGGGTGCTTGTCCATGGCCCTTATTATCTCTGGGTGCTTGTGCATGGCCCTTCATATCTTAGGGTGCTTGTGCATGGCCCTTATTATCTTTGGGTGCTTGTGCATAGCCCTTCATATCTTAGGGTGCTTGTGCATGGGCCTTCATATCTTAGGGTGCTTGTGCGTGGCCCTTATTATCTTAGGGTTCTTGTGCATGGACCATCATATCTTAGGGTGCTTGTGCATGGCCCTTATTATCTTAGGGTGCTTGTGCATCGCCCTTCATATCTTAGGGTGCTTGTGCATGGCCCTTCATATCTTAGGGTGTTTGTGCATGGCCCTTCATATCTCTGGGTGCTTGTGCATGGCCCTCCATATCTTAGGGTGCTTGTGCATGACCCTTCATATCTTAGGGTGCTTGTGCATGGCCCTCCATATCTTAGGGTGCTTGTGCCTGGCCCTTCATATCTTAAGGTGCTTGTGCATGGCCCTTATTATCTTAGGGTGCTTGTGCATGGCCCTTATTATCTTAGGGTGCTTGTGCATGGCCCTTCATATCTTAGGGTGCTTGTGCATGGCCCTTCATATCTTAGGGTGTTTGTGCATGGCCCTTCATATATCTGGGTGCTTGTGCATGGCCCTCCATATCTTAGGGTGTTTGTGCATGGCCATTCATATCTCAGGATGCTGGTGCATGGCACTTCATATCTTAGGGTGCTTGTGCATGGCCCTTCATATGTTATGGTGCTTGTGCCTGGCCCTTCATATCTTAGGGTGTTTGTGTATGGCCATTCATATCTTAGGATGCTGGTTCATGGCCCTTCATATCTTAGGGTGCTTGTGCACGGCCCTTCATATCTTATGGTGCTTCTACATGGCCCTTCATATCTTAGGGTTCTTGTGGATGGCCCTTCATATCTTAGGGTTCTTGTGCATGGCCCTTCATATCTTAGGGTGCTTGTGCATGGTCCTCCAATTCATAGGGTGCTCGTGCATGGCCCTTCATATCTTAGCGTGCTTGTGCATGACCCTCCATATCTTAGGGTACGTGTGCATGGCCCTTATTATCTTAGGGTGCTAGTGCATGGCCCTCCAATTCTTAGGGAGCTTATGCATGGCCCTCTATATCTTAGGGTGCGTGCGCATGGCCCTGTGTCTAGTGTGAAGAGTTATCCCTTCTGAAACAGCAAGTTCTTATTTTGTATTCTTATGAGGCTGTCAGCACCTCATTCAGAGTGGTTCATGGGGCGCGGCTGAGGGTGACTCTCGGATGTCAATGAAAGCTTTTGGTGATACTAGCACAGAGGTCTCCAATATTTCTGTGAGAAGAGCTACTTATGTTAAACAAAAATCGTTGCAGTTTATGCTATTAGTGCAGTGAAAGTGACCACATCAGACAAGATTAAATTAGTGGCCACCATTTGCAAGATTTTTAACCGTGATCACCTCAGTGCATCAGACAGGGCTGGAAGTAGTGAGGTAAAAAAGGGTTTCTCTATTTGAAGGGCCTCTTCGTGGGTAATACTTAACAGCCACATCTGCAATACCCCTGGCACCAAGGAAATCATATGATTAATGATTCTCCCCAATGCCGCATGATTTACTACTCAAATATCAGCTTTAAATATACTTGGGAAACGCAAGCAGTATTCTTAAAACATCTGCTTGTGAGTTCTTAAAATACACACGTCCTTGTCTCAAATGCAGGATTTTCTATTTTCATGAATTTTCTTTTGCTTGATTACGTCATTTCGCACTACAGTTTAGCATGAAACCAGTCCTTCCGTCAATTTTATGCACAAGGACACATTTCACACTAGGTAAAAGTGCAA
The DNA here is from genome assembly GCF_964204655.1 of Triturus cristatus. NCBI lineage: Eukaryota > Metazoa > Chordata > Amphibia > Caudata > Salamandridae > Triturus > Triturus cristatus. The sequence continues at coordinate 356,857,635 of NC_140594.1, forward strand.
AACTGCAAAAAAGACAAAAGCACCGAGAATAAAAGCCATTCATGTTCTGTTGCTCCTGGGTTTTTGCAGTACATTTTTAACTCAAATGGTGCGGTCACTTTAAATTTTTACCATGCATGGCGCGTAATTACATGAAGTGGCATACTGGTGTAACTTCAGGCCGTTAACCTAACAAGCGTAATTAAAAATTCCCAAAATGCTACTTATTATTCTGTAATCATTTACATTTTGCGGCCTACAACTAATATTAATTAAATCAAGCAAACTCCTCTAATTTAGTAGTTTGGCATGCAGACTGTAGAGCTACTTACAAGTGGCTGGAGATGTTACCAGTAGCTCACAAACTACTTTTTGGAGAAGCCTCGTCTAGCATAACTTCCTGGATTGCTCCGACCTTCTCTACATCATGTCCACGTGGTAGACCTATTGATGGCGGAAGCACATATATCCTGGCTTCCCTGTAGCAGTATTTCTTTCTAGAAGGCCTGTGGCTGCAGCCTGAGTGCCCCAGCCTGCGGGCTCATTTGCAGCTCTGTGGCTCTCCTTACTTCCCTATTCCAGGTTGTATTGCCCTGCAATTTGTGTATTCTCTGTATACTCATATTCTTTCAGATTTCCCCTGGCAGTGGTATTTTTCAAATACAAATGCTTTAGCCTCAATACTCAGCATTCACAGGCTGTGTTTTGCTTCACAGGTGGTATTGTTTCTGTGGTACACTCACTGTCACAGTTAAAATGTCTTGCAGCGTCTGCGTTGTGATGGGCTGTGGGTAGCGGTGTAAAGGGTTTCCTGTCATTTCAGCACGTTTTCTGATCAGTGGATTTACATTTTGATCTGGTTCTTTGTAAACTTTGTTGGTAAGCTTCGGGTGGTGGTCTCTGCTCTCTGGTCTCTGTGGAGGTCTGTTGTAATTTTGAAACAAAGAGCCCTTGCTGCTCTTTAGGGTGAAAATGAAGCAGCAGCTTTCTTGTTATGTTATGTTATGTTATTACAATTTGTACAGCGCACGAATACCAAATGGTGTCTTGGTGCTAACAGCCCAGAAGTAAGCTAGTGCACTATGAGTTGAATCGCCAGGTCTTAAGGGCTTTTGGAAAGGATGTTAAGGATAGAAGATTTCTGATGGAGAAAGGGAGGGTGCTCCAGAGTTTCGTGGCACCCACAGTGAAGCTTCTGCGGCTAGCGTTACCCGTACCGTTTGCCGCTCTGTTACTTATGCACTTATTCTGAGCTCGCACTGGTGTGACACAGTATTAGCCAGTTTTGGATTTTCAGATAATAACACTTTGTATTCTGGGACTTGTAGCTGCAGCCTTTATTTACCCTTACACCTATGGGCGTACAAATCCCAGCTGGCTAAATGCTGCTGGCTAAAAAGCCAGGGCGCGCTCCAAGTGTCACACGTCACCTAAGTCAACTTGGTAGCTTTATTTATTCTGTTGCTGCTCTACCACGCACTCATTCCCTCATTCATTCAAGTGCTCCCACTCCGGGTCTCCTCCTGGAAACTGCTGTCACACTCTTTTCACAGAGATATCCTAAAAGATTTCAGACCATGTCAGTGTGGAAACCCCTACGCTGTAATCGCCCCTCCATGCCCACCTCATCACACACACACACTCTCTCTGTCGCTCAAGACAAGGCTCTTGAATTCAAAAACCTCGTATTTTGGTCACTTTGCGTTTCCCTTGCAACCAAAGAGTACATTCAAGGGGAGACCCTTGTGAGGCTCGGGACCGGCGTCAGTGTATGCAGATGGGAACGTGTGTACCCGGGGACACAATGGTGCGAGATAAACCATTGGGCAGACAAAGGACGCCTGCCAGGGCCAGTGAGGGCACAGACCGCTCCGTAGACCCGTGGCAGCAGTGGGGGGAGAGCTGCCAACATTATCACCTGCAAACAAGGCCTGACAGATTAAGCAGAGGCTGTGATCTTACCGATCGGGGTCACAGAATGTATCAAAGTTACCTATTGAACAACAGAAAGACACGTTTGAAGAACAGGTGCAGACCTGCTAATCTCGAATGTGTCACAGTGTTAGTGAGAGAGGAGGTGGGGCTTTGAGCCTGTCATTGTCTGGAGAGTTATAGATGGATAGGGGAGGGGGTCAATTGATCGGGTGACCCCTAGGGAAGGGGGCACCAAACACCCATTAACCCCAATGACATCACAGCGTTGGCACCTTCTTCCATCCTCAGCAACATTCTGTTTGATCATGAATGGGTAAGGAAAGGGCGACGAGTGGACACTAAAGAAAGTACGAGCATTTGCAAAGCCAGTAGGTCTGGGTGTAATATGCTAGTAGGCGAGAATGTGCGCATATGTGTGTATACATGCACTAGCAATGAGGAGCCAACAGAGGGAGAGGCAGGGAAATGTAAAATAGTCCCTTATGCATTGCAATGCATGCAGTACATCGAAGGTGGAAATACATACCCCAGCAGCCAGTAGCATTAGGTGAAAGAGAGGTAGCCCTCTGGGTTGAGCCAAGATTTAATAGACAAAGTCTCAATCCAATGACTAAAAGAGGAAGGTCAAAAAAGGAAATGGCTGAAAAGTGTGGAACTGTAGACCTCTGTATGTATATTGGAAATAATAGGTCTGTTTAGACAGCCATAGTGTCAAATCAAGCCCTAAAAAGTACTCTGTCGACCATATTTAAATTCAGTTCCACCTTCTGCTATTTTGATCACTGGTGAACAAGGGTAGGGAACGTATGGCAAAGGGGACCCAAAGGTAAAACAGAGGTTACCAGCAGCTACTTCCCCTGGCATCCCCCCTACATTGATATCAATGGCTCACAGGTTTATGGAGCTCCCCGGGTCAGCACTGTGTAAGAGTACCACTGATGGGCTTATCAACAGGGCTTCTCTGTAACAGTCTTTACGGTAGGAGAGAGCTGTCTCTTTTTCAAACTTCTCATTATGTTAGAGCATATCTTTTAATTGGGTTTATATATATATATATATCAATTATATCAACAATACATTTAAACATGACACGAGATATTTATTGAATACTCTCAGCAATCCTTCTGGGATTTGGACTTCAGTACATAAAGTGTTGCCTCCTCCTCTGATCTCCCTTGAGTTGAGCTTGCCTCTTTGCATAGCGGGCCAATTTACCTAGTCCAATAATTTACCAGTGGGTTAGTGGTGAATGACATATGTTCCATGGACTGAATTTGAGGAGTGCCCTACCTGCATATTCCTGCCCCTGTTGGTTTCTCATTGAATCTGCCCCACATTCCACCCTAAAAACGTAAGCACCTTTCTAACTTCCAGAGGAAATTCGTTACAACATGACTGAGATGCTGGAATGGAGCTAAATAAGATTAAATGTTATATGACTGTTTTACCCAGCATATATTCTAAAGCCTTACCATAACACCATTTACTGATCTTTCCTTTAACCAGCTATTTTTAAATTCATCCATGATAAGATGTTCCTCATCTATCACCTCATTAAGGTAAAGTCTGACCAGTCATATATCTCCTGTGGTCAAATCTGCCATCACCGCCAAATGATACCGGAGTTCAGGGCCCAAAATATATTTTATTCCCGGGCACAGTGTCCCTGTTTGATGTGACACACTCCTAGATGGCTCACCCCGTGTGGACCAGGACAGTGATCAGTGTAATAGTAAATGCACTATGCACTACACCGGGGCGCAAGGCAGTTCAGGTCTTTAAGGCTGCTGGTCCACCGGTCACTGTGGATGGAGAACCGGCTTTAACTTTAAGGAGATGCGGAGATCCCATTGCAGGAGGGTAGAGTAGATGACTGCACCTGCCAGCAGGTGGATTCCTCATGGGATCATGTCCTCTCCTTCAAATGAGGGTCCTCAGGGGGAACACTGTCTTTGTGCCACCTCTTATCTGATGCACAATCAGTACACCTTCTGATGACGTCTTTGCCCTTTTGCCAGTGTCTATAATATGGAGCCGACACAAAGGCTTCCCTCATTTGCATGGTGTCAACCCCACATGCTAATGAAAGAACGCTGCCTTGTGATCATGCCAGCACAAGATGTGTGCTGGCATAGATCCATACTACAGAAGGGGTCATACAAGTATCTGCGGATTCTTTTGTAATTTCGAAGTGCCCCAGGAGACGGGGGAGGGGGTCGCAAAAAGCTTCTGCAAATGACTGTACATCCAGAGGGTACTATGTATAATATGGCTCTGGGTGTCACTTCCTAATTGAGTAGAATAAATCTAACAAAGCATAAAATTCAACAACAGAAGCTAAGACCAGTCACGTAGCTAGCCCTCTGGCCTCCTGTGGCGATCCCTGCGTTTGCCGCCCTGCAGCAGCCGCAGTGAAGAGCGGGGGGTTGCTGCCGGGTTTTCTCTGTTTGCCGCCCCGTGGCCGCAGCAAATGCATTGAGGAGTGTTTGTGTGGGGGGGCTATTGCCGCCCGAAACGGCAAGTAAGAGCGGGGGAAGGCTGCCTCCCCCAAAACTCTTCCCCCCCAGGTCGGACTGCCCCCCTAGTTACGCCACTGGCTGAGAAAATAGTTAGCTCTAAGCAGATGACTTGAATGGCCGGCCTTAAGCCAAGATATTCTTTTCATATTGGCCCTTCCACATGATTTAACTGGAAACCTCCCATAATTCACCATAAAGGAGAGCAATATTATATGGGTGGAATAATCAATTCTTGACAAGCCGTATGGTTTTAATGGGAGATCTCCAAACTTCCTGGGAAACCCTAGAAGTGCACATATGGAGTTTTTTGTTGTCATGTTATTGCTTCCCGGTCAGATGTCAGTTGTAGGGAAGATCCAGCTCACAATATTGTGTAACTTTTTCCAACTACTTCTGCTTTTTGGATGAAGCAAAGTTTCCTGGGAACATTGCCAACCAATAGGAGCATTACTCGAAAGTAATATGCAATCCGCATTATATATAGTCAGAGATTGAACTGTACCCACCTTTGGAGGACCATTATTATTACTCTTGATTCATTATATAAATTGTCCAAGTAAATATTATAGTTAACTTGGTCAAACTGCCAAGTCGTTTCTTCTGTCTCATATCCTTGGCTGGGACCATTTAACCAAGTTTCTGTTACCGAACCCTATAGAAGCCACTGATTCTGAGACATACTTTATGTCGACAGGCCTAACTGCCTACAAACACAACAATACCGAGGGCCTGATTACAATCTTGGCGGACAGGTTTACTCCGTCTCAAACGTGGCGGATATCCCGTCCCCCAAATTACAATTCCATTACATCCCATGATTCTTGTAATACGGCAGGTGGGATATCCATCATGTTTGAAATGGAGTATCTTGTCCGCCAAGATCGTGATCAGGCCCTTAGTGTCTACACCCCATGTCTAAACTGAAGAAGTACATTCTAATATCCAGTGATCAAACCAGGACACCATTGAAGGAATCAGAGTCACACCTAAAGCCTGCAGGACTTTTGTGATATCCCTTGATACAGAAGCAGATGAAGAGCTGTGGAAGGTACTGAGGAGCTGCGCTATAGCTTTTCTGCAGCAGGTAAAGTGCAGTGGATTTATTCAGCAGCAAGTAAAGAGCATTGGAGCTGTTCCAATGAAGAACATGAGGCCTGTGTAGTGCACCTATTCTGCAGTTGGTGTGATGAGTAGGGTTGCTCAGGAGCAGCAGAGGTGAAGTGCAGTGGAGATGTTCTGCTGAGAAGCAATAGTGCTGTGTCCAGCAACGGGAGAGGTGCAGTGCAGCTGTTCAACTGCAGGTGAGGTGCAGTGGGGTTGTTCAGCAGCAGTAGAGGTGGAGTGGAGGTATTGTTCAAGTGAGCTGCAGTGGGGAGCTGTGAAGCAGGAGATAAAGCTCAATGGAGATGCTCAGGAGTAAGTGAGATGGGGTTTAGATGCTTTGCAGGTGACCTACAATGGAGTGTTCGGGTATATCTGTTGCATTGGAGCTTTTGAGTAGTTGTGGTGCTGTGGAGCGGCAGGAGATGCATTGAAGCTGAGAAGCAAGTGTGGTTGTTCTCTAGCTCAGGTGCTGTGGGGCTGGTCAGCACTGTGGTGCAGCGGAAGTGTTCTGAAGGCGTGGTGAAGATTTGCAGTAGAATTGTTCAGTAGGCGAGACACAGTTGAGCTGTTCAATGGGTGAGGTCAGAAGCATGAGAGCTGTTGAGCTACTTCTGGTGCATGCGATCAAGTAACCACTGGTCAGCCATGTCCAGCCGCTCAGTGCATGTGGCTTCACTGAATGAAGAGGGAAGGGCTGAGAGGCCAGTCTATGCATAGCACATCAGTGTGTTTAAAATAGAGAGCACATTGAACTGTTTGCTTGCGGGCGATGGATTAGACGTGCATTGCATCACGTTTTATGTTTTCAATTTGTCTCTCCTTCGAGAAGGAGTGAGTGTGTCGAGTGATTGATCCCATCAGCCCTGTGCCTGCAGACTCAAGCTCCACCAAGCTGTACAGTTTTGGGGGGGACATGGAAGAGAAGGCAAAATACTGCTTTATTTACCTAAGCAGAAGCACACGATGCCTGCCTATTTTATTTTATTTTATTTATTTATGAAGTTTTATGTAGCAGACATTATCGAAAGATTTTGGAGTGTTTTATAATAGAAATATAATATTGCATAAGACTCATTAAATTACACCAGTCAAAAATACTGAGCAACATGATGTAAGCAGGTACGATACTAAATAATATATCAAACAATATTGAGATAAATAGGTACACCTCAAGGCCACGCTTAATGCAAAATCCAAGTCTCAGTGGGGTTGGTAGGGACAAGAACCCTTAACTAAAATGTCTTTCAAATAAAAAGATTTTCAGTTCAGATTTAGACAGTCACTTGTGCAGTTAGAAGCCCGGAGGTAAAGAGTTCCAGACCCATTCCTTTTATCCCAGGACCGAAACGTGCCTCCGCATGTAGAACTGCTTTTGCAGGCCTCAGATGCCTTTTGCATAAGACCAGTCAGGAGAGAATTGTAGTAGTACCAGCACCCCTGATTGTACCAGGGTTTTAATATCTTGTTTTGGAATGAAGCGATAAATTCCCCGGACTGGTTGAGGCTGCTGGTTGAGTCCATCCAGGATTAAACTGGGGGAGGAACTAAGGAGAATTTCTGTTTTAGATGCCCAAAATTTTAATTGAGGGGCAGCAATCCAATCTTGAACAGCATTCAGAGCACTGGCCAGGTGGGAGACCCTTAGATACAGTTGAGTATCATCAGCATATTGATGTAAAGAATCTCCGAGTCCTTCATCGTGACTTCAAGAGGTCTGATGTACAAGTTAAATAGAGTAGGAGCTAGGATAGACACTTATGTTTAAGGTAAAGTCCTTCGTGTGCTAATCTCTTTTCTCTATTGGGAGTACACCCTGAGCCTTCTTTTCAACATTATGTGACTTCCCTTCCCTTCATAAATGCCCCTATGGGCTGTCGCTAAGTAGGGCTCTAAAACCACTCAGACTAACATCACACATACAAGAGAGGTCCAAAGCAGGCTGGGACTCCTTGTTATCTTCCACAGCGTTAGATGACTCCTTTGGGGGTTGTTTGATGTGCATATTGCATCTATTTGTTTATGGTTTTATATAGTACGAACATGGCTTATGGGCATCTAGGGAGGATTTACAATTGAATGACAAAGTTACAGGAGAACAGTTGATGGGAAATATACAGGCGGTATTGCAAATAGACATTTATAATCACCAGTGTGGAGGGGATGGGAAACATACTTGGGACAATGCCAATAGGGAACTAAGAGATAAGACAGTTGCCACGTATACCCTAAATTCGGCATAGACCCTTATTATAGATGGAGCTGCGGTATACTCTGTTAAATCAAAGATAGAAGGAGCTTTTTATAGCGCACATCCAGCACTCGTGTACTTTAAGATGCTCTTAATTCAAGCAAAAATTAGGGAAAAAGAGACTGCGTGAAATACAATATTTGCCAAGGATCGCACAGTGTGCCCGCTGGGCAGCTAGGATTGATCACAGGTTTTTTTGTTTCTCATTGTACAATTCAGCCACTAGATGGGTATTTTTTCTGTCGCTCTTTTTCGCATCAAAGATTAATTCTTTATCTACAATTCTTGGTGAATATGATTAGAGCGTGTTGACAGGCAAAAGCCACATGCAAGCCGAGCTCGTTTTTTGCTCCAGTGTCTAAGGCTCCATCTGACCTTTTCAGTGACTCCTCCACTTTGAGGTAGTACTGGTACATGATTGGCACACATTCAGTCGACCTTGGCAGGATGAAGGGCTGAGCTGGCTTAACCTACTATTGCAGGCAGAGTTGTAATGAGCACTTAACCCACAAACGTATTGTAGCAGAGCCAGTTTAATAAAAATTGTCCACGCTCAGAGCTCGTTTCTGGCTTCCTTACTAGGTGTTCTGGGAAATAGTTAAATCTCTTTGAAAGGAGCCAGGCGTCAGCGTTCAATAGTAGAACTTGTTCTTGAATGGAAGTTAATGTATTTTATTTTACTGTCTCATAAATGCATTCGTCTCCATGTTATTTAGGGAAAGATGTCGAGTTGAATTTAGGTTTGTTTGGAGAATCCCCAACAGACTTGGAGCTCACGAAGAGTCAGCCACATGTTAAGGGAAGTATGATGCGCATGTGACTGGGTTCCAGCCCTACCATCCTTACAGACTTCAAAGACTGTGGGGCGCTGGACAGGTCACTAGGGCTCATGCAAACCCAACTACATGTTAAGGACTGTCTGACGTGTGACTGAACCAGCCCCAGACCCACCGGCTTTACAGAGACGTTCAACTGAGGGAAATCGACCCTTTTGCTAAAAGTTTGACCTGTCTTTTGTTGCGATGTGGCCCCCGCCGTTTTTGGACCCGAAATATCCGTTTTTCCGACTTCCTATTGTTGGGAGGTCTGCGCCCCTTTGCCCCCGCACGAACCCTTCCTGCAGGTTGCGGCCTCCGATGGGTCATAGAGAGACCTGGACGCAGGTGGCAGCGTGCCAATCCGTGAAGGAGCGCGTGGGAGCGCGGGAGTGTAGCGCAGGGTTCAGCCAGGGCGCGGGGAGAGGGGAGGCGGTGGTACTGGAAGCGAGTCAAAGACAATGAACTTGAAATAAAAGGGCCACTTAAAAACACACACTGAATTTTATTCTTTGTGAAATGAGTCCCAGGTGCTTCTACATTCTCTCCTAACGTGTTACAGAGTCTCGTAAAAAAACGTGGCGGGAAGGAATGCGCTCCAGATGAGCCACAGAACAGACCCAGGACGGGGAGCGGAGTACGGGCCTGGGTGCAGGCCTAGGCCACGATGAAATGTTTACTGTTTGCCTCAGAGTGGGTCCTGGCAGCACTGAGATAAAGTGCGGCAGCCGCATCGGGGGCCACACGGGTGCTGAAAAGCACAGCGCCGACCTCCATCAAACAGGCGAATCTCGGTCCAGACCAGTGGCGCAACACAAATTGATACTTTCACTCGCCAAATTGTGGTGAGGGCCCACTCATTCTTCCATTTCTCTCAGAAACTCATTGACACTGGGCTGAATGGGAAGCCTCTGAGTGTGGGGGTGGGGTTGGGGGGGGGGGGGCTGTGTTACACCCCCTGACCCAGGCCGTACTGAGAACGGGTTCAGGTTACCCTGACAACATGTCCGCCTCAGCGTTGGACGCGCTCACGCGGTACACAGTGAGCATGCGTCAAAACCATTCTGTCAGCAATATTCTCAGTGCTGGCACTGTTCACAAATGTCAGCACAAACCCTCAAAAACAGCATTGTTTCCAGTGCCTGGCATTGTTCTATGTATCAGCACCATCCCCAACCATTGGCAGTATTATTTGGAATATAAGCACTATTTATTAGGTTGGGCCTATTCCAATTGCTAGCACTTTTTGTGGTGTCAGCACTATTCAAAGTGTTGGCAACAATCTCTGTCGGCATTATTTCCAATGGGGGCATTATTCTCATTTGCCACACTATGCCAACCCACGCCCCCCAGATTTGTAACCTTTTGAACGTGTAACCTTTGTTGCTGATTGAGAGTTGCTACTCTGTCTGAAATGTTGTCTAACTCTCTCTCAGCAGAGCCTCTGTTATAATGGCAGTGGCCTGAAACTGTGCCAGGTGACCACTCTGACACTGGATGGTGCCGGGTATTAATTGCAAACACATTATAAGTACTCTGAAGGAGCACTCTGTCCAGATACTTGTGTGTTGAGTTATGCGTCTAAGTGGGTGAGTAGAATATTTTTCCACATAGTAAATATATGTCGATTGGGTTGTGGGTAGGGCTGGCTTTAGGGCAGTGCGACTGGTGCGGTCGCTCTGGGCGCTGACCTGTGGAGGGTGGCGCTGTGACCTCAGGGGGGCGCTGTGCTTAGCAATATCATATGATAGGAGAGATGAGGGGCACTTTTGCAGGTGGTAGTGAGAGAATCCAAGGAGGAGGTCAAGGGACGTTGGGGCGCCAAAAGTTATTATTGCACCAGGCGCCACCAGCTCTAAAGCCGTCCCTGGATGCGGGTTTTGAGTGTAGCATAGCCATCTGGAGAGGCTGTAGCATAACGGCTAGGGCGGTGAATCTCCAATCTGGGAAACCGGGTACGAGTCTCAGCAGGGGCACCAACATCCTGTGATTCTGGGCAAATAGCCTAATCTCCCCGTGCCTAACAAAAATGAATGTGTGGGTCTGTAATGCAACTGGTGCTCATGTAAAGCGCGCTGATACCTTTGGGTCAAGTTCGCGCTAAATAAAACTCTGGGGAAAGAAAAAAAAGTCCCTTCCTCAAGTATCACCTCTCCCAAATGTGTGTTTTAAGCTGAAATATTTTTTCTCGGGCGATGGCCATTAGGACAGTGTTTTCTCCTAATAGATAGAATTTCAATCACGCCCAGGGCCTTCCTCCATCCTCCTGTTTCATAGGACTTTTCAAGATGGTCAATAAGAAAGCATGGTGGAGGCTCGACTCTGGTTCCTGATATTCATGTAGGTGGTTTCGGCATCATGTTGTGGCCAGAAACCACAACAAAAAATCCCAAATGATGGCTTTGTTCACTACTTATACTGAAAGTATGATTGTTAATGTCGTCTCAAAGATCATAGCTGGAAAGAGAGGTCGCAGCTCTGGTAACAGCATGGTAAGGTGTGCATTTGATTTCCATAGCTGGGCTGGACAGGAATGGTGTCTCGAGATCCGAGGAGACCTCACCAGATGAGAGAAATGAATTGGCAAGCTGTGTTATGAGATGGGTACCATCGTGTAGACTCATTTCGATGCAGTCCCGAAATTAGAGGGCGACGCCGATGATACTATATTTTTGATGATTACTTCCATGGAATAGATGTAAATAGCAGTAGACTCCATAATGTTATTAATGTTGATGAATGGAGGGGCTCATCACCATTAATACTATAATGCAGGGATTAAGATGTGTGTATGCCAGCTGGGAGAGTGACTGTTGGGTCCGCGAAAGAGACCATACTTTGGCTGCAGAGATGTCAAGAGGTTTGGAGAGGAGTAAGGGGTGTGGTACTAAAACTGTCATTTCTTCATAAGGGTAAAATCGTGAAGCAGTTTAATGCCTTGTCGGGGTCATAAGCGCTATATAAATACACTTGCATTTCCAATTTGGCTGAATGGACTGATTCATGATTCCGGGCTGGAGCTGCGATTATTTGGCCTGGTCAATAACTTGTGTGCATCTCCCAACCCCAGAGAAACATAGCAATTTTTAAAGTGTGGCTCCACAGAATGTGAGTAGCTAGAGATGGACACTGAAACATTTGTGGAGTAGTGAGGACAAAAATTTGGAACAAGGAGTGGTCATACCACATGAAGGGTTGGTGCTAGAAATTCTGAGGCTGACGCTTCACAGAAAGGAGTCAAAAGCAAAAATAACAAGGTGATGGATGGAATGCTTGAATTATTCTCAGCCACTGGCAATCGCTTGGGCTGCATCCCAACCCATCCTTTTTCGCCCACCAAGATGGGTCCAAACTGAGGAGGCATGGTGTGCGAAATAACGATGGTTTGGGATGTGGCCCGAGTGATTACCATTGGCTGAGATTAATTCAAGCATTCCATCCATCACTGTTTTGTATACTCACAGAAGAGGGTGTCAGGACTCCGGCCTGTGCTATGTATGAATGAGGCTTTGTTGGAAGAACTGGAGGTTGTATCTTTCACCACATGGTGTCTTTAAAATTTGTGGTGATCATCTTGCCAATGTGTATAGAATGAAAGAGGTGGAAATGGGTGTTGACTAGATCCAAGACTTTTGAGAGGTGGAAGTGACAGTGTTTTTGAGGGGTTATACATGACTGTGAAAGCAAAGATGGAGGCTTGACTGTGATGCATTTAACAAGAAGAAGAAGAGGAATCACATAATGACAGCTATCTATGGAGTTTGAGGAAAGTGCAGTAATCTTGCCTCCGATACCCTCGACGCAATTGCTCAGGAGGATGTTGTAGCCAGATAGGAGCACATAGAGGATATGTAAAGTGAGTGTCTACTAAATAGAACACTTATAGGCTTAGCTTGTCTCTTTTTTCCCCCAACAAAGCCTTTATAAAATACTAAAAAAGACAGACAGCTTGTAGAATGAACTGCTCTCTTGATTATAACCAACACAAATCTAAACCGGTCTTCTGATTATTCTTTCCGACAATATTGTACATTTTTGAACTGCCACTGAATTCTGAGGTACAACCATGATCGATTAAAAATCTGCTGGTCCATTGTGAGATTCTTATATAAGACTATTATTATAAAATTATATCTTGTGACTTGAATATCTTTGCAATGTGCAAGAAGCAATTTTTCTTTATGAGTATTTTATTTTTATATTTGTTATATTTATATGTATTTTCAGACTGCTACACGGCAAACGGTGCAGATTACAGAGGGACCCAGAATCAAACATCCCCACAAGGTGGGAAGCCGTGCCTCTTCTGGAACGAGACCATCCAGCACCCTTACAATACCCTGAGATATCCTAACGGAGAAGGTGGTCTGGGAGAACACAACTATTGCAGGTACGCTTCAGGACCAGAGCTCTTCAGGGACATGGGATCAGCTTGTTGCCTTCCTTTAAACATATTCTTTGACTGAGTAGGGTGTATATTGGCCACCCTTTCCTCCAATAGGCGTTCGTTGGTCCCCTGATATTTATTTAGTGTGGGACATGTACAATACATCTTACACCCCATTAGCTGGTGCTCCAGGCTAATTCCACTTGTGAAGAGGGAGGTTTTCAATGGAGAGAACTACAAATAGGATTCATGCCAGATGTTACTACAGAATGCAGTGTGTAGGAGTTATCATCCCTTGGTCTCTCCAACTACACTTATTCTGTAATGTTTGACACCAGAGATTCTCATTATCCATCTCTATAGCCTTGCAGCTAAAAAGATGCCCAGATTTTAGACTTTGAAAGCAACAACTACTTCATGACCGAAGTTCTCTGGTACTGAGTACAGTTTGGTCAATCCTTTTTCCTCATCAAGGAATCCAGCCGCGAAACATTTGGTCGGCTCTAGGATTATATTGACAAAGCCCAAATATGATTACATCTTCAACACTATTCTGATCCAAAGACTACTTTTTCTTACAGTTGTTTCATTTCATATTGCATGTTTCACCAAGTTCATCGCTGGTGTTGGCAACAGGTTTTCAGGCATTGCTACAGGGATGACTGTAAATCCTGATTGGGTGGTGTAGAGGCTGACATTACAAAGCATAAATACCCTTCATACACCTAGGCTGTGGGCATGTTAACCCCTTCTTGACAATAGCATGGTGCTTTATGTTAAATAGCAGAGGGCATCCGACTCTCTCCCTATCTAAAGGGTTAAGCAGACTGAGAACACCACCCAGCCACCCAAACAAGAGCCAACAGATGACATAATACATCTCATCATGATAATTACAGTGCCTCCTTTCCTCCTGTATGATTACCCTGCGGGGTGAAGTCCTTGGCATATCTTCAGCCAGAATAAATAGCAACTCCCAACACTGTTGTTTGGTTAAGCATTACATATGTTTATTTTGTAACCCTGAATTATTGTATGTAAATAAATAAATAACACATTGAAATATGAATTATATTTAGGATTTAGGATACAAATGTCACATCCATACACAAGTCTGTCTAGGGTTTGATCTGAGACATAATACATCCTTAGTCATCCTTCTGGATAAGTTGATTAGTAATTCACATTGAGTAGTACTTCTTTTTGACCTTGTGTCTGGCATGTCCCTCAAGGAAGGTGCTATTCAATCATTAATTCTCCCATCCTACTATATTGACGTACATAATACAGTAAACAGCCCAAAGAGCAAAGTAATAAAGCCATGTGTCAGTTTGGAGAGTGAGAGACCATGGCAATGGTGTACATCAATAAATTCAGGGAGTAGGTCCTGGGTGGCCTTGACAAAAATAATTAGAAGCAATTGTACCTGAATGGTCATCCTCAAGTAATGAAGTGTAAGGAAGTGAGAATGGTGTTCTTGGAGTAGGGTTAGTCCTAGGTTTGTAGTCAATTAATATTTCATCAAGTGTTTAGCAATAAATGAGGTTGACTGAAATGGGTTTTTTCCGCTTGAGAGGATCATACAGATCTGGTCGTGCATAAGGTGTCTAGTACTCCATTGAGTTTAAGTCATTGCTGTAAAATTAAACTTGATGAGGATCTTTTGATTCTCATGTAATAAGCTCTGTGGAGGCAAAGAAACTGGTAATTCAAATGGTAACAGCAAGGAAATTATTAGGCGCTACACGTTTGTGAGTGGACCAGAGAAGACTTTTTTTTCATTGTTCATAGTCATCCCTTCCCCAACATCAATCATCGCCCTTCTGTGGGATTCAAGTGTTTCAATTACTCTGGATTTACTGTCATTTACAGGTGAATTGAATCTCAAAAGTACATTAGTATTGAAATTCAACAATGTGTAGTCTCTGGACCAGCTTATGTATTACTGGACATCTCAGAATTTTGTGCCAGATTGAACAAGAATGAAAGCACTACGACTATAAGGACTTTGGTTAAGAAAGGTGCGGATGCTTGTTTGGAATGGCGAATGTAGGAATGAAATGAGTGAGATGAAAAAAAGTATTTGAGTGAAGCACACACAGTGAGTCATTGGTAATAGGGACCTCAGAGTGTGGTCACTGTAAATGTTGGTGCACATATGAAATGGGTTACATTCTGATTCATGTCAATGGATTTTTATCAATTTGCCAATAGAATCTAAGTTGAGATAATTAGTTATCAACAGAAAGGCTTTAGTGGTGCTTTCGGCTGTGACGACTGTCAAAACGTTTGTGTGGCGGTGCAAACATTAATGTTTGTGTGAATCACAGACAATTCAAAGAGTTATTCAGGAACAAGAAACTGGATGGCATTTTTAATAAGGGTGATGCAACTGGAAAGCGTATGTTTGAAGGTGAGGGTCTTCATGGAGCAAAGACTATTGAATCTACCTGTGTACAATTTGGAGATAATCTTTTGTGTCTAAGAAAGTCACCTTGAATCACACACGGCTAATTGTCTGAGGGCAAACAAATACACACACATTTGCACACACAATCTAACACACCATTTCATACCTATCTTTATGAGGACTGGACATTGACCATAATGAAGTGTGTATTTACTATTCTGTCTCCACGTGCACTTTGATCCTCTGGTAGTTTATAAATAGGGCTCCCCGTTTTATGGCAATTCTTTTTTCGACATTTCCATCTGTATTTATCCATATATATTTTTTGTTAATTTTATCTGTATTTATCCATATTTATTTTGGGTTTTATGGAAAAATTAAGCTGAAATTAGTATGTTTTCAATGTTTTCATCAGTAAATATGCACTCATGCTTGAATGGCTACCTGGTTTCAATGCTGTAAACACCCACAGACAATAAATCAATGCACTTATAAGAAATTATGCAAATTTCAGTATCAACCTTGTGCATATCTACTGCTGTTAATGCATCTTGACTAAAATTCCTTTCCTTTTTAGCCCACTTTTCTATCAATCCACACAGCTATTGGCCTGACAGTCATGGCAGACACTATTTAGAATTACTCCCAATTTACGTTTTTTATCCACATTTAAAAATAAATACAGACAAGATAATAATGTTTTCTGTCTGTCTTTATCTGTAAAAATCAGTAAAAACAGAAAACAGGGAGCCTTATTTATAAAACAGTCTAGGGAAAATATAACAGCGCTTTTAGTGTTTTGATTCACATGCTCGAAAGTAGTTTATCATACTGCGGGGAGCTGTACTCATAACACACCGGTCCTCACAAAAATAGTGTTTGTCTGGTTCTGTCAGGACTTACCCACACTAATAAGATGGCGATGGTGTCCCTATTAACTTACTTGCATACCGAGTGTAGAGCAAAGCTCTTTTGGAAAGCCAATGCAAAGCAGGCTAGGTAAAGAAGGCAGTCAGAATTACCTTGAAGCAGGGCCTTCACTCTTCGCTCCTAAAAGGTACCAGGCCAGAAGGAAGCCTTTTTTATAGGGCTTCTTTAAAGACATTTATTAGGTGCGATCCTAAGAGGAACGCCTCATAGTTACTTACGCCATTCTCCTGAGGGCAGCATCCATTCAACATTCAATAAATGACACAGTGACACTCACTTTCAAAGAGCTTCTGCTATTCAGCACTTTCTAACAAGTCCCGGCAATTGGCAGCCCGTTCAGTCATATTTAAAAGCTCTAGCAATATGTGCCCAACACTCAACAATGCTTCGCTCAATTTCTAGGATTTCTGTTTATTATGTAATTAATTTAGTAGGATTTTAAATTGACAAACACATTAACATTAACAGAATAAAAGTAAATGTATTCCCCCCAAAACGTCAACTATAGCCTTCATTCTATAAAATGATTTCATATAGCCACCTTTCTTGCAGTCATTCTTGTATGTATTATATAGGCGTGCTCTTCATATTTAGCATCTGGTTTCCATGAAGATGCCAAGAGTTGCGTCACTTTTTAATATCCCAAGAATTCCCCCCAAAAATACCATTGAAAAATGCAATCTGTTTTTTAGCAGTAAATGCCACTTTTTCTAAAGTAGCCAACTTTGAGATTTTTGGCCTAATGATCTACAGCTGCATAACTATTGCTTTCGCATTTTCGAAAAATTAAGTTTAGCTGTCAGTGTGACATTATAACAAACAGGCTGCCAGAACTCTGTAGGATTTCTTCACAGCAGTAGCTCCAAATGTTCAAGCCTACATGTACCTATTGCTCAATTAGCATTCTACTAGTAACCCTATATCATCAAGGTCTTATATAATTGATTATGGATCCAGCAACTGGTGGGCGGGGACAGACAAGGCAGTTTCCCTTAATACTGTAAGGTCATTGAGAACCTTCCTCAGAGCTGTGCTGTACTTGGTGAGAAGTGTGTCTGGCACATTTATCGAAACTCCTTCTGTTACCTTACTTTCACCAGTCATCTAGCATGCTGAGTGAAATCCCAGTTATTAACTTCAAATTAAGAGATTCCTACTCTGATAGGTGTGATCAATCGAGCACGACTGCAAGCATCACCGGTATTTGTAGTTTTATTGATTTACAAATTCTCATCCATATCTGCCAATAGTTCATAGTGCTGATATCCAGATTACTTGTACTAGTACACAGAAGATGATACATAAATATGGCGGAAAACAATATTTGAATAGATATCTTCTAATAAACCACTGGACAGGATATTCTAGCAGGTCAATCCAACAATTTATTTACTGGCTTATTAAAGGATTCCACTGCAGGTGTTGATCTAAGCATACAAAGCAGCTTGGTCTTTGGCACAGGATCCGGATCTAATGTCTTCCTATTCTAGTGGATAAGAAAACAACTTTCTTGCATGTTCTCCCCACTTTTTTTAGTGTTGAGTATTTATTGTATAGAACATTAATTTGTGCTTTTAACTTTTTAAATTTTTGTTGTATAATTTTTGCTATTGTGTCGAAAAAACGTTGTCATATTTTAATAAAATACATGGATACAATTCATTGTTCTGGTGTCTTGTTCTGGTGACTGATTGGTTTTATATGTGAGTTAGTGTGCGGAACTGTATATGTGCCGAAATGGGGACATTTTTCTTGACTGCAACATCCTTTGATGCCACCTCTTTTCTATTGACCCTTCAATAGGGATATCTTGATGTAATAAAGAAGGTTTTTTGTGCACTTCTTCATGTAAATGTGCAGTCTGGAGACCCCAGTAATCGTTGCCGATATTAAGGGTGCTCTCTGTAGACTTCCCCATCTATCAAAGCCAAGACTTTGAGCTCAATTGATGACCTGATCAGCAAACCAAGTCTAATATTGGCTGGCCAACAATGTTATCTGGATGTGCGCAAAAAGGCGGATGTCATCACCTGTGCAGGGACATTTGTAGTGGTTGTATGGCTAGTTGTAGCAGTCAAAAATTCAGGGGCATATTTACAAGGAAACTGTTGGAGTGGTGCGTTAAGCCAAGATTGCTAACACCGCGCTTCAACACTTTCCAAACGCAGAGATGCGCTGTATTTACCAAAACGCGGCTCACCCCTGCGCTTCCCCTAGCACTGACCCTCAATGTAGCTGCCTAGTGGCAATGCAGGCACCCTTGCACAAAAGTGCAAGGGTGCCTGCATTGCGGGGAATGATTGTTCATGAGCAGGAAGGTGTCCCTTCCTGCACATAAACAGTCAGTAATGTCAATTTGTAACTTCTATGTGTGCTGCTTTTTGCAGCACACATAAAAGTTACAACTCATCATTTTTAATGATTGTTTATGTGCAGGAAGGAACTCCTTCCTTCACAGGAACAATCGCTAATGGCGATTTGCTGTTTTATGTGTGCTGCAGGATGCATCACACATAGAAACAGCAAAAACAAGGAGAAATTAATAAATTTGGCTTATTTCGCCAGGTTAAGACGAGGTTTTCCCATGTCTTATTTTTAGTGCTTCCCCATATTTACACCACCCCTGTCAATAGGAGGCACTGTCAAAAAGCAATAGGTGTTGCAGCAAAACACCCACTGCAACACCCATTGACCGCCCCATTCGCGCAAAGTGCTGCCAGAAAAGGGGCCTTATTAACAAGGTGGTGTTAAGTGGCTTAACGCCACCTTGTAAATAAGGCAAAGGGCTTATTGCCCCCAGAACATCACAAACAGTGACTGTCTGGTGGATATAAGCTCTTATAAATATGCCTCTCAGTCTACACCTCAGGTGTGAAATTACAGTCATCTGCAGCAAGGCGATTCTGTGTTTAGGGGAATGGTGAGAACTTAGATGATATATTAAGATGGAAATTGTCAGATTCTGCAATACTCTTGACCTGTGAAATAAAGCAAAGAAATCTATCAACAGTTGCACCAGATTTATTTGTCTGGGAACAGGAAGGGTTCTTGCATCACAATGCTATAAAGGCAGATGTATGTTTCCAGCATACACATTTGGGTCTTCATCAGATACTCCACACTTTTATTATTTGTTTATTTGAGTTTGTATTTCATTATTTATTTTAGATTATTGAATCATGTTTATATAGGGCTTTATTATGAGTCTGGCAGTCGTGGGGCACGGCAGTGGCAGTCTTCTGACCGCCCTATTATGACCAGGGCGGTCGGGGCATCCTTGGGCCACTGCAACCGCCAGGGATCTCTGAAACACTGTGGCCTTGAGGTTGCAATATACTTGGCGGGGCCGCTGCGGCCCACCAATCAGATTATGAGTTTCTTCACTGCCACACTTTTCATAGCAGTTTGGCGGTGAGGAAACCTGATGCCTCATGCCATGTGGATGTACACAGGGGTGCACAACATGTGGCCTACTGTGTGCATGCACACCAGTACCTGCTCGGCGGTGACTGCAGCAGTCTATGCTGTGCAGGTACTGATTATGACGTACCATGGCGGTGCCTATTCCATAGGCGCCGCCATGGGAACGCCAGAAAACACCCGCCAGACAGGCGTAAACTCCTAATCTGGTGGGCAGTTCAAATATGGGTTTGGAGGTGCAAGGTGGTCCTGCACCCCCAGACTCATAATAAGTCCCTTATTTATTTAATGATTGATTGATGATTTGTTAGGGCCCGCGTGCCACTCATAAGTCACTTCCATGTATCACACAAAGTCAGATAAAAGATAAAAAGCAAGTAACATTCACAGCTGGGAGGGTGTATTCCAGTTCTGGTTGTAGGGTTAGTGTATAACATCCTTTAAGCAGTCTAAATGGATGCAGCTTGTCACAGATAGGTGTATCAACTGGGTGTCAGTCAAACAGATAGCTTGTTGATTAGGAAGTGTTCTCAGGTAAAGCATAACAAAATCTCAGGGAAGCTTGTTCTGCAAACAAGTCGCTCATTAGTTGACTCCCACCCCCAGCTTCGAGGTACAATTTCTGATAACTCTTCAGACCCCTCAAAGCGTTGCTTCAATTGTAAATGGCTTGATCTTTAATAAAGAAGACCAATTCGCCAATTTTGAACATCTGGATGACCAAGTAAGCTACATCAGTGGATGTAAGGGGTCAAGAACTATTTTATAGCAGCTTGTCGTCATGGCAACCTCCCAACAGCATACTGTCTCCTGCAGGCAGACTCACTAGCATACACAAGTTTCTTTAGTTGAGAAGCTGACATTAACACTCCAGATATAGCAATCCCAGTCCATCACAACCACATGCCAATTTCAGAGTCTTCAGCTTGACTCTGGGTTCAGCATCTTCCCAGACTAGAGAGAGGGAAGCATACTATCTAATTTGCGGAATATTTGCTTTGGGAGAAGATAGAGTGTTCCTTAAAAAATATTTAAGCACGGAGGAAGAATTACATCTTAATTAATGCTACTCTACTCTTGACAGCCAATGGAAGCGTCTTCCAGAATGAAGATCTCTGAGTTTGCTAGTGAGTACTCTGCCTATATTCATGTTAATGTACATTTCAGTGCAGGTTGCCACTCTTATTCCCAAGTGTTTCAGGTCTCTGACATGCCACTCTAGCCCAAGGTTCGTGAGTTCATCCCTGGCTTGGATTGCTTATGCTCCTAACGGGAACAGGTTAAACTTGGCCAATTTGTATATCTTCCAGAAATCTTGCCAAATTTATTTAAGCTATCTATTATTGTTGGGAAATACTTTTCTTGTTCGTTAGGAACAATAAAGTGTTGTTTATATGTAAAGATACTAAGTGTGTTTTATCCCTGTTGTTATAATAACATATTTTTGTAAGTATGGTGGCCATAGCTTCCATCCCCGAAGTAACAGTTGAGATGAGAGTGGACGTTCCTGCCAGTTGCAAGAAATTAGACTGCCCATCTTAACCCAAGCAGGGTTACAAATATATTAGTTTAATCCAGGCAGTAAGGACAGGTCCAAAATTAAAATATTCCAGGTCATGGAGCAAAAATTCCCATCTGATGGTATCGAAAGCTTCTTCGTTATCTAACAAAGGTTATACATCTCTAGGAAATATTTTACATAAGCCAGTCTCCATACATTTGTTACTGCCTAATGGTAGGGTATGAAACATGACTGATCATAATTAATCAACTAGTGTATCATCTTCAGGATTCTTTTTCCTATGTCCCCACTAAGACTATTGATATCAGCATTAATCGCTGAAAAGGGGATGATGGACACCTGAAATCTGCAGGTTCATCACCCCAACTCTACTCACTCATAGACACCCACCACCATTCTCCTCTGTTTTGATGGAATTCCTCACTCTAATCCTCTATTCCCATATATTGCTCAGATTCACTTCACTCGAACCCGTCTGTCCATAGAGTGCTCAGAGACACCCATCACCTAGCTGCTGCTTAATGAGCACCTAACATCCAAATCCTCATTTCAGAAATACAACTCAGCAGGCTGTCATTGCCTGAATCCTCTCTTATATCTTGCTCAGGGGACTCCAAACACCACAATCATACCTTCTCACAATAATGCAGAGAGGGCACCCATTACCACATTCTTTCTTTCCTGTATGCTCAGATGGTGCCATTGTCACAGCCCTCTTTGATCTCCATTGTTCGCCTCTATGTGCATCCATTTGTATTCATCACTGGTTCCTCCACGTTCCTCTTTCAAGTGTTGACTGAAGGATTCTTGTATTGAGCCTCCACCCTCATCCCCTTCCCACCTCTAACAAGCCCATTCCACAAGATGAAGTTAGGACACTGCCCAAAAGCAGTGTTCAAACTCTGAGCAGAAGCAGCTGCTGACAGATTTAAATTCTGTAGTGTGAATTGGCTTGGGGTAGTGCCAGCACCTGGCACTGAGGAACCTATTGGGTGCCAGGTAAAACCACTATATTTAAACAGCTGGATTGGCACGGGTTTAAACCAATTGATGGCTTCAAGTGCCTGAGATAACATTTTTCTTTCCTGCCGAATTGCTAAACAAGGAGAGGTTGACAAGTAGGCCAACTGGCTTGTCTTCATTTTCCTGCAGAGTTAACACACTTTTCACCTACTTATCTCCTCTCCTAAGCCTCCGGAGAACTAAAGTTAGGACTGCCAAGAAGCTGCCCGGAGGCGGTTCTGGAAGACACTGTCCACCATAGTCCAATTATTTTCAGGGATCTGCCTCATCTTTAAAACCACCATTAATGTTCTCCACTGAAATGATCATGGATTGCGGGGACATGAAACTGGACCCCTCGCCCCCATCTCCAAATCAAATGTACTGGTGGCACACACAGAGACAGCAACAAATGAAAAGATGTGTGGACTAACCCCCGCAAGGAGGTGGTACTGTCTAAGGAGGCCAAGGATTGAATGCATAAACACCATACAGTTCACAGAGATGTTATGGTTATGGTTTGAGCAAATAGCCTTCCAGAGTGGCTTGGATTTGTATAGTAATTAAATTGCAGGGAGGCAAGTGTTGCATAGGCACATGCACCAAACTGTCTCCGATGACTCTACTGGGCTCTAAGATGAGGTAATCGGATTCAATAGCCATGTGAACGGAATTCCCACTACATTCACGTAGAACGACTAATGGTTAATCGTACACCCTAGTTCCCATCCACACAGCGGTCAGCTTAACAGAGCGGTTAAAGACTGAATGCATTGAATACGTAGCTGCATAGTGCCAGTAGTAAGAGTTGTACAAGACTTGATTGAACAAGAAATGGGAAGACCCCTCCAACCACACAGGGGCAATACTTTGGATAGGGCATAGGTTGCACAGAATAATTAACTGAACCCATCTCAGACCCCATAGAGTCAATCATTCCTGAGAAGTCATGGGTTCAACAAACATGTACACTGAACTCCTCAAAGACCCCACAGGAGAAACAACATTTCAGAGAGGTCTTTGCTGGAATGGGTATACAGACGCTCATTCCAGAGAAATCATAGGTTGAACAGTGCTTTTTCAGACCCCTTAGAAGTCATAATTTCAGAGAAATCATATTTTTAACTGACATAGAAACTGAACTCTTACAGACCCTACTGGGGCAATTGCTCTGCTAGGCCGTGGGGTGAAAAGTTATATATATAATATTCCCCTCAGACCCCAAATAAAAGATGATTTCGAAAACGTCACAGATTTAACAGAAGCAGTCATTTCAGAGAGACCGAGGGCAGGAGTTATTCATGATGTTCTAGCCAATGAGTGAAATGGTCTAGATCCTGAACCCTATCTTTACACTGAGATAAAATGTGGAGTAACAGGACCGGGCTCACCAGGAGGGCTAAGCATGGTCAGAGCTCACACCTTGGGTGCTAGGCTGGCACCACTATGTGACTACATGAAATATTCCAGACTGAATGCATATGAAGTCTAGAAGCTGTTACCAGCTTTGAATCCATAGCGCGCCACCATATAGAAGCGAAGCCATCTGATGTTCACCTTGCTCTGTGCGTGTAAAGTATCATGTAAATAAAGGCACACCTAAAGTGTCAAGACATTTAGAAGACCTCCATTAAACACAGAGAATGTTGTGCTGGTGAGAGTAGTTTGCACAGTATTTGAAAGCTGTACAAAAATGCACTTAAACTGGTCTGCACCCTTTTTTTGACAAGTGTATCTTCCCATCTGTCTTCTTGTTAATCAACCAGCACTAATATATCTCTGGAGTTTAGTAATGCTATTCACTGCACTTGCTGGAGGCAAGAATGAGTACTTCTCAAGTGACTAAAACTTTCAGAAGGCAGAAAACAACTTTACTGCACTTCCTGGAGTGCAACCTAGGTTTGTATCATGTTCTAGAAAAAAACAAGTTAGTCTATATTTATGGCAGAGAACATGTTGTCTCTCATACTCAGATGATGCAAATTGCCTTGCAGTAATACCTCACAGAAAAATAGCACGAGGTTCGATTTTGACCTAGTGCCTTATTATCAAACCTCTCATCGTGCCCATTCAGAGTTTCCGCAGTTCGCAGTGGGAGATAATACAGGGATAGAGACTTTCTCATAGCTCTGAATATTGTCATTTTTACGTGGGTACATTTCGCAAGGTTTTACCTGGCAAATATTTGTGCAGGGATAAAAAAGCAAGACCCAAGATCCGTGCAAAATTTGCTTTCAACTTGCAATCCCTATTAAAACACAAACAATTGTTTTTCTCTGAGTTACTGCTCACTTGTTATGAGGGCCTTTTTCATACAATTGTTTAAAATATAAATTAACCAGAGTATGTATTTGAGATGTCATGGAAAATCTTCTTTCCTGTTGTCCAGTGTGGCCCTGTGAAGTACCATGCTTTAATCCATGCTCTTCACAGCCATACATACAGCTTGGTTGTAGATGAGTTACATAGATTTCCAGTACTCTGTTTGGTCATCACATGATTACTTAGTTCCTCAATACAAGTGGGCCATTTATTCTGAAGGACCTAATAGAAAGAGTTACCCAGCTGATTGGAATTTGAAATTTAGTGGGAACTGATGTTGCAGCGCAAGTGTGGACAATTTTTATCATGCGCTTACACGCTTCACTATTCTAGTCACAATGGGCCCTTTACGATTAGACAACCTGCAGCACTTCCATTTACCACAGAGGCAATGATCCTCTGATGAATCTTTCTCTGTTGATAGGAGGGATGGAAATTAGGGTAACCAAAACTCTACGTTAGCTGACCAGTGAGGACCATTAATTGACAGCTAACTCACAGATTGGAAATCAGATTGAGAAAGACCACTCTCAAATCCATGCTGTAGTAATAGAGAATAGCAACAGGAAGACCCAACTTCCTGAAGAGGTTAAGTCAAGTTACAATTATACAAACCAAAAGCTAAGCAATGGCAACACAGAGCAAAAGAAGTAAGACGTGATGTTCTGACAGAGCTCACTGATTCTCCCTACAAAGCGTTTAAACCATTGATAAAATAGCACAGTTTAAAAGGAAGAACCAACAAGACTCAATAACAGACTCAGGCAGATAATAATTAATTTGATTATTATTAAAGATTCAAAGTTCATGACAATAAGTAGTCTTTTACTAATTTCAGTTAAGAATATCACAGCTTGCATTAAAGCACCAAACATTTAGGCAAGACTTCGGATTTTTATTGATAAATTCAGAATACAGAGTTACAGAGTACCACTACCATTAAGGCAGAAGGATTGCAAACTTGTGTAATAGCTAAAATCCTACGAAGAAAAGGGAAAAGGTTCAGATTTAGTCCATTAGGGCCGAGCCCATTAGCATTAAGCCAAAGAAATAAGAAAATCAAAAATAAAATAGTTTGGCAGAGAAGTCTCTGTCCATCAGCTACAGACTGTAGCATCAACAAAGTAGTCCAAAAGAATAAAAGATCGATCAGCATAGCATCCAGGTCTCAGCAGGAAAAATCAATCGGTGTTGTTGCCCCTCCTTTGGTGGTTCTTCTTTTATAAAGTCTCTATCAGAGTCGGAGTGATGTAGCATTACACCATCATTGAAAGACCATTGTATGGTCAGAATCACGTAATGTCACCTGAGCCTCTTGAAACATTCAGGTGGTTTCCCATGCTAATCATGAGAAACGAAAAATTTGAAAGTCCACATAGGCCTAACTTTGATAGACAAGAAATACAAAGTTACATTTTATAGCTGCAGCTGAAATCCTGTTCACACAGGAATATCTCAATGTGAATGTCGAAGAAACTTTTAAGAATGTTAGGAATTGCACGTGTACAGGACAAATAAACATTTCACAAGCAGTAGAATGTACCATTGTGTGAATTCAGGGGAAAGGTCAGTACTGGTGAGAAAGCATTTATGCCAAGAAGTTAGCATTGCACGTCTAAATGAACATGACGTCTAAATCCATATCATATCTAAGATAAAGTAAAATCAATTCATATAGATTATGTAGAAATTTCACCAAACATTATTACACAAAAATAGCTAACGTTACTGACACAATTTTTCACCATATTCATATAAGTACAGGTTTTCCTAAATTCACACTAAAAAATTGTTTGTATATTTTCATAATCTATAGAATCTCTAGCAATACTCTTCGACGTTGGTCCTTTTAAAATCTCTGTCTCCCTCACAGTTCAGAATGACAATAAAATGTGCATAATTTGTGCTTTCCTATCTACTGATATCTTTTGAAATATTTGTTAAGTTCATTTATAGATATTTACATTTTGGAGTGTTTTAGAAAAACACTGACATCCTACAGCTTATCCTTTCACACTTCCTGTACTGCAACAAGATTGTCAGATAGTTGACTTTACAATTCCTTTGAATTTGTAGTTAGTGAAAGAAAAGTAAACAGCAATCGACCATATTAAAAGAATATGGTGTCAGAAGACATAGCTTGACATTTGTCCTTTGTCTATGACCACACAGCAAACGTGACAAGATAATAACATTTAAAGGCATCTTTATTGCTCATTCATGTTCATAGCTCCAATATGATTATTGTAGGGATGCTCACCCCCAGCACACCAGTCGGACACTATCTTTGAATTAAAATATTTAGTCCTGGGAGGGACCTTTAAGGATGAAGCTCTCTTGGATAGGGAAGTTGCAGAGAATTCCGAAAGATTATTTGGTTTGTGGCTTCTAGAGTAGCACGTTTATTCCCAGGGGCATGTAAGGGTTGGTGGGAGTAGTCATCTACTCACAGAATCTTTGTGTGGGCCTGAGGGAGAACACAATAGTGTTGCTCAATAAGTGACCATTCCCTGTACTAAGCATATCCCAAATCTCTTCTGGGATCTCATGGCCAGATGTATGACCGTTTTTTGGGGTCGCAAACGGGAAATCGGCCCGTTTGCAGCCCCAAAATAGGTCTGGCCCATGTAAAAACCCTATTTTGTGAGTCGGTAACCTATTACTGAAATGCAAAATAGGGTTTGCGACTCGATATTAGGAAGGGGCGTGGCAAGGGCGTCCCTTCCTAATAGTGAGTCCCAATGGTATGTACCATTGTTTTCAGACTGCAATTTGAAGTTTACCACCTCCTTTAAGTAGGTGGTAAGCAACTCGCAAACGGGAAGGGGTCCCCAGGGGACTCATCCCCTGTGGGACTGCCATTCAAAATATTATTTAAGAGCAGGCAGTGGTCCCACAGACCACTGTCTACTCTGAAAAAATGAAACAGTAACATTTCATTTTTCTTTTTTAAATGCATCCCGTTTTCCTTTAAGGAAAACGTACTGCATTTAAAAAAAAAAACTGCTTTATTTAACAAGCAGTCACAGACATGGTGGTCTGCTGAGCCCAGCAAGCCACCATCCCTGGGAGTGCCAGCCATTCCTAATGGGGTTGTAAATAGCACCTTCCTCATGAATATTAATGAGGCAGACAATTTGCGAGCCCATTAGGAATCGCAAACTGTGTCTGAGACACTGTTGTACATTCCTATTTGCGAGTGGCAAATTGCGAGTCTAAAACGACGCAATTTGCGACTCGCAAATTGGTAGGGTCATACGTCTGGCCCTCCGTGAGCTGTACCCTGGGAAATGAAGGTTTGCAGCTTGAGCTAAGAAACCATCTGTCATCCTTTCCTTATAGGTAAGACTTTCTTCTCTAAAAATTGTATATCTGCATCTTCCCTTAACAATAGGTATAGCATAAGCTCGGAGAGTTTACGGAATTCCCTTATTGTGCATGAGTTGGAATTTTGAGTTGTGGGGAGTTTGCCAAATACCAAAATTATTGGGTGTGATAAATTCCTTACTCGCACTTTTTTCCTTAGGTATGTTACGGTACCTCAGGTTCACACCTGCCGATATTTATCAGGGCAACATGCTTAGGAATTCTTGAGACATGTTGATTCTGGTGGAGAAGGTACCAAAGTCCGTGTTCTATGCCACATTACGAAGGGCTTTATTTGAAGATGCAATTTTTAACACCCGGATAAATTAACTACGGAGTATTCCATTTTATCAGAAGTGCTCTATATTGAATCTGGCACGGGTGGGCTGAAGAATGCTTATTGTTTCCTGTTGGGGTAGAATACAGGGAGGGCTTCTTCTTGAATTTCCTTGTTTATTTCCAGTTTACACCTTTCAGATGTGCGGGCTGACGTCATACTAAGATGGCCTCGTACTTCCTATTTCAATGACAATGCTGGGGAGGTCAGTGAACACAGGCACGTGTTTGGTGAAGTGTTTTGGCACATCAGTGTGCTTTTACTAAGCCCCATCACAGGTTGCATGTGTAAAAAGCCCCACCAGTGAGGAGAGTTTATGGTCTGTAATAAAAGCTCTTCATGTCCTTCAGTTAGGAGGTGTAAACTGAGAGCTCCACAGGATCTGGTGGTGCAGCAGAAGAACAGACACACAGATGTCTGGGGACCTCACGCTTCACGTTTAACCATCTCAGGAGCACCTCCGCCCATGGATACAAGGGAAGGTAAATGATGCTAGATGTCTGGGCAGGGTTTCCTATCTACTCTAAGAGTGGGACTCTCTGAGCGAATGTGTCAATACATTAGGAAGTAGGAATTAATCAGAAGCACAATTTGGGCGTCCCTGGAAGTAAAATGCTGGTTTCTCTGGAGTACAATGTGGCCATCCCTTAAAAAAAGATGTAGGCATCTTTCAGTGGTATAAGCAGAATGATGGCATCTATGCCAGCAGAATGTGGGATTCATTTAATTGAATTTGGGCGGCCACGTAAGAAGAAAGTTGGAATCACAGATAATAGGAGAACGCTATTGGATGCAGGGTATACCTATTTCTGGAAGAACGATGGAGGCGTCCATGTTAGCAGCATGTGGGCATCCCTGGAATAATACTGTGGGCTTCCCTGTAAAGATAATATTGACATACATGTAGGCAGAATGTAGGATTCTATTCACGTCAATTAGGATCATTCATGAAAGCTGAAGATGGACTTCGTGGGATCCAGGATACAGACAGTCCGGGATTTAAAAAGAAAAAAAACTTTAGTAGTGCAGTAGCAGATGCTGTAGACACAGTACCATGAGTTAAATGCCTGTTAAGCATGTTATGCTTCCCGAGGTGAGAATAGCATAAAGTGGGAGAAGCGACACCACCTCATTTTAAGGCCCTACGGATCGGGCATTAGTGCTATTGGAACAGGCACATTAGGAAAGTTGGTCCTTTTCAAAATGTCTCCTGAATTGCTAGTTGACAAATTACCAGAGTGAAGTTGCATGATGTACTTGCTAAGCAGTGGGGTGTGAGACAATGAATAGGTTGAAATAGCTGTCAATTAGTCACCAAGGTGAGGGCACATATTGAGGGGCGGGTAATGTCTGTTGTTGTACTGACTAGCAAATGACGGTGTGACAAACAGAGAATAACTTTAGGCCAAATTTGTTACATTGGTTTTTGAAAAGATCAGGCTCATACAGATTCCTACCTCAAATCCCTCAAAATACCTCATTGTGAGAAGCGTTTGCTGCTTGGATCTGTGTATGGTCTGCAGTTCACAGGGTGAATCAAAGCATAGCTGACATGACCTTTGACTCTTCAAGGTTGATGCAAATGAATACCATGGAGCGGGTGATAATAAGAACTGTTATTTGCAATGGCAACACGTATGTTGCAAAAACCGTAGACAACACATTTATTATTGTGAATGCATTTTGGAATGTCTCTATGGGCATTGTCAAGCAACTGGAAAGAACCAATCACATGTTCCCCAAGTCAAAATCTATTTATGTTTCCTGAGGGCATTAGATATTGGTACCAGTCCATGAAATTTAGGTCACCTTTTCCAATAGCGTTGACAACTGGGGTCAATAATAGATTTGGGAACTTCTTACTAATCTGACAACCTCCAGAAAGATCACTCAGGATTGCGTTCTACTATTCTCAACCTTCCTGGCCATGTAACATTTAATAATTAGTGTGAAAATAAGATGTAATTTAATCAGATATGCGTTTCATATTTTCGAAGCGGTTACAGCACCCACACACATTCATTTTAGAAGGGCCTTACTGTTTTCCCTTTCTGTGTCTGTCAGGTGGTTCACCACAAACATTAGTCTTGCTATATAACTTTACAAGGTGGGCTGGTTTGCTTTCACATTGATAGTTAGCACAGCTTTTTAAGAAATGTAACATTTATTATTTTGCTCTTGTATGTTTATTAGATGAACTTTTGATATACAGACATATGCACGTATCAACAGCCTGAAAAAATAAGACTCTGAGCACACATTTTATTGCAAAAGGTAGATTAACTACTGAAAACTATGACGTCATAGTTTGCTAATAGAATGTAGGGTTAATTATCCTGACTTGATATCCTCTTACTACTTATTGGGTCTAAAACCGAGTCAAACTGCACATTAATTCCTTGCAGTCAGACCTTCAAATTGAAGGACAACCCTTTAAGTGTCACTTATTCATTTCAAGCAGACCCAGGGGCATGTAGGCTTTTTACTGTTAATCTCTACTGTTAACATGGGTGCCTGCTATCAGCAGGGGATAAACCAAAGCTAAGTATCAGCAACTCATTCCACTGTCTGCCATGGCAAAGAAGTCGTTTTGACTGCTTCTATCAAGCTTGGCATTAGGGTTTTTATTAAAGTGCCAGATCCAAATTCTATATTTCTCTTTTTTGTACTACTCGGCCTGTAGGCATTGGGCCGCTTTAAAGGAGCTCCATTACACAAGGACACATTCATTTTTGTTTTTTTAGGTACAGGGAGATTGATTGATTTGCCCCAAATCACAGGATGTTGAGCAATGCCTAGACTCGAACCTAGTTACCCAATTCCAAAATTGGCAGCTCTAGCCTTTTCAGCACAAACTGTCCCATTAAGGGCTAAGGATTGAACTGCCCTGGAATGTTTATATGCAGGATGTCAACAGTCCTAGGTTGAGGGAACACGGCCTTTGCAATGCCCTTATTTTGATCTCCTGCAATGTCCTAATAGATTTCCCCACCTCTAGAGAAGACATCGGACCAAACTATAGCAAGCTTCTCACTTTTCTACTTACTTGCTGTTGAATATACCCCTCCACCCTGGTAATAGAGCCTGACCGGCTATTGTGTTTGGTTGGCTTGGCCATTAGCCATCTAAAAGGATACGCCCGCTCTGCCTCCTCAGTGCATGAAGGTTTAACGAGATATCGCTCAGGCAAGGGTTCTCTGCTCAGGGGCCAAATAAAACTTGGCTTGAAAATGTCCTGGCAATTCTCCCCTCTCCCGCAGAATTACTAATACCATGGATATCTGGAACTGCAAGAGGCACGTTTTTAAGAATAACACGTGGGAATTTGCACCAGTTCCTGCATGTGTTTGCCTGGGATTCACCGGACACTGCCATTGGCAGGCATAGTGTCCAGGTGAAAAACACCAGACCCATTGGGTGACCACTGGACTTGTTATCCCGTTGGTGCTGGTAACTTTTGTTAATAACTTCAAAGCGATTGCCCAGTTGTGGCATGGGTGTTACAAGGGGGCGGATGCTGCAGGTTTCGTTTTGTACCTGAAAGTGCATTCATAGTAGAAAATACCTTCTAAAAAAGATTAGACAAAATGTGTTTTAATTGCAGTTTGAAGTCTGCCCACTCAACTGGACAAGGCGATCACAAAGGTGTTAATATTTCCACTTGCAGAGCTGTATGACGATCTAAATATTGTGGCTGGAAATTAGCCAACTGTTATATGTCAATTAAAAGGAAGACCATACTTAAATGATCTATAGTTGTTGAGACCTAAAAAAAGATTACACTAGTATTAAGCCCTAAATATAGCACTAGAGAGCGCTGCTGAAGGCGTTGAGGGCTCTTTACTCGACTTGTAGCATCGAACCACAGACTAGGGCCCTCAGCAATGAAGAGGCCCTTAATCAACTAGTAAAGTAAAGACAGAAGTTTATAATGCTATACAGACTCACAAGGAAGATGAGAGAAGAACAATTATCAATCACCCTCCCATCTCTAATCACAAAACTTGAAAAGATTGATGTAACAACAAAGGTTTCCCACCTCCTAGCTTGATGTCACGTGTTTATAGTATAAAGGTAGTCAAACATTCCATTCACTGAGGGTATCATATTCTCAATTAAAGAGGAAGAAACAGAAAGACAAATGGCCACTCCATTGTCTTCAGTCTATCCTCAGCCTGTCCAGTGTTATAATAATCTTTATTCTGAGTCAGCTGCCCATACTGGGGCAATCATTTAGAATCTTTCTTGCCAATAGAATTGACCCAAGCCAAGTTTTCATTTGTTGATTCCAAATGTAGGCAAAAACAAGAAAACACAAGTTTCTTAATGAGCTGCTTTTTGCAGAGGCCTTTGAGCTCTTCCTGGTGGCAAGCTTCCAAGGTTGATAGTAGGCGTGCACCTCAAACTCTACGGCATGTGCGCCTGAGTCATCGTTCATCAAAGGCACTTAAATATGGCTCTGCTCCAGGATTCATCTTTAAATACTCCTATAAGTGCAGGGTTTCCCTGATCAGTACAATGTGATAATGAGCCCACCATCTGTATGTCTCTACATGATCTTTAATTAGACACTGTCTCTGTGATTTCTCCCACACTGCCGGGCCATACCTTTCAAATTGAGTTTTAAGTACTCTATAAATAGAATATTGAATGTTCTATGCTGATCCCTTGAGTTCACAAATACCTACTCTTGAGAAGCGGATGCGGCTTAAACACATGCTGTCAACAAGTGGAGAACAGAGTTTGGCTATTTAACTCAATCCAGGTCATGAAGCAGCATCTGGAAGCTAAAGCCTTCGTAATTGCCCCACAAAGAGAGTCTCAGTATCAGCTAACTAGCTGAATGCCAGTGTACAAGGACTAGTAGTGACTAGTCATATTCAAAGCCTTGAGCGTTATATACAAAGTAACTTTTATTAATGTGTCTTAGGGCCTCCTTCTGAGTTGCCTGTAGTTTTATCACCAGGGGGATAACCCTCTAGGCAACTGCATATTTTTTGGGTGCCTCTGAGCCAGGAATTATAGGGTGTGTAAACTGCAGATCTAATAATTCCTGACTGGAAACTAACAGGCCCAGACTTCCCAGCAGAACTGTGGATGCTGAAACAGCCCCCCCCCCCCCGCCCCCAGCCCCCAGCTGAAAGTAAACTAGCTTTGGGGCATTGACCCCAGTCAGTCCAGTTTCGAGATACATAGATATATATTCTCCTCCCCCCCCCCCCCCCAGTGTGGATAACTGTGAGAAAACAGGCCTTTTGCAGTATCACCCTCACTTTTTGCCCCACGTTTAGGCTTTTAGGTGTTGGTTTTTCGACTCTAAAAGTGCACTGAGGCCCCAAACCTGACCTGAGTGCAAGTGCTCTGACCCCTGAAAGAAACTTACAAGAACATAGTATATAGTACCATAGGTACCCAAGGCATGTAAGTTAAAGTATTTCTCAGGAACTGCAGCACTTATTCTGCCACCCTGACAACATCACACATGTCTCTCAGCTGTAGACTGGTAGAGCAGTTTTAAAGTGGTAACTCAACTTTGCCATTTAAACTAATGACAAAGCCCTAGCCTCCCTTTTTTAATATATATTTCACAGATATTGAGTCTTAAGGCAGGGTGCTGACATTAAAAGGTAAGACATGTACTTATATATGTCCTAACAGTAAAACGCTCAAATTGTTGTTTTTATTGTGGAAAGGTTGGTAGCCCCATAGCAGAGAACAGGGTTACACACTGACAACTTAGCTGTGCTAACTTCTGAATGAAACCGCTAAAGCTGGTGCTTCAGGTATCAAAGTAATTGTTACATTAAACATGACTTGATTTCCAAGTTGAATTTAATGTAACTTTTGAGTAAAACCAACTTTTAGAAAGTGGCCTCTTTGTTGCCCAGGTTTTACAGTGGCCATTCGCAGATGCTGGCCACAAGACACAAGGCTTCTGCCCTGCTGGGGAGAAGTGTGAGTGACTCCCAGGAATGGAAACAATAGAGTCCTGCAGTTGGAAGAGGTGTTACTGTCCCTGTCAGGAAGCCACATAGGTGTGTGCACAAAAGGCGAGCTTCAAAGGGAAAGCCGCCTTTGAAGGGTACGTAATGAACACACACAAGAGGGGCTGCTCTTTTGTTCTGGTAGACAGGTTGGCATCAGGGACAGAGAGGGGAAAATAGTTGTTAAACTGGCTTACCCATGGGCATGTAGCCCTCAGGTAGTCACACTTCTAGGGTGGGCTACCAAGCTCCACACACCAAGGAAGGGGTTCAGCCATCTTGAGAGTGGTAAGAATAGTGTACACTGCCACACACTGCAGGAAGTTGTAATCAGGCGAGAGGAAACCCGGTAGCCCTTTGGCTAGTAACCAGTGCTCCCCCAATGGCACTTTCATCAGGCGAGAGGAAACCCGGTAGCCCTTTGGCTAGTAACCAGTGCTCCCCCAATGGCACTTTCTGAGCATAAATATGGCACCCAGACCTCAGATCAGACCTGGACTGGAGAGAGGACCAAAGAAGGACTGCCCTGCTGTTTCCTGGACCTGGCAAGAGAGGCTGAGTCAACGACTGGACTGCACCTTCTGCTCCTGGGCTAACAAAGGAAACACTGTGCCTGAGGTAATGGCTCAAGGAAAAGTCGCTTCTGAGCCACAGAATGAAGAGGTGAACTCCAGTAGTCAGTTGGCTGCCTTCCTATTACAACTCCAGTGCCACAAAAGCTGGAGTAACTCACCTTGGCGCAAGTCAGTTGCCATAATCGCTTGTTCGCCACTGATGGCTGGCATGCAGCTGGAGAGACCAAATTCCAGTGCTCAATAGTTGTACCCAAATCTGCCAAACCCAGGAGAGTTGCCGAAGTGCAGTTTGGTCACCCAAGGAGGACACTGGCCGTCACCATAAGGAACCAATGATTTTGTTGTGACCGGAGACCAGTAGAGTAGTTCAGAGGTAACTGAACTTTTGCTGGACCCATTAGGACTTCGAGGGACGTCTACCCCTGTGGCCAAAGTCACCCCATTAAGACCATGGAACAAGGAGTATCCCCATCTTAAAGCATTTTCAGTGAGAAATGAGAAAAAAATAGCACTTACCTGCATGGAGGCCGCCGCCCCTTGGTACTCTTTCACTCCAGGTACAGGAAGAAAGCAGGAACCATGAAGCACCCAGGCTCCCAGTCTCTCCCAGCCAATCACAAAGCTGCTTTACAGCAGCATTGTGATTGGTCTGAGCTCTGTGGTTCGGCGCTCAGAGAGGGACTGGGGGCCTGGGCATGTTCTCCATCCAGGCTGTAACGCAGCCTGGATGGATAGCATGCAAAGTGCGCATGATTGTTTGGCCAGCCCGAAACAACCAACCAAACATTCATGCGCACTTAAGAGAGTGCCATCACTATTCCGGTGATGTCCTGCTCCGCCCCTATCCAGGTGAGACACAGATGGAAAAATAAAATGATAATAAAGTTTGCTATCATTTTATTTTTCCTTTTGTCAACCGGTGACAGCACAGTGGGGCGCGCTCCTCCGCCTTAGCAGAAGAGCCGCCCCTGCATATACCTGCTAAACAAAATTAGTTAAAACAATGAAAATTGTATACAAATTTAATGGTATGGTATGGGTTCTTCCTTGCAGACATATGTGCGTACAACAGATATAGACATGCTTTTAGATTTAGTGCATATCATCGGAGGAGACCCGAGTTGAGGAAGCCGAGGGGCAGGACCACACACCCCAGTACCACCCGTGCCCAGAGGCGCTTTGAGATTTGGTTGCGGGCTCCTGCTGCGCAGGACACCCGTGTTGAGGAAGCTGAGGGGCAGGAGCACACGGCCTAGTACCACCCACGCCAGGAGGCGCTTTGAAATTTGATTGCGGCTCCCTCTGCGCGGGAGACCTGCATTGAGGAAGCTGAGGGGAAGGATCACATGCCCCAGTACCACCCGCGCCCGGAGGCACTTTGAAATTTGGGACGCTCGCGGGACGCGCCCCGGTGCATGCCCAGGCTAAGACCAGGCCAAGAGCGGGCCTGTCTGTGCCCATCTGTGGCCGGCAGAGGTTGTGCTGGGCCAGGTCCCTTAACTCTCATTTGGACTTTTGGACTCCTGAGCACCCTTCAAAAGCCAAGGTACTGGTCACTTCTTCCCTCACAGTCGATTTGTACATTTTGATTCTGTTATAGTCCCTTCAGCCCCACCTAGGTGCTTTATTTTTACGGTTCTTTTGATCCATCAATTATATTCAAAAGGAAAATGGCAGTTGAGGGTTCAGGGGAAACCACAGGCGGAACTACTGGAGGCAGCACAGTGGCGACTATTGACTCCTTTCTAACCAGTACAGCCAACGTCATATCAAAGAAGGCCCTCTCTGGAGACTGGGAAGCTCGTCCAGGATCTAACCTCAGTGGAAGACTGGGGGATTGTAGGGGCTACTCCCAGCCTGGACCTTGCTTTGCATGTGCCTGTGCCCACGTTTCTATCTACGGTGGTCCCCGAAGTCGAGCTGGGTATGTTTATGGCAGGAGATGACTCAGTCCTGGACAGCCCCACCACCAAGAGGAAGAAGACTGGTTGCAAAAGAGTTCCTCGGAAGACATCAGTGATTAAGCCTATATTGGCAGCC
Organism: Triturus cristatus; assembly: GCF_964204655.1. Classification (NCBI taxonomy): domain Eukaryota; kingdom Metazoa; phylum Chordata; class Amphibia; order Caudata; family Salamandridae; genus Triturus; species Triturus cristatus. The sequence goes on from NC_140594.1 coordinate 356,894,530, forward strand.
AACCCTAGCATCAGTCTTGAACCACTGTTAGACACTCTTTTTTCCAGGATAGAACAAATTAACAAAGACCTTGTAGAACCTTTATGACAAAAGCTGGAGGGCATAGAGGCGAGGCTCAATATCCTTCTTCCAATGACCCCCTATCCCTCCAACTGGACAGAGACTGAGGGGGAGGGATGTCTTGTTTTGTTATGCAAGTCTCTATGTGGCTGTCTGACACAGGGACACTCTCTGCAGAGTCTGGTAACTTGAATCATGTAACACAGCAGATACAAAACCCTGTCCCGTTGAAAGAGGTGTTGTCCCATGGGTCTAGGAATATTTGCGCACTAACTAAACCGATTCCTGCAGCACAGGCGGCGCCAACACTAGGACCGCAAGTACTGAGGGGGGGGGGGGGACTGACACATCTACCTTGCATAAAACTGTTATGTCAAAAGTTGAAAGCCAGAGCATTTTAGATCTGTCTAAGAATCAGCACCCTTGGCTGTTGTCCTAGTGGAAGTCCCCTCATTGTCTCGTAGCCCGAGGGAATCCACTGTGCACCTTATACATAAAGCTACTCATTGGTGTAATAGCAACGTGGTTAATGGTCAAAACATATCTCCTGATATTATTATGGCCAGAAAAGGGGGCTGGGTTGGCTGCAGGATTAGGAAAAATATGGAGGGAGTTTGTGTTCTTGTTAATGTTAAACATCCTGCACAATCAAAAGCGCTTGCTGGCTGTCATCTTAGATGTAGCTCTAAAACATCAATCATGATTATCCCCCTTCAGTACTTCTATCCTTTTGACCAGCTATCCCGGAATCATCTTTGGCAGCTCCCTTCCAAACCAACCAAATCTGCCCATGGTAGAAGCATAGGACCTGTCTTTCCCCTTCTAACAGATTTGAACCATTGTTAAGTGCACAGAGTCTTGATGAAACGATTTACTAACACCAGTCCAGGCAAAGCGGGAGGGCTCTAGGCCCTTGGCTCCAGTTTCAAAAACATCCCAGTTTTCTGTGCCTCACCTCCCAAGCCTGTGCCTGCCAGCTCACCTAAGCCAGCGCTAACACCTGCTACCCCTAGCCCCCCATGTGTGAAGATACTTTTGTGCAACATAGCAGGCTTAGGGTCAAAAGAGATGACACTATATTGCAGAGTTTCCTTTTATCATGTCATATAATTGCCTTATAGGAAACCTGGGACACCACAAATGGCTTTTTTATGGATGGTTTTATCATTGGTTTTTAAGTGTGCAACTTCCTCAACAGTGGGAAAAGAGAGCAAGGGGGGGTCTTTTATTGATCTCACTCGAACTAACCTGTAAAAACAGATTGGCAGAGAGTCAATCACCACACCTTTGAGCAGTGGAGCTGACTTTCAAGGATCATTCCACTCTGTTAGTCATCAATTTTTAAAATTCTTTTACCATAAGCTCAGAGACAGAGCACTTCGCAGCCCCATGTAGGAGCTGCTTGAACACTATGGGGAGGGAAAGCACTCTTATAATGAGATAATAATCCTGGGTGACTTTAATACTCACCTATGTCACCTTAATTGTACTGCTACATTGGACCGTAGGGGCTTCTCATCCATGGTCACACATTTTGAGCACTCACCATCAGGCACTCACATAGAGGGGCTCCTTTCAGCTAATAACCTGTACTACGTAGAGCAAACTGAGGTGGCTATGCCAGTTTCCACTTACACAGGCAGGGGTTGGACAAGTACCATCGATTATATAATGCTTTCAGCGCCTTTAGCCCAGGCTGTGGAGAAATTGAGCGTTTCTTAGAGCAGCCATAGTGATCCCAATCCTCTTATGCTTGAGTTGGGTTACCTGTCTGCTCTACAAGAAGCAGAGGGTTGGAGCATCCCAAATGAGGATATTAGCACCAAAGATCAAGCACATAGGTTGAGGTGGTAGAAGGTGATACCTGAAAGATTCCTGGACAACCTGTATGCTGCATGTTCCTCAGAGATTTGAGCTTGCATGGACATCAATACGCAGGATAGGATTGTCCTAGATGCCTTTGACAAATTAACTAAACAGATATCGTCTAGTGTAACTACTAAGAGCAGGACTAAAGGCCCTATGGTCAAGAGGTGGAATGATGGTACGTGCACTACGGCCCATAGGAAGTTATTGTTGGCACTCAAATAGGCCCCTAGGGATGAGGCCACGGTTAGGAGCTGCAGGAAGGCTTACAAGTCTGCAGTCCATCAAAGGAAAAAGTGCATAAGGTAGCAAGCCTGGGAGGCTCTCGGACAAGCTAGTCTTCTGTCTGACAGCTCAAAGTTTTGGGCTGTAGTAAACAGTCCCTTCTTTTCTGAGACAGCCAACTATAGAACTGATTGTACTATATCTGCTGAACGCTGGGTACAACACTTTGAAGGCATGTATAGTGGTGACAACCTAGAAGCATTCGAGGCGCATAAGGACTCCGGCTTAGCTAGTATCTTACTTCACTTTAGCACAGATGAGGTTCATAAAGCTATCATTTCAACCTCTGGTGGGAAAGCACCTGGCCCGGATGGTGTCCCCTCAGACCTGTATAGGGCTGACCATGTGGTTTGGGCAACGATTCTGGCACGAGTCTTTAATGCTGCCTGTGTGTGTGGTTTCCCTCCCTACTGGGTCAAGGCTATCACTATTCCCATTTTCAAAAAGGGCTCAAGGGATGACCCTGGTTGTTATGGACCGATCTCGCTTCTGGACTCTGCTGCAAAAGTCATGGGGAAAGTGATACTGCACAGTTTAACAGTGTGGCTGGACCATTTTAACATTATATCGGACCTACAATATGGTTTTAGGCAAGGTAAAGGGACGTTGGATCAATGTCTCAACCTGCATTTGGTGGTTGGGAAATATACAATTGCCAAGAAGGGAATTCTACATATGGCTTTTAAGGACCTGACGTCAGTGTTTGACTGCCTAAACACCACTGTTCTTTGACAGTAGGTTAGACGATAACCTTAATGAATGCATGCATGTCACTGGGAGCGAGTGGTATGATGGTTTAAAGAACAAAGAATTGGGAGGCTGGCAAAGGAAGGAAATATGTATTGCAGGAGGAGACAGAATGAAAGGTCAGTGAAGAGATAAGCCTGATCCAGGGGAGGGAAGACCAGACAAGTTGAAGCAGGTGGAGGAAAAGCAGAATAATCCAGAGGAACAGGGAGAACTTACATTGGCTAAAAGTTGGTTAAAAGTTATAATGTTATTAATGGTGGGAGAGATTCACATGGGTGGAAAAATGTTTAGAGGATGGCGAGAAGGGATAGTCATTATTTGCTAGTGATATCTTTAGGGCATGTTAGATGTTATACCATGGCCGAAGGATGTTTGTAACATGAGCCTAACCCGTGGTTTCATTATGATTTCACTACCAGTGGGTCTTTGTACATCAAGGGCCAGATGTTCGACCCTTTTTTGCGGCCGAAAACGGGAAAACCTCCCGTTTGCGGATGCAAAAAAGGGTAATAGCATTTACAAATGCTATTTTGCGAGTCCCTGACTCGCAAAATAGCATTTGCGACTCTCGCTATTAGAAAGGGGGACGTCCCTTCCTAATAGCGAGTCAACATGCTATGTACTAGTGTTTTGCGACTGCATTTGCGGCCGAAAAACACTCGCAGTTTACCACCTACTTCAAGGAGGTGGTAAACCACTTGCAAAGGGGAACGGGTCCCTAGGGGACCCGTTCCACTTTGTGAGTATGTTGGAAAATATTTTTTAAGAACAGGCAGTGGTCCCAGAGACCACTGCCTGCCATTAAAAAAAATGAAACTGAAAAGTTTCATTTTTCTTTTTTAAATGCGTTAAAAAAACAAACAAAAAAAGCTGCTTTATTAGAAAGCAGTCCCAGACATGGTGGTCTGCTGAGCCCAGCAGGCCACCATCCCTGGGAGGGCTGTCATTCCCACTGGGCTCGCAATTTGCGACCCCAATGGGAATCGCAAACAGTGTGAAATACACTGTTGTACATCGGAAATTGAGCCTTCCAAATTGCGACTCACAAAAGAGTTGCAATTTGCGATGAGCAATTTTCTTAGTCGTACATCTGGCCCCAAGTCCCTAATAACTTAACATCTTTGTATATCAAGCCCCGAATAATTGAACATTTTTGCACTGCTTAGGTGCACACACAAGAATAGCTGCGAGTGTGAAGTCACATTATTCATTAACAGCATTTTCAATCAATCAATCAATTGATTTGTAGAGCGCACTACTCACCCATGAGGGTCTCAAGGTGCTGGGGGGGCGGGGGTGCTGTTACTGCTCGAATAGCCAGGTCTTTAGGAGTCTCCTGAAGGCCAGTAGGTCTTGGGTCTATCGCAGGCGGGTGGGGAGGGTGTTCCGGGTTTTTGAGCCGGGGTGGGAGAATGATCTGCCGAAGGCGGTTGCTCGTCTGATGCGGGGGACGGTGACGAGGGCGAGGTCAGCAGAGCGGAGCTGGCGGTTCGGGGTGTAGAAGGTGAGTCGTTCTTAGAGGTACGCTGGTCCGGTGTTGTGCAGTGCTTTGTGGGCGTGGGTGAGGAGCTTGAAGGTGATCCTCTTGTTGACGGGGAGCCAGTGCAGGTCTTTCAGGTGGGCTGTGATGTGGCTGTGGCGGGGGATGTCGAGGATGAGGCATGCAGAGGCGTTCTGTATGCGTTGTAGTCGTTTCTGGAGTTTGGTCGAGGTTCCTGCGTAGAGAGCGGTGCCATAGTCCAGCTTGCTGCTGACGAGGGCCTGGGTGACCGTCCTTCTGGTTCCGGTGGTTGTCCATTTGTAGATCTTGCGGAGGGTGTTGAAGCAGGAGGAGGAGACGGCGTTTACTTGCTGGGTCATAGACAGCGCAGAGTCCAGGATGACCCCCAGGTTGCGTGCGTGCTCAGTGGGAGTTGGTGCAGTTCCTAGTGCGGCTGGCCACCATGAGTCGTCCCAGGCAGAGAGGGTGGATCAGATGATGCGGGCCTCCGTCATGTCTGAGTTCAGTTTAAGGCGGCTATTCATCATCCATTCGGCGATGGCCTTCATTCCTTCGTGGAGGCTGGATTTGGCGGTGGCGTGAGGTTGGATTTGGCGTGAGTTTCAGCTATTGACGTTGCAAATTACAATGCCTTTTATTTTAGTTTTCGTTTTTAAAACATAAATAAAAGGCATTGTCATTTACAATGCCAATAGCTTAAACTCGCGTAAATGCGAGACCTATTGCATTGCAAACGCTTGTTTAGGACTTGTGTCCTGATAGTAATGCAGTTCCCAAGCCCTACGTTACTGCCCAGGCTCAGTCTTTTGTTTTGTGGCCAGCTGCAAAGCTGAAACTTCTCTCTCCTTCCTCGCACCCCTGTATGTCACCTTCTTACAGTCTCTTCATGCTGCTCCAAGTTAACAGGAATAGAGAGTTGTGTTATTGAAGCAAGCCATTCTGTTTTGCAGAAGTGAACCCACTCGGGCACGCCGCTATACACACTTCTGTATTGGCCACCTCATACCAAGTACTGTGGCTGCCAGGGGTGGGTGGGGTCTCACTTGCCATTTGAATTTGTACACTTGCAGCCTATTTAGAGACCAAGACCCAGTTTATGGGGATTCAGGGGGCTACCTCCACTGCTTCTGCAGTGCTGCACACTGCAATCGCCGCCGAGGACAGGGGTGAAGCAGGACCGAGGGATATGCTGCGATGCGCACACAGAGTATGCTAGTATCACGCAGCACTGGGTCAGCTCTCTGTTTGCTGACATAGCAGAAAGTACAGCTGTGGAACAGGGCGGTTGGACACCAGTATGCTCGCCACCCCACGTGTGAATCAGTTCCTCCTTGCTGCCGGATGTTGAGTCCTTGTTTGCATGATGGCAGAAGACAGAGGCAGGTATGTATCCTGCAATACCAATATCCTGACCACCACATTTTCTCCTTTACTATTGAGGGAGATAGTCTACATCCATGCGTCCAGGTACTCCCCCTCACTGGAATGCGCTGCTCCGCCCCTCACCTCCGGTCCAGGTGTAGAGTCCAGTGTCCTGGCTGGACTCTCTCTTGCAGAGCTCCAGTGTCCTTAAGCCATGGGACACTGTACGGGGCATCAACATATGAGAATTATTTCTTAAATCAGACTCAAATCCGGGAGTTACCCATACCTAGGGTGAAGTGTCCTAAGATCAAAAGATCTGTGTACTAAGCACTCCATAAACGGTCAATATGTGCAATGTCGTGGCATAAAATAACAGGATTATTACAAGTGTACAATAATAGGTGTATTAATACCCTGGTCTCTGCTGACAACTAAATGGGCTGTTGAAGTGGAAACAGACGATTTTTGATTCGGGGTGGTAATGAGCGTCAAGAAAATGACCAGAAAAACATTAGGCTTTGGATGTTTTAAATCACAAAAAGAAGTGATGCTCTGGCGCGGGCTGAAGGGGCATCGGATGAGGGCCGTTGATCTAATTCTCTGTGATCCTTTTCTGAGCGAAAGCAGTTTAAATCATTCTCTGTGTACGAAAAGAGATTTAAAAAAACAGAGATGTTAACTAACGTATTTCGTTCAGCGTTAAACTGACAAAAGAAAGATAGGGCGCAGTTTATAGGGCATCTCTCATTGACAGACAATCCGTATTGGAGTACTGTCACATTTATCAATCAATCAATCAATCAATCAATCAATCAATCAATCAATCTGTTCATTTGTAAAGCGCACTACATACCCGTGAGGGTTTCAAGGCGCTGAGGGGGGGTGCTGCTGCTACTGGTCGAACAGCCAGGTCTTGAGTCGTCTCCTGAAGGTCAGCAGGTCTACGGTTTGTCGTAGGTTGAGGAGGAGAGTGTTCCAGGTCTTGACGGAGAGTCGACTGTTGAGAAAGGCTGGGCCGGTTTTGTGGAGTGCCTTGTGTGCGTGGACCAGGAGCTTGAAGGAGATTCTTCTGACATCAGGGAGCAAGTGCAGGTACCTCAGGTGGGGGGTGATGTGGTCGCAGTGTGGGACGTCAAGGATTAGGCATGCAGAGGCATTCTGGATTCTTTGCAGTCTGTTGATGAGCTTGGACGAGGCTCCGGCGTAGAGGGCGGTTCCGTAGTCGAGTCTGCTGCTGACTAGGGCCTGGGTGACTGTTTTCCTTGTGATTATTTCTACGAATGATTACGTGGCACACACGAAGCAGAAAAGTCAGTCTCTGTGGTCTGGCTCAGCATGTCGGATGTGTAACAGAAAGGAATCTCTTTTTTGGTATGTAGTACCATATTTGTGTTTTGGGGAGCTCCCCCAGAATTGCACAGGATATTAATTAATATGTAATTCTGCATTTCCTACAAGAGGCAGACCTTTACCTTTCAGAAAGAATGATCAGGAGCTCTGGTTGCAAATAGGTCTGACGATATTTGGCATGACCCTAATACAAAGAAATTACAGTATGCAGACAGTAAAACAAATCAAGCACTGGCAAAGCCAATATATCACACCTTTTTCACCTATTGGCTTTTCCGATGCGTTTTGCCAATGATGTGCAGCATCGGGCAAAGAGGAAAAATGCATTTTGCTGATGCTGTATATCATTGGAAGAAAAAATAGGAAAAAGGGCACGATGATGCATCCTCATCATTTTATAGGCGCACTCATTCTCGATGACATATACAGACACATGCGTCAAACAGGAGCCTCCGGCAGGGCTCGCAGGTGGGAGGGCTGGCGCATGCGGGTGGGGGGTTATGGTGCAGCCGCGGGCTGCATAAACAAAAAGAAAATAAGAATAAATAAAACTTACTTCGCCACCTTCGGGTCCCGTGTCTTCTTTCCTGCTCGCTTGTGTCCGACTTCAGGGTGGAACAAGAAGCAGGCAGCCAGGCTCCCACCCCTAAGCCAATTGCAACACTCCAATGTAGCGTTGTAATTGGTCTGAGTGCCGCGACATGGCACTCAGCCAGGGGCAAGAGGGCAGTCCAAACAGTCATTGCGCACTCAAGAGTGGGCAAACCACTCCTCCCCTGTCCTGCTGCTCCGCAGTAAAAAAAATCATAAAATGGTAATAACTAAAAGTTATTACCATTTTATGTTTTTGCTTCTCGTACTGCGAGAAAGCAGTGAGGCGATGCTCCTCCGCCATAGCGGAGTAGCCGCCCCTAGCGTCACAGACCTGCAAACGTATAAAACAAATTCACTGTGTATATGAACAGGGGATGGCCTCCAGTACTGAGTACAGCTTGAGACATTTCTACACACAGCAACCCATGCACTAAAAAAATAAGACTTCTAAGGCAGCTGTTAATGTCCTCAAAAGATTGTACACCCCTTAATGCACTGTCGATTAACAAGAGCTAAAAACACATTCCGTGAAGGAATTTCAACCGAATTTTTTGTTCCACCTTTTGATTTCAGCTCTTCACTAGAAGACACAACATCATCTTGTGGATGGGCAGTTCTGGTGTAACCATGCATGTGTTCACATACAGAATGGTACAGGCTCCATTTTTTTTCTTTTTATCTACTTACTGATCCATGATGGTGTATGCCATTTGGATTGTTAATTAAAAAAATTATTTTAGTTACGTGAAAGTGCTCTTTGCACCATAAAGCAGCGTGGATGTGGGGGTTGGGCTGGGCCGGACTGGGAACCAAAAGCAGCCCCAGCAATTTGTTGGACCAGCCCTGGGGGGGGCGCAGTATGAAGCACTACTGCTTTTGTTACTAGGAGCCGATATTGCAGCACTGCTGCAAAACCAGCACCCAGTAACAAACTGCCCCCCCCACGCTTCAAAACCACCCCCTATCATTCCAGCCTCCCGGCAGAAATGCCTGATGCCCGCTACGGCCCGTCTGGCCCTGGGTGCGGCTCAAGCAACGAGGAGTGGTCCACTGGTGTTGGCGCAATAGATGTGTTTGAGGCAAAGCCCAAGGAAGGATGAAAAAAATACTGAAAAGGTACAGCCAGGGAGGGTGTGGGGAAACCAACGGGCGAGCTTGGTTGAAATATCAGATTATTTGTCTTTACATTACCTGCAGTATAAGAGAAATGGCTAAAATCTTTGGGCCCGATTCACAGAACTAATTTAAGACAAAATCCTAAACTTACTACCATTTTGGTATTCACAGAAGGCACTTACTCATTTTGGTATTCACAGAAGGCACTTACTCATTTCGGTATTCACAGAAGTTAGGAGTCCTAACTTTAGGACTCCTAAATGCCTTCTGTGAATACCGAAAGTCTTAAAATTAGGATTTTTCTCAGTTTAGTAGTAGTATAGTTAGGACTCCTAACTTTAGGACTCCTAAATGCCTTCTGTGAATACCGAAATTCTTAAAATTAGGATTTTTCTCAATTTAGTAGTCCTAAATTTAGGACTCCTAACTTTAGGACTCCTAAATGCCTTCTGTGACTACCGAAAGTCTTAAAATTAGGATTTTTCTCAGTCTAGTAGTGGTATAGTTAGGACTCCTAACTTTAGGACTCCTAAATGCCTTCTGTGAATACCGAAATTCTTAAAATTAGGATTTTTCTCAATTTAGTAGTCCTAAATCTAAATTTAGGACTACTAAATTGAGAAAAATCCTAATTTTAAGAATTTCGGTATTCACAGAAGGCATTTAGGAGTCCTAAAGTTAGGAGTCCTAACTATACTACTACTAAACTGCGAAAAATCCTAATTTTAAGACTTTCGGTATTCACAGAAGGCATTTAGGAGTCCTAAAGTTAGGACTCCTAACTTCTGTGAATACCGAAATGAGTAAGTGCCTTCTTTGAATACCAAAATGAGTAAGTGCCTTCTGTGAATACCAAAATGGTAGTAAGTTTAGGATTTTGTCTTAAGTTAGTTCTGTGAATTGGGCCCTTTGAGATGACTAGGACCACCGATGAGGTATGAAGGTGTGGTTTTAATGTCTTTGGGATTCTAATCTACATACTTCAGGGAGAATAAAGAGAACATCGCCTAATCTGGTCCAGTAGTAAATGAATGTTTGCTCACCTCTAGTAACGCCCCATGCTACACTGTGAAGTAGATGTGGTTCATACGCATGGATGGTCACCCGCTGCTCCTACACCCAAAGTGTACACCCTGCTTGATTAAACAAGCATTGGCATAGCCAATAGGCCTCACTATTGGGACCTTATAAGTATTTAGTTATGCAGCACAATATCCTTGGTGCGACAACATCAACTGTTGCATGGCTAAACACTTATACGGTCCCAAAAGCGAGACCTATTGGCTATGCCAATGCTTGTTCTACTTGTATTTTATCTTGCACATGTTGTTAACGTTGTGTGTTTTACTGAAATTGTGTCAGAGGGTGAATGCAAGAATGAGTCAGTAAATGGATGTATGGATGCACGAGTATGAAGATGAGTGGCAGAGTGCATATAAGAATAATTATTGAGTTCCTAGACCCATCAATTACTTCAAAAGGCACTTTCAATCATAAGCCAGGCCTACTGTCATTGTCAATGCTTGTTCTGCTCTTTTGCAATAATTTTGTGCCGTTGTTATGTTGTGCTTAAGACTACTGTCTTAATGTGCCATGGAACCGGTACAACGATTTTTGGATTCTTAGGAAAAATGATGTTTTGCCATGTTAATGCTCCTTTTTCCGAACTGAGCAAGCTCAATGGGGTTAGCTGTCTACTTTTAAAATCAGTGTGTAATATGTAGTCCCATAGTCTAATCCATCGGAGGTTTATTATAGGAACCTTTAATTCAGAACGTAACTTTTTTCAGAGACCAATGACAATTCAATATGTGGTGCACGCCGCACCAAACGGTTAATGTTACTTGCAAATAAAGTAAAGGTTTATCTTAATGCCACAGAACAGCATTTACCCATTAAACTCCGTTTGAAGCTTTAAACCAAATGAGGTTTCCAAAATGATTTTTAAAGATGCAGTAGATTACAAAAAATATGTTACTCTGCGTTTACACAGCTAAGTAGAACTGTTGTTTTTGCCTCACACACTGCGGGTGGTCATGAATGGGCACCGGAACATCCAAAGGACACAGTCTGGTTCTGTGCTGGACATCATGGATGCGCTGGTAAGCCACTGCTGGTGAGGGTAGCCTTGTTGCGTAAAGTAGTATCTGCCTGTATCTCTTCTATAGGACACATAGAAGTGTTATTTCTAGGGACACAACAGTTTAAGCTTGGATGGGACCAATAATTAAGCAAGGACACAAGAAGGTAAAATGAGAAGAGTGAAGGGCCTTACTAAGTATCTTATTTTTGATTTGTAAGGTGCCATATTGACAGATTGCTGTGAAGCGTGAGTGTACTTAAAAATTAACATTAAGGCTCCCAATTCAACTCCAACCCCAAAAGTGAGCAACCTGAAGGGTAAGTATGAGTTTATGGTGCTGGTAGGTTAGTTCATTAGACGAATGCTTTATAAGGATGTCTCCTGTTGGCTTTGAAGGTAGCAGTGCTGCAATCACACTGCCATGGCGTATGGATAACTACACACATCCCATTTCTACAATCTGAGGGTGCTTGTGACTGATTTGCCTGGTATAAAAGCACAAGCATTGTGGCACCGGCACTTTACTTTGAACATTAAAAGTAAAGCGCGGGTGCCGCGATTATAGTAAAAGTAAAGAAATAGATGTTTTTTTCTATTTCTTTACTTTTGCTATAATCTCTGCACCCGCGCTTTACTTTTAATGTTCAAAGTAAAGCACGGGTGCAGCGATTATAGCAAAAGTAAAGAAATAGAAGTTTTTTTCTATTTTTTTACTTTTGCGAAAGTGAAAGTGATCGTGATCGCGAGGGTGAAAGACAGTTGGCGGCCAGCTGTGCGCGTGCATGCTCACGTGAATGCAAGTGCTAGGCCTTCCAGTAGCACTTTGAAAACTCACCTTCTAAATGTCTCGCAGACAGCGCATGCGCACTGACTCAGCGAGACCTAAAAAAATTAATGGCCTTCGGAAAACACCACACCTGAGCTCTGACGACATTGTTTTTCTCTTGCAGGAACCCTGACGGTGACGTCAGCCCCTGGTGTTACATTGCAGAGCAAGAAGACGGTGTGTACTGGAGGTACTGTGAGGTGCCGACCTGTCGAAGTAAGTAGACTTTCAGCAGATCATCTGAATGTATCTCAGCACCAGCCACAGTATATGTAAAGCAAAGAAAATGAAGAGTAGGACCAAGCTCACATCCGCTTCAAGGGTGTGAAAGATACATATGTTTCCAAGCAAGCATTTTTTGCTTTTTAATACTGGTGAAAAGCATCTTAACACAGAGAAGGAACCCCTCTCAGGGTTTGTGTGATAAATTCAAGACCCATGGGGGAACAAATGCACAGACTAGGACACAACACATTTCACACACCTAATGTAGCCCACATACACAATACAGCCAACTATTGTGCAGCCCAAAACAACATTAAACACTAAAAACAATTTGCACAATCTTTCAACAGAACACGAGACAGAACACTGCACATACATATAACACATCAGCTGCCACCATACTTTCAAAAGCACTGTCCAACATGAAGCCCACAGACTTATATCCAACGCAACACATTGGGCAGCACTCCCACGCACCTCCAACAATGCCCAGATTAACCTAGTTCTGGTACCCAAAAGCACCTGCTACCAAGAAACACAATATACCCATCTCCAACTCCTGCTAGGAAATGGACATAAAAAAAGACCTAGGAGCATTATTGGCAGCTAACAGAGGGCTCCGGCCATGTTGAATCCAAAAATCATACACCTACATTTTCATCAATAAGACCAAGACAAAACTGGTACTGTGACTGGAACACCATACCGCAACACAGCATCACAGGCTGGATCTGATCCTGGTTACTGTGGGATACCTCGATGGGAAAAAATGGTTCAATTGGACACAAAATGAAGACCGACAGAAAGGTAATTCAAATTATTTGATACAAAGTAACTGAGAACAGCTTCTAATAAGTAGATGTGTTCTAAATGGTGAAAACACTGGAGCCGCATTAAGCATGGAAACATGTGAGGGTAGATATAGAACCCCGGGTTAATCTGTTCCCTCCTAGTCCTACCTCTACATGGGAAAGATCCTGCAAGTTAGTAAAATATATTCAAGCTCACTCTGTAACATTGCTCCCCTGTATCTACTCTCGCCATAGCTCATCAGCGATGCCTTGCTCGCCTGCTGGTCTCATGCTACTTTGTATTCAGACTAAGATAACACAAATTTCGCATTCCGAAGGGCGTCCAGCAGGACTTCTTCAGCTTCATATCCCATGCCAGCCCATGCGATGCAGCAGATGGCTAATGCCCCGAGTACTCACAGCAAAGTAGTTCATTATGACTTTGTAATTGGAATTTAGGTATAAACCTTCATAAGAGCTAAATCGTATCACTGTTTCAGCGGGCCCAAAAATCTATTTCAAGCCGCCTTTAATATTGCACCGCTTCACGTCTGCCCATGGCTTTCTGAAGTTTCTCCAAGATTCGGCCTTGTGCATCTAGCAGCTCCTCATTCCTAGCACATTGTACCCCAATAATATCGTCCAATAGGTGCACAGTGCACCCCCAATTCTGCCGCTGCGTGGGTTTCAGCAGTCAGTGACTTGAATCACACTGCTCCCTAATACGGCAGCATGTGAGGTTAGAAACCAGTGAACAGAAGCACAGTTCACAATAATGCAGCAGTTTCAGTGGTTTAGCCGCCACTGACATCAAGAAGTGCGCCCCCACTGTATACGTTTGAATGATTCATTCAACATGCATGGAAATGGCTTCCCATGCTGTTTCATGACCATTCCATTAGCTATCGAGGCAGTGCAGACCTCTATCATCCACTAGAAAATCCAGTCACATTTCCAACCACTCAATAGGAACGACATTGGCTTTGTATCAAAGATAGGGTTCAATTCAAGATCTGGACCCTTGCATGTAATGGCTGTAATCAAGCTATCCTGGCTGAAGAGAGGTGATACCCCGAAACCGGTCCTAGGATGCTTGTTTCCAGTCCAGGGAGGACCTGGCTTGGCAGTTCGGGCTGGACTGTTCCCATGAGGTACAGGGTCAAGACTGATTTGCATTTGGCTGGGTTCAAACTGAAATGGCATGGTGAGCAAAAAAAACATGGATTTAGGCCCAGATCTCTGTACTAGGGTGAATGTATGACATTGTTCTGCATTCTGTCCATCAACTGTTGTTTTTTCAGCTAATCTGACCATCATATCCGGCAATCCTTTTCAATATTTAAGGGGACAAAAAAAAATCTGATCTACAATTCTTTATACGTGGAAACTCCTAGATTCAAGATAGTCCAAGGACTATGCTAAACCTTCACCGTGTTGAATCACTCTTCTGGAACTCTATTACTGTGACCAGAGAACGGAACCCACCCTCTCTCCTGGTGTTCGAGAAACAACTAAAAAATGACCTCTTCTATGTATTCCGGATTGAATATCCTCCAGTGAATGCAGAGGCCACTCCACAAAGTAAAGATCTGCTTTAACTGTGCTCCATCTGATCATTTTCATCAATGTATCTTGTCATTTTCACCTTGTGGTGGAGTGCACTAGCACTATGTAAAACTGTTAAATAAGGAATTTAAGCCATAACATGTTTAGAGTACATGGAAATTCTCTTTTAAAAATCAGCTGTAAAGATGCTATTAAAAAGTACTGACACTGACCACTGATCATAGGCAGCAAACAACCATACGCTGCTCCTGTAATTCCTGCACACGACTTCTCCCACATGCTGTACATAGAACTAATGCTAGAAGGGAGGACAGATTAGACTCCCAATGTCCCTAGTTCCTCAAATTAGTCTCCAGCTCAGTTTTTGCTTTAGCACGATGTTCAGTCCTGTAACAAGGACTATAGCGCGGGCCGGGGAGGAGGATCGGGTCCTGCTGCAACACTTGGCAGAGGGTGCTACTGTCCATGTCCAACAACAGCAGCCTGACATCCAAAAGGAACATGTAGGGAAGAGCTTGGACTAACTCCAGCAGAGTGTTCTGTTTCTCAGCCCCTGCCAACTTAGAAGGGTTTAGTGTGCGCATCTCTGGTTGCTCCAGGCCCCTGCCTGGACTTGGTTAGGACAATTTTTGAGTATTTACACTCCCTGAGTTAGTTTACAATTTGCCTGTGATTGTTCTCTTTTCGGAATGTAAACTGGCGAGCGTTATAATTGGCGTAACAATGGCCTAAAACCCCTTATGACGTGAAAGCACATGGCATGTGACCAGTCTTTGTCTGTTTATGATTTATTCTTTGCCCACATTGTTTATCTCCAGCACAGCTGGCTCCCACGGTGGGTATCAATTCAAGATGGTCAACAAAAGGGCTGCTTCCCAGAGCAAAGCCTGGCTTGTTCTCTTTGAGATTAGCATGTCATGGACCTTGAAGCGCCAATCAAAGCAAGCAAGCAATTTGCCATGCTGCAGAGCGTCAGATGCAACAACTATTTCTGAGAGTGCTGCGATGAAACAAGCTCCTCTACTATAGCCTTCATCGCGTGAAATCACCTGTGAATCTGAGGACACCGAGAGTTGCGACGAGAGAAAGACAAACGACCATCCCTCTTTCTTCCCTTCTATTGTGGTCTGCTTCCTGGGGCCATTCTAGTGCTGCGTGCTGATCCAGGTTCAAAGCAAAGGGCTGTTTAGGAAGTCATAAAGATAATCAAATATAAAAAAGATTTAAAGGTATTGGCAGCAGGTAAACAATTCTGGCCTGATCAAAATATTTCTCTGCTTGCTGGAATACCAAGAAATCTAGCTAGCGTTCAACTCAGTTCGGATCCAACACCGCTGTCACTCCTTGTGTTGCTTCTCCGCACTTTTAGAAATCTATTACCCGCTGGAAGGGCCACTTCAGGGAAAGCACAACCTGTCTTAGAGGATTGTGAAGCATGTCATTTTCAGTCATAGCTGAAATCTTTGTAAAACCTTTCTTAGCATTAGATGTAATCGCTCAACGCTCATGAAGATCATGGGTCAACATCTGTCATCGTTTCCACTCACACACTGGCCTACCAAGAATAGTACATCCATTCCAACTGGTGGTCCTTGTATGATACTCAAAACACTCCAAATTTATGAGTCAACCTGGAAGATATGATAATTATGGGTCTGTCTCTCCTCCAATTCAGATCTCATGAAGGTTTGGTATCCATTTTACCTGCAGCGTGGAACGTGACGGTCTGCACTATCATTAGCAGAAAGTTCACCTTATGTTGATCTTCAGATCTACCACTGAGCATCTGTTCTATGACCAGCCAAGGAAAAAATATTCCAAGTCAGATGCAATTGTTTCATTACCAGGCTGATCTCCTAACTTCATCTCTGCTAACAGCTTGGTGGCTTCTCCTCTCTCCATCTCCTTCACACACACAGCTCTGTTAGCATACACAGCTCCGCTCTCCAACTCTGCAGGTGTTCCATCCGCACACTGTCCTGCTTGCTGCTTGTCCTCCTCCCACTGAATGCAACTTCCCATTCCGTAACACTAACAACCACACTTTATCACCATTACACATGGTCAGTCACCTGTTCCTTCTTAACAAAGTGATAAATTAGTAGCTTCCATTTCATGGAGGCTGCATACACTTATTGAAAGCAGTACTCGCCTCTTTATAAGTGCCTTATTCAACTACCTATGACTATTCTACACAAACCATACATTGTGCCAAATCGTGGACAAACTGGCACACAACACCTCATACTTAAAAAATCCAAAAGAAACGCCGTCCAGTTAAATATTCAGTTAAATGACAAAGTGAAGGTTTAGAGCTACTAAGTAGAGAATGGAAAAAGCGTCGGTGGGACACACCTCCTTGAGCTGCCTTCTAAGAGATCTACAGATCTCCCTGCTGCAGTCTATTGTGCCCTCCGCTAACTCAGATCTGGCTGGCGCAGTCTGAACTCCTTTAGTTCAAATTTCCGCGGTGCAGTCTGCCCTCCCCTTGTTTCTATTACCCTGTCGCAGTCTCTGTACCCAGCTCACATCTCCCTGGTGCAGACTGCTATCCCCTAGCTCAGATCACCCTGGCACCCTAGCTCAGATCCCCCTGGGGTGGTTTGCTACCCCTAGCTCAGATATCTCTGGTTCATTCTGCGCTCTCTAGCTCAGATCTCCCTGGCGCAGTCTGCTGTCCCCTAGCTCACATCTGCCTGGCACGGTTTATGCCCCCTAGGTCAGATATCTCTGGTTCATTCTGCGCCCTCTAGCTCAAATCTCTCTGGCATCGGCTGCTGCCCCTAGCTCATATCTCCCTGGTGGAGACTGTGCTCCCCTAGCTCAGATCTCCCTGGCACAGTCTGTGGTCCCCTCGCTCAGATCTCCCTGGCACAGTCTGCGCTCCTCGAGCTCAGATCTCTCTGGCGCGGTTTGCGCCCTCTAGCTCTGATCTCCCTGTCGCAGTCTGCTGTCCCCTAGCTCACATCTCCCTGTCGCAGTCTGCTGCACTCCCCTAGCTCAGACCTCTCTGGTGTGGTTTGCTCCCCCTACTTCAAATCTCTCTGGTTCATTCTGCGCCCTCTAGCTCACATCTCCCTGGCACAGTGTGCAGTCCTCTAGCTCAGATCTCCCTGGCGCGGTTTGCTTCCCCTAGCTCAGATCTCTCTGGTTCATTCTGTGTCCTCTAGCTCACATTTCCCTGGCACAGTGTCCTGTCCCCTAGCTCAGATCTCCCTGGCGCGGTTTGCTCCCCCTAGCTCAGATCTCTCTGGTTCATTCCGCGCCATCTAGATCAGATCTCCCTGGCGCAGTCTGCTGTCCCCTAGCTCAAATCTCCCTGGTGCGGTTTGCACCCCCTAGCTCAGATCTTCCTGGCGCAGTTTGCGCCCCCTAGGTCAGATCTCTATGGTTCATTCTGTGCCCTCTAGCCCACATCTCCCTGGTGCAGTCTGCTGCACTCCCTTAGCTCAGATCTCCCTGGCGCGGTTTGCTCCCCCTACCTCCAGGGCTCGAGTCGGGGTACCACGTGGGTGGACGGCGTCCCCCCACTTATTTTACCAGGTTTTTCCTGGTGGACGCCGTCCCCCCTGCCCAAAAGCTGGACAGCATTGTGTGAGCAGAGAGCCCGGGTGGGAGGGAAGTTTCCCGTAAATTACCAAAGATATGCTAATATTTGTAATTGGAGACTTTAAGAGGCACCGGTGGTGTGTGCAGGCTGGAGTGATTGGGAGGCGGAGCGAGCAGGCGTTGGCGGTTAACCCCTTCGGCGCTCATGACGGAACGGTTCCGTCATGAGCGTCGGTTGAGCTGTGCTCATGACGGAACCGTTCCGTCATGACCACGCCCGCGCAAGCAGCGCTCAGCACAGCGGGGGAATCCGCCCCGCATGGAAGGGGTTAAAGCTTGGAATGTGTGTCCTTCTGTATCTTGTGCACTTTTGAGCACTTCGTTGTGCAACTGGGGCACCCCCTCGGGGGAGTGGGGGGTAGGGGGGGTTGCAAAGGACATCGAGGAACAGACCAGGGGTAGCAGTGCTGTGAAATGCCCCGTCATCTAAAGGCATATGAATACTCATGAGATTCCTGTTGTGACGTCACTTCCGGTGACAGCGTCCCCCCACTTCTTTTCATGAGATTCCTGTTGTGACGTCACTTCCGGTGACAGCGTCCCCCACTTCTTTTCATGAGATTCCTGTTGTGACGTCACTTCCGGTGACAGCGTCCCCCCACTTCTTTTTTTAGGACTTGTGCCCTGCCTACCTCAGACCTCTCTAGTTCATTCTGCTCCCCCTAGCTCAGATATCTCTGTCGCAGTCAGCTGTCCCCGAGCTCACATCTCTCTGGTGCAGTCTGCTGTGTCTCCCCTAGCTCCCATCTCCCTCGCGCAGTCTGCTGTCCCTCAGCTCAGATGTCCCCGACACAGTGCGCCCCCTCCCCCTCCGCTGAGAGTAGCCTCGCCTTCACCGCATGCCCAGACGGTGCTCTCTCTTTGAGCTCAGCCTCTGTCTGCAGCCGCAGCTGTTCTTCACTTGCCAGCTCCGAGGCTCTGCTAAAATTTCGGAAGAACCCTGGCCAAATCCCACGAGCCCTTAAAAGACGTTAAATGTGTGTTTTGTTCTACTGGTGCCAAATAGTTTAGCAGGGATTGGACACAGATGAAGGCGGGTCAGGCAGCCTGGGAATTCTCTTCCCTTCGTTTGACATTGTTCCATTCAAACGTGAATATAGTGCTGCAGAACGGCGCAGCGGCGCTCACAAATCTAGCGGACAGGTGTGTGTCCTCTCACGAATCCGACACCACGCACCCTTCCTCGCACCCAACCCTCCTCTCACACCGCTCTTTTGCAAGAAATCAATTTACTTTTGTAGCAGAACGATTCGTTCTGAATACTTCCAAGGGCAGGATTTGGGGGGCGAAATCTGCGTGGAAGGCGTTTCGCTGCAAAATCTGTACAAATCGATTTTAGTTTAATTGAATTGTATATGCAAATCACCACTTTGTGTAGTGTTACATTATATATAATGTGAAACAATGAACAATCCACCAACAGTGCGATTTACCAAAAGTTCGGTTTGTGCTTTAGAAACACATTAATAAGCATTTACAAAAGCATTAGGTTTCACCTTGCCAAACGCAGACCCAACTAGGCCTGGGCCAAAATTCCGTTCCGTTCGTGGAAATTGCGATAATTTGGCATTTTCGCGTTCCGCGGAAAGCGCGAAAATGTCGAAATTTCCGCATTCTGCAGCTTAGCGATAATTTGTATCTTGCTCGCGCTGTAAAATTATACATTCTCACGTGCGCGCGATCTCCTTACCTGAATCCCCGCGTTCACCGACAAGTTTTCCCGATCCGGTCGCGTTCTCCACGAGATGTTGGATTGTTGGTAGCCATTTGCGCTGTCTCGCGACAGTTCGCGCCCGCAGTAACGTCATGCGTCGCACGATCACGTCTTTCTTCTCGCGATCATGCACCGCGAGACAAGTGAAAACAAGATGGGCGCGCCCACGAGCAACCGCATGGGTAAGTTGGCAAGCCGCGACCACGCAGAAAATACCGCGAACGGGCGGGAAAAAAACTTTTGCATCTTCGTGATATTTCCGCGTGTTTGCGGAGATTTTTAACATTTTCGCGATAATTTGTGAAAGTGAATTTCGCAAATTCCGCCCACCCCTAGACCCAACCCAACACTCGTATATTGGCAAAGACAAGTCTTTTTGGAGAGATGGTTGATAAATATTTAAAATAGTGTATATGTTACATATGTTCACTTATACTGGTCCGGTCTTTGTTGTCCCCGTTTGAATTTTAATGTATCCGAAATGATTTACAGTGACGCTTTGGCACCATCACAACATGGATGCCGTAATATGCCAGCAACACCCCAATGAACCCAGGGCCAGATGTGTGGTAGGCTGGGCACTTTTGTGTCATGCTTTGCCACAATATTGCTAGATATGTAAAAAAGAGAGAGAGAGACCCCTTGTTGTAGCCAAGGGAGTACGGTACTCTTGATAAGTAAAACAAATATTCCCTTGGGTTATGAAAGGAACAGGATACAAGGTTCAACTCACAATTAGGTCGTACCTCACAAGGCGCACAATAATACAATTCGTCAAGGAAAATCCCACCTAATATTTGAATCAATTGCTAAATAGCACTGAAGTTTTACAAAATTATTTTATTATTAAAAAACTGATTACAATGTTACAATTTCAATACACTTCCAATCTATCACAGTTTTATACAAAACCATTGATAAAAACAATTCATAAAAACAATAAATGTAAAATCCCCAATTACAATCAGTTTACACAATATAATATGACATAAAAAGAGAACAATGTTTAGACAGTATACTTTCTTTCAAAGGAACATATCCTATGGGACAGTTTAGAAACCTGGCCTGGATACACTCATTTTCGTATCTGTAGGTCCAAGTTTTCCCTTGGATTATGTACAATGATGCGTCGACGCGTTTCGATGGGTTTGATTAATATTCCATCATTATCAAGACAATAGTTAGTTTGTTTCTCTCTGTATTCCTTATTAGATACAATAAGGAATACAGAGAGAATAAGGAATAAGGATTACAGAGAGAAACAAACTAACTTTTGCCTTGATAAAGATGGAATTATAATCAAAGCCATCAAAACGCGTCGACGCATCATTGTACATAATCCAAGGGAAAAATTTGACCTGCAGATACGAAAATGAGTGTATCCAGGCCAGGTTTCTAAACTGTCCCATAGGATATGTTCCTTTGAAAGACAAAGTATACTGTCTAACCATTGTTCTCTTTTTATGTCATAGTATATTATGTAAACTGATTGTAATTGGGGATTTTACATCTATTGTTTTTATGAATTGTTTTAATCAATTGTTTTGTGTGAAATTGTGATAGATAGGAATTTTAACATTGTAACCATTTTTTTAATAATAAAAGATTTTTGTAAAACTTCAGTGCTATTTAGCAATTGATTCGAATATTGGGTGGGATTTTCCTTGACGAATTGTATTATTGTGTGTCTTGTGAGGTATGACCTAATTGTGAGTTGAACCTTGTATCCTGTTCCTTTCATAACCCAAGGGAATATTTGTTTTACTTACAATATTGCTAGAACCATCACTGTGCCGTATATGCCAACAATATTCACCGTTGTACATTGGATGCTTACTGTCTGCTAAGAATTACCACCAAACTGCCAGGGCTGAAATTATGCCATGGGTGGGTACCACTCTGCCAAGGAGGCACTCAATATGTAAAGAGTAACAACACAGGGCGTGACCTGGCCAAAGAAATAAAAGTATAATTACTCTTTGGCTCCATGCCACTGGCCCACAAACATCATCATGCATAAAAACAGCAATGGAGTCCCCCAAATATTTTGAGAGCTGTAGAAAGCGAGAGTGAAATCATGTAAAGACAATGGCTTGCCGGTTCTCATTTTCTAACCCGAATTGCAGTTGGCGGGAAGCAAGTTCTAGTGGGCAAGATGGTGCTGACTAATGCTGGACTGGGAACCAAAACCGTCCCTGGCAAATAGCTCGGCCAGCCCCCGGGGATGGGGGAGAGAGGGTGGGTTTCTGCTAGTTGGAAGCCGTTGCTGCTTTTGTTACAGGGGACGATATTGCTGCTATGCTACAAAACCAGCTCTGGTAACAAAAACGGCCCCAGGGGTCCAAAACTGGTCCCCACCCTAGCAGCCCACCAGGGAAATGTGCGGTGCCCGCTACGGCCAGTCCGGCCCTGGTGCTGACGCATAAAGCCATGTCAGATGGAGCTGTTGGTGAGCGTTGGCTTGTGGTTCCTACCTTTCTCCCTGCACCTGCCAATGTGGATGGCTTATACTTTGGAGTGGGGTCAACTGGAGGACTGCAGGGACATGGTCCCCTGTGGTGGGCACAACACAATATAGTGCCTAGGGTGAGCGGAGTGGCGTTGATCTTCCCCTCAATCCTGGCGGTGTGTGTCAGCATTGGAAGGGCGAGTGGTACGTTCAAGGGCACTAGTACCAGCATCACTAAACTGGGGTCAATTAACATCAACTCTTGATGGGGCGCGGATGTGATCTCACTGCCTATGCTTTTGACAAATTTCCCTCCCTTCGGAGACTTAAAACTACAAGCAAGTTAGAAACACCAGCCAGAACTACTACAACTCGTGAAACATCAACCACCACCACAAATAATGAGTAAGATTACAAGAACTGAGGTCCATTAAAAGTACAAGGCAGGGCAGCTGAAGAATTAATTTCCCACATGAAGAATTATAAAATCTAACTGCAATAGACAAATAACTATTTAAGGTTTGTGTCCTTATTTCTCGCAAGCAATGTTCTTACACTGTTTTACTGGTTGCTGTCTGTCTGGAACCCGTGGTTTTCTCTCTAGGAGATTCTCCCTTACCTTGTCCCTCCTTGATGTTGTTATTTTTACACATGTCGCCTTTATCATTGTATAAAGCTCTGATACCTGCAAGGGTCATGTTTGCACCATATAAATCGTTGTAAATAAATAAATAAGCTTAAAAGTTGCATAGGGTGGAGTAAGTTTCGAACTCTATCCGGGGAGTGGGATTTGGGAATTGTTGAATTTGGTATGGATATTGACATGCTAATGAATAGCAAGGCTAAAGCATTGAGAGATCTGGGCATGGAAATAGCTGGTCCTAGATGTAGATTTATACCCAGGAAGTCCCCGCCACCACCAGATTGGTACAATAACAGCAAAACATAATCAGTGTAAACCACAGACCGGATAAATGCCTCTTCCCAGGTTTCATGTTTTATGTCATAGCTTGGAATGTGAGATATGGAAACCCCATAAAACATATAGAATATATATATAAATACTTAAGACGCAGACATTTATAGATAGCATGCCTCTATGAAACACACTTAACTGAAGCAGACCTATTTATAAAAGATGCAAATGAGATGGGAGTAAATATTTGCCACTTACACCTTCAGCTGATGCCACAGGATTATTGATATACGCAGGACCAGGAGTCTCACTACAAATTCAGACACAATCCCTTGATTTGGAAGGCAAGCACATAATCTTAGTAGGTTCCCTGGATAGCCAACATTCGTTTTCCCACTATCAACCAAATACAGTTTCTAGATCCACTAATGCCAGGTAGAGACCACAAACAAGAGGCATCTTGAGAGGCGACTACAACCTGGTCCATGGTGTGGACTTTGACAGAAGGACTTCCCTGCTACACTGAGTTCAGGGTCAAACGAACGGACGCAAATTCAGCATATGGTTTCAACAACGACAAATGCTGTATATGTGGAGGTAAGCACAGCCCGATCACAAGAGAGTAATCGTTTTACTCCCAAGTACATGAAATGCACATTAGATTAGAGATGGTCCTAGGAAACCTTCAGGTCAGCACACGATCACGAATCTTAGAATTCCAGGAATGTAATCAGATCACAAATCACTATTAATGACAGTAGAATGGAGTAGAACCTGACCAAACCTATATGGAGATTCCAAGTTGAAGTTCTAATAGCACTGCTTACAGAAAAACTATGGGCAAATATATTGATCAATTCTTTGGAGAAAATTAGGGGTTAACCCAGAGCAACGCAATTGAAAAGAACACATTTAAGGTGGTGCCGAGAGGGCACTGCAAAAAACCTCATTTGGGATCCGGCACATGCTTGTGACAGAAATATCAGAGTCGGAGTGACTGATGAGAGAGCTAAAAATAAGGGCAACCATAGTGTTGCTTCTCTCCCTGTGAATGCGCATGCAGCACATGCTGGGTACTTAGACAACATTTAAACATTTTGACTACAAAGAACACATAGACAGCAAATAGGTAGGGCATATTATGGAACTCTGGCAGGTTATGGAACTCCCTGCCAGCATCCATCAAAGACAGCCCATCCCTGATGCATTTCCGTAGAAAGATAAAGACCTGGCTGTTTGATCAAGAATAGTTACCGGCTTAACCTCGGGAATACCTTCAAAGTTTCTAGCGCCGAGACGCCTACGGGCAATTGTACGCGCTGTATAAATCTAAAAAATAAATAAATAAATATTGCTGGCCTGGCTAGTGAAACCAGAAATTTCCAGGCCACTCATAAGAGCTATTTATGCAGATGAAGAACATATACTGAAAGCACAAGCAAATGTTAACAAAACATTCCATAACTACTAGACAGGTTTATACGCTACTTCACCAAACCGAGAACTCTCTTAAATATAAGCATACTTAGATAACATCCAGTTGCCCAATTAATGCCACAGTAATACAAATCCCTTAACTCGACACTCTCTGTGAACAAAATCAAGTTACCCATTGACGAGTTCGCGATAGCCTGGACTCCAGGGTCTGACAGGCTTACCCTAGACTTTTACATGAGCTGACCCCTAGATAGTTAACAATGTGCAAAGAAACACAACAAAAAGGTGCGATCCCATATCCACCAAGGAATAATTGATGGTTGTTCTATCAAATGCAGGCTGTGACTCACTAGATGTGCAATCATACCGCCCTCTTTCACTCCTCAACACAGAATGCAAACTATTAGGGAAGGCACTAGTTTATTGCCGATATTGCCTGAAACTGGATATCATGAATGGTATGGGTGTTAACCACGTGGCAACACCTTTGTTAGCCTGATACAATTGCTCCATTTGATGGATGAAAGATGGGTCAACACCAACTTTAGGGATGGGTATTTTCTGTATCAATAGATACAGAAAAAGCCTATGCCACCCTTCTCTGTCCCTACCTATTAAAACGGCTCAAAAGGGTGGGAATGGGAACAGAATTTCTAAAATGGATGGGTCTTTTATATGTGGAACCAAAGGCCTGGGTGTCCACCGACCATGTGATATCACAAAGACAGCTTAAAAGCAGGGACTCCAGGTGGGGTGCCCATTGTCCCCAATATTATTTTAATTAGCCATGGAACATGTTAAGAAATAAAGAGCCTGAAATTGGAATATAACTTGCAAATGGACAGCTGATAATCTCACTCTATGCAGATGACACGCTTTTATATTTGTGACATCCAGAGACTGACATAACTGAAAGGACAAATATCCCAAAGGGGTTCAGGACAGTAACTGGAGTGAGTCAAATGGGAAAAATCTAACATATTCCTGCTGAGACTAGTAAACGAGGATAAATACACACATATCACAGGCACACCACTTGGATGGGAACGGGAAACAGTCAAACATCTTGGTATGCAAATTTACCATTACAATGAGAAAGTTTGAACAAGTAATCTTGGCAAGCCCATAGCAGCGATTAAATGGGAAAACTTTAAACTGCTACAATAATAATGGCGCAGAGACTGCTATATTGCTTTATGGCATTGTAGATCATGCTCAATAGAACATTCTGCAAAGAACTACACATGCTAAAAGCGCAATTGATGTGGGACAATGAATGAAAAATGATACCCATTGGAAAAATACAGAGACCCTTATTATACAGGTGTGGACTGGGGGGTCCCAAACTGTGAAATATATTATTTATCGGCACAACTTCAATGGGCGATAAGATGATTTGGAGATTCAAAACACAAAGTGTTAATAACAGTAGTGGATATAAACACCACACTGGTCTTATTCACTACAATTTATGGTGCACAACCGCCCGAGGTTCCCCTGCAAAAAACAGCTTATTAACATAAACGTGTACAAAATATAAAGGATAGAGGGAAGCACTCCTAGAAAAGTGCATTCAAATTCAATGTTAACAGTCCATGTTGTTTGTAGAAACTTCTACATTCCTCTTCTGTGGTAAATAAAAATTCCTTTACCGGGACTGAATTTGATACAGGAACATAGAAAAATAGCTCGATAAAATGAGAGGCAGAATCCGTGGTATTAGAGGTTCGGAATGGGCTTTATTCCAATAATCGATTATAATCGGTTGCTCCCAATGTTCCGTCACCACGAAGGTTCAGGAAGTGAAGCACACACTTTATTGACAAGAAGTAACTTTTATAGTACATACATTATAATGAAGTGAATACAGTAGGCGTAACAATTGATAAGGACATTGACGTTTGGTCTGCGTAACCAGAAAATGGGTGTAATAATGAGTAAAAAGGAACATGATTGGTTATGATGTCATACATAGGTGGATCTATAAGATAATACTTGGCCTAAATGCGCGCGCAGCAGTATGACGTGTAATTGACGTGTAACTAGGGGGTGACGGGGATTTGACATTTAGCTCTATATGTGGAGACGAGAAGTCTGGGGGGTCAAGTCAACCTAATCCCAAATCATATCTAACATCCTATGTTTAAAGAACTATGTTATCCACAAAAGAAGGACTCTCGGACAGAATCTATTCTATACTGACTGTGCGTGCGTGTACAAGCGTCTAAGTGTCTACACTGAATGCGAGGGGGTAGGAATATTCCATGGTAACAGGGCTATGAATTACTTGCATGAGGACAGAGAAGATGGGCCTTTTCGCTTGGTAACTGGAAGAATGTTTACTTAAACTACTAGGCAGGAATGCATCGGCTGAAGGGGAGGCAGATAATTCGAAGGTGAAATACAGTTCTTGGCAGAGAGTAGGCTGATGTCAGGCTTCGTGAGCCGCGCAGAGAATGAGACAAAGTTCATGGTCACAGATGCAGGCTCGGACTGGAGCTTTCAGAGGCAGAAGGCAAGAAGAGTTTGATGACAGAGTCAGGGCCTACTTGCCTGGACTGTAAAGTGGCATAAGTGAACCATATAAAGCCGGTGGCCTTTCATATTTAGGAATGGAATATCCGGCCTATTCATGGCGGATCTGTCAAAGGACATGTTGACGGTGGACGCACATGTATTTGCGTCTTCATAACTGGAACTGGAGGGAACATATATGTACTTGTGATATGCACATGGAACCGTTGGGGTCCAAGATAGGGGACATAACTGACCAGGAAAATCCATATTTCCACATTCCCTCCTTGTCCCCTACTTGCCCTTCAAGAGATATCAATCTTCATCAATCCATTGATCTGTTCATATAGCATCATTTGTTCTTCTTTCTTCTTCCGGGATCTTGAATGAAAATCTTGATGTGGAATGCACGATGTGGCACACAGACCACAAATCGCTGGTCCACATTGTAGACATAGACAGCAACTGAATAGTATGAGAAGGCCAATACCTAGGAAGGATAAAATTCTCCATCCCCAGGCTGATACCGCATTCCAAAACCAACTGGACCAAGTCCAAGTGCCTGGGTTCTGGTGTATCTGGCTTACAATCTTATGAAGGCGAGTGATGGCTTTATATACAGATGGCGAATTTTCTGGTATGAATACGCAGCAGCTTGATCCGATGACCCTACAAGCTCCGCCCCTATCAGCCAGGATGACGTCAAGGACAAGACGATTTTGAAGCACAACAATCCGCATAGCAGACTGCTCTTCCGTTAAATTGCCTAAGGCGGAAATAGTCTCATTCACTACTGCTTCAAGGGTTCTAGTTAATCTACGTATCAGCTTACTATTAGTAACAGTACCTATATAGGGAAAGATGCCTTTATTAAAATCTACATACTTGTCCCATGCCGTCTCAGTGTAATCGACAATGGGGAGATCTCTCCGTTCTCTGTCGTGTACTAAATGAATATTTCTGTAATAATCAGGAGGAGCTAGGAAAACAGGTGGCAAAAGGAATGCTATGTAGCAGGTACCATCCCAATCTAGAGGTAGACGCATATATGCAGTCTGACCACATATAAAGTAGGAGTGGCGAGAAGCTCTAAATGAAGATTTTCCTTGATCACTGAATTCTACTATAGTAGTGCATTTACTATGGCCCATATGTATGGAACCAACCTTTCTTACACACAATTTACCCCTCGTTGGGAATACTGACATGGTGGGTAAGACTAGTTCAATTTCAGATACGACATTTAGAATCATGAGATTAGGTGTAAAATTACCTAATCCATATACTTCATTTTCTAGATCAGTTCCTGTTCTTTTGGGGCGACCCTCCTTGTCAGGGTAGCAGACTTTGAGTAAAACTAGGTTCAGGTTTCCCCATATCCAATGATCTTGGTAAACTGCTGTGTCTGAGTCTATGGAATTGATTAAACTAAACCATGCTCCACAGGAGCCATTATGTGTAAATGGATGTGGAAAGAAAGGCAGGACTCCTTCATAATTCTGATAGGGAGGGAGTCGGCCACACACCCAACAATTGGTGGCATTACTAGTCTGATGGGAATGATGTAACATACTAATGAAAGTGTTATTGCGCAGCGCAAGTCTATAAGACAATTCATGCGGAGGTAAGTCACTAAAAGAATGTTCAGCAGCAACATTATAAACATGTCTAGAAATAGGGTAATATATGTGCAACAACATACTTGTAATGATTATTAAAAGACTTAAGGAAAACAAAATTAATAATGTCCCTATACAATGGCTACGCAGTGATTTACAATACGCCTGTCGTTTCATCATTTTTCGCGACTGTTCATGATTCAGGTCTAGAGGATACATGTCAGAGACAGATTCAACCGCTTCACCTAGGAGAGGACTTAAACAATCAAACCGTCTGACGTCCTAGGCCTTAACTTAACTTTGTAAAGTTCGCTTTCAGTTTTTTCCACCAAAGGAAGTTTTGAATCAGTCTGTGAGGGAGTGCAGGGCACAATGTCTATATCCGAGGATTGTCCATGAAATTTCTTGATGTGGCTTGAATGAATCCAGCCCTTGCGGCCCTCGATCTTCACGGCTGTTCTTGTGGTCAGCAGAACCAACTTGGTTGCTTTCCACCTGGGCTCCAGCTGAGTCTTTCGGTCGAAATTCCTCACAAAGACAAGATTACCCGGAACAACGTCATGGGGTTTCACCTCAGTGTTGTCGGGAAAGGCTGCAGCTACCTGTGAACGAGAAGATTGTAGTGCAGACATCAAGGAAGCCAAGTAATCTGTCAGCATATTACAGTCAATATCAGTTATTTTGCGTGGTATAGGCGTCCCCCACATATTCGGTGGTCTACCAAAGATCACCTCATACGGGGATAGCCCTGTTCGAGAGTGTGCTACCATTCTCATGTAAAAGAGTGCAACTGGTAACGCTACTACCCAGTCGACACCTTTCTCTCTGCATATTTTGGACATTCTAATTTTCAGTATCTGGTTATGTCTTTCTACGAGACCTGCTGCCTCGGGATGTCGGACACAGTGAAATTTCCACTGATATCCTAGCAGAAGTGAAACGTGTTTCATTAATTCGGATGAGAACGGCTGGCCGTTATCTGAGTAGACAACACGTGGTAAACCGTATCGTGGGAAGAATTCTCGCACCAACTGTTTGGCAGTAGTCGGGGCAGTGTAATCTGAAACCGGGTATGCCTCTGTCCAACGGGAAAGAGCACAGACAACTACGAGAACATATTTGAATCCTCGACATCGTTCCATCTGGATATAATCCATCTGGAGTACTTCAAAAGGATGATTAGGGGTATGAAATCCACCCTACGGGAATGCTTTTACCTGGGTTAAACTGACAACAGATCATACAGGTACGGACCTTTTGTTTTGCTGCTGCTCGTAAATGTTTATTGAACCAAATGTGTTGAATGCTGTCCAGCATAGCTTTTTCTCCTAGATGTGCTGGACTATGTATAGTGTTAATTATAACTTGGACCATTGAATCAGGAAGGAACCATACAGACTTTTCCTTCATCATCCATCCTTGGTCCGTTTGGACCCCTCCTAATTCAGTCCATTTCTTTATTTCGTCTGGTGTAGCATGTGTCTGTATGTCAATTACGTCAAGAGTAGGATCTTTAACTGTCATACAATGTGTCGGCATCGGGACTATTGTCTTTGTCATGTCGGGAGTTTGAGTTTGAGCAGTCTGTTTAGCCGTTCTGTCGGCTAGATCATTGCCTTGGGAAATGATATCAGTAACTTTCGTATGAGCTTTACATTTCATAATTGATATTGCAGTAGGTAGATGTATTGCATCTAATAAGGCATGAATGAGGGGTCCGTGCTGAATGTGGGCACCGTGGGAAGTTAAATAACCTCTCTCTCGCCACAGCACGCCGAAGTCATGCACGACTCCGAATGCATAACGTGAATCAGTGTATATGTTGACTTTCTTACTTGTGGCCTGAATACAGGCTTGTGTCAGAGCGATGAGCTCTGCGGCTTGAGCTGACAAAGTATTTATACGATTAGTTTCAATGACTTCAGTATCTGTTGTGACTGCATAAGCAGCCACTAATTCTCCTGTACTTGTTCTCTTGCATGAACCATCTACATACAATGTCAGGTCTGGATCTAACAATGGAACATCTGTTAAGTCTTGTCTGGGTTTTGTCGTTACAGTAATAACTTCAATACAGTCATGGGCTAGTGGGTCTGTTCCGGTTACTGGCAAAAGTGTGGCAGGATTCAATGTGTTACAGCGTCTGATTTCTATATGTGGCTGAAACAATGTAAGCTCGTATCCTGTAAGTCGCGCTATAGTCAAGTGTTGTGTTTGCGTTCTATTTACAAGAACTTCTACTGCGTGTGGTACTTGAACTGTCAATGGATGTCCTAACACTATGGCGTCGCTTTGTCTGATTGCTAAAGCTGTTGCTGCTACTGATTTTAGGCATGCAGGCAAAGCCTGAGCTACGGGATCTAATGTACTAGAAAAATAAGCACATGGTTTGTGTGCTCCTGCTTGTTCCTGTGTGAGTACTGACAAGGCAGTACCTTCGCGTTCTGTAACAAAGAGTGTGAACTGTTTTCTGTAACATGGCGTTGCTAAAACGGGTGCTTGACATAAAGCTTTCTTTAAGCTTTCAAAAGCTTGTGTGTGTTCCTGAGTCCAAGGGAGAACAGTCGGTGTGGCTGCCTCCTGTGTTGTCAATTGAATGAGTGGTTTTGCTAGAAATGCATATTGCGGGATCCACTGTCTACAGTATGAAGTGAGGCCTATGAAAGCCCGCACCTCCTTTTGTGTCTTGGGTATTGACATGTTAGCTATCAACTGAATGCGGTCGGGTGTAAGCTGCCTTCCCTCCTTGTCCAGCGAGTGTCCAAGATAAACAACTCGCTGGACACAGAATTGCAGCTTAGAAGGGGACACCTTGTGCCCTTTTTTGGCTAGAAATTGTAAAACTGTCAGTGATGCTTTTTCACATTCAGGTTCGCTTCGGGCGGTGATCAGCAGATCATCGACGTATTGAAGCAAGGCAGTGTTAACTGGCATGTGGATACTGTCAAGTTCTCGTTTCAGTGCTTGGCTATAGATGCTGGGGCTTTCTGTAAATCCTTGAGGTGCGCGTGAGAATTTAAAGCTACGTCCATTTAAACTAAATCCGAACAAATATTGGCTTTCCGGATCTATTGGGACGCTGAAAAAGGCATTTTTGAGATCAATTACAGTAAAGAATGTTGCTTCGGAATCAATAGCTGTCAGTAATGACGAGATATCTGGGACCACAGGGAATTGTGGCACAATGCATTTGTTTAACTCGCGCAGATCAATAACCAATCGATATACTGGCGGCGCTGTAGGATCTGTTCGTTTAAGAATCGGTATTATCGGTGAATTACATATATTGGAGTCTGTTTCCACAACTACTCCTTGGGCAATGAGCTCGTCAATGATTTGTAGTAAAGCCACTACAGCATCTGGTGGTAACTTGTATTGTCGCATTCGTGGTAGCACCACTCCTGCCTTTAATGTGACTCGATATGGTGTAATATTCATGCATCCAACATCAGTAGGGCCTTGTGCCCATAGATGTGTAGGTAAAGTCTGCAGTCGGGGATCCATGTCTCTAGATACATAGTGACCTTTAAAATCACGTAAAAACAACCTTACTCCTTCCGGAGAACAACATATTATGGCTCCTAGGGCTTTCAACGTTTTTATTCCTAACAAGTTTTCTGGACATGATTTAGTAAGCAATAGATCTGTAGTTCGGGTCAGAGGTCCTATCGTAAGTGGAAGAGGCTGTGACACTTCATTAACAATAGGTTTTCCTGAAAAACCAAGGGAAATATTCTGTGAGCCTGAGAGGGGTGCCCCTGGGACTTCACTTCGTTTTATAGTTGTTCGACTTGCCCCTGTATCGAGTAAAAATTTTCTATCTTGACCTAATAATTCACTATGTACATAAGGTCCTTCTTGATCTACAGGAATCTCGATAAGGGGTAAGTCAACTTCCCTCTCTAGGCTAGTTCATGCGTAACGCTGATACTCGGGATATTCATACTGTGCGGTCTGATACATTTGTCGTGTTGTTGTCGGTGTGGCAGCAACAGGCAACGGTGGTGCAGCTGGCACAAACTGTATTGGCTGTTGTGCGGCTGGCATGGCCTGGGCATGCTGCGTAGCTCCTTGTTCGTTCTGATCTTGTCTTAGTGGCCGTGATCTTTCCTGTGTTTTACCTATGGCGATATTATGTTTTAGCACTGGACAATCGTGTACGTGATGACCTGGCTTTTTACAATAGTTGCATGTCCCTTTTACAGGTCCTGCTGAATCGGAATGTGTCATACCCTTTTTATGTCCTTCAGCTGGAACTGTCTGGGAGACTAGCATTTTCATTTTTGTGTCTTTCATGCGTCTGTGTTCATGTTCTTGTTCCTCTCTAATTCTATTGTGGTGGTACTGTAACATTTGTAACATTTGTGTTGGAGTGTTACCTTGCCAGGTACTCTCGAATTTTAATACTCTATTCTTTACTGGGGGCAGGGCATTTTCCACTAATTTTGTTACAAACAGATGTGGGTATGATTCGCTACTTGCTCTTATGCCACTATTTATACCAAAACATTTCTCGAATCGGGCATAGTAATCACTAGTGTCTTCATCTTGCTTCTGTTTACAGGCTGAAATTGTACCCCAATCTTCCTTTTTCGTAGTTAATAAACGTGGCAGTACCTGTACTAGTAGACCTGGTAGTGCTTTAGTTTTGTCCCCAAGCCCCGAACCTGGACCTCGGGCCCTTTCTTCTGCTTCTAATGCTGACCATTCTATCTTTTGGTCACCTACTTCCCACTCTTTTTCCTTGAGTTTCTCATAAATGCCAGCAGGCATCAACACCTTTAATATTGTCATAATGTCGGGGTAGGTATACTCTCCCATGAGTAACATGTCTTTAATTTCTCGGTGAAAACCCGCTGGGTCCTTGTCATGACTGGGTACTACTTTCTTCATTTCTAACAATTCTATTTTCGATATAGGCGTATATACAAATACACGTTTAAACTGATTGTCCTCGCCTTTTATTGGGTGTACTTCTCGTAAGGGATTCTGTCTATCCAGGTGATACGTTGTTCTTTCCTTGACAGGCAATGAGACATGCTCTGAGCATACAAAAAGAATATACTGTTTTCTAGATACTAGAATTTCTTTAATTAATTTGGTACCTGGACCTCTCCATTTATTCATAAGCAATTCAGTCAATATGTCAGGTAAGGGACCAGGGTCCGAATGCTGACTCTGATATAGTATAATGAGTTGTTGAATCATATAAATCCCAGCTAACCTTTGTTCATCTGGGGTAAGATTCAAAAATGTGCGTACTACTGTATCATCACTATATTTTCCGGGACTGTCCACCCAATGGACAGCTGCCCTCGCTAAATCTTGTTCATCCATAGAATCGAGAAAATGATAACCCCTTCGTTCTCGGAGTAGTTTGTCGGCGGTTTGGAACGAATGCTCGTTAGACCTTATGTTAATTATAGGTATTTGGAAATTCCTGTCATTATCTGGACATATTGGACGTATTGGGTCAGTATGCCATCTAGTCTGATTCCTATTACAAGATCTTCCTCTACCTACATAGGCTATGGTGTCTGACTGTCCGGCGGGCAGTCCTGACCCTTCTTCCTCGCTTTGCTCGAACTCGTCTACCTCTAATCGCTCTTCGTGTAGGCGTTCTATTTCTTTACGGATCTTTCGGCACATGGCTATTATACAATTTTGCTTATCGTGTCTCCCTTCTGATATATTCTGGCTCCATTTTGTAAGAATTTTCATTGCTTCCGGATCTACCCCCGGTCGGTCTTGATTTCTGATCACACAGTTTATGAGGAAACGTAACAGTTCCCCCTGTATCTCTACTTTCTGGTATTCCATAGCTCTGTTAATACATTCTGGATCTCGCCCTGTTTGAACAAAATGATATATTTTATCTAGATGCGCAGTCATTCCTGGTAGCTTCGCTAAATACCCTGCGGCTCGTCTGATACGTAATGATGCCAGGATCATTTCGTCCTCTTTACCGAGCACCGGGTCATATCTACAATCTATAAGAAGTTCCTTAAGCGTACGATCACTTACGAATTTGGGTGTACGTGAATGCGCTGACTCTTGAAAAATAAGTTTATTTATTCTAGGTGGCGTAGAAAAAATATTGGTAGCACCTCCCGTGGCCCCGTCTGGGGCGTCGGGTGTGAAAGGATTCGTCGAACGTGACACAGCAACTATAGGTGTGGACTCAGCTATAGAAGTACCTGTAGGAACAGATGCAGAAACAGATGTGCTTGCCGGAACTTGTGACTCGATTTGTTGCTGTAGGGATACGGGCACTGGATCTTGGCGTTGAACCTCCCTGGTATGCGGTCTATGTGGGGCGGAATTAGCATACTCGGGAGCTGCGTCATCTAAATATGAGGAAAGAAAAACATCTTCTGCGGTTCTAGGATGCCCCTTAGGATGTACCTTTATTGGGAACAATGGGGTTGGCAAGTCTTTTGGTGTTTCTGGAGTAGCTTTAGGTAATCCTTCGGCCAGAAGGGGATACATACCATTCATAAGGGCATTTCTTTGTCTGTCTACTTGTTCTGATTTCACTCGGATACCTTCCTCAATTAATAGATTCTCTCGAACTTTATTGGAATTCTCTTTACTCTTCTCTTCCTGTCTACGTGCTTTTTCTGTTCGTCTATGTGATTCTTTACGCCACAATTCAACGGCGTCTTTCTGTGACTGTCTGACTTTCCTTTTCCATAACTCTTCCTCGACTTTCATGATGCACTCTGCATCCCAGGTCCCCGCTGTGGGCCACCTCTGACTTTCTGGTAATCCCTTGGTATAGTCTACCCATAAATCAAGAAATAATATAGCGTCTAAGCCATGTTTGTGATACATAAAGTGCCCTGGGGTGTCCCTAGGAGGAATAGGGACGGCTTCTTCGAGAACCCCTTTTCTGGTAGTGATCTGTCTTAATTTCGAAAAGAGCGGCATATTGAGAATTGACCTTATACTTGATTTTGACCTGATACTTGAATTTGAACAGACTTAATACAATAAACACGATAATGAACAGTCATTCATACCACGATATTCAGAACATACTTAAACACTTTAAACATTAAACATTAAACCCTTAACTGAAACAACAATGATGATCGTCTGCATAACTAATCACCAAGCTTAAATCTCGACAATAACTAGACAATAACTAGACACTTCGGAATACTTCGGAATACTTGATATACTGCTAAACAGTACAGATACACTGCTAAAACAGTGCAGACCGGATTTGTGTACCCAAACCCGTCTTGACCGGCACAACCTATGTGCACGTCAGAAATGCCTCCCCAGCAATGGTACTCACCGGGTAGCTTCGGAAACGGAAGGCCTCAGTAACTTGAACTTGAACCGGACTGGACTCGACTCGACTCGACTCGTCGGACACTGGGCTTGACTTCGGACTGGTGGGTCTCTGTATACCTCGGATCTTGCTCTCTAAGCTAGGCTCTGGTCGGGATACTTCGCACTTCTCACCGCCTCGTCTGGGTGTTGATCGCAGTCTCAGTCGCCCCCGCTTGACCGGAGGGAGATACAGGAAATCCTGCTGGTACGCGTTATTGTCCGTCCAGCTGTGGCAGGAGACCGGGCCTGCAACGCACCGCCGGCGCGTGAGATGAGAAAGTGTCCCTGTTCGGGCGCCATCATGTGGTAAATAAAAATTCCTTTACCGGGACTGAATTTGATACAGGAACATAGAAAAATAGCTCGATAAAATGAGAGGCAGAATCCGTGGTATTAGAGGTTCGGAATGGGCTTTATTCCAATAATCGATTATAATCGGTTGCTCCCAATGTTCCGTCACCACGAAGGTTCAGGAAGTGAAGCACACACTTTATTGACAAGAAGTAACTTTTATAGTACATACATTATAATGAAGTGAATACAGTAGGCGTAACAATTGATAAGGACATTGACGTTTGGTCTGCGTAACCAGAAAATGGGTGTAATAATGAGTAAAAAGGAACATGATTGGTTATGATGTCATACATAGGTGGATCTATAAGATAATACTTGGCCTAAATGCGCGCGCAGCAGTATGACGTGTAATTGACGTGTAACTAGGGGGTGACGGGGATTTGACATTTAGCTCTATATGTGGAGACGAGAAGTCTGGGGGGTCAAGTCAACCTAATCCCAAATCATATCTAACATCCTATGTTTAAAGAACTATGTTATCCACAAAAGAAGGACTCTCGGACAGAATCTATTCTATACTGACTGTGCGTGCGTGTACAAGCGTCTAAGTGTCTACACTGAATGCGAGGGGGTAGGAATATTCCATGGTAACAGGGCTATGAATTACTTGCATGAGGACAGAGAAGATGGGCCTTTTTGCTTGGTAACTGGAAGAATGTTTACTTAAACTACTAGGCAGGAATGCATCGGCTGAAGGGGAGGCAGATAATTCGAAGGTGAAATACAGTTCTTGGCAGAGAGTAGGCTGATGTCAGGCTTCGTGAGCCGCGCAGAGAATGAGACAAAGTTCATGGTCACAGATGCAGGCTCGGACTGGAGCTTTCAGAGGCAGAAGGCAAGAAGAGTTTGATGACAGAGTCAGGGCCTACTTGCCTGGACTGTAAAGTGGCATAAGTGAACCATATAAAGCCGGTGGCCTTTCATATTTAGGAATGGAATATCCGGCCTATTCATGGCGGATCTGTCAAAGGACATGTTGACGGTGGACGCACATGTATTTGCGTCTTCATAACTGGAACTGGAGGGAACATATATGTACTTGTGATATGCACATGGAACCGTTGGGGTCCAAGATAGGGGACATAACTGACCAGGAAAATCCATAAATCCAGACGAATAGAATCAAATCACAACTCATTGTTAAGAATTGTCATATTTTATTCTTCAGTTTTCTTGTTTTCTTTATTACAACTTTTCACAGTGGTTCAGTGAGTCCAGCCAACGTGTTTCAATCATTAGTAGGACTTCATCAGGGATAGCATTCCAGGAGAGTATCGTTAGAAAATCGCCAGGAAGTGATTTACTTAGATGCTAAATCAAATAATTGGGAAAGTAAAGAACCTTTTTCAGTTTTATATAAACAGCAAAGTCAATTTTCAGTCGCCACAATTGTATTCTCTGTAACAGGGATGGTGAGAATACCTTCTTGCCGGAGCAGACACAGTGCCTTGTTCTTCAGGTGATTATTACATAACTGCATAATATATGACAGCAGCCCCAGACGAAGGGCATTGCCAAACTCGAGGCGAGACACAATAACGAAAAGAAGAAACATTCAGAATAAAATGAGACAATTCATACAGGAAGTTGTTAAAAGATTTACCTACATGCTGTGAGTACTCTGAAGTATATGGGTCCCTGCTGCCACATGATTCTGCCCCAAAAATATATGGGATCCGTTCCAGATATATCTTGCTGGAGTGGAGATGCAGCATTGTTCCTCTTGTTGGGATTATCATGCATATTATATGTATTCTAAATCCCCCTGTTTTGGATAACATAATGCTGTAGCTGTACTTTGTGCTCTATAAGAACTGATCATGTTAATAATTGATTACTTGCTCACGTGAACACATAAAGATTGTCTGAGAACTGCCTGTCTGTCTTGTACTATGTCACTCTCTTAATGTTGAAAATTGAAAGTGAAACCAAAAAAAGAAAATGAATATCACCTTTGACATCAGGTCCAATCAACCTTGGTGCAATTCAAGGAGAAACTGAAACCACATCTCTTCAAGGAGTATTAGATGCTGGGTTACTAGCACTGACAGTTGCCAGACTTGTTAAATTGGGTTCTCACCCCTTGCCAGTGCTCTGCTGTTTTCCGGATAAGTTCATGCTATTTAAATACCTCTACATACATACATTTGTCAGGAATACGCTCCCAAACGCCCAGTCTCTCCTTTCCGAGAGCGGGACCCAAAAGAGACAAGCTGAACATCTCTGGCAATGTAGCGTTGATATTTTATTCCAATATAGCTGTCATACGGGATAAAAACTGACCGACGCGTTTCAGCCGTAGCCTTCCACGGGGTCAACATACACAAATATATAAACTCAGTTGGTTTCAGTGCTATTCACAATTGCCAGGAGTTGGCTTCATTAAACAATCAGTATTGCTTTGTGAGGACAAATACCACCTGGAGCTTGAATACACCTGCTTAGCCACTTGGGTGGTCCTTCCAAGACACTCTCAGGGATCCCAAGCAGTATTCTGAATTCAAAGCATATCTTAAATATGGTTGTTTTTGTAAGAAACTAAATATGCACACATTTCAAAGATTCATCACAAGTCAGGATTTTGCTTGGTAGTTTACTCCATGACGTGGCCGAATTGCAAACTAGATGTTACCAAAATGTCCACATACAGATTGGTTCTCCCTGATGCCATCACACAGGCTGGTTGCCCGATAGACTTCAAGCTTCAGCACATTGGGCTCTGTCTTCTCTTGCAGACATAGCAGCATAATAGATTAATGTTTTTTCATCTGTGGGATTAATCTATTCTTTGTCCATCGTATTCCTTTTGTCCCAACTTCTTATTCGTGACAGGACC
Organism: Triturus cristatus; assembly: GCF_964204655.1. Lineage (NCBI taxonomy): Eukaryota > Metazoa > Chordata > Amphibia > Caudata > Salamandridae > Triturus > Triturus cristatus. The sequence goes on from NC_140594.1 coordinate 356,933,697, forward strand.
TGAAGTGCCACGCTTACACACAAGGCAAGCACACATATTTTCAACTGAGATTTGTGCCATGGAGATGGGACACTGTTGGCTGCATGCATGTATTGCTATTTCTACAGCATGGCCCTACTGTACTTCAAGAATGGGTTCGAAGATGATACAGGTTCTAGCACATCGAGTGGGGATTTACATCTTTGAATTGAGCAGTTGCATTTTACATAGTATTTCACAGATGTAGGAACATGGAGATTAAGCGATATGCCCAAGATCACACAATGGTCAGACAAGTGCCAATGCCAGGACTTGAACCCAGGTACACATAATCAAAGTCGGCAGTTTGAAGACTTGACCACATCTCCATTCCTGTGGGATGCTGAGGGCTGTTTGTGGACAAATAACCATGGCAGAGGCAAGCCTCTGAGAAGTTCTATATGAACAATATGGACCCTCAATCCACCTCTATGAAGCCAACACTGGCTTCTGCTCTTACAGTCAGACCAGATTACTTTCTACCTATAAGATCTGACATTAGGATTGAGGTTCACTCAGGTTTTAATCTTGGGCCCTTTACTTCCATCTCTTCCCTGGCAGATGTTTCACACACCCCAAAGTCTGACCATCAACCAGATGGTTCATGGCCTGTGAAATTGGTCTCAAAAGATTAATGAGCATCCTCAGCCTCTCTTCATTAGATACCTCTCAGATGGAGGAGCGTGGTTTTGAAACCTTATCTTGGGCACCTTAGGTACTAGTGAAGGCCCCTTGAGACAATTTAACCTGCCCCTAAAGAATGAATCATAATTGTTTGATAGTGGTCTGGTGAGTTGCTACAGAAGGAGGCGCCCATGGGCTTTTAACATCGAGTGGCTTTTTCAGTCTCTTGCCCCAAGGTAGACAGTCCTTTGGTTGGCCTTCCTTCCACAGGTTACCCCCTCAGGTTGACAGGTGTTGACTTGAGCATTGAGACACTTTGCAATACCCACAACAAATGAAGGGCCTGATGCACAAAGAGTCAGTTCACAGCACATAGCACTGTGACCAGCCTCATTCTTTGTGGCGTAAGGTGCCATCAATTGTCCTGCAGTGCAAATGGACCTTTCATAGTGAGGCATAAACTGCCAACTTTATTAGTATTAATGGGACGGGAATCGGTTTTGCACCTCATTGCAAATGCCGTAACGGAGGCCTGCATGAGACAATCATTCACATCTTCAGTATGCTAACATTGCTACCCCAGTGGCTTAAAGGGACACGGGTCCCAATATAACACAAAATGTGCCAAATTGTAAATTTGACATGAGTGAGAGTTTAACAGCTCATAGAGGTTTGCAATTTGCTGTTCCTTTGTGCACTACGTCCCAAATCTTTTAAATATCCAATTTTCTTGAAAACATTCCGAATGAACTTTGTAAACATGTGTACCTGCAGCTTTGTGTACCCCGTAAGGTAAGGTGGTAGCCAAGCACCCGGTCACTGAGCATCATCACAGGACATCTCAGTAGAGGAGGCCTGGAAGGCTGGTAGATACTTTTGACGGCATCGTTGAAGTTACAAGGCTGTGTTCCATTGGTAATAGGTTGATTATGAAACTTCATTGTATACGCCCTGGCTAGGGGGTCAGTGCTGGGGGTAATCCGGTTACGCCCATCTTCAATGAAACGTGTCTGGGACTGATTCAGTGCCGTGCTTGAGAGTTTGGACAGAGCAAAGGACATGGAAGGGTTAAGAATGAGATTAGTTTAGAGCGAGCCATACTTCAGGAGATTAAATGTGATGTTAGCTTGTGAATGTGTGTGTCTATGTTCGCTCTTTCACAGTCTTTAACCTTTGTGTGTGAGTGAGCAGGCTATGAGACTTGAGCAGCTACATTTGTAAATGAGAGCGTGAGTAATTGAGCAAGGCAGTTGTGTGTGTCTTTTTGAGTGTGTCAGTAGGTCAGTATGTGAGTGACAGTGAATGACTGTGTAAAGAGCATGAATAAGTATTTGCAGGAATGTGTGTGAAACAGTTGATGGATATCCATGGAGTTTGGGGTGGATTTGTGAGTTAGAGTGGGCGAGAGAGAGTGTGTGTATGTCAGCTAATGTTTTGATGAACATTTTAGAGCGAATCTGTAATGTGTGATGTGAACCTGTGAGTGAGTGTGTGAGTGCATTAAAAAGCCACTGAGTTTGTGAGTGTGTTTTGAGTGATAACGTAATACGTGAGTGTATATTAGAATATTATTTTACGAGAAGTGTTTTCGGAAAACTCCCTGCTCTGTGCCTGGCTCAAGTGACATTGAAGAGAATGACTGGCTACAGGAAAAAGTTACACGTCTTTTTCAAGTCTTCGTACCCTATGTATATATTTGACCAAAGTGATGACTGCATCCCACGGACAATTAATGTATAGTGTACTAAGCATTAATAATGTACACTCCACATTGGTATCCGAGTAGCCTTTCAAGTGTCAGTCCTGTCCAATATTATGAGAGACTGCACTGAAGCCAACATGGTAAGTCATCGAAACAATCATAGCAGGTCAGAGACCTGTTTAGCAGGCCTCAGGCCCTAGCTGACGTCAGAATCCAGAGGTTTAAGAAGCAAGAAACTCATGCTACTTTATAAAGAGGTGCCATTTGTACAGTGATTATGTGTATGAATAAGAGACTGATTATAGTCCAATATCCATTGTAAACATGAATGAGGTGTTATTTCCTGGCCAACACACAGAGTATAGTGCCTTAAGTATATCTAGCAGAAGACCCACAGCTATACAACTGGAATACTGTGCAACACTGTGTCTAGTCATGTGGTCCTAGCCTATGAAGATTTGGGAAATATTGTGGCGTTTGATGGACCTGTGGGCGTCCCATGTGACCTGATGAGGCAGCCAGCAGTGCGTCTCCAGACATGGATCCCCTCCAGGACAATGAGCACATAGCATGTCTTACACAATGGCAGGGTGAATGATAACCAAAAAAAGCCTGCCACATCATCAGCACTTTGTGAGTCAGACTCTGTGGTGGGACGCGCTGTGCTCCTCCTGGCTGACTTCTTGCCGAGGGCCGAGTGGGTTCTTCTGCTTCGCCCTAAGCTGATTGAATGTTAGCCAACGCCGCTTGACATTATTGTCTCAGCAGATCTCCATTCAGTTGGTCTTAACCCAAGGGAATGCTCTTCATGAGAATGAGAACTGTGTACTGACAAAATGATTTCCACAATCTTAATCCCAGAAGTCAGCGTGAGTACTGGCTTCTTGATGGCGGTCAAGTAATGTTTCCCTGTCGCACTCTGCAACAGACAACAGATACAGCTACCTGTAGGGTCCTGCTACACTGAGGCTTACTTCCTGGTTGTCTCTACCTAGTCCCCCAGACTCTGGTTTTCATTCGTCCTCCAGGTGTTCTCAGTTGTAAACAGAGCCGACTTTAGGGCAGTGCGACTGGTGCTGCTGTATTTGGCGTGGACCTGTGTAGGGGGGTGCTGACCTGGGGGGGGGGCATTGTGTTTAGCATTAACTTATGATTGAAGAACGAGTGGAACTTTTGCCCAGTGGTAGTGAGATAATCCAAGGAGGCGGTCATATGGTGTGGGGGTGCAAAAAATGATTGTCAAACCATGCGCCAACCGCGCTAAAGCGGGTTTGTATTCCACCACTTTTTCAGTGTCTCCCACTTACTACAAATGCTTTTGTTAAAGTGACATGATTGGATTATCAAGAAGGTCAAAATGGGAAAGACACACATTGCCTTGTTCATTTATCTAGAGAGATCTGTAAAAAGACAGAGATTGGGACAGGGATGCAGGTCATTATCTTGTTGGAGGTTGTCTGCCTCGCCATCATGTCTGACGTGTGCCGTGATCCTGGGTACCGTAGAGTCCCGAGGAGCCCATCACTCTATAGACTCCTGCCTGAGGTTTGTGCTCTCCAGATGGAAGGTCAACGCGAAGCGTCTCCATTACACATTGAGAGCAGCGCCACGGTGGCTTGGGTTTCAAGCAGTCTTTAGAGAAAGAAACCACAGGAAGAACATGTGGGGAATACTATTTTACAACACTGGAAAGAATCAATAAACTAAGTGGAGCATTTAGCTTCCCTGCAGTGAAAGCTTTTGGAGGCCTTTCATAGAGTAGAATTTGAAACCACAGCAGTTTGGGTCGAAGTCATGACAAAAGATTTCAGTGACATATTGCGCGGTGAGACCACAAGAGCCGGGCCAACCTGATGTGGTCAATAGGAGAGACAGATAGCAGGAGGGTGGTGTAAAAGCCAAGGAGGTGGGGTCGGACAGGGATGTTGGCTTCTCACAATGCTGACATCAGTGATCTGGAGGTTTGTCAACACAAGAAAATTACCACTTTCCCCTTTCTTTTCTGAACACTGTTATTATGTGTCACCCAGAGTTTAGCTTCCTGCTGTCAGCTCTTTGCAGAAGAATGGGTGCTTTTTTTAGATGGTCTCCAGCAAGGGACTTTCCATCCAAAGTGCAGAAGGTGAATTGGAGAACAAGTCGACCTTTAAGGAGAGGGTGACTAGGAGGGAGATGTTGCCCTGGGGATGAAATTAAATAAAATTTATTAAGAGCAACAATGACAGTGAAGGATATCCCGCCACTGGCAAATATATAAAGAAAGAAGGAAAAGGGAGGCGGGAGGAGGGCGGGGTGGAGACCAAAAAAACTAAGACTAGTGAACGTGAACAGGTAGGCATAAAATGCGAACTTTGGAGAAGGTGAACTAATGTTGGATACTCAGCATCCTGCTTAGTCCTTTTCCAAGTAAGCCTTAGTGAAGGCATATGAGATGGTCCTGTCATGTCATGGATGAGGTTCCCTTTCACTTCATCTTCTCTCTTATGACATTGGCCTTTCTCACTCAGAAGTGTGCACTGTCGAAGTCCTTCAGCAGCATTGATAGAGTTCCGGTAACCATCACTTCCCGTCCGAAAAGTTGACTTTAAACATGTTTTACCTACACTGACCGTATCATCAGTGTGCTCAACATCTTCCATTGGGAAATTGGCAGGCTATATGCTCCATCACCTGCTTTAAGTTTCTGTAAGACTTGGCTTTCATTGCATTGATTAAATCACCTAAATGGACGTCACATCACTATACTTAATAAAATGCAGTGCAATACACTAAAGGTCGGTCATATAACACCTTGGATAAATATGCGACATGTTTTATACTTGAACAGTTACCCTCGGATCGTATCGAGTGAATAATTACAGTGAGGGGGGGACAGATTACAGCAGATGTCCGACAAAAAGCATTGTGAAGTTTCTGGTTTTCAGAGCAAGTCAGAGCTGGCCCAGCGGGCCTCCTCTCCACAGTGCTGGCGGCTGAAGTTTCCCTTTACAAAAACCAGTTGGGAGGCAGAGGAGTAAGGTTGCACCTTGATATGCTGTATGTAGTATGTAGGAAGTAGTCCTTGAAGGTTAATTTCAGTGTGTACCCTCATCCATCTACAATCGAGAAATAGGGTAGGAATTTGGAGACAACGGTGTAGTGGGATCCCGAAACAGAATATATTTTCGGGTCATTGGTCAGTGGGTGGGCAGGGTCGAATACACACTGGTGAAGCGAATGGTCCGGTGGGTCTGTTGGGTAGGGCATGATCAGGGTTTGTGTGTAGAGAGAGCCATGTACACAGTGTGGGTTGTGTAGAGGTGTTCTTCCACTGCTGAGTCGTAGGAGCGCAGAGGTACACATAGCAACCTATGAGGAGATTCATGAGAAGTGACATGTTCAAATACTTCATTCCCTTGGGGACTGAGGTCAGTATGGAGAGCGGTGTGTGGATAGCTGTGTCCCGCCTTTTTATAGAGCTTCTGTTCAGCTCTCTGCAGAGTTGCTCGTCTCTGCTTGGTTTCTTTCACCAGAGCCTTCACTGGTCTTTGTTCTTCCAGGGCCTCTGTTTTGAGTTTCTCTATGGAAAGCTGCTGCTCCACCTAGTGTTTCCTCTAGTGTTAATTTGATGTGATGGTATATCCAGCACAGGCTACAGGAAGACCATCAACCAGTGAAGACCTATGAAAAATCATTCGTACAGTTCTGCCACTGGAGGCATCAGGTTTGAGCCCCTTGTGGGCAAGTCCCACAGGCTACACGTCAGTGCTACATTATGCTGTACGGACTTGAACCTAATTCTGCATCACACTGGCCCGTAAACCTCAAGGTGTCCTCTTTATCCACTTTAACCATTAACTTTGTTCCCCCATTATAATCTTCAGAGGCCAGCTTCTCATTAACTGCCTGTCTCAATTCTGCACTAGTGGATTCTGGGATAGCATTTATTGATGGAGTGCCGTCCCACTGCTTTCTTGCAGTGCGAGAAGCAGAAAATAAAATGGTATTTTAAATACCATTTTCTTTTCTGCTTCTCACGCTGCGAGAAAGCAGAAGGCAGAGGTATGCCTGGTTGGGGGCGGGTGGGAAGGTATGCCTGGTTGGGGTCAGGTACCAAAGCAGTCATGCACACTCTACATTTTCTCTATGTAGGCTGTATGCAGCCTACATAGCGAAAATGGCTTCCCTACAGGAGTCCAGAACTCCCCACCAATCACAACGCTGCCATTGCAGCATTGTGATTGGTTTACAGCAGGGGTGGGAGCATGCCTGTTCCTGTTCAGGAGCAGCAGAGGCGGCGCGGGACCCGGCCCAGGAGCAGAGGCTGCATGGACCCGGTCAAGTAAGTTTTCATTTTATTTTAACGCTCCCCCTGCCCCCCGCGGTAAACCCTGCACGACCCGCCCCTCCCCGAGTATTGTGAGTCTAACACTAAAACAATAGCGGATTTTCTGTCAAGAGTTGTGACATCAGTGGGCGGAGACAGTCGCCAGCCGCTCTGTTTGGAAAGAAAACAAGCTTTGTTTTTTTTTGCCACCGCCATGAGCCTTAATTACCCATTTTAGTTTGAAACAGCAGCTTTCCCAGCAAGACAATCTGATTAGCATCCACTCACTCAGCACTGGTCGGGCTGTGGTCTGGCTCCTAAGTTGGTAATGCCTAGGCACAGCCCTTTCGCCCCAGACCGGGTGAGTGCTGCCGGGCATAGCGCTCCTGCCTCGGCTGGAGGAGCACGGGAGCTGTGTGCTGCACGTTCCGGTCTTTTGAGCCCGAGGCGCATGCAAGAAGCGTGTGCTGTCAGCCGAGGCACAGAGAGCTGGTGTGCCATAGTACCGTCGGTGCAGAAGGGCAGTGCACTCTGTGGTAAATAATTTTCTTTACCTGGACTTAATTTGATACGGAAACATAATAAAACAGCTCAGTAAAATGAGAGGCAGAATCCGTGGTATCAGAGGTTCGGAATGGGCTTTATTCCAATGAACGATTATAATCGGTTGCTCCAAGTTCCATCACCACGGAGGTTCAGGAAGTGAAGTACATACATTATTGACAAGAAATGACTTTTATAGTACATACATTACAATGAAGCGAATGCAGTAGGCGTAACAATTGATAAGGAAAATGACGATTCATATGCGTAACCGAAAATGGGTGTAATAAGGAGTAAAAAGGAACATAATTGGTTATGATGTCATATATAGGTGGATCTATAAGATAATACTTGGCATAGATGCGCGCGCAGCAGTATGACGTGTGATTGACGTGTAACTAGGGGGTGAAGGGGACTTGACATTTAGCTCTACATGTGGCGACAGAAGTCTGGAGGGTCAAGTCAACCTAATCCCAAATCATATCTAACATCCTATGTTTAAAGAACTATGTTATCCAAAAGAGAGGTCTCTTCGAGTGGAATCTTATTCTATACTGACTATACTGACTGTTAGTGCGTGTACAAGCGTCTAAGTGTCTACACTAGATGCGAGGGCGGAATCTTCCATAGCAACAGGGCTATGAATTACTTGTATGAAGACAGAGAAGCCGAGCCTTTGCTTGGTAGCTGGAAGAATGTTTACTTAAACTACTAGACAGGAATGCATCGGGCAGGGAACGGAGCAGATAATTTCGAAGGTGAAATACAGTTCTTGGCAGGCAGCAAGCTGATGTCAGGCTTCGTGAGCCGCGCAGAGAATGAGGCAAAGTTCATGGTCACGGTTGCAGGCTCGGACTGGAGCTTTCAGAGGCAGAAGGCAAGAAGAGTTTGATGGCAGAATCAGGGCCTACTTGCCTGGACTGTGAAATGGCATAAGTGAACCATATAAAGGCGGTGGCCTTTCGTACTTAGGAATGGAATATCCGGCCTATTCATGGCGGATCTGACAGAGGACATGTTGACGGTGGACGCACATGTGTTTGCGTCTTCATAACTGGAACTGGAGGGAACATACATGTACTTGTAACATGCACATAGAACCGTTGGGGTCCAAGATAGGGGACATAACTGACCAGAAAAATCCATATTTCCACATTCCCTCCTTGTCCCCTACTTGCCCGTCAAGAGATATCAATCTTCATTAATCCATTGATCTGTTCATATAGCATCATTTGTTCTTCTTTCTTCTTCCGGGATCTTGAATGAAAATCTCGATGTGGAATGCACGATGTGGCACACAGACCACAAATCGCTGGTCCACATTGCAGACATAGACAGCAACTGAATAGTATGAGAAGGCCAATACCTAGGAAGGATAGGACTCTCCATCCCCAGGCTGATATCACGCTCCAAAACCAACCGGACCAAGTCCAGGTGCCTGGATTCTGGTGTATCTGGCTTACAATCTTATGAAGGCGGGTTATGGCCTTATATACAGATGGCGAATTTTCTGGTATGAATATGCAACAGCTTGATCCGATGACCCTACAAGCTCCGCCCCTATCGGCCAGGATGACGTCAAGGACAAGACGATTTTGAAGCACAACAATCCGCATAGCAGACTGCTCTTCTGTTAAATTGCCTAAGGCGGAAATAGTTTCGTTCACTACTGCTTCAAGGGTTCTAGTTAATCTACGTATCAGCTTACTATTAGTAACAGTACCTATATAGGGAAAGATGCCTTTATTGAAATCTGTGTATTTTTCCCATGCTGTTTCAGTGTAATCGACAATCGGGAGATCTCTCCGCTCTCTGTTGTGTACTAAATGAATATTTCTATAATAATCAGGAGGAGCTAGGAAAACAGGTGGCAAAAGGAATGCAATGTAGCAGGTACCATCCCAATCTAGAGGTAGACGCATATATGCAGTCTGACCACATATAAAGTAGGAGTGGCGATAAGCTCTAAATGAAGATTTACCTTGATCACTGAATTCTACTGTAGTAGTGCATTTACTATGGCCCATATGTATGGAACCAACTTTTCTTACACACAATTCACCTTTCGCTGGGAATACTGACATGGTTGGTAAAACTAGTTCAACTTCGGATTCGACATTTAGAACCATGAGATTAGGAGTAAAATTACCTAATCCATACACTTCATTTTCTAGATCAGTTCCTGTTCCTTTGGGGCGACCCTCCTTGTCAGTGTAACAGACTTTGAATAAAACTAGGTTCAGATTTCCCCATACCCACTGGTCTTGGTAAACGGCTGTATCTGAGTCTATGGAATTGATTAAACTAAACCATGCTCCACAGGAGCCATTATGTGTAAACGGATGTGGAAAGAAAGGCAGGACTCCTTCATAATTCTGATAGGGAGGGAGCCGGCCACATACCCAACAATTAGTTGCATTACTAGTCTGATGGGAATGATGTAACATACTAATGAAAGTGTTATTGCGCAGCGCAAGTCTATAAGACAATTCATGCGGGGGTAAGTCACTAAAAGAATGTTCAGCAGTAACATTGTAAACGTTTCTGGCAATAGGGTAATATATGTGCAACAATATACTTGCAGTAATTATTAAAAGACTTAAGAAAAACAAAATTAATAACGTCACTATGCAATGACTACGCAGTGATTTACAATACTCCTGTTGTTTCATCATTTTTCGCGACTGTCCATGATTCAGGTCTAGGCGATACATGTCGGAGACAGATTCAACCGCTTCACCTAGGAGAGGACTTAAACAATCAAATCGTCCGACGGCCTAGGCCTTAATTTTAGTTTATAGTGTTCAGAGTCACTTTTTTCCACAAAAGGAAGTTTTGAGTCAATGGGTGAAGACACACGAGGTGGGCTGTTTACATCTGAAGGAAGTCCATGAAATTTCTTGATATGACTTGAATGAATCCATCCTTTCCTGCCTTCAATCTTCACGGCTGTCCTTGTGGTCAGCAAGACCAACTTGGGTGTCTTCCACCTGGGCTCCAGCTGAGTCTTTCGGTCGAAATTCCTCACAAGGACGAGGTCCCCCGGAATTACGTCATGGGGTTTCACCTCAGTGTTGTCGGGAAAGGCTGCAGCTACCTGTGAACGACAAGATTGTAGTGCAGACATCAAGGAAGCCAAGTAATCTGTCAGCATATTACAGTCAATATCAGTTATTTTGCGTGGTATAGGCGTCCCCCACATATTTGGTGGTCTGCCGAAGATCACCTCATACGGGGATAGCCCTGTTCGAGAGTGTGCTACCATTCTTGTGAAAAAGAGTGCAACTGGTAGTGCTACTACCCAGTCGACACCTTTCTCCCTGCATATTTTGGACAATCTAATTTTCAGGGTCTGATTATGTCTTTCTACGAGACCTGCTGCCTCAGGGTGTCGGACACAGTGGAATTTCCACTGATAACCTAACAAAAGTGAAACATGTTTCATTAATTCGGATGAGAACGGCTGGCCGTTATCTGAGTGAACAACACGTGGTAAACCGTATCGTGGGAAGAATTCTCGAACTAACTGTTTGGCAGTAGTCGGGGCAGTGTAATCTGAAACCGGGTATGCCTCCGTCCAGCGGGACAGAGCGCAGACAACTACGAGAACATATTTGAATCCTCGACATCGTTCCATCTGGATATAATCCATCTGGAGGACTTCAAAAGGGTGATTAGGAGGATGAAATCCACCCTGTTCTACGGGAACGCTTTTTCCTGGGTTGAACTGGCAACAGATCATGCAGGTACGGACCTTTTGTTTGGCTGCAGCTCGTAAATGTTTATTGAACCAAATATGTTGAATGCTGTCTAGCATAGCTTTTTCTCCTAGATGCGCTGGACTATGTATAGTGTTAATTATAACTTGGACCATTGAATCCGGAAGGAACCATACAGACTTTTCCTTCATCAACCATCCTTGATCCGTTTGGGTCCCTCCTAATTCGGTCCATTTCTTTATTTCATCTGGTGTAGCATGTGTCTGGATGTCAATTACGTCAAAAGTAGGATCTTTAACTGTCATACAATGTGTCGGGACTATTGTCTTTGTCATGTCGGATGTTTGTGTTTGAACAGTCTGTTTAGCTGTTCTGTCAGCTAAATCATTGCCTTGAGAAATGATATCAGTAACTTTCGTATGTGCTTTGCATTTCATAATCGATATTGCAATCGGTAGATGTATCGCATCTAATAAAGCATGAATGAGGGGTCCGTGCTGAATGTGGGCACCGTGGGAAGTTAAATAACCTCTCTCTCGCCACAGCACGCCGAAGTCATGTACAACTCCGAATGCATAACGTGAATCAGTGTATATGTTGACTTTTTTATTTGTGGCTTGAATACAGGCTTGTGTCAGAGCAATAAGCTCTGCGGCTTGAGCTGACAAAGTATTTATACGATTAGTTTCAATGACTTCAGTATCTGTTGTGACTGCGTAAGCAGCCACCAACTCTCCTGTACTTGTTCTCATACATGAACCATCTACATACAACGTCAGGTCTGGATCTGACAATGGAACATCTGTCAAGTCTTGTCTGGGTTTCGTCGTGATAGTGATAACTTCAATACAGTCATGGGCTAGTGGGTCTGTTCCGGTTACTGGCAAAAGTGTGGCAGGATTCAATGTGTTACAGCGTCTGATTTCTATATGTGGCTGAAACAGTGTTAGTTCGTACCCTGTAAGTCTTGCTATAGTCAAGTGTTGTGTTTGCGTTCGATTCACAAGAACCTCTACGGCGTGTGGTACTTGTACTGTCAATGGATGTCCTAACACTATGGCATCGCTTTGTCTGATTGCTAATGCTGTCGCTGCCACTGATTTTAGGCATGCAGGCAAAGCCTGAGCTACGGGATCTAATGTACTAGAAAAATAAGCACATGGTTTGTGTGCTCCTGCTTGTTCCTGTGTGAGTACTGACAAGGCAGTACCTTCGCGTTCTGTAACAAAGAGTGTAAACTGTTTTCTGTAACATGGTGTTGCTAAAACAGGTGCTTGACATAAAGCTTTCTTTAGGCTTTCAAAAGCTTGTGTATGTTCCTGAGTCCAAGGGAGAACAGTCGATGTGGCTGCCTCCTGGGTTGTCAACTGAATGAGTGGTTTTGCTAGAAATGCATACTGAGGGATCCACTGTCTACAATATGAAGTGAGGCCTATGAAAGCCCGCACCTCCTTTTGTGTCTTGGGTATTGGCATGTTAGCTATTAACTGAATGCGGTCTGGTGTAAGCTGCCTTCCCTCCTTGGACAGCGAGTGTCCAAGATAAATAACTCGCTGGACACAGAATTGCAGCTTAGAAGGGGACACCTTGTGCCCCTTTTCTGCTAGAAATTGTAAATCTGTCAGTGATGCTTTTTCACATTCAGGTTCGCTTCGGGCGGTGATCAGCAGATCATCGACATATTGAAGCAAGGCGGTGTTAACTGGCATGTGGATACTGTCAAGTTCTCGTTTCAGTGCTTGGCTATAGATGCTGGGGCTTTCTGTAAATCCTTGAGGTGCGCGTGAGAATTTAAAGCTACGTCCATTTAAACTAAATCCGAACAAATATTGGCTTTCCGGATCTATTGGGACGCTGAAAAAGGCATTTTTGAGATCAATTACAGTAAAGAATGTTGCTTCGGAATCAATAGCTGTCAGTAATGATGAAATATCGGGGACCACAGGGAATTGTGGCACAATACATTTGTTTAATTCGCGCAGATCAATAACCAATCGATATACTGGCGGGGCCTTTGGATCTGTTCGTTTAAGAATCGGAATTATCGGTGAATTACATACATTGGAGTCCGTTTCTACAACCACTCCTTGGGCAATGAGCTCGTCAATGATTTGTAGTAAAACCACTACAGCATCTGGTGGTAACTTGTATTGTCGCATTCGTGGTAGTACCACTCCTGCCTTTAGTGTAACTCGATATGGTGTAATATTCATGCAACCAACATCAGTAGGGCCTTGTGCCCATAGATGCGTAGGTAAAGTCTGCAATCGGGGATCCATGTCTCTAGACACATAATGACCTTTAAAATCACGTAAAAACAATCTTACTCCTTCCGGAGAACAACATATTATGGCTCCTAGAGCTTTCAGTGTTTTTATTCCTAACAGGTTTTCTGGACATGATTTAGTAAGCAATAAATCGGTAGTTCGGGTCAAAGGTCCTATCGTAAGTGGAAGAGGTTGTGACACTTCATTAACAATAGGTTTTCCTGAAAAACCAAGGGAAATATTCTGAGAGCCTGAGAGGGGTGCCCCTGGAACTTCACTACGTTTTATGGTCGTTCGACTTGCCCCTGTATCGAGTAAAAATTTTCTGTCTTGGCCTAATAATTCACTATGTACATAAGGTCCTTCTTGATCTACAGGGATCTCGATAAGGGGTAAGTCAACTTCCCTCTCTAGGCTGGTTCATGCATATCGTTGATAATCAGGATAGTCATACTGTGCGGTCTGGTACAGTTGTCGTGTCGTGGTTTGTGTGGCAGCAGCTGGCAGCGCTGGTGCAGCTGGCACAAACTGTATAGTCTGTTGTGGAGCTGACATGGACTGTGCATGCTGCAAAGCTCCTTGTTCATTCTGATCCTGTCTAAGTGGCCGTGGTCTTTCTTTTGTATTACCTATGGCGATATTATGTTTCAAAACTGGACAATCGTGTACGTAATGACCTGGCTTTTTACAATAATTGCATGTCCCTTTTACAGGTCCTGCTGAATCACCGGAATGTGTCATACCCTTTTTATGTCCCTCAGCTGGAACTGTCTGAGAAACTAGCATTTTCATTTTCGTGTCTTTCATGCGTCTTTGTTCATGATCTTGTTCCTCTCTAATTCTATTGTGATGGTACTGTAACATTTGTAACATTTGTGATGGAGTGTTACCTTGCCAGGTACTCTCGAATTTTAATACTCTATTCTTTACTTGGGGCAGGGCATTTTCAACTAATTTTGTCACAAACAGATGTGGGTATGATTCGCTACTTGCTTTTATACCACTATTTATACCAAAACATTTTTCAAATCGTGCATAGAAATCACTAGTGTCTTCATCTTGCTTTTGTTTACAGGCTGAAATTGCACCCCAATCTTCCTTTTTCGTAGTTAATAAACGTGGCAGTACCTGTACTAATAAACCTGGCAGTGCTTTAGTTTTATCCCCGAGTCCTGCTCCTGCAGTTCGGGCCTTTTCTTCTGCTTCTAATACTGACCATTCTATCTTTTGGTCTCCTACCTCCCACTCTTTTTCCCTGAGTTTCTCATAAATGCCAGCAGGCATCAATACCTTTAATATTGTCATAATGTCGGGATAGGTATACTCTCCCATGAGTAGCATCTCTGTAATTTCTCGGTGAAAACCCGCTGGATCTTTGTCATGACTGGGTACCACTTTCTTCATTTCTAACAATTCTATTTTTGATATGGGCGTATATACAAATACGCGCTTAAACTCGTTGTCCTCGCCCTTTATTGGGTGCACTTCTCGTAAGGGATTCTGTCTATCCATGTAATACGTGGTTCTTTCCTTGATGGGTAGTGAAACATGTTCTGAACATACAAAAAGAATATACTGCTTTCTTGATTCTAGAATTTCTTTAATCAGCTTAGTACCTGAACCTCTCCATCTATTCATGAGCAATTCAGTCAATATATCAGGTAGGGGACCAGGGTCCGAATGCTGACTCTGATATAGTATAATGAGTTGTTGAATCATATAAATCCCAGCTAACCGCTGTTCATCCGGGGTGAGATTCAAAAATGCGCGTGCTACTGTATCATCACTATATTTTCCGGGACTGTCAACCCAATGAACGGCTGACCTGGCTAATTCTTGTTCATCCATAGAATCGAGAAAATGATAACCCCTTCGTTCTCGGAGTAATTTATCAGCTGTTTGGAACGAATGCTCGTTAGACCTTATATTTATTATTGGTGTTTGAAATTTCCTGTTATTTTCTAGACACATCGGACGTATCGGATCAGTAAGACATCTAGTACTATTACAATATTTTCTTCTACCTACATAGGCTATAGTTTCTGACTGTCCTGTGGGCAGTCCTGATCCTTCTTCCTCGCTTTGATCGAACTGGTCTACCACTAATCTTTCTTCGTGTAGGCGTTCTATTTCTTTTCGGATCTTTCGGCACATGGCTATTATACAATTCTGCTTATCATGTCTTCCTTCTGATATATTCTGACTCCATCTGGTAAGAATTTGCATTGCTTCCGGGTCTACCCCTGGTCGGTCTTGATTTCTGATCACACAATTTATGAGGAAACGCAACAGTTCCCCCTGTATTTCCACTTTCTGGTATTCCATAGCTCTGTTAATACATTCAGAATCTCGTCCGGTTTGGACAAAATGATATATATTGTCTAGATGTGCAGTCATTCCTGGTAATTTCCCTAAATACACTGCGGCTCGTCTGATACGTAATGATGCTAGGGTCATTTCGTCCTCTTTGCCAGGCACAGGGTCATATCTACAATCTATAAGAAGTTCCTTAAGCGTACGGGCATTTATGAGTTTGGGGGTACGTGAATGTGCTGACTCTTGAAAAGTAAGTTTATTTATTCTAGGTGGCGTAGAAAAGATATTGGTAGCACCTCCGGTAGCCCCATCTGGGGTATCGGGTGTGAAAGGATTCGTTGAACGTGATACAGCAACTATAGGTGTGGATACAGCTATAGAAGTAGTTGTAGGGGCAGATGCAGAAACAGATGTGCTTGCCGGAACTTGTGTCAGAACTTGATGCTGTAAGGGTACAGGTACTGGGTCTTGGCGTTGAACCTCCCTGCTAGGCGGTCTATGTGGGGCGGAATTAGCATACTCGGGAGCTGCGTCATCTAAATATGAGGAAAGAAAAACATCTTCTGCGGTTCTAGGATGCCCCTTAGGATGTACCTTTATTGGAAATAATGGGGTTGGCAAGTCTTTTGGTATTTCTGGAGTAGCCTTAGGTAATCCTTCAGCCAGAAGGGGATACATACCATTCATAAGGGCATTTCTTTGTCTGTCTACTTGTTCTGATTTCACTCGTGCACCTTCTTCAATTAATAGATTTTCTCGGACTTCATTTGATTTTTCTTTACTCTTCTCTTCCTGTCTACGTGCTTTTTCTGTTCGTCTATGTGATTCTTTACGCCATAATTCAATGGCGTCTTTCTGTGATTGTCTAGCTTTCTTTTTCCATAATTCTTCCTCTACTTTCACGATGCACTCTGCATCCCAGGTCCCCGCTGCGGGCCACCTCTGACTTTCTGGTAATTCCTTGGTGTAGTCTACCCATAGATCGAGAAATAATATGGCGTCTAGGCCATGTTTATGATACATGAAGTACCCTGGAGTGTCCCTAGGAGGAATGGGAACAGCTTCTTCGAGTACCCCTTTTCTAGTTGTAATCTGTCTTAGTTTCGAAAAGAGTGGCATATTGAGAACTGATCTGATACTTAATCTTGAACACACTTAGTACAAAAGCACAATAATGAACAACCATTCATACCACAATATGCAGGACGTTTAACACATTAAACATTAAACATTTTTTTAACCTTTAAAATAACCAACAATGATGATCGTCTGCATAACTAATCACCAAGCATAATTCTTTGACAGTAACTAGATACTTCGGAATACTTGATATACTGCTAAACAGTACAGATACACTGCTGAAACAGTGCAGACCGGATTTGTGTACCCAAACCCGTCTTGACCGGCACAACCTATGTGCACGTCAGAAATGCCTCCCCAGTAATGGTACTCACCGGGTAGCTTCGGAAACGGAAGGCCTCGGAAACTCGACTGAACTTGAACCGGACTGGACTCGACTCGAACACTTCGGACACTGGACTCGACTTGGGACTTCGGAAACTGGTGGGCCTCTGTATACCTCGGATCTTGCTTTCTCAGCTAGGCTCTGGTCGGGATACTTCGCACTTCTCACCGCCTCGTCTGGGTGTTGATCGCAGCCTCAGTCGCCCCCGCTTGACCGGAGGGAGATACAGGAAATCCTGCTGGTACGCGTTATTGTCCGTCCAGCTGTGGCAGGAAACCGGGCCTGCAACGCACCGCCGGCGCGTGAGATGAGAAAGTGTCCCTGTTCGGGCGCCATTCATGTGGTAAATAATTTTCTTTACCTGGACTTAATTTGATACGGAAACATAATAAAACAGCTCAGTAAAATGAGAGGCAGAATCCGTGGTATCAGAGGTTCGGAATGGGCTTTATTCCAATGAACGATTATAATCGGTTGCTCCAAGTTCCATCACCACGGAGGTTCAGGAAGTGAAGTACATACATTATTGACAAGAAATGACTTTTATAGTACATACATTACAATGAAGCGAATGCAGTAGGCGTAACAATTGATAAGGAAAATGACGATTCATATGCGTAACCGAAAATGGGTGTAATAAGGAGTAAAAAGGAACATAATTGGTTATGATGTCATATATAGGTGGATCTATAAGATAATACTTGGCATAGATGCGCGCGCAGCAGTATGACGTGTGATTGACGTGTAACTAGGGGGTGAAGGGGACTTGACATTTAGCTCTACATGTGGCGACAGAAGTCTGGAGGGTCAAGTCAACCTAATCCCAAATCATATCTAACATCCTATGTTTAAAGAACTATGTTATCCAAAAGAGAGGTCTCTTCGAGTGGAATCTTATTCTATACTGACTATACTGACTGTTAGTGCGTGTACAAGCGTCTAAGTGTCTACACTAGATGCGAGGGCGGAATCTTCCATAGCAACAGGGCTATGAATTACTTGTATGAAGACAGAGAAGCCGAGCCTTTGCTTGGTAGCTGGAAGAATGTTTACTTAAACTACTAGACAGGAATGCATCGGGCAGGGAACGGAGCAGATAATTTCGAAGGTGAAATACAGTTCTTGGCAGGCAGCAAGCTGATGTCAGGCTTCGTGAGCCGCGCAGAGAATGAGGCAAAGTTCATGGTCACGGTTGCAGGCTCGGACTGGAGCTTTCAGAGGCAGAAGGCAAGAAGAGTTCGATGGCAGAATCAGGGCCTACTTGCCTGGACTGTGAAATGGCATAAGTGAACCATATAAAGGCGGTGGCCTTTCGTACTTAGGAATGGAATATCCGGCCTATTCATGGCGGATCTGACAGAGGACATGTTGACGGTGGACGCACATGTGTTTGCGTCTTCATAACTGGAACTGGAGGGAACATACATGTACTTGTAACATGCACATAGAACCGTTGGGGTCCAAGATAGGGGACATAACTGACCAGAAAAATCCATATTTCCACAACTCTCTGCTGCACGCAGGGGCAGTGTGAGCCCCTGCTCCTGCACACAGATGGGCACTGGTGTCCGCTGCTACTGGAGGCACAGGGAGACAGAAGCTCATGTTGCGGAAGCTCATGCAGATGGACAACTGGATGGCATGTAGCAACAAAGAGACAGAGATGGGGGTTTTGTCTGCACCATTAACGGCCTCTTTTCTCACCAGCGCAGGAAGAAAAGACTTCAGTAAAAATTCTCTGTTGCCTTCTGAGGAAACACATACACCCACAATGTTGCCCTCATTCTGCCAAAGACATTCAGTTTTCAGTGCTGTACCCAGTTCCACTTTTATTCACTCCTTCATTCTTTCATTCCCTTAAGTGCTGCACCAGCAGAAAAAGCCTGAGCCACACCGCTCCTTCGCAGCAAGGGCCATAAAGAATGTTTACATTTGTGTATTACCTTTTGCAAGTTCTATCGAAATTCTGCGCAAACCGGAGACTTGTGCATGGCACGTATAAACCAACACACTTTTTTTTCTTCTTCATATCATTTTCCAGCCGCGGCCGATAACTATCAGAGCTAACTGCTTTTAATGAAGGCACCCATTTGCTTTGTGAGACTGTCCTTCCATAGTTCTAATCGCCTTCTTTGACCGTCAGATGCAATTGGAACAATTAAAGGACAGTCTCACAAAGCAAATGTGCGCCTTCATCAAAAGCATTTCTGATTTACCTTCGGGTTACGTTCCCTCTCTAAACACTAACACTTTGAAGTGCAGAGTGCCTCTGCATTTCAAAGAGTTTTAGTGTTTATAGAGCGAGAACGCAGACTGGTGCAGAAAATGTTTCTCACTCTCAAGCTACAGGCCCTGCCACGCGTGATGCACCTCTGAGAAGCATACACACCGAGTGCCAGCACTGGGCATAGCTTCAAAAACATAACAATAGAAATGTTTCTGATGCTAGGCCCTGCTGGCACACAGCGTGTATATTGTTCAGAGGTGCGTGGCACTGGCAGGGCCTAGCTTTAGAAACATTTCTATCTACATGTTGTTATATGACATCCCTTTATTAATTTAATAACTGCACTTTCACAATTGCTTTATTAACCTTCTTGCTTCTCAAATTTGCTTGAAAATCCACCATTTACCCACTCTTTTTTCAAAATTTTCTTGGGTGCAGAACCCCCCTGGACCCCCCTTAAGATGATCGGGCTCGCTTGCTCCGCCCGCTCGCCACGGTGCACGACGACAGGAAGTTTACGGCCCACCGCTTTCAAATGTCAACAGCCACCACTGTCATTCATGTCTTCTTTCTTCCTCTTTCGGTGTCAATGCCGCGCTGTACGAGCAGCTACGTCACTTCTGGAATAACTCATGAAACCAGCCTTTTTCTGCAGAGTTAATTGGCTCAATCAACAAACAGCCCATTTCTCCCTCACCCGTAGACCTCATGGAGTGTGCATAAATCTTTCTCCCTCTTTTTATGGGTGATGCTGGCGTGAGGAAGATAGAAATAAAAAGAAGGGAAAAATTATTATTTAATCACTTGCCTGAAGCCAGCTTTTTTTGGCCATTGAGCTCGCCTGAGAGACGGTGACTGAAACATTCAGTGTGCCAAGGTTCTCCCCACAGATGCCATGCTGGAGGGCACCATGAAATAATGAATGAACACATCAATTGATGCTTTCCTGTAACTGTGCACAAGCCACAGTGACCAGCGTTTCCAGTAATCATGATCTAGCAAGCCAAGACAAAAGGCAGAGCAGAGACAGCTTGTGCTATGCAACTAAATCAAATACCAACAACAGTTGTTAAAGATTGACTTGATGAGGAGCTAGTAGGGCAGGGCATGGTGTGAAGGATGTGGGTAGAGATAATATGACCATGCTATAGAACTAGGGCCAGAGTAATATAAGCATACTGTTCAAAGTTGACTAATGTAATATTGGCATGATGTGGAATTAGAGATGACATAATATGGATATGCTGTGGACATTGGGTGGCATACTATAAGCCTGGTGTGGAAGTATAGTTGACACAATATGGGCATACTGTGGAGGTAGGGCTGAATTATGTGGACCTACTTTGGAGGTAGGGCAATGTAATATAGGTATGCTTTAGAGGTAGGGCTGGCATAATAAGGATTAGGGACATGCTAAGGTGCTACGGCTTGCATGGTGTGGAGCTAGGCTGGCATGATTGGGGCATGGTGCAGCAAGGGCTGGAGTGATAGGTCATGCCGTGGAGTTAGGGCTATCATAAAATAGGCACATTTTGATGTTATCACTTGTGTGATTCTCTCATGGTTTATTCAGCGCTTGTATACCATGCCCCTCAAAGATTGGAAAGGGCTAATATTATATTGACGTGTTTTGGCAGCAGAGTTTGTATTTCTTTGGAGTTAGTACTGGCATAATTATGGCATGCGTTGGTGGCATGTGGGTTGTTGTGGAGGTAAGGCTGGCATGAAATGGGTGTACACTGAATGTATGTTTGTTATAAAATGTGCATGCTGTGGACATATGGCTGGCATAATATGGCCTTGTTTTGATGATGGGACGTATATTATACAGGCAGTATATAAGAAGTGTATAACATGGACATGCTCTGGAGTTACAGCTAGCATAATATTGTAATGGGATGGTGTGGAGATGGCATTGTGTAAGGGTAGGACTTGTTTACTGGTGCAGAGATAGGGCCAGTGTGATATGGTCAGTGCTAAAGAGGCAGGGCTGGCATGATATGATAATGCAGTAGGGACAGGGCTGTGACCATGTCATATGTATGATGTGTAACATGGAAATGGTGTGAAACTAGGTCTGATGTGACAGTGTCATTCTGCGGAGGTAGCACTAGAGTGATTTGACATGCATTGACAGCGGTGCTTGTGTCATAGTCAGGCTGGTGTGGAAGTTGAAGTCGCCAGTAATGTGCATTTGTGTTGATGGGAGGGGTGTGACTTCACATACTTAAGAGGCAGTAGAGGTATGATTTAGGTGATAGCAGGATTGCAAGTGCATTATGGATCCTGAAGGAAAGGAAACTCGACCCGCCAGCCCCCATCTGGGTGATTTAGAACGCAGCCATAATTGGGTATTCAGACTCAAGCTCCTCACTCCCCCGGCCATGGTGCCACTGCACTCGCTTCTCTATTGACAGCTACGTGCCTATTAGGTGCTGTCCTCATTGAAGGCTCATGAATCTCTCTACCTTTTTCTGTCTCATCTGTTGCTGGTGACAGTTCGATTAAAAACGGACAGTATAAATGATTATTTGCTCATTGAACAGATGCCCCCTCCTTTTGGCCACTTTGAGCACCATTGAGCCCAGCTGTAGGCAGTGACTCGAACATGCAACCCACCAAGGTCCCCAAAGACGCCATACTGGTGGATTATGTGAAATACTGAAATAACACAACAGCACATGCTTTGCTGCTATGGTACACAGGCTATGGTGACCAGTCTTTCCAGGCACCCAACAAGCCAGTGTAGGGTGTCGCTGAAGGGTTAGAGGGGGACAGAAGCAGTGCGTATTATGATAAAACTATTCGGGTACAAGCACTAAATGACAACGGTCAGTAAGAAGATGAGCTAGTTTTACTTCAATATGATGTGGAAGGTTGGCCGGTGTAAGAAGGTCATGCCTTGGAGGTAGGGCTGATGCACTTGGTTTGGAGGAAGGCCTGGTGCGATATTTGCCTGGCTTGAAGGTCTCATGTGCCGTTGGCAGGCATTATCATCCAAGAAGAGCCAGTCAGGAATCAATCAGCAAAAGCAAAAAAGTAGCATTTAATCAAAATAAGAATGGTCTGTGGCTTTTTGAATGTTCAGCAAAAGGATGTTCCACAAGCTGTGTCCTAGGACTATCGCGAATATCTGATATGTGATTCTGAGAACATCCCATATGTTATGTTATTTTAATTTATAACGCGCACGGATACTCATGAGTGTCCCGGCGCGATACCAACAAAAGGGGAGAGGTGTCTGTTTAAACAAATAGATGTGTTTTCAGATGTTTCTTAAATATCACTGGGTCCTGAATATTATGTAGGGCAAGGGGCAGGGCATTCCAGGCGGCAGCCATCTTCCTTGTCAATGAATTACTCCCAAGCCTCTGGTATTTAAATCGAGGATCCAGTGCCAACCGAAGGGACATGGAGAGCAGCTTTCTGGAGGGAACATAGAAAGAAAAAGTTTTTGTAGATGTAATGGTCCAAGCCCATGCAGCGCTCTGTGAGCCACGACCAATGACTTGTACTTAACCCGTTCCGCTACGGGAAGCCAATGCAGTGAATGTAGATTATGACGCACACTGCTCCTGGTAGAAATACCCAGAAGTAGTCTGGCCGCCGCATTTTGGACAACCTGCAGCTTTTTCAGTAAGTAGCCGGGGATGCCAATGTAAAGAGCATTAGCATAGTCCAACCGGGACAAAATAAGTCCTCAGAGTTTTGATAAGGCCAAAACAGTTGCCGGCCAGCTTCTTAATATGGTATGAGAAGGACAAGCTCTCATCAAACCATACCCCCAAATTCTTGGCGGGTTTCCCTAGGGAGATTGGCACCCGGAGCTCAGGAGGCCAAAGAGAATCTCGGAAATTAGGAGAAAAGTTCCCAAAGATGAGAATTTCGGACTTCTCCTCATTGCACTTTAGCTGTGCAGCTGCTAACCATTTAAAGATGGATGAGAGGCAATGATGGACCGAAGAGACCGACTCATCGTTATTATCCCAAGTAAATAGCAGCTGGGTATCGTCAGCATAGGCCATCACTTTGGCTCCCAAGCTCTCTGCCAAGTACACTAATGGTGTAACATAAATATTAAAAAGGAGGGGACTAAGACAAGACCCCTGAGGCACCCCCTGGACACAAACTGACACCAACAAAGCTCTAACAACAAAGCATGCCCTAATTATGCCAACTCTTCTTCCAAAGCAGGTCCATATATTAGCCCTTTCCAATCTTCAGAAGCAAATTATACAAGCCCTACTATAAAGATGAGGTCTACACACCTTTAGTTATGGATGTTCGTTAATTGTAACGTCACATGACCCTCTCCAGGTGACCTTCCTATCGTCCTCCCATCTTTCCATCCTGCCAGCTTCTTCTTACCGTTCTACTTTGATGTCTTAGCATCATAGCATTCTACATTCTGTTACTTAGCCCTCATGTTATCACCACACATCTCTCCCCTTACATTATCTTGAACACTACTGTTTAAACAACACAATACAATAGTACAATATAGCAATGTGGTACTTACAACATTATAACACTTTGATCTTAATCTAATACAATATATATATTTATACAATACAGCACCATGCCTTTATATTTCTTTCCTTTCCTCTAACCCACTAACACATTTCCCTTGTTCTTGCTATCTCCTATACAGGCAAATCCCCTCCCCCAACCAATTGTCATTTTGTACACAACACTTCCTCACACCCTTCCTTCTCTTGTTTTGCTGTACATTCTTCTCTTGCAATTCCTTGACTCCTCACTTCTTCACGATCAATCCTGACATTCACTCCTCCACTTAACTATATGGGGCATTCCTTTCTGCCAGGTTCCCTTCCTTTCAGAGATACAAATGGTGTTACACCAGGCACAGAATGGGAAGATGTCCTATGTGGCCACATAATCTCCCTTAATTCTTGTCTCCATGGAAGAGAATTAGCCAATGATAATTGGATATGTTTCATTATTAAATGGTTCACCCTCTCCACTAACCCACTGGCCTGTGTTCAGAAAAGGGCTACACTCTCCTGGACAATTCCGATCCTGGAAAGATAACTAGTCATTTCCCTAGAAATATAATTACACCCCATTATCTGACACAATGGTTCTAGGCATTTCCTCTTTTATGAAAACTTCCTCCAGAAACTCAATGACTCCTGCTGTGTTCACATGCTCCATAGTCTTTACAACAAACCCTTTAGTGTGATAGCCTACCACTTTTAGGATGTACTTGGTTTAACCTCAAGCGTGATGCAGGCCCTAGGCAATTAGTAGTCAATTTGTTCCCACAGTCTTTTAGGAAAAGCCATATATTCTAATTGAAGTTGCCTTATTACCTTGATCTAATCACTGATGGCGCATGCAACACAATTTCTCACCTTTTCCTCCACATCACTGTCCATACCGGGCCACCAGAATAACTGCTTCACCTTCCTTTTCATCATTTCAACTCCCACATGTCTCTCATGCATAATGTTGATAATGTGTATTCGAACCCCACTAGGAGGGACAATTGGATTTCTCCTCCTTAGCTTTCCACCAATTATGCGTAGTTCATCCCCGACTTTGAAATACTCTCTCAATTCCTAACTCAATTCACCTTTGTTGCCTCACCCACATACAACTTTCACTTCCACGTCTTTCATCACCTAATGATTCTCCTTTGCAGCATCCCAATCTTGCACATTTATTGTGATCTGCCCATCGATTGCCCAATCCTCTCTGGTAAACACTTCTTCAACAGCTTCCTCCTCTTTCACTGGCATTCTAGATAAATAATCTGCCACCACATTTTTGCTTGCCCTCATAAACTTCATGTGAAAATTATAATCCATTATCAACAACAACCATCATATGCACGGTGTGACATTTCTTTCCAAACTTCTTACTCCTTTGAAAATATATGTTAGGAGTTTGTGGTCAGTTCTTACCTTAAAAGGTAAACCCCACACATAAAACGTATAGTGATTAATTACCCAACAGCAAGCTTGAGCTACTCTTTATATCACAGAATAGTTGGCTTCTGCTCTGTGGCTCCTGCCCATGTCACATAAGTCCTACCTTCAAATTTATCCCAGGTACAACAGCCCTACCTCCAAGGCATACCCTTTCATTGCAGCCATTCCTCACCATGCCCCTTATATGCCCTATTAGCTCCACACCACACAACCTGAACTCCACAGCAAGTCCCTAGTTCCTATTATACCAGTGCTTCCTCTAAAGCATCCCTACATTGTGTCAGCCCTTCCTCCAAAGTAGATTCTCACAATACGATTCCTACCGTCACAATAAGTCCATATTGTGCCACATGTACTTTCATACCATGTTTAGTGGAAGGTGTTACACAAGCTGCATTCTACCTTTAAATCACCCTTATAGTTCACCTTGAGGAACTGGGAACTACTGAGGAAGGTTACAAAGCTAACCTATGAGTCCTCTAATGGTGATGGACATGCCGTTGCTTAAGTAAATGAAAACAGTTTGTATTTGTTGCATTTGGCTCATCAGCTTGCAAGACAGGGTCTGGTACAAGGTTTATCACCTTCAGTGCTCATGACCGAATGGTTCCATCATGAGCACCGGTGTTTTTTGACTAATTTCTGGGTCCCCTCCAGAGGAGTCCACAAACCCTGGGTACCTTTAGAATCCCCATGATGTTGGAAAAAAGGACACAAATTTGGCGTGTATACCTCATGTGGTCAAAAAGTTACAGGGGCCTAAGCGCGAACTACCCCAAAGCCCAAAAAGGCTTAGCACAGGAGGGGGGGGGGAGGCCTAGCAGCGAAGGGGTTAACCACAAAAGTTGGCGAGAGTGAACAGAAGCCCCAACCACTGGGGACGGACTGCTACCCAAGGCAGCAGTGGCAAATTGATCGCAACCATACTATGTGCAGGTAAAACAGCAAGAGAGCCAGGCCACTGCAAGGAGTGCTTGGAAGTGTTCTCCATCCAAGGTCAAAAACAGTGGGGTAGATCACTTTGTTTTACAACACATTTTCAACAAGTGTCGACTAAAAACTCATAATATTTACAACATCACACATAAAGACAAGAAAATGAGGACAATATGCTGAAATGCCAGATAAAGAGCTATACTGCAGGACATTAACGAGGATCTGCTGTGTTTTATTGGAGTGCTTGTCATAAATCCAGAGAAACTGGTGAGCCAGCTCGCATAACTTTTTACATCTCAATAGAGGAGTTAAAAGTAACGCTGCGGCCATCACCCATCCCTTGAAAAGGGCCCCCAGCAGGCCTCTGGCTGCCAGTGCTTACCTCTTTATCTGCAAATAAAGAGATCAGTAAAGAGAGAAGAGTGTGCTGCATGGTCTCCAAATCTCAGCATTGGTCAGTCACCTGATACTTCCCCGCGCGTCTCCCACAATGCCAAGCACGTGCGGGTGCGCTGGTTAGTGAGCGGAAGTACGCCATCTGTTATTGTGTGTGTGCATGTTCACAGCACGGCACTGGCAGCTACCAAAAAGTTTTTTCTTAAAGATGTAAACACAATGTATTGTATTTATTCATAACATATTGCATATTTTTACAGCAATATCATTTTACTACCAGTATTCAAATACCTTCAAGAACACAGTTTTAGGTAGTAATGCAAAAGAGACATTCGAGCTACAACGTGAGTACTTGCACAACCAAACACACCAAGAAGTTTTTAAATTGCCTATAACTGGGTAAATGTCACGATTTGTGCTTTTTAAGAGTGGTTTTCCAGGAGCTGAGAACACAGCGTGACTCTTATGAGATATTGATGACATTGGTAATTATTGGCACTACAGCCGGCCCTAGATCTTGTATTACTGAAAGAAAAGACAGATCTTTCAGGCCGACTATGATGTAAGATGTAGGATGTAAGATGTCCCAGAATGTGCCGAGCATCAGACTCCCTTGTTAATATGTTAGCCACGGCGCTCCAGGTCCTCATGGACACTGTTCCCAGTCCTGGAATTTTAAATTGCGACTCCTTGTTTTTAGTTATGTTAGTGTAATTACTTCAGTTGAAGCAAAGCAAGACTAAAACAGCCAGAATGCATTAGATTGTAATCAGAAAGTCCAGGACTAGAAAGAGTGCCTGTAATGACATGTAATAAGGTGACCAACCTACAGATTATAGGTCGGAACTGTATCGATTTGGTAAAACTGTGGTATAACCAGAGAATCAGTTTTTAAGTTGAACATACCCATTCTGTTGACAATTAGA
This sequence comes from Triturus cristatus, assembly GCF_964204655.1. Lineage (NCBI taxonomy): Eukaryota > Metazoa > Chordata > Amphibia > Caudata > Salamandridae > Triturus > Triturus cristatus. The sequence goes on from NC_140594.1 coordinate 356,961,096, forward strand.
CCTTGTATTAGCAACGCTCTCTTGCACGCTATTAATTCTGATCTTTTGATCAAACTTCAAGTTCTCCAGAATCCGGCTGCGAGGCTAGTCCGAGACCGCCTGTATAGAACCTCGGCGTCATCTTGCTTAAACACTCTCCACTGGCTCCCTATGAGTAAACGAATTCTCTTCAAATCTTTATGTTTAACTCACAAGCAAATGTATGGAAACGGTCCAAAATATTGGTTGCCGAAACTCCGTTGGTACCAACCCTCTAGGACTCTGCGCTCTAGTGATGCTGCCCTGCTCACCCCCCTTAGAATTCACACTGCTAGGCAGGGAGGCCGTGCCTTTTCCTATCTGGCTCCAGCATCTTGGAACAAGATGCCTTACCATCTTCGCAACAAGTCAGATCATGGTTGTTTCCGTAAGAAGCTAAAGACCTGGCTCTTTGGAAACTAGTCTTTGGTCCGTTCTTCTTTTTCAGAGCCATCTGCAAGCGCCATGAGACTCGTAAGAGTGATATGTGCATGGTATAAGTACTGCTGACTTGACTTGACTTGATACCCTGCTCAATTGCAAAAATAAGGTGCAATACAACATACCACGACCAGCATCAAAAATAAAGTCTAATACATGGCCAGATGAGTGTCTAGAAGATGTGATAAATATGAGTGCTTGATGGACCTGAAGCGTTGAAAAGCCAACAATTTTGGAAAGGTAATCTTTAGAAAAACCTGGTGATGCTTTTGTGTTGTGCGTGGTGGGTATTTTGCCTACTGCTTCCCCAGGTTTTATTATGGGTTGTTGCATTATGAAATATATTTGTTTGTACTTTTTCACAAATGGGGTTCAATACCCTTACAATTAACAGCATGTACCTTTGAAGCTGCATTGCAAAAGGCTCTAGGAATCAGTATTAACTGTGCCATCAACATTTCTGAGAAATAACAGCCTCTTGTGTGTTTCACTCAGTAACAACTTGAAGCATACTTGGCAATTGGAGAACATAGTAAACTGGAAAATAACTGTTGTGGTTTTTTTGGCTGGCAATATATCTGCATACCATAGGGCTTGCATAACATGGGCATGTTGTGGAAGTAGAACTGGAATGACATGAATTATGCCATGGATTAGGGCAGAGGGGATTTTTGAAAGCACATGTGGTGGTGGTAGTGCTTGGTGTGAAATTGACATGCAGTGTCGCTGGGGCTCCCATAACATGGGTATGTTGCAGCACCAGGGATTTTATCATATCAACTTTGTGTGCACAATTTTGAAAGTAAAACTTCTTAAAAGTGACACAGATTTAAATGAAATCGTTACGGATGACAATATTCTGATTTTTTTATATATTGGTGGAATAACTGCTAAACTTTCTCACATGAATATTCTGCATATTGTAATACTTGTCTTTTGTCACCCACAGAAAAATACTTCCTTTAAATACTAAACCTGAAATTTGTAGTCCAAACCTCAAATACACACATAAACACAAGTTATCTGTGTGCCTCTTAACCAACAATCTTCTGCACATTGAGAATACTTACAAACATGGTCTTCACAAGCACTACAGTCATGTTATACAAGACATTCAAATAATGCTTTCTGTATTTCTTATTTACAGTGCCTGGAAACCTAGGTTGCTACCGGGATCATGGAGATCCACCCCCTCTGACTGGCAGCAGTGAGACCTCCAACAAACTCACTATACAGAGCTGTATCAGCTTCTGCAGGAGGCAGCGCTACAAGGTAATAATGCGTGTCTTCCATGAGATGTGGGTGGGATGGTAAAACATACCAAAAGAGGGATTCCCTCAAAGCTAGCATAAGGGTAAACATGCTACAGTTTTTCATATTTATTGTATAGTAAGAAAGGGAAAAACAAGCGCATCCCATTTAAATTTGTATCTTCCTGCCTTTAGTACTGACAAATGCAATCACCTCTACAGCGTATTCAGGGCATGGTCTTCTACACATAGGTGTTAAACCAGAAAAAGTTTGGGCTTTTAAATCGTGGGTTTTTCTCAAACCTAAAAAAAACCATGTACTTTTGAGGTCATTAGGAAAAACGTGACCAAATGAGTTTTCGGAAGTGAGTGAAGGTAACACTCTGACATTACCGAAGAGGGAGTACTTTGAAAGATTGAGAAACCAAATGAGACAAAATATGCCCTCAGAGAAAAGGAATATTTTTTAATTAGGCACACCTACAATGCCCTATTTCTACCTACTTAAAAAAAATTGGGCTTTGTCGCCATCCCCCTCCCATTTTTGGGGCCTTACTGTGACACCCTCTATCTTCCAAAATCCACCCCATTTGTTCTTACTGTTTAGGATGGTGGAAGGAACAAAAAAAAATGTCAAATGTCACGAAACTCTAGTTCACCCTGCACAGATTTCCAATTCCCTTATTTTGGAGGGAATTGAATGAAGTTTTTGTGCAGTTTTCTTTAGAAATATATCTTGTCTTCCAGCCCTGGATTCAATACTGACTCCATAATGTCCTTGGTCTCTCTTTTCAAAGTTGTTACTGCTCCTTACATTGTTTTTTTAGATATTGGCTCCTGAAAAATAGTACTTTATTTTTTATCATAAACGACACACTACTGTATTATAAGTGAGCTCATGTAGTTCGGGCATGATCAGAAAAAATGATTTATGAACAATGGTCAAAGCTATGGTAGTTTTGTGAGCAGTCTGTTAACCTGTGAACATATGTAAGAGCCAGGTTTGTGGCTGTGTAATACTATGTAACATATAATGTGTCTGCATTGCCCAAGGTCACAGTTTGATGCAAGCTCCTAAACGTATTCCTTCTTCTAGGTAAAGCAAGATTGTGACAGCTTGCATGCCTGATATTTTGCTCTTAATCCATTTGGTGTCTTTATAGTTGATGAACCTTAGAGCGGTCACATTAAATTCTAGTGTATACTTATGAGCCACTGCATAAATTGTCCTCTGCTACTGAGTGTTACCATTTGCTAAGGCGATCTACGGCGGCTTCAGATCTTTTTGCCTCTTCCCTTTTGAACCATATTTGGCTCATGAAAAACACACATGAGTTCTCCACTATATTGAGTTCTTTCTCATCTCCAACCCAACCCATGCCAAACCACAAAAAGCACAATCTGCGGACCAAGATTTAACTTACTGCCAAATTTGGTGTAATTCTGTTCAGCGTTTTTTGCTGTATCCCTGACTAAAGAAGTCTATGGAAAATGCATGAGGATTTTGTGTTTTAGGACCCCACCTTTGTTCTCAGCCCCTGCTTGACGGATCACCCCACAACTTTCCATGCACAAACTAGACCAAAAAAAGCACTTCTTTGGATAGTTTCTTGTAGACTCCCCAAATGGTGTCAAAGTTATTAGCTGCACAAAAAATGGATTTCCTATAGAAACACTGACATAAATATCCACCTGTGTGGGTGGGCCAAGTGCCTGCACCCACGAAAGGGCCAACACCATGTAGAAATTGAGAGGGAACCAATGCAAGGCTATAAGGGGAGTGGTTTTTAATACGTTTTTAGACTGACTCTGCTTTAGGCACCCACACAATTAAGGTATAATTTTTATTTGGAGACTGAGGGTAATGCTGGATGGTATGAAATTTGTGCCAGCATGGTGATTCCACACAGAAATGTGAGGCAAATGTGATTTTTTTAGATGCTTTTGAGGTTTGCAGGGATTCTGGGTAAGAAGAATTTGGGGTATCCATGCAAGTCACACCTCTCTGGACTCTAGTTTTTTTAAATGTCTGGGTTTGGTAGGAGTCCCTAGATGGCCGCCTAACCCAGGACCAAAAACGTAGGTGCCCCTCTTGCAAAACCAGTTAGTTTTGTAATAGATAATTTTGATGTCTCCACAATACGTTTTGGGCCCTGCCACTTGATCCACCCACACAAGTGAGGTAAGGTTTTTATCGGGAGACCGGGGGGAATGCTGGGTGGTAGGAAATTTGTGCCAGCCTGGTGATTCCACAACTTTTCCACACAGAAATGTGAGGAAAATGTGATCTTTGTTGGTCTAAATTTGAGGTTTGCAAGGGATTCTTGATAACAGAACCTGGTGAGTGCCACATAACTCGCCCCATGCTGGATTCCCCTGGGTGTCTAGTTTAAAAAAATGTACATGTTTGATGGGTTTCCATTGGGGCCAGCTGAGCTAGTGTCCAAAATCCACAGCTATGCACATTGCAAAAAGTTTCAGTGGAAAAATAAGATGTGACCACGCTGCGTTTTGGGCCATTTCCTGTTGCGGGTTCTAGGCCTACTCACACAATGAGGAACTGTTTGCATCGGGGGACTTAGGGAAACACAGAATAGTAGAACAAATGTTATTACCAATTGTCTTTCTCTGCATTTGCGCATTCTAAATGTAAGACAGTGTGTAAGAAAGAGGACAGTTAGAGAAATGCCCTCTAATTTAAATGCTAGTATGGGTACCCACAAATTCAGAGATGTGCAAATAAGCACTGCTTCTAAGCTCTGTATCTTGTGCCCATTTTGGGAATTACATAGGTTTCCTTGATACCTATTTTTCACTCTTTATATTTTACCAAATGAATTGCTGTATACCAGGTACACAATAAAAAAACATTGCAAGGCGCAGCTCAGTTATTGGCTCTGGGTACCACAGGCTCTTAGTGAACTGACAAGCCCTATATATCACCACAACAAGAAGGGTCCAACAGACGTAACGGTATATAGCTTTTGAAAATCTACCATAGTTTGAAGTTACAAATGAAAATGTAGACACAAGTGGCTGTATTTTTTCAACTCAATTTCAATTGTTTTTTATTTCAACTGTTACTTTATATAGAAAAACCTTGAAGGATCAACATAATTGACCTCTTGCGGAATTCAGAATGTTGTCAAGTTTTCAGAAATGTATAGCTTTCTGGGATCCACCATGGATTTCACACCCGTTTTCACCACTAACTGGAAGAAGGTTGAAAGCACAAAAAATAGGAAAAATGGTCTATCTATCAGTAAAATGGCAATACTGTGTTGATAAATGTGGTTTTCTGATTCAAGTATACCTGTTTCTAAAATCTGGGATGATGGTAATTTTAGCACCACAACCCCTTCTTTGATGCCATTTCCAGGGAAAAAAAATAGACCCTTCCTTCTTCTGCACTTCTTTCCCATTTTTCTCAAAACAATCAAACTGTAGCTGTATTTTGGCTAGTTTCTCATCCCCTTGAGGGGAATCCACATACCTTGGGTACCTTTAGAATCTGCCCGGGATGTTGATAAATAAGGACACAAATTTGGCGTGGATACCTTATATGGACAAAAAGTTATGGGGGCCTAAGCGCTTACTAGCCCAAATAGCCAAAAAGAAAGGCTTAGCACAAGAGGAAGGGGAAAGGCCTAGCAGCAAAGGGGTCAAATCAGCAGTTTTCATGCTGTTGTTTCACTACTGCAGACCTTTTCAAATATTTAAGTCGGGAACCAAAATGAAAGCTAGACCTATTGGCTCTGCAAATGTCTGTTTTTACCATACACTTTTTGCAGCACTGGTTGATGGCAGACTTCCTTTTCTTGACATTTGCAGCCTCAAATACTCGACAGCAAATTCCCGAAAGCTCTGAGAAAACCCCAGAAGCTTTAGACAGGCAAGCTCTGAAAGTTCACTTATCAAACTTTGACTGCATTCAAAGGTGGCATCTTCCTCTAAAGGCGTTATAGTGAACACCCTCTAGTTATCAGCTACTGCAGCTACTCTTCTATCAAGAAACTGATATTGAGGCTAGGCCAGAAGAGCTGATCACATTTCAACCAGGGCAGGGATGAGGATGGTGCAAAGGTGAAGAAGGCTGGAATTATCCTGTTTGTGTCAAGCCCAACCCACATTAATTTCTGTTTTTTACTTCCATCACTGCTCAATCAGATCATCACCATGAATCCCAAACTAAAGTACTTGGTAGTCATTTTTTATGACACTCTGTCCATAGGAGGCCCAGACCACTGAAATTACTAATAATAATTGGCATCTTATTCTGAGGCTGTGGAAAATATTCAAATTTGCCCGCCATCCCATCCCTTTTTAATGGACTTCTTCTCCAGTGCTGTGATAAATAAATGCACAGCTGATTATGACAATATTCTTATAGCGGCATATTCAAACATCGGGTCCATTAACTTCAGGGGCCAATGAATGTCAGGATGCTTTTGTCCGTGAGGCCTGTTAGACATGGCCATGTTTCCATTGGCTGTCACTGGAAGGCATGGCGACTTGGAGAGTTAGTGTGCAAACTGCTAGGTGACAAATGTGCATGGTGATGCTGAAGAAAAGACTGACTATAGAAGCTGTGCAGTTTATTTCTTTAATGTTTATGGCCACATGGACATCTGAAGAAGAGCGGTCCATGGATACTGCAATGCATGGAGATTCTCTGGATAGATCCAATGCTCGCCAACCAGGGGTCCAGCAAACAGCACCAGACACTTGAAAGTATGAAGTTGATGCCTTGTGGGGCCCCACTTCAGGTGCTGCTTCAGTGAGACCATTTTGTGCACACTCATGTAATTGCAATATTACACTTTTGTTTTTTCCTCATGCTCCTTTCCGAATTTCCATAGAATCTGTGGAAGCTTCACAAAGGTTACTCCCTGCTTTTTTGTTTGTTTTGGAAACCCCTTCAAACATTCTGGTTATTCTGCATACTCTTTATAGTCAGATAGCATCACGGGTATTAGCATTAGTCATCTAAGGTGGTGGGTTCACTCCCATGCAATTGATTGTGCTAGCCTAAGGTTTCTCTCTAGATATTCCGTCAGACTCTTAACATTGACTTTTGAAATCAGTGAATTTGAAGAAAGGGAAATAAGGGAAATTTAATAAACTCCATCTTCAGTTCATGTGCACCAGGACTAACAACGCCATAACTTGCAGGACCCAGCACCCTTACCCAGGACCAGAAACAAACCAAAAACTCATCCCTCAGTTATTTCTCCAGGGGGGCACTCTGGCCACTGGAGTACTGGACAGTAGAGAAAATGGAAGAGCCAAGGAGAGAGCTAAGGGCTTTTTTCTGAGCACTATACATTATCCACCCCACACAACACACAATCTGTAGATCTCAATAGAAGATGCAAGATAATAATCAAGCAAAGCATGTCAATGTATTCAATGAATGTATTTCTAGGGGCCACTCCACGTCATGGGAATGTTGCTGGTGACAATCACAAATCTATAATATTGCAGTCTGCCATACAAGATCCCATACTACATGATTTTTTTTTTTAAACAATTTTTATTGTTTTACAGCAAAAACCAGAAGGTCAGCACAGTTATGAGCAAAACATTCGGGGTCAGATCCATTCCCCAGTTACATTAGTAATTATGTAAGACCACCTATGCGATTAAGTCACCACTGCAGCTCTTCAGTCTTCTCGTCCTTCCGGTCATGGCGTGGTTTATGTTTGAATGCTTCTCTACTGACTATACCCAACTATCTCTGACCCCAACTCCAACTATCCCCATCCACCCCCCTCCCTCACCATCCCTCCCAGGCGTGCCACATAAGGGCCATCCACTACAGCTCCAGATTGCTAGTGCCACAAGTGTTTAGTTCATCGGGACAAGTGAAATCTCCATGGGGTCATGCATCCCTCCCAACGGCCTACTGCCATTGTGGACAGACAAGATAAGGTGGGTTCAAATCTGACTATATGTTAAACTATGGCTGCCTTGGGGCCGTCTGCAATGGCATTCTCAGCTTCGTCCTCAAGGGCCTTGAGATCTATAACTAGTCTCTCCCAAGCTCTCGCCCATCCCATACCACATGATGGCATCCAAAGGGCATAGTCACCTGACTGTTCATAGGCTGCAATGGAGCTCTGAGATCTGGTCATAGATATATGAAAGTTATTTCTGCAAAACCAATTATTGTCTAATGCTCAATTAAATGGTCTTTCCTACGATGACTGTTGGCGAGGGCTTTAATGTCCTCACAAAAGTTCCTTCTAACTCAGAAGACATCCATATTGAAGGCATGTCTATAGTTACTTGGGCAACCAGCTATAGAATATATTCCCTCCTGATATATGATGGGAAAAGAACATAATTTCTTTCAAGGCTGACCTAAAAACGTATCTCTTTGAAGCTCTCTCTTCTTTAGGTAAATCTGAGAGCGTTGCCACACTAATGCTCTTTGATCATGTCCTTAGCCTTTAGGAATTAATGCAACCACAAACATTGTAGTGTGGGAAATAGAAAAGAGCATTATTGTTACAGAGGTGTCTCATGTGTTGTAGCGTCAATGTGTTAGGCCACATTTAATTTGATACTATCATTTTGTCAAATTTTCTCCTATCCGAGATTAATCTTCGCTACAATACCAAATCTCTATGGTCCTCCGATGGCTCTTGTTCTGTGCTGGAAGGGACTGGAATATTTAGGGGATGAGCAATTATCAAATGAGGACAAAGAATACAATAATTGCTACCATACAATATTATGTATTTCGCTCAAAGACCCACATCTGTTTCAGATGAAAACCACAAAATTAAAATGAGTTTAGTCGCAAACAAATGAGTCAACATCAGCATAGCTAATTAAATCATAATTTTGTATTTTCATCTAAGTTTGAATGAATAGCATCCAACCCTAAATTCAAATTAAATCAGATTTAATAAAGATTTAGCATACTCTGCAAGATCCAAATTTAAAGGTAATGAACTTCCACAGCTGAGGAAGTTAGCATCTTAAGAAGGTTGATCAACAGGGTAAATCAGTTCTCTCATACCAACCCTTTAAGAATGTTCAGTAAGTTCCAAATTACCAGTTCCAGTTCATAAAACAGAATATCTGCCTCTGTCCAACACTGCAGCGTCAATGCCACAGCTGTTCTGATGTGATCCCTTTCAGCTGAAAAGGTTCCACTATGCTAGCATACCAGCTGGCAGCAAATCACAATATTTTGTCACAGTTCACGTTGTTTCTGGATGTCCAAATTGTCAGGCTCTATACCGCAAGATGGGTAAAGAGCAACATCCAGTAGTTCCCAAATCTGGGCAATTTTACTCCATCGATTTTCGGTTTACACCCCTTGACATCATCAAATTTGTCTGACCTCTCTGTCCCATTGATTGCTCTTGATAAGATTAGATGATGTTTTAAGTAAAGAGTATACAAATCCGGAAGAATTAAGTAATCCATCACTCACAGTTTCCTTAGAGCCACTGCAGTTTAGACATACGATCATTGTATCATTTAGGAAGTAGGGGAATTCATACTCTCATCTTTTGTCTGTCCATTTTCAAGCATTGATGTAGTGTTCTTACTTGAGGCTTCTTTGCCTCCATGTTAAGTTGATGATGATGTCAGCCGCTGTGGGTGTTCTTTTTAAGAATGTGTGGTGAAGAGAATGTTATGCGTTGAAGCTAATGTCAGTTGCACTGGCTTGGCTGAAGGATGAGGTCTTAAGATTACTCTCTACATTAAAGAGCTTCAAATCAAGCTACTGTTTCCTGCTTCTTCTATCCATCATCCATACCTCATTTTGGCGACGAGTGGAAACTCTTAAAGAAGACCTCAACTCATTCCTTTCTTCGAACTCATGCTGGCACTTCGCTTACTACTTACTGCTGTGTAAGAACTCATAACGGCTCTCTCTTCACTTCGGTTCCCTGGCATCTTCGTGGGAGCTCTTCTGGAGTTGTTTGAGTCGTGAGTGGACAAGCGCAGAAAGCGGTGCACCCCGATGTTTGTGAGCCTTCTTGAAACGCGCGCTGGAACCGGTGCATCTCCGATCTTTGCTGGGCTTTTGCGCATTTTGGTTCCTCCTCCTGTCTGACGTTGCAGCATTTCAGGGAGGTTTCCTCTCATTGGCTGATTTGGGGGCCTGTTGTCGTTCCTGTGAGGTGTCTCCCAATTGGTCTACTTTATTTGGTTTTGTCGTTTGGGCCCTCCTGCGCTTGGCAATTCATTTTGATTTGCGTTCCCCTGGCAACGGCTTTGAGCCTCCCGCAACACGTCACACTAGTGGAGACCGAATTGCTGACGACGCTGCTTCTTACGAGGAACAAGGCTGTTGCGTAGCAACCCGTTTTGCTTCACGTTGCCCTGACAACAGCCTCGAGTCCTCCGCTACAGGTCATATTACCAGAGACGGAACTGCTTGCTTCCTGGCTACGCTACTACACTCGAGGAACATTTCCTGAGGTAAAACTTGGTTTTTCTGGTTCCTCGCCTCGTGAGTACTTGCCTTCGTGTTCAGGTACATTTCTGGATTGTCGCCATACTGACTTTCACTTTCTTTACCGGAGCAACGCTGATCTGCACAGCTTTTATTTTTTTTTTACTTCTTTTGTCACAGTTGTTTTTTGCAGATCCAAATAATGCTCTGACCTACTTAATGCTTGTTTAGAGTAACCATTTTCTTTACTGAAAAGTTGGGACAGCTCTTACTGTACCAGGGCGTTGTAGATCGTTATATTGATAGGTATATTGTGACGTGTGTAATTTGGGCTTGCAGTCTCTTTTCACTTCAGATTTTTGCTATCCTGTCGTGTGACATTTTGTATCTTCATTATGCAAAACGTCACCGCACCACCGTTCTTTCTTTCTGCCCCTGAAGATCCTCCCATACCTTGGTTGAAGTGGAAAAAAGTTTTTTCTAATTATGCCAGGGTCTGCGGTACGTCTTTGAGTGCAGAAAGAAAGTCTGCTTTATTCTTACACTGTCTTGGTTCGGAGGGGCAGGAAGTTTTTGAACATCTCCCTGACTTACCGGACAGTGAGGGGAACTCCCTAAATGAATATGAAATCTGCATTAAGAAAATGGACTTACATTACCTACCCAAAATGAGTATGGTTTTAGAGCGTTATCACTTTGGTAAGAGACTCCAGAAACATGAAGAAACTGTTGAACAATATGTTACCTCTTTGCGCAAGTTAGCTTCTACTTGTTCTTTTGGGGGGAGCTTAGAAGAAAGACTCAGAGATCAACTCATGCTTGGGTCATCCATTGATAAAGCGAAAGACGCCCTCTGGCAAAAAGACAATCCTTCTCTCGAGGATGTCATCACGACCCTAAAGTTGCATGAACACTCGAAAGCTTGTTCTGAAGCTATACGCAAAGGAGCTGACAATAGTAAGAGTACTGATGCTGAAGTTAAGGAAATAAAAACAGATGTATCTACTGGGTCTGACAAAGTTTCAAAGGGGTCCACACAAAGTGCGTCTACTTCTTCCAAAAGTGTGCGTCCTACCTCAAACGCAAGATATTCCTCAGTGAAATGTTTTCGTTGTGGGAACATAGGACATTTGGCTAATTTCAAAGACTGCCCTGGGTGGAAAACTATTTGCTCTGTTTGTAAAAGGAAAGGTCATTTTTCAAAATGTTGTAGATCAAACAAGAATCAAAAAAGTGTGAGGGAGGTAGATCTCTACGAACAAGATGGTGAAGAAGTGCTTGTGTCTCAGATTTGCTGCCAAGTGAAAGATGGTCCTATGGAAGATGTCTTGGTCAATGATAAGTGTGTTAAGATGTTGTTCGACTCTGGGGCCAAGATTACTTTAATTCCCAAAGAGTTTTATGAAAAGCATCTTCTCACAAAGGTGAAGTTATTCAAACCAGACATCATCCCAAGGGGTTACGGTGGACAAATAATAAACCTGTTAGGATACTTTGAAGGTATGATTGATTATAAAGGCAGGGTCACTGCAGGCAAGATATATGTCTCCATGAAGGGAGACTCTTTGATAAGTTGGTCTCATCAAAGGGATCTTGGTGTTTATTTAGATCCTAACGAAACGCCTTCTGTGTGTCTGAGGGATCTTCCGACCATTGCCTCCATCTCTGACCGCAACAATTGGATTAATAAGTTTCCAAAAGTTTTTGATAAAAAGCTTGGATGTTTAAAAAGGTACCAACATCTAATTAAGTTAAAAGATAGTTCGGTCCCAGTAGTAGCCAAAGTCAGGAATGTTCCTCTGTTGGTCAGAGACAAAATGAAAGATGAGTTGAATAAGCTACTAGTTAATGGTGTCATCAAGGAAGTAGAAGCCACGGAGTGGGTTTCTCCGGTTGTTATGGCTCGAAAATCCAATGGTGAGGCCAGGCTGTGCATTGACTTGAGGGAACTGAACAAGGCTGTGGTGGTAGATCACTACCCTCTCCCGAACATAACAGAAATGTTGTCATCTTTAGGTAGTGCCACGCATTTTTCGACTTTAGACTTGTCTTCTGCCTACCATCAGGTCAGGTTACACCCTTCCTGCCAAGAATTGACTACCTTCATAACACCCTTTGGAACCTTTAAATTTCTTAGGATGCCGTTTGGTCTGATATCAGCCGCATCGGTATTCCAAAGAGTCATGGAGAATATACTAAACGGGATTGATGGAGTCAAAGTCTACCAAGATGATGTTCTTGTGTATGGTTGTAGCTTGCGTGAGCATGATGAGAGAATGGGTCTTATACTTTCCAGATTCCAAGATCATGGCCTTACTCTTAGATTGGACAAGTGTAAATTTGATGTAAAAGAGATTGAATATCTGGGTCATTCAATCTCTGGCTCGGGGATCAAACCAAAGCCTTCTTTGGTTGAAACCATCTCCAATCTCAATTATCCGGTGAGCAAAGATGAACTTACAACATTTTTGGGTATGGCTGAGTTCTACAATAAATTTGTTCCCGGTTTCGCTAAAAAGACTGAAAATTTAAGATCTTTATTAAAAAAGGGGAGCGAGTTTGTTTGGGATAAATTGTGTAGTGATGAATTTGATTTAATCAAGGACTGTTTGAACAAAGCACCCAATCTCTCTAGTTTTGATGAAGTGTATGAAGTAACACTTTAATTGCAAGTCTAGTCTCGTAAGCTACAAAAGTCAAAGAAGGCGATTGAGAGTAAGAACACGAGTGGTAAATTTGCGAAAAGTTCCCATAGGCTTCAGACTATTTATTCATAATTTCATATTGGGAAAGAAAGCAAAGTTGAGGTCTTCATGAAATACAGCTTATAAACAATGAAATTGTGCCTAAAATATTAATTTTGCGTTACACAGAATTAATGTATTAATACCACTTCAACGTGATCGCAATTAATTTATGTAAGTATAGGGTTCTCATAACATTTTAATATAACACGATAATTCACATAAAATTTTGGTAAATTTATTTTGCACATCATATTATTTCAGCATACAAGTTTAAAGACACATCAAAGATAAGTTTTACGAAAAGCCATCTTTACATAACCTTGTATAGCACCAACTTTTCTCTTGTCATTTTCAGTGCCCACGTTATACATTCTAATATGTTGGTCATACTTAACACATGAAACATTTAATTCTCACATATGAGTGTCTATGTTATTGTTTATTATCACATTTATCTAATCACAAGAACACATCATTTAAGTGTCAAATTTCACACTTAATTCTAACATTCTGTATGCTTTTACGATGCAGTATCTAAATCACAACTTCATTTCCTGTGTTTTTTGAAGCATGAAGTCTAACACAGGTTTGTCATTTTCATGCAAAATGGTGTCACAAATCATTTCTGTGTAAAATGTCGTAAATAAATCAAAGGAAACACTGCTGCTCCATTACATGTTACACGTTGACCTAACACTTCCCCATTTTTAAAGTGCCCGTGCATACTATAGATAACAACAACAATCGTGTTTTGCGACTGCGTAAAAGACATTCAGCAGCAAATGTATATCAACTATTGCATTATTTTGAATGTCGCAATAGAGTATATCATGTGCAAAATACGCATAGTTATAACCGAATAAATAGCATATATGTACATGACATTGTAAAAACACTTCAGTCCATCCATAAAATTTATATATGGATACCTGATAAAATATCCCTATTCTGGCATAGCCCTTTGTGCAAAATAATGCATCCTATTACTTTGTATAAATACATAAACATATAATGCTATAAATACAATAACAGCAATAATATATATAATATAATATATCTAATACAATAACAGTGATAATATATATAATATATCTAATATAATAATAATAATAATTTATATGTATATATGTATATATTTATATGTATATATATATATATTATCTACTGGCGGTCGCCAGTAGATAGTTATAGTTACAACCTAGTTTCCATAGGAAATCTCAAAATTCTATTTTGAATAACTTTGGCGCCGGTTGATGAATCCTCGCGAAATTTTCAAAACTAATGGGGCGCTCCGTTCAGCTCCTACCCTGAAAGTCTCGGGGTGATTCGTCAAGCAGGGGCCGAGAAAAAAGGGGGGTCCCAAAACGCGTTTTCCCCATGCATTTTTCCATAGGACCTTTAGACACAGCTACAGCCCGAACGGCTGAACAGAATTACTTGAAATTTGGCAGGGAGGTAGCCATAAGGTCAAGGAAGTGCCTTTTGCAGGTCTGGTGTACATCTGTTCAGTATTTCCTGAGAAAATAGCATTTAAAAGCATATATATATGTGGGCGGAGCCTAACCACACATCTCATCCTGAGATCTGATTGGCTGTCAGCACTTCATCCAAGAAGTGTTGGCAGCCATCTTGGGACCAATATACACCTCATTAAAAAACATTGCAGTTAATAGAAGGTTTTAAGACTTTAGTTACATTATAAATCATTTGTTGATGGTACCATACTCATTTTAGGAATTGTGGTATGTTCTAAGGTGATTTCACCATGTGAAAAAGCCTTCTGCTGGGATATCATGATTGAGAGAAAAATATTTTCTCATGCTTTTACCACAGGGGTTTGGAAGGTGATCTATAAGCTAAACTGAGAGCTTATTTTCTGTAAATTCACATTATCTTTCTCAGTCATGTGAGAATGAAGTCTGACATTCTCAGTAAAACATGTACATCCAACAAGGGCAGAGACTGTCAGTTGATTCCTTTGTGTTCTACTGCAGCTTCCCAGAGTGTTCCAAAGAACTACTAGAGCGCTAACCGTCCTACTTATGATAAACGTATGGCACACCTGAAGCCATCTTGCTTGGATTAAAGTGGTAACTCTTAAAACATTTAATTTAAAAAGGAACAAAATGAGGGGGTTCATTTTTCCATAAAAAGTATGATTAGTGCTGCAGAAAGAAAAATTAGGGCACATTTTGAGTGACTTCTCAAATCCTCTTCTATTTCAAGAAAAACTTCTGACATGCAGACTGAAACATGCACTTTCAATACCAGCAGCAGTTTTCCCTGGTGAGCAGTAGCTTTACTACAGTGATCTAATGAGCAAAAAGAGTGCTAACATTCTGATTTTATGGCAAATGTGTGACACATCTGAATGCCTTCTTGATGGAATCAAAGTAAAAAACTGAAAGTATTTCATTCTGAGGAGACTGCAGTAAATGAGGAAATTAGGAAACTTCATAACAAATAAGTCTCCCAAGATGGCCACCAGAGACAAAAGAGCCCAAATGTAGCCCAAATATCACCCAGATGTAGCCCAAGTATAGCCCAATGACAGAATGTCCAAGAATGTTCTTAAAAACAACTAGAGTGCTTACTGTCTTCATTATGACAAAAGTATGGCACACCTGAAGCCATCTTGATTGGAATAAACTGGTAACACTTAAAACATTTAATTTAAAAAGGAACACAATGAGGGGGTTCATTTTGCCATAGAAATTATGATTAATGCTGAAGAAAGAAAATGAGGGCACATTTTGAGTGACTTCTCAAATCCTCTTCTATTTCATTAAAAAATTCTGACATGCAGAGTGAAACATGCACTTTTAATACCAGGAGCAGACTTCCATGGTGAACAGTAGTTTTACTACAGTGATCTAATGAGCAACTAGAGTTCTAACATTCAGAATTTATGGCAAATGTGTGACATATCTGAATACCTTCATGATGGAATCAAAGTAAAAAACTGAAAGCATTTCCTACTGAGGAGACTGCAGTACATGAGGAAATTAGGAAACTTCATAACAAATAAATCTCCCAAGATGGCCACCGGAGACAAAAGAGCCCAAATGTAGCCCAAAATCACCCAGATATAGCCCAAATATAGCCCAATGACAGAAGTGTGCAAAACACTTATTATTTTGTGTTTTTGCAGTGTTATATAGTGCAGACTTGTCAGGTATTGGAGTGCTTTACATGAGCATTGGTTACATCACACAAGAACAAATTCATTTTGGTTGTAGACATGGGGAGACTAAGTGATTTGACCAGAATCACAGAATGTTGAGCTGAAGCAGAAACTTCAACCTGGTTCCCTAGTTGCAAAGTCTGCAGTTCTGGAAGTAACACCACATCCTCTCCCCTAAGTGCAACATTTAATCAAGGGGTCAACTGGATAAAAAAACATAAAGATAACAAATAATTTAAAAGTGCTTTGTCGCTATTTGAAAACTCAGAAAATATGTCCTTATTTTAGTCTTTTAGAGCACTAACCATAATTTTGATGCCAATAAGACCCTCTCATATATGTAATTTCTAAAGGAAATGCTCTAGGTATTACAGTTTTGATTACATCAAGATGATGTCAGGCGTTCCACACTTTTGTAATAAATATCGAATGTTAGCAATCTAGTTGTTCATTAGGATACTGTTGAGAGGCAGAGGCCAGGGGCACGGACTCTGAAAATTGAAGGCAGGTAGGAGGGTGCAAAGGCAACAATTTAACCACACTGAGCAGGCAGGAAGGGCCGTGGAAGCACAACAGACTATGGAGGGCAGTGGAAAGGGGGTCAGTGGCAACAAACCAACAATACAGGACTTGCAAGAGAGGCTGTTGGAGGGAAGATCTATTACGGGTCAAGGAAGCTAGGGGCGGTCCCCAGAGCCCCGGGAGCCACCACAGAACTGAGCAGGAGAGTGAGTCAGGGACAAAAGGGGCACCTTAATTTGAGCCGGGGTGCCTAGGAACGCTTGCTCCAAAAATGAAGAAAACAGACATATGAGACATGGAATTGGAGGCAGAATACAATGGCAGTTTAATGAGAAGATGCAACTTCAAAGAAACCGCAGAATAGAGACATAAAGTACAAAATACAGAATCCAGATAATCATACAGCTGTCATGATATTCTCTGTATCTCAATTAATGTACTGACAGAGAGAGAGAGAAAACACATCTATAAATGCATCATGAGAAACAAGTTACACCAAGGAAAATGTTACCTAGGAACACTCACGTTTACTCTTAGAGCAAGCATTCCTGCAATTACAATAAAAAATCTTTTAAATGCAAAAGTAAAGAGAACAATGGTTAAACATAACATGACATTTCATATAGGTAAAATAGAATAAGATACTTCAAGCAAAGCAGAGCAAGACATTTTAAGCAAAGGAAGACAAGAGCTCCCAGCTCTTGGGGAAAACCTGCACAGCCTGTTAACCTACATACAGACGGCGAGGTAGTCCGTCGATATCTGTGGGTGCTCCCTTTTTATATCATTTTGTGGGCTCCTTTGCACGCTACATCTACCTACGTATGCTACCCAAAAGCTTCGTCTGCAGATTTTACCAGACATTTCGTCATTTACCCACTTAATGCTGACAATGGACTGGGTGAAAAGGTCAGTCTCTCAGGCCAATCGCTTATCGTAAGTTCCATAGAGCAAGCAGAAAATAATGGGTATTGTACGGGAATTCAATATATTCATGTATAAAATCTCCTCAGTTCTCCTAACTTGACGCTCTGCGGTTGCCACTTCCTTAAAAGCGGGAAACCTGCCCAGGAAGCAAGTACCAGTCCAGGATGCAGCCCACTGTATGTCGACAGCTTCAGGGGGATGTTGAACTTTGATACCGAGCACGGAGCACTCGGGTAGGGTGGGGGATACTAGTTTGGAGCAGAAGGCCTCGTAGACCTGCCTTCAGACTGCTATACACTAAAATTGCAGAGCTATGGTCAATTTAACAAAGAGGCCTAAATATTGAACAGAAGGGCCTACACAGGGGTTTTATGCTGGCTGAGTGGTAAGGATGTCTCAGGATAATTATATAGCAACACAGGACCCGCTGGTCAATTTAATACGGCCTACAAATGCGGCTGGCAGGGCAAGGACAAGGGTCTCATACTTCAGGTGTGGACAGAACGGGTCAGGGGCCCCCTGTGATACAAAGTCTACCCTCCTTCAAGGCTGTGGCAATGTAATAGACCATTGTGGGCAGAAGGAAGAGGCAATGGTAGTACAACCATACATGCCAACAGACCCGATTCAGCCAGGAAACGTCCAATGTTTTTAAGCTCAAATGGGCTTTATTTGATCTGTCTCCTGTCTACAATATCCTCTTTTTCAATGTAACTCAAAGGGGAAAATCAATACCCCAGTTTTTTTTCAAAATCTCCCTCTTACCAAGTTCAAAATGTTCGCAAGTATGATACATTGGATCATGGAAGGAAATGGGATAGGGACATGGACTTGGATAACAGAGGACAGGAGGGACATGGAGAGGTGCACCAAACTGACCCTGCAGGGCAGGCATCAGGGTTTGCAGCAGCACAATACACCACACAGGGCATGCAGGACGGGAGTGCAGCACAACAATCCATAGAAAGCAAGAGGGAGGGGACAGGACCATGCACATGGACAACAGAGAACAGAGGGGCAATAGGCAATGGTAGCTAGCTGACCATAATGGACAGACAGGAGAGAAAGCTGCAGCATAACAGACCATAAAGGGCAGGAGGGACGGATCAGGGGCATTACAATGGAACAGACAAGCCAGGAGGGAGGGAGTAGGGGTCTGCACATGTAAACAGAGGGCTGGGGGCAAGGGGGCAGGGCAGGAGCAGAAAGATAGCCATGGAGGTCAGGCAGGATGGGCACTAGAAGCAAGACACACCATGAAGAGCAACAGTGAGACTGTGATGGCATACACACAGACCATGGAGGGAAGGTGGGAGGTGGTCAGGGGCAGCTAACTGACCACACAGGGAAGGTGGGAGGGGCCATGGCAGCACAGAAGACCATGCATGGCAAGTGGGAGGGTTAGTGGCAGCACAATGGCTATGATGGGCAAGAAGGAGGGTGCAGGGGCATGCACAAAGGACGATGGAGGATAGAAGGGAGGGTCAGGACCTGTGCACAGACAAGAAAGTTCAGGGGAAGGGGCCTCACAACAGACCACATGGGGCAGGCAGGAGGAGCAGTTGCAGCACAACAGACCAGGGAGGGCAGAAGGGTGTGGTAGTACAATGGACCATGTAGGACAGGAGGAAGAGGATAGGGGCATGGCATGTGGACAGGCAGGGTGGAGGTGGCAGGGACAGGTTACAGTCATCTGACAATGCTAGGCAGGTGGGAGGGGAGTGGCAGCTCTACAGAACACTCAGAGTAGATAGGAGTGGCAGGTCCATGGGACATGGTGGGCAAAAAGGATGGAGCAGGGGCATGCACAAAGACATTGGAGGGCAGGGGGAAGGAGAATAGGGGCAGCAAGATAAGCTCAGAGTTTAAGCAGGAGGTCAATGATGGGGCATAGAATTGGGCAATGGAGGGCAGGAGGAGTGGACTGGTACATCATACTAAATTGAGGGCAGTGGTAGCACATCAGACCATGCATGGCAGGAGGGAGGAGGCTAGTCCATGGATTCACACAACAGAGGATAGGGAGGAGGGGGATGGGGCAGCAAGCTAACTGTTCAGAAAAGGCGGGTATTAGGAACTTTATTGTTTTTAAAACATTGTGTCTGTGCGAACTACTTAAAATATGAACAAGTATGCAGCATAATCTCACTTTTATTCAGGAAGAAGAGGACGTTTGTGACTGTGACTCCGGGCTCACTTGGCAGAAACACCCCCTTACCCTCCACCCCCTATCGCAAAATGTAATGCCCGTGAAAAGGGTAGGTGAACACAGTGTTATATAGAACATAGTCCTGAGAGCACGATTGAAAATGAAAACTAGATATAGTGTATGGTATAAACTATGCACCAAAAAGTGTGATATAAGATGAACCAGGCGTGAAATATATGCAATACATTGTGCGCAATGACAGATTCATTGGAGAGCGCAAGATAGCACAGGCACTAGCGCGTGCTATGGGATATGCGCCTTGGAGTGCAATATGCACAGGGCAGTGTTGTGTAACCTAACTAGTCTCTAAAGTTGTAATATAAAATATGTGCTGGGGAGTGTAACATTGCATATGCACTGTGACAAAGATATGGATCCCAGATTGTAATATGTATGGCATAGCACTGTGCGTTATAACATAGGCATCGAGGAAGGCACGTTAGATGGGGCAATATAACCCGTGCGAAGACAAGTGTGGCATGACATATTCACGGGGTGGTGTTACAGTGCACATGGGCTAGAGAGTGTCATAGCATATGCACTAGCTAGTGGAATATAACACAGAGGTGTGTGGCACTCGGCAGGCAATGGTGGGTGTAACACAGCATTGGGCTCTGTCAGGAGCGCGCTGTGACTCTCAAGTGATGTTCGTCCCCTTTCCAGAGAGTAAAATAAAAAGTATTACACATCCGGCAGTGGATGTGTGTTTTATTAACCGTGAGGGGGGTTTCTTGCATAGTTTTGGTCGAATTTTTGTCGAATCCCCTTTGAATGGCTTGGTGTGTATGTGTATTAAATGTGCCCGTCAATAGCTACCCATGTTTGTATAAATAAACGACAAGGGTGTCTACCGGGATTAGGCACGGTAGGGCATCAGACATGTCAGAGCTTCACTAGTGGTGTAAATACATTCCACGTGGATTCATTGCATGCATAGTCGCCTTTTAATGAATATCACGCAAATCTTCATGGTGATAGGTACGTACGGTTTGTCCAGCATGTCCTAGGTGTGTCTATAAATATATATTTTTTAAAAATAATAAAAAACAGTGGCCGGCCCTGGGGATTGGGGTCAAAAAAATATAATTAGGAGACAGGCCCTGGGGGATGGGGTCATCAGGGCCAATAAATTAGAATAAGAAGGGGAACCACACAGCCCCCCTTCTTAAAAAATTAAAATAAATAAAAGACTGGCATCGTGCCGGAGGCCATGCCCCCTCCGTGCAGCACTCTGCAAACGCGCCCCCAACAGGCATCTCCAGTATGCGCCAGGGAGCTGCGCTGCAGACAGGTGTTCTGAGGCCAAGCCCCTTTTTACACCTCTCTGCAACGCAGCTCTGTGGCGCTTACTGGAGGTACCTAGTGGTCTAGTGTGACCCTAGGGACCCTTAGGATTCAAGGGGACTTAATCTCTCAACTTAGAACAGCCACAGGGCGCGTTTACACAGTGGTGAAGGGAGGGGACGGGGCCTGAGGTGACCTGTGCAAACACGCACTATTGCACGTTTTAAATTGGGGATATAATTTCCCTTCAATACTGAGGGCCCCTGGGGGCTAACTAGCCCACCAAGTGCTTCCAGTAAGCGCCACTGAGCTGCTTTGCAGAGAGGTGGTCCAGGCCGTGCCACTTTTTACACCTCTCTGCAACGCAGCTCTGTGGCACTTACTGGAGGTACCTAGTGGGCTAGTTGGACCCTAGGGACCCTCAGGATTCAAATGAACTTAATCTCCCAACTAAAAACGGACACAGGGCGTGTTTACACAGTGGTGAAGGGAGGGGACGGGGCCTGAGTTAACGTGTGCAAAAACACCCTGTGGCCTGTTTTAAGAGGTAGTTTTAATCCCCATGCCCTATTATATACTAGGGGCTTACAGAGGAGGTCAGGCTAATCACAGGGGGACCCCAACGCATA
Organism: Triturus cristatus; assembly: GCF_964204655.1. Lineage (NCBI taxonomy): Eukaryota > Metazoa > Chordata > Amphibia > Caudata > Salamandridae > Triturus > Triturus cristatus. The sequence continues at coordinate 356,982,726 of NC_140594.1, forward strand.
ATGTTCCCTAGTGTATGTAGGTGTTTTCACTGTATTCTAAGTGTCTTTTAACATAGCACTGGCTCTAGGACTGGTTAGTCAGACTCAGTTACCACCAGTATCCGTCTGAAAAAGTTGAGGGTACAGGATGATTTTGCAACAAGGCTTCTTTCTGCTCTTCTTTTTGTTCTTTCTGCACGTTATCCTTCTTCCTGCACTTTTCTTCGTCTTTGGGGACTTCTGTTGCTTCTTTCTGCATTTCTTTTTTTTTCTTTCTGTGCGTTTTTTCTTCTTTCTTCACATGTCCTATCTCTGTAGGCATAGTTAGAAATTAGCATTTAAAAAACCTTTGAAATTCACAGAAAAAAACATAGGTTTCAGGCACGTTATAGTTCGGAATTAGCATTTAAAAAACCTCAGAAATTCACTGAAAAAACCATAGGTTTCAGGGGTGTTATAGTTAGCTGGACTTTTCACTTGTACAAAACCATTGAAATTCCCCCGTTATAGTTAGTTCAGCTAACTATAACTCGCGCGCCCGCAATGCACTGCTGATGACGTCACATATTACATCACTCATGACATGGTCAGTGACATCACTCATGACATCACTGATGACATCTCAAATGACATCACTGATGACATCATCCTTGTGATAGAGTGGCAGACCTCCTCTCACCCTAATATAACCTTTGATACACACATTCAAAAATAGAGACTCAAATTTTCAAAACAATGGACATACCAATACCAGTTACAACAACCTCTTCAGTAATTCTAAGATCCACATACACATCCACTCATTCACCAACAGTCCTATACAGTCACTCATACATGTACTCACTCATCATATGTACTCACCCACCTATACATCCTGTTACACAATGCCACTCATCCATAGAGTTACTCACACACATAGTCACTCATGCTAATAAAGAATCAAACATACATTTACTTGCATATACAGTTATACACACACCACCACACTTACTTCTACGGAAACTTACACATACTTAGTCTTTTAAACAATCACTTATAGAAACACATACTTATTCATACAGGAACTCTTTCAATCTCTCACTCTCACATATACTCACATATATACACCAATAGTCACATATACTAGTTTAAAACATATGTAGTTACTCATAAAGACACTATTGAGACAGTCATTCACTCACTAACACACCCATACACACACTCATCCACCCATACAGTCCTGCACACATGCTGTGTTCAACACATACATACAGTGAGTCACTCATTCATGCACCTATGCACTACGTAATACCCCCCACCGAACCATGCAGACACTCAGACTGATACTCAAAAAACCAACTAATAACCTATATAGACACCGATGTAGCTACTCACCAACCCATGCAGCCACTTATACACAAAGTGAGAGACTGATACAGATATTTACATATTTAAACATTACTCACTAAGCCATGTATTCACTATGATACACTTAATCAGTCAGTTACACAATCAATTTTTCAAAAACAAATCATCCATTTAGACACTTATATACCCATTTATTCTTCCATCGACCTTGAGATATACATAAATAAAACATATTTAATTTCCAGAAAAACACACATTCACTGGATGATGTCATCAGTGATGTCATCAGTGATGTCATTTGAGATGTCATCAGTGATGTCATGAGTGATGTCACTGACCATGTCATGAGTGATGTAATATGTGACGTCATCAGCAGTGCATTGCGGGCGCGCGAGTTATAGTTAGCTGAACTAACTATAACGGGGGAATTTCAATGGTTTTGTACAAGTGAAAAGTCCAGCTAACTATAACACCCCTGAAACCTATGGTTTTTTCAGTGAATATATATATATGTATATATATATATACATATATATATATATATATATATATATATATATATATATGTATATGTATATATATATATATATATATATATATATATATATATATATATATATATATATATATATTGTTTTTTAATGCACTTCAATGTTGCTCTTAAACCCAATTAGAGTTGTTTGGTCCAGTTATGTATGCAAGCAGTTTAATTTGCTGAAGTGGGAGCACGATAAACATGATGAGAAAAATAAAGTTTCAATACCTTATCGCGTTTTAGGTCCTGGCATGGGTTGTGCTTACTCTCGCTGACAGTGAGAAGGCCCTATGCCCTCTTCTGTTTACCTAGCAGCACCTTATGTAGTGTAAGAAGGACAGAGCCAGACTGGGCTTTTACTCCACTGGGCAATTCCCTGGTGCACTGGAGCCCTTGGAGCATGGACATCATTTAGGGTTCAGCAGGGGGTCGCAGCTGCGACCCCTGGCTTGCCCATTGCTACCCCTGGACTGCCTTTTCAACCCCTGGCCTCAGAGGTGGCAAAGTCAGTGCCTAGAACACAGGAGCAACTCACCTTAATGAACGTGGTGTGGAGCTCCATTTTCATGGTTTTCTGTCTAATTTTTATTTAATAAAGAGTGAATAAAATTATTCACTCTTAGTGTAATACAATATTGGGTAATAATAAGCTGGAATATAACCATATCTGACAGCTGAAGTAAGAAAAAAATGCTTTTAAATGTATGTTGTATACCTGCTTGTAAGTGAGTGTGTTTATCTGAGAGAGTGTAAATGTGTGTGCTTGTTGAAGCATGTGTGTGTGTGACTTAAAGTAAAGGTCAAATGTTGTGTGATGTCACTTCCGCTATCCTTGGAATTTTGGTCAATTGACGCCCATACCTTGGGCCGCCCGGCGCTGCTGCTGAGGCCTCTGTTACTTACCCCAGCCCCCAAGATGCATTGCTGCAAGGGGGGTTGGAGAGAAAGAGAGAGAGAGAGAGAGAGAGAGAGAGAGGGAGAGAAGAGGCGGAGAAGAGTGAGAAAAGAGAGAATGGAGGATGGATGTGAAGAAAGAGACGGAGCAAGAAAAGGATGAAAGCAGGGCTAATCGGAATATCTTTGCCAGGGCGGCTTTTGGTTTCCAATCTGGCCTTGAAGAAGGAGTAATGCGCCTATGGGCTCATACCATGAAGTTTATGCACATGTTGGGCATTTCAGTCTCTTCACTATGCTTTACAGACAGGCAGGCATTTCAATGGGTGAATGCAGAGTAACTATGTACATGTCAGAGCAGCAAGACTGCTTGTGGAAATTAATCTGTCCAGACCATTGGATTTTGTGTTGATGTCTTGATGCCCTTAAAAGTCATTATAAGTACGGAATCTGGGTGTTTCCATCGAATAAGAGCTGAGTCTCTCCTCGCACGTGGACATGGCCGTGGAACCTTGCTGCCTACATTAGCGCGTCCTGTGGTCCCCTATTTGAGCTCTGTGGGGTGACAGGATCCATCATGTTTTCAGGTCTTGAATACTGCTCAGCAGTAAAGGCCTCTATCTAGGTCTCCCAAAGGCTCCTTGGGACACCTGTCAAACAAAGGAAAATATTTAAGGCAGTGTTCATAGCTTTGGAATAAAGTTTTGCTCAAACAGTTTGGAACATGTTTGGCCACTATCTTGTTCCATGTTTTCTAAATCAAGCAGGACCTGTCTTGGTCAGAAGGTCCAATAGAATTCTTGTTTGAGGCTGGGCCTCGCCTTGCCTTAGTAACGCATGTTGCTATGCTGCGGAACTCTTTTTTCTGCTCACAGGGAGCCATCAACGTCCATCTACAGTGCTTCATTTGTGCCGGGGGTCCAGGTGATGGGCACCAGCGCGCATTTTTCATTGCATGTTTTACCCAGAGCAAAAGAGTGAAAGGACGAAAAGAGAGAGAGAGAAAGAGGGCGAGGGGGAGAATGAGAAATCAGGGATTAAAAAGATTCTACAATAAGGAGCTGAATACGAAGGAATTGTAGGATGGTGGTGGAAGCCAGAGAGGCGTGAGGTTTCGACGCGGACTAGACTGCCTTAGTATTCTGCAGTGCCAGCGGCGGGCTCCGGACAAAAGCATTGAACCGCTGTACTTATTTTGTGTTTTTATTCCTCACAAATGAATAACGAAGAAAGTTCAAGGCACCTGCCGTGGGTAGCAGTCAGTTTGGAGGTGAAACTGAGCAGCACTGAAGGGAAGTTTAATGTGAAGGCAGCCTGTTCCTCCCGGGTACCATCGCTGTCATGGAGAAATTGTGAATTATTAAGAACAAGAAATGTATTTTACAGCAACGGTAATGGCTTGGATCTGGGCCCAGACATGTCTTCAAAAACCATTTGCCGATTGAGGTGACATTCAGAGCAGAATGTGGGAAGGAGGCAGATGGACGAGAAGAGCCGCGGGGAGAGGCCGCTGAATATTAAAGGAGCCGCGCTATCGGCGAAAGAGCTTCAGAGGGGACCACGGGGGCACCGGCGCTGAACTGTGCCATTTATCAGCCTTACCGACTGAGCTGGGAAAGTGCGAGACCTCGCACCCCCTGCTCTGCGCCATTCAGCAAAGTTTCAGGAAAAGCGGAAGTGACTCGATCTGCCTCATAATACCCCTCCCTTCCAAGTGCATCAGAGGAACTGACGTAATTCGGTGTCTTACACTAGCAACAGGCAGCAAGATGGTAATCAAATCCTTTAAAGCTCACAGAGGCGGTCAGTTGGTTGTAATAGGACACACCTGTTGACAGTTACACTGCAATAAATGACCTAACAAGTTGTTCCTTGCAGGAGGTGTGTTGCAGAAAACTGTTTGTTAGACCTGAATCCTTCAGGTCTAATTTTTCCAAACTTTTTGCTTTTTCCTTGCTGATTCTATTGTGGTGGCCTTAGGGCCTAGGGCACTTTCCCACTGTAAATACAGTGTGTAAGTGTACGAGCCTTCCTATGCACATTAGGAAGTGGTGCTTACCTTGTATCTCTAAATACGTGTCTGGCCTGCCATTGCAGGCTGGTGTGTGCTTTCCACTGATGTTCTTAAATACGTGTCTAGCCTGCTATTGCAGGCTGATGCACGCAATTGCTGCATTCACACAGAGTGGCAGGTATAAGTCACTAGCCATCCTGAGGGGACCTTTCACTTCCACCGGGTACCCCGAGGGTACATCCTAAGAGGTGAAGCGAGACGTAGGTGAAAGACCGGGCAGGTACACCGGTGTGTCCCTTGACTCTGGTTATGAGGAATAACCATGTCTGTTTTCCCTACCTATAAGTATTGCTCTTCCCATAAACTAAGATTAGGAAATGGGGGATATTACTTCAGGCTGCAATAGTTGATTGCAATGGAGAAGTCTCATGATGTTTCCTATCGTTGGATTCGCAGTGACAACCCCTTGCCAGTGGTCAAGGTGGCTTTGTCATGATTCACATAGAATAGCCATTACTAGAATGTGGGCATTTCTATGCTCTGAAACTCTTTATGTGCCTTGGTGCTTGGCTCCAGGCCACACTGGAGGTTGAAAGAGGACATCTAGGCATTCCCTAGCGACAGCTATAAAACACAGGGCATTTAATTGGAACGGCGACCTCTGCCGTTTGTGGGCCTGGCTGTAGGATGAGGTTTTGACACTTGGCCTCGGGAGCCAGATCATGGCCCCACTAAAGATTAAGATCTGCATTCTACGGCCTCATTGCAGACAGGATGGACATTTAGGGGAGACATCTGTGTTTCAAAGGGAGATCCTTAGAACCGCACCCAACTTCAAAGACACACTCCAGTATAACTACTGGTGCCATCCTGCAGCACAGGGTGAGATATGCTTGTGGGGATTTAGGACCAGAGAACCTGGACTACGTAGTGCACAGTGCCAGAGGACTCTGTTGTACACAAGGAGAATTACTGCCATTGAAAGGGACCGCATGCCCCTCCTGAACAGTGGCTGGTCTGGGCTGCCTGCCTGCTGCTATGTGGCACTCTGAAGTGTGCTCTCGAAGGGCTTGTCAAGCTTGCTTCCTGTTCTTTCAGAGTTCTCAGGGACATCACAGATCTCCTAAGAGAGACCCACACTGCCTACCTGTGACACTTGAAGCGTGGTGCCCTTTCAAGTGCCCACATTGTCTACTGGATTCCAGCTCGTAGTGCGGTATGGGCATGGAACTAAGAATTGTGCCTGCAGATCACATCGCCTGGTGTGGAGCCCACAAAGTCTGGCCAACATCTAAGGTGTATGGCGCCTGCATCATGGAGACCATGGCACGCATAAGCATCTAGTTGGTTCTGAGTGGATTTATCAGATGCGGAATCCGGAGTAGACCGCTTCATCAATCATGCTGTATCTCTCTTGTGCAACACGCCAACTGCATGCTCATTGCATGCGGTGTCAGATTCACAGGTTGCGACCCTCGACGGTGAGGGTGTAACCATAGTAGTGCTTTATCCTACCTTGTGAGGCATTGCTGAACTTGCGCCTGTGTGTGACCAGACCTGTCTGGTACGACCAATATCAACGTGCACCAAATGTTTTGCCTCATTTCCAGGGAGGTACAGAATCTGCAATTCATTGATCATGTGTGTAACCAGAGCTGTCTGATGTGGGCAAAATTGACTTGCACCGGGTGTTGTGCCTCATTTCCAAGGAGGCACAGATTTTGCAATTCTTCGTTTTATGTGACTGGAACAGTCTGGCGTGACCCATATCATTGCGCACCCGGCATTGTCCCAGATTGCCTGGGTGTGACTCTGATCAACGTGTACCTGAAGGGGTGCCTCCACCTTCCGAGAGGCCCCCTACTTCATTCTCCATTCATCTACTGTTCCCTTTCTTGGCCCTTAGTACGGCAGACCAACTGCCCTCTTCTCACCTGGCCCTCCCCAACAACACTGTGTTTCCAGGTAGTATTGCTGGCTCAGGTCTGGCTGATGAGAGTGACTGACTGGGCTGGAGGAACGCCTCCGAGAACTATCGGAAGCGGGTCAGGAGACTCTGTGAGCCCCCTGTGCTTTGCAGAACTGGCTGCTGCTGCCAGAAGGCCCTATGGGACTCCTTTGGTGTGACCGTCTATTGCCCTTGGCCCATGTATGCTCCGCAACTTCCCGAGTGGCTACCAGACCCCCTTTTGCAATCTGCTTCCAAATTGACCTTGCTACCTACCCCCACCTGCTTCCTGGGACCCTGACTAAGAACGACTTCGACCGCATGCAGCCTAGTGCCCGTGGGGAGGATGGAGGTGTTTCCAATCTGTTAGTGTAGGATATTCAGGGTGAGTTGGAGGGTGGAGGGAAGCTTGGGGGTCACAGGGTCTGCAGAGTGTAACCAATTGGCCTGCTGGGTTTCAGTTGAACTGCATTAGGGTTCTGAGTGTGCATGTGTGCTAACTCTTATGTACGGACTTGCCTGATATACGTTGCACCGCGTAGCGGTGTAGAGTGAGTGTGTGTCTGTGGCAGTGGCGGCTCGCCAAGGGAGTGCTGCGGGGCGGTGAGGTGGGGGAGGAAAGGGCAGGGTGGGGGGTAGTGGAGTCTGACTTACGACGGACAGGCGTAAGGTAAGTAATTAAAGAAGTAAAACAATTTACCTTGCGCGTGCTGCATCGCCGAGTTGGCAATACTAAGTTTGCCTTCTTCAAGAGCAATGGTTAAAACGTTCACTAATCCCTAATGTAGATATGGTGGTGCAAGTGAGTACAGATGCCAATGCTCTTCCATTTGCCACGCTCTATGCCGTCAAACCACTCAGATCTCAGGAACTATGGTGCACCACAATCACTGATAAGACCCAGCTTGGAACCAATAGTTAGGCACTTTGTAGCATAGTAACTGATGACATTGTTTCTCGAGTTACCGTCATTTGCATATTTGAATCAGGGCTCGGGCTTGTAACTCTAATGTGTGCCTCATATTTATTTATGGGATATTCTTGAATTACTAATCAGTTTCCACTTATCACTGGCCTTTGCATGCACTTCCTGTGACTTTAAGAGAGTCATAAACTATGGGATGTCACTTCTTTCAATCTCTAAGGTAATATGGAGCCTGTTGGTAAACTGCCACTAGGAGGTAAAAAGGTGTAAATTGTCATTTTCTCCACCCATTTCATTTTTGGGAGCTGGATCTTCAAGGTACTTTCTGGGAGGTTACTTTCTGCAGATTTGAAGTAAGAAACTTGCTTGATTTGCCGAGGATTGATTGGAAGCACTTGATGCCAGTTTATCTACCTTGCATTTGGTAAACTACAACTACTGGGATATTGTTTGCAGCATATTTGGTTGAATAATCTACTGGCATGGTGTGTTCGCCATAGTTTTTAGAACGTACTTGCTGCAGGACATTTACCTTTGGTTTGCTTACAAGAATGTTGCTGTATGTTTCATAGGATGTAATTTCTGATCCTATGCTTGCTCCACGTTTGCTAAGAGGTATATATTTCCCATTTCTGAGTTTATTGTTTAACAGGAGACACTACTTGGCAATTTTAATATGCCTCGAGTAGTGGAAGGTACATTCTGGCAGGTTGTTTGCCTCAGGTTTAGGAGAAATAACTTTTCTGTTTTATCCCAGGTTTGGTAATGGATTCTAGCTGGAAAGATGGCAATTTCTTCGCATTATGTTTTACTTGGAGCCATTTTCTTTATCTACAATTGCAAATATACACACATTGGCCAAGTCAGCCAAACAGAGCAACGCAGTAACTGTTTTAAACAGTGCTTTAAATGGGGAAAAATAAGTGCAGGTAATCATTAAAATAGAGGTGTGGCAAGTGGGCGGGGCTAAGGGCAAAATAACATCATACATAGAGACTTCTGTACCAGTTGCAGCACATATTAAAACACATGACAAATGTGTTCGTCAAAAAACACAGATTAACTCATAACACAAAAGGAAAGTCATGATGGGACTTTTTTCCCCAATGGTCGCTGCGCACCTGATTGACAGTGCAGGGTCTGTCTAGAGACCCTGCTCTGTTAATCACAGCGTGACACAAACCCTCTCACCCCCCTGCAGCTTGGGGACAATTAAATGGGCGCTGCTTGAATCTTCAACAGCAACTCTGTAAAAGAATACTTCAGCCAAGTTAATTACAAGTTCCTCAGAGGCAGAGCGGCCTCTACCCTGCACTGGAGCAGAGAAACCGAGACTGCCGTGCCATGGATCAGGGTACTCTCCCTGGCTACAGAGAAGTGCCGGTACTGACGGCAAAAAAATTCGGAAGTGCCGGTACTTCCTGTTTAAATTATACAAAAACTCTAACCCCGAAGCTTGGATATACAGCCTTGCACTCAAATGGCCCCGGAACTTGCGGCTACCCTGACTCAACCACAACCAGTAAAAACCTTGAAATGTAGTTTCCAGCAAACGTTTATTTTATTCAACAAATCACAACAATGGTTAAATACACCAGGCCTGATTCACAATAGACAAAAGTATAACTTTACGACTTTCGGTATTCACAGGAGTCATTTACTAGCCCGTTCAGTTCAGTTCAATCAGCTTTATGTGGTTAAAATCCAACCATAAAAGCATTCTGAAAATATATCCACTTAATACATTAATTATTCAGTACCATAAACACATAAAACAAGGTAAAATTTACATACAAATCTCATATTGTAATTTTAATAAAAAGCAATAAAATTGTAATGTTTGGGTATATAAATAATATTATAGAATATTCTATAGAATAGATTTCATGATATCCAGAAATTGAGGAAGGGCTAACAGGCCTTAGAGTCACCCAATGGATATACATCCTATAGTGTTTCAGAAACTAAGGCTTAAATGTGTGAATTAACATTTTTTTTTTTAATTGCCAATTGAATATAAGCCTCCACTGTGTAGCATACGGGAAACAGCCATTACATCGCATGTGTTACAACACATGCGATTACAACACGGTTGTTACAACAACCGCGTTGTTACATCGCAGTATATTACAACGCAAGTCATTACATCGACTTGCTGTAGGGGGCACGCTAACATAAGGAATAGTATAATTTACTGTTCAAACATCTTCCCTACTGTTGCGCACACTGGAGTTGGAAAAGTAAATTATACTATTCCTAAATCCAGCGCGCCCCCTACAGCAAGTCGATGTAACAACTTGCGTTGTAATGTACTGCAATGTAACAACGCGGTCATTGTAATGACCGCGTTGTAATCGCATGCTTTGTAAACACTTGCGATATAAAGTTTCCGATTCGTAACATACTCTCTCATTTTCTAGGCTACAGATGAAATTAAAAGTAGTTTTATAAGGATATAATTTTCCACTAAAAACAGAGGACGTAATATACTCTTCCTTATATCTTTATAAAAATTACAGAAAACCATAAAATGTAGGGTCGATTGGTGCAACTTTCAGTCACAAACGAAACTTGGGAGATTTAGATCCCATTTGCAAATGGCAGGGAACGCTATTAAAAAATGGAGAGTGCCCAGTCTTAATCTAGTACGATAAAATCTATGTTGTAAATTCAGCACCCGAGGTAAATATTGTTGTATGCCTATTTCAATTGGCCCTTCGCTTTATACCTTAATCATCTGCTTTGAGGTTTCGTCGATTTCCCTTAACAGATCTATGACTCATATAAACCCTGTTTTCAAATCCTTCTTACTATGGCATAAGACTTTCCTAGGGACATTAATATCAATATTCTCATCAAATTCATTTAAGAGTTTGTTGATATATGCCAACCATGGATTTTCTTTATTATATTCCTGGACAAGGCAATCCATTATGATGTCCTGAGTAAATGTGATTCCATTTTTGCTCCAGATCCCGTGCCAAACAGTAAGTGCTGCTACACTAATGTAATCATCAATTTTTGGAACTGATAGTTACTTGTGTACAATGTATGAGGGGGTTGAGTTAGGGACTGCTAGTAATATCCTTAAGAAGATCTTTTCTAGAGTCTTAAGTGAAGCACGATTAACCATTCCTCATAGTGCGGCACCACAGCAGGTTCCTGGTATACACTTACTCCTATAGCGAGCCAAAAGTTCTTTTATAGGCTTATTCCCTATTTCTTTTTAATATAAAAATGGCTTTGGTTGACCATAAGAATTTGAATTTGCATATTTCAACGCGTGGTCCCCATTACCCATTAGATGTAAAGAGTAAGTCCAAGTATGTAAAAGAGTGTGTTTCCGCTATCAGCGTCTCCTTAACATGGTGAATCTTAGTTTTCGGTTTCCCATTTCCGCAGACCATTGTTAATGTTTTTCAAGGTTAAGATTTAGGTCCTTTTCTTTCATATATTCAACAAAATTCTCAATAGACACTGAAGCCCATTTGCAGTTCTAGATAGTAGGACCGCATTGTCTGGAAACAGCAGTCTGGGGTATGTGTTACCCAACTTTAGGGGCATTAGCATTCAGCTTTTGCAAGGATTTGTCAACGCCGTTGACACAGAGGGAAAACAATAGCGGAGCAAGGATGCAGCATTGTCTAATCCAGCGTGTTACCCTAAAACATGGAGTGCCCTCACGTTTGGGCCCGTATCGAACTCTGGCGCATAATTATTTATATATTTGAGATAGGGAAATTATAATCTCGCTAGGGGCACTCATTCTATCCAAGGTCTGCCATAATTTTACGTGGTTGATCAAGTCGAAGGCCCTTGTTAAATCTACAAAACATAAGTGTAGATGGCCCTTCTTAGAGAGTGTATGTTTACTAATTATTAGGTGAAGGTTGACACTGTTCTATAGTCCCTATATCTCTTCTGAATCTATATTGGGATTCTGTAAGATCTGAGTTGTCATCTGCCCAACTTTCTAATCTTTCCAGAAGGACTATGCCCATCAATTTTGAGGTTGAATCAAGAAGGGATATGGGGTGATAGCATTTTGCATCTCCCTTCTTGAAGATCACAACAATGACGCTTTCCGTCCAGGTTACAGGCAGAAAGCCACTTGCTGATGCGTTACAGACTCTTAGTAACATTGGGGCCCAAAAGTCAGTATCTGACTTAAAGATATCTATGGGTACCTCATCAAGACCCCCCCCCCCCCTTTTTTCAAGGATTAATGGATTGTCATTATTTGGATTGAAGATCTGTCCAAAATGACTTATCCAATCCGAAGATTGTACTAGGGTTTCAATCTTGACTGACGCCTGACTTCTAAAAAAAGGAGGATTTGTTGTTTTCCAAAATAATGTTGCTTCCCGTGTATCTGCTGCTTGTACTAATTTTCCCCAAACTTGTTCCTGTATCATTGCGCTCCTTTCATTTAGGGTCTGTTTATAAGACTTCTTCAGTGTTTTTAGCATTTCACTGTCTCTAGGCCTTTTTAGGTCATGGGTTGCTTTTTTACATGTCGGTCAAACCAGCTGGCACTTTGCTTTAAGGTCTTTTTATTCTTAATTTTTAAATCTCCTGAAATTGCATAGGTATTATTACAAAAGTTTGTTATGATGTGTATGTCACTGGAGTCTCCCTCGTTACAGGTATCGAAATCTTAGTATCTATCATGCTCTATTTTGTCAAGGAAGATGGATAGATTAACACCCGACCATTTGATACTAATGCCATTCTCTCTTTGAGTTACGATATCTGTAACTAAACAAACCCTCTCCTGGTGTATAGTGCTAAGTCTAAGAGTCATAAATAGTGGTTGGTTATCGCTAAATTAACTTTCTATGACTTCAAATTTTTCAATTTGTCCTCGGCCACTATCTGAAATCAAAATGTGGTCAATAGTTAACGAGTATCTATGGCCTTCGTATATTGGTACCATGATTTGCCCTTCTACAATTAAGTGCTCCAAGAGTTCCACATTATACTTACACATTACACCAATAATTGTCTCTCCGTATAGATTGTGAGAGAGATGAGGATAAACTTCACCATGTTCATCCATATGTCCAAACATCGCATTTTCTGCAATTAAAATCGCTGACCCAAATATAAAAACAATCACCCTTAATATATTTTGTAAATGTATCTAGTTACTTCACTAGGGCCATTACACCCTGGTTTCTGGTATTATAAAATATATTATTATAGAAATTAGTTAATAATATACACTGATTTTCTGTAGTCTGAAACCACAAGAATTTTAAAAAACTGTGAGTTGGTATAGTTTTTAAAAAAAATCAACAGGGTTGTCACTGAAACTAAGGTAGCTTGTCCTCCTTTAACCCTTCCATTCCGGTAAGGGGTTGCTGGTGTAACGACCGAGGAATATCCCTCAATATAAAAAGCATTGGTGTGCCAAGTTTCTTGTAAGAAAATTAGTTGACAATTTATAACAAAGTCAAGCCATGTATCGTCCTTCATCTTATTTCTTATTCCAGCTATGTTCCATGTTTTAACAATCAGATTTGTATGTCATTGGGTCTTATTTGGGGCAATCTTATGGCTGGTTTGAATTTCTGAGGGATTGCCATTGCTTAGGATACCTTGGAGTCTATTAATTTCTTGTGTTACAGCCTTATGCAGTCAATCGAGTTCACTGCATCTTCTGAGAGGTCAAAATCTATTTGTGAGTGGTAGTGGAGTATACCAATCTGCAGGTGTATCGCCATTACTAACACGAGCGAATTGTTCAGCATCCGATTTGTAGAAGAACCTCAATGGCACTGCTACAATGTCACCTTGAAGTTTCAGTGTCCTCATTTGATGGTGGAGCAGTTCGCTAAGTAATGCTTTAACCATCTCTGGTGAACGGAAGGTTGCAACAACACAGTCCCCTTTACAGTGTTTCGTTGCATAACCGACACAGTTCACTCTTCTTATCATGATGATACTTTGACAAAGAAAGTCTGTACGGCAATTGCTATTCTTAGGGAACCAATAAACAACCTTGTTCTTCAGAACCCTCCATGTTTCTTTGGCCTTATCTGTCATCTTTGGAACATTTTTTAGGACAATTGTGTATGGTGTTGCATGGAGTCGTAAATGCAGGGAGTCCTGGTGATTTCTCATTGATCTATACATTGTATCGCCTTTGGCCCCATTGTTATTATTAATTGTTTTGTTTAATCATATCTATGTTAACAGATTTGGATGATCATATATGTGCAGTTATATTCTCTTTTACTTGGCAAGGGAAATGTCATTGGTTACTACTTGTAGGAAATGTCCCGTGGGCTCCCTGCTAACCAAATCCGTAGAATGCAATGCACTAGACGTCTTATCTAAATGTGATAGGTCTTTGATCATTTTCACAAACTGGTCAGCGTCACTTTTAACCATTTTTTTATTGGCCAATAATCTAATTTCAAAGGTGTCAATGTTGCCGTGCAGTTTTTTAAATAAAGTTCCAGATTTTGTGAGCTATTTGATATCGGGACTTGGTCAATTCCATGTAATGATTTTTTTCCAGTTTTTATCGTTTTAATTCGTTGTTTGCTCTTTTTGGCAGGAGGGGATATCAATTCTGTGCTATTTGATAAAACTGATATCTCTAGTGGCTACGTCAATACACATGGACGTTTTTTTGCATTTTGTTATCCCCTGAGCAGTTGACAAAGTTTGTTCCAGACTCTACAGTCACTATTTCAGACCGAGTTTCTTTTATAGCAGCATTCAGTGCTGTTTTGGTGGCAGCTAAACATTCCTCTGCATTCACAATGTTATTATTGTTTAACCCCCTTGCGTTAGTTAGGTAATTTTTTATTGGTATACTAACTCCAGTAGATTTTTTCCCCTTTCCCGCAGAATTTGGTGCTAATTTCCGTTTCCCCATATTTTATGTTTAATATTTCATAATGATAGCACTACTAGGTAATCGGATTAAATAATTCCTCCTACCGTAACTTCAGTTAGTGTTAGGAGAAAAAAAAGGAGACCAAGGGGGGCGGCCCAGCCCCGCCTCATCCGGCTGAGGAGGGGCGCAGACAGGTGCACTCTTGGCTCTGTCTTCAACCGGGCACGTGCCCAGGTGAGACCCGCGTGCTTCCTGAGCCATGGACAGTGCTTTGTAGTGCATTGGCGAATGCCTCCCTCATGACCAGCAGCTGTGCAGTGGTCAAGTGAGTCCTGGGACAGGTAGTCCCACCAGGGCAAAACGAAAAGCAGAGAGCAGGAGAGCATCCTGCGCAGCGTGATGTGAGGGGGTGCTATGTAAGCGTTGTTGAACGCTTCCCTCAATGGCTAGCAGCTGTGCAGTGTTTAGGTGAGCCTTGGGACAGGTAGTCCCACCAGGGCAAAACGAAAAGCAGAAAGCAGGCTGAGCGTCATTCACGAGCCGTATGTTTATATCCACAGTTGGACCGTAATCTCCGGCTCACGCCGTACTCTCCGGATTGGACCGTAGTCTTGGCACCAGGGCCATAATCTTCGCACCCGGGCCATGATCTCCGCACCTGGGCCGGAATCTACGGCTAGGGCCGGATGAAGTGTGCTCAATGGGCTAGAAACAAACTTTGGTGTAACACTATAGTGAAATCTCAGAAGAGCGCAAAATGTTGTCTGCAAGTACCATGATGCAAAGGAGCAAACCTTTCTGGGATGTGATGTAGTGTCTGGCCACACCCTTTTCCCTGCCCAAACTGATTTTCATGACCTCTTCTCCCATTTATGTCATGTTCCTAATGTTCCTTTTTGTGAAAATTGTGTTCCGGCCCATTGAGCACACTTCATCTGGCCCAAGCTGGAGATTCTGGTTTTGATGCAGAATTTACGGCCCGAGCCAGAGAGTACGGCTCGAGCTAGAGATTCCGGCCTGACTTTGGACGTAAAGATACGACTCGTAAATGACCTCTGTGAATCCCAAAAGTTGTAAGGTTAGACTTGTGTCTCAGATTGCCATTGTGAATCGGGCCCTCCGATTACAACTATTTGCTGCTGAGAAGGATCCTTCCACTGCTTCAGGTTTCAAACTGCTGTGAATTTACTAGGGCCTTGGTTCTGTCAAGATTTAATTATTGTAACATTGTGTACAGTGGCTCCTCAAAAAAAGGTTGCAAAAATCTACTGATTGCAAAACTTGGCATCGAGAATATGTCTTAATCTAAAGGAATCAGCACTGGCTCACTATGTCATGGAGAATAATGTTAAAATTTCTTTCCAAAGCCTTCAAAACACAAGCAGGTCTTTGCCCAAAACACCTCCACTCATTATTTTTTAACTATACACCCAGTCAAAACTTGTGGTCTGGTAATGCAGCTCTACCCTTACAAGCCATGCTCAAATGCAAGTCTCAGAGAGAGAGGTTGATCTGCGTGTTTAGAGCTCAACTCTCAAACACATTCTACTCAGATCCAAGCAATCAAGCAAATCTGGCATTATCCAACAAAAATTGAAGCCCACTCTGTTTAAAGTTTATTTTCCCATCCATAAACTAGTAGGACTTCTTACCTGTCTCCACCCATTCCCAAATTAGGGACACAGCTCCTCGGACGATAGCTCAACTTTAGCTGAAGATCAGACCTGAAAACTTTGTTTGTGACCCCTCATCATCCCATGTTGTTAAATTCCTATTGCACGGGAAGGGAGGTCGCTATACTTAAGAACGGAATCTTAATAGACTCTTTTTTTTTTTTTTTTTTTTTTGGAAAACCTTTATTATTCATAGTTGCATCATCACATAGTGTACATGCACCATCCATGGTGTCAAATCAGTTATGCAATAGGTAAGTGCTTTTCAAACAATATGACACAGCCATTCAGCCGGCAACCCTGGGGTCCGGCGGCGTTGTACATGGTGGTATTGCTGTAGTCCTTGGACGCGCACCTGAACAAGTGGTAGGTCCATTTTGTTGTTTGTGTGTGATTGGTGTTCCTGAGTCGCAGTGGTGGCAGCAAGGATGGCGTTGTGTCTCAGCCCGCGCCGCAGCCACCGCCCAGGCCCCATCTAAAGTCATGTAGAGCATCATTAAGAATCTCGGACTTAGGGGCCCCTAGTCGGTACAGCACCAGCGTCATGTCCACAACACGGGCCGGGCGCGGCGCCGGCGCTTCAGCATAGCTCTCTGTGACATAAAGGAAGTGCCGTGCACTTAAATCAGGCAATTCTAGCCTGCAATGTCGTTTGCGGGTCCATGTGTGCGTTGTGTGGTGCACGCCCAGCCCCCGAGCGCTGTATCGCCCAATCCGCTGGTCATCGGGGCATGCCCAGCTCTCAACCCTGCGCGTCCTCGGCAAGAGGTTACCGCAAGCTTCGGACGCACCCATCCCTGGCAGGACAGGTGGGTAATCGCCGCTCCACCATCAGAGAGCAGGGCACGCTAAGTAGGGCAGCGCTCCGGGGGTGCCAGACAGCGCAGCCACCGTTTGCTATCTGTGAGAAATCAGGAATCCAGCCGGGAAACACAGCCTATAAGCAAGCCGCTCCCGACGCTTATACGGCGAGAGAGGTAATAGGGATGGGGGCTATTAACTCAAACAGGGTCAAGGGGGGGGAGAGGGGGGAGATCATTTTGCGCCAGTGCGGAGAGTTCAGCAGCCGCCCAGCGGGGCGCGGCGGGCCCGTGCGTGGTGCACGGCAGATAGCGGCTGGGAGGGGGGGGGCTGGAGGGCCCCCCGAGCCGGTTGAGAGTCCAAAGCGCATACGCTACGCCCACACTTAGGTTCGTGGTACGCAGGGCGCTCTGCTACGCTGAACTTAATAGACTCTTTTGTGCCATGAATTGACCTGCTAAAGGTGACTGAACTGCAAAACCAAAAATTGTATTCTCACACAATCATTGGTGATGTTTAGTATTAGGCAGTGTGTTTTGCACTCAAGTAGCCCAAACTATTTGAATGTCAAGCTATACTGTTCAGCCGCGGAATGGTCTTCTTCTCTACATCAATGTTAAGCACAACCCTGGGAGGCATTAGTAGAAGAAATGAGACACCCTGCTCTTCCCTCTCAAGACGGAGCGCTGGACACTCCCTGACTGTATGCATAAAATGAGGATCTTGCTTTGACCGAGCCTTGAGTGGCCACACAAGGTTTTCGCCTATTGGGGCTGGACCTCCGTATTATAGACCTGCGTGCAGGGATCCCACATTAGGAAAGGTCCCGGCATGCCATTGGGGCAGGGGGCTGGGTTACAGGAAGTTGGGTTGCAGTTCATGTTGAATATGGCACATGATTGTCAGTGGGTAGTTTCCTAGGACCACGGAAATTGCATTCTACATTGGATAATTCTGTTCCTCTCATTTGGCCATTGCTATTTGCATTGTATGGGTTTGTTGCTGCAGAAGAGAGGAGCAACTGATATAACGGGGGAGAGTATTCTGCTGATGTATGATAACCTGATGCACCTGCAACATGGACCTTGCCTTATTACAAAGTGCTATAAAATATGTTTAAAAAAATGAAAATCAATGGTATGCAAAACTTGGTGACCTTTCCTAAAGTGTTAACGTTTGCTCGCTCGTTTCTGAAGCATCTTAAAGGCAGGTGAAATGCTTTTGATATTTCTTCTCTGAGTTCTCGTTTTCATATGTTTTACGTCTATTTGTGTTCTATTATTGTTGCCGTTAACTTAATTTGTTAAATCATAAAAAACTATTAAATACAATACAGTATAATACACATAGCAGATTTGCTGGCCGTCTCTGTTAGATGTTTGGTAGGAAGTATCTGCCTGGCAGGCTGCTTTTCCCAGGTTTGGTAGAAAGAACGTGAGTGGTAATTTGTTTGTTCCAGGGTTGGTGAGGATTATTTGCGTGACAGATGGCTTGCTCCATTTTTGGATCAAACAACCTGCCAACTAAGTACAAAGAAGGAAGTACTTTGTTGGCAGGCTGGTTGCCTCAAGTTTGGAAGGAAGTATTTGCATGATTGGCTGTTTGCTCCTGGATTGACAGGAAGTACTTGGTTGGAAGGTTGTTCGTTCCAGAATTGGTAGAAAGTACTCAGCGAGCAGGTAGTTAAGCCCACGATTGGTGCGAAATACTTGTGTGACAGGTTGCTTGCTCCAAGATTGGTAGAAAGTGCTTGTCTGTCAGGCTGTTTGTCCCACGTTTGGTAGAAAGTATTTGCATGACAGCTAGTGTGTTCCAGTAGGAAATACTTGCCAACCAGATTGTTTGGCCAAGTTTGAAAGGAAGCACTTGTGTGCCAGGACCTTTGCTCCAGAATTAGTAGGAGCTCCTCTCAGGCAGGATATTTGTTCAAGGGTTCATATGAGGTACCTCTTATTAGTGTCTGCACCCAGACTTCCTGATGCCTCTTTCTTTCATTGCAGATGGCTGGGATGGAGTCGGGTTATGCCTGCTTTTGTGGGAATGACCCAGAGTACTGGAAGTACGACGAGGCAGTCAGCACGGAGTGCAACAGCGTCTGCTTCGGGGACCACACTCAGCCCTGCGGCGGAGACGGACGGGTCATTCTGTTCGACAGTAAGTATGCCACCATGTCCTGTGAGGGAGATATCACTCTTGATGAAGTGAGTAGGCCACACCTTGTTATGTATGAGAGTTGTCATTCTATGTGACAGTGAAGAGATGACATCCTTTGTGTAGGGAAGATGTCACTTTGTAAGTCGTTCATCATGTTCCTCCACTGACTGTAGTGGACATGTCACTCTGGGATCTCCAAGACGGATGTTTCCTTCTCCGTCTCAGAGTGATCCCTTTGAAAAGTTGTAACCATATCACTCCCTTTCTTGTGAGAATCAGTTTCCTGCGTCGAAAAGAGAATGTTATTCCCACTCCTGATGAGGAGATAGCACTGTGTGACAGTCTGTCATCCCAGACGTTGTGTGAGAGATTTTTACTCTATGTGACAGTGAGCATGTTGTACTATGGCCTGTGTGGAGGATGTGGGTGCCACTTCCAGTGGCAATTAGCATGTTATATTTATATTCTGGGGAATAAATCCCCCTGCAATGCTGTGTCAGTCATACCACCTGTTGATAACGAGGTGTCACTCTGTCATAGTAAATATTTTAAGCACTGTCCTCGGGGGGGGGGGGGGGGTGATGTCACTCTGTCTACCAGTGAGTATGATACACACTCTGTCTTACGAGGGATGGGTGATCCAGTGTGGTAGTGAGGATACCCCACTCCGCACTGTCCCTCTGCACAGTAATGGGTTTGTTGCATGCTTTGTGATAATGTGAGCTTGTTGCGCTCTGTTGTGTTGCTGGCTTTTCGAATGGCAACAAGGCCATGTTCTTTTATGGCGCTACACGGGCAAAGTAGCCATACGAATTTTGGGGTCTATGTCAACACTCATTTTTTTTTTACCTGTGCAAAGTTTCATGTTCGTATCACATTTTGCACGATTCTAACGCTAAGCTACCTCACTAGGTTACATTGCAAGGCAAACATGTGCTCATTTCTCCAACCAGGATGGCCCTCTACAAGGCAGGTGACGTTGCTACTGATAAAAGGGGCAGAGTGGCTTCTTGTCTGGCTACAAGCAGTCTTCTACAATCCTCCTCCCATGCCAAAGGGCACTCCAGCTGGTTACCAGCACTCTTTTGAAACTCTGAGAAATAGGTATGTCATATACCATTTGCCTGTCAGTGTATGGGTGAATGGGGACATGCAAATGGTAGATGTTCCAAGCCACATTCTCTGTTAGATTACAGTATTGGAGCTGAGATGAGAGACAGGAGGCATGTGACCAAGGTATCAGCCACTGAACTATTTGACAGTTTTGAATAAAATCATTCCTACCCATAACTGATAGACGGATTTTTAAAATGGAATTAAACTTTCAACTTTCCAGTTCAACTTCTCTTGCTTGACTGAAAAAAGATCCTGGCCTAGGGAAGAGGAAAAGAGGATTGTTGTTTTTCATCCAATGAGCTGCTCCTTGCTGAAGGTGGAGCTGCCTGTAATCCAAACTAATCTAGCTGCCAGAGAAAGCATCATTTTATGAGGCAGAGAGATGAGGAAACTAGTTACAGTTGCCTGCATAAAAATAATTCTTCTGAATTGAGCTAAAGCATATTAACTCACAAGCAAGGACAATTGATGATGTTTGGGGTATTGAACTCTCTTCAGAGAGAAAGTAGATGATATATGTATAGGTTGTGCCTACTTATGAAGAGAATCACCATCACATGCAGGTGCCCTGCAACATAACAATTCACCTACTCGTAAAACAGGAAGACTCAGTCATTTCCTGTACAGGAGGTCAAGTGTGTGTCCCACTTACCAGTGCACCAACATTCTCCTTCAGAACTGTGTTCGAGAGAACCAGCAAAATGCTCTCAGTTCTATAAACACATAAAAACACCAGTGACTGCAAATCTTCTACATACTGACTCCAGTTCGTGATCAAGACCATTTTGGTTGAAACACGTAGGTGATGGTAAAAGGAAATCAATAAATAAATCTGACAAAATCAATCCCTGGAGTGCGGAGTAGAAACTTTCTTTTTGGTGGTAATTTAAAAAAAAAAATAATAATATATATATATATTTATATGTATATAAAATCAAGGTACATAATATATGTGAAGTTAAGTATAGTTCAAGTTTGTTTACTCATAGAAACTTACCTTTACAAAGTTTTGTCCTCAATATTCTTGACACAATATTTTGTCCACTCTATATTTTTTCTCCGATGTTTTGTGCAAACACCCTGACGATACCAATAGACCCAGGGCCTCCAGGCCCAGACTACCATGTCCTGAAGCTCCAAAGTCAGATGTACTACACAAGAGTCTGTAGCACACAGCACTTCTACCATGCCAAAAGTCTTCAGCACATGGCGTTATCAAGTCAACCACATACAGCACTACTAACAAACTGTGAGTCTGCAGCACTCACGGCTTCTATAAAAGCATGACCCTGGAGCACTGCCATCAAGCCATGACCCTGCCGCTCACAGCACCAGAATCAAGTTGTGAGCCTGCTTTGAAATCCTGTGCCTACAACCAGTGCTTGAAATGGAAAAATAGAAGTGCAGGTACTCTGTACCAAAGTACCTGTTTGTTTCTGAGGAGGGACGGTACTTTCCAATAGAAAATATTACATTTTTATTCATAAGTTCAGGTACTCTCCCTCTCAAAATAAAAAAGTGCTTGTAATCAGTACCATACAGTACCGGCCCATTTAAAGTACTGCCTACAACACAAAATGCTACTATCAAGCAATGAGCCTACAGCCCTGCTGACAAGACACAAGCATGCATTAGCCAGCACCACTCCATACCCGTGATCATGCAGCACACAGCAGTTGTAGCAGTTAAGAGCCTGGACTAAAAAGCACTAATATTAAATGGTGACCCGGAAGCACACAACACTGCTACAAAGTCTGGGTCCTGCAGCCCACAGAAGTTTGCATTACAAAGCACTGCTGTCAGGCCACGATCTAATAAAGCACACAGCACTATCACATCAGTACTATCAGATCAGGAGCCTGCAAAACACAGTGCTGCAATAGTCTGCAGCACACTGCCCAGGTAGCAGCATGTGGGCCTGCAGCACAAAGAGCTAGCATCAAAACATGAATATACAGCACATTCTTCGATTAAGCCGAGAGTCTACGGCACACAGTATGACTAGTGTGGCTGGCACCAGATCACACAGTGGGTCAGCGGCACATCACGACTGATTTCAAGCCACATGCAGTTGGCCCCTTTGCCCTGCATCAGATGACACGCTGGGGAGCGCGAGCAATGCATGGCATGGAATGTCCCGGCGACAGTATATCGTGCCCGGGTGCCACTGATGCTGTGCCAGCGAATGTCACCTAGCCCTGGTGGTTTAGGGTAATCCACAGACACCTGCTGCTGCAAAGCTCCGAGGCGGCTGCCTTTGGGCCCTGCTGCTGCCACATGCCAGCCCTCACATTAAAGGGTATTTAAACAAAGCCAGCTCATATTGTGGGCCAGAGGCGACGACCCTCCATGTACAATGACAACACTGACTGGAACTTGCCACCGTCGCTGGAGGGCTCATTATAAGTGAATTCTCCCAGGGTACGCCAACTATCACTGTAAGATTCTCCGCTTCAGTGTGTTAAATCTCAGCGAGCAGTGATGTAAACAATCCTAGCTTCAAACTCATGATGTAGAAGAAAAGAAATGTGGAGACTCCTAATGTGGCACCAGGCGGGGTGGTAGGGACACGTATGCCAACTTTGACCGTAAAAGATGCAATTGTCTCCCTGGCAAACATCAATCTCAACGTTTGTATTTTTAATAAGTAAAACATAAATAAATTGTACATGAGTCAAAAACTACAGCTGAGTAGTTTTCCTTCTTCTACCCTATCTCAGTCATGTCACTTTAAAAAGAAGAAAAATGTAAATATATTTAAGCATGTGTTCAATTCGTCCCCATTTAGGTTCTCCCTTCCTGGGGCAACCGGGCTGACAGGTCGATCTCTTTTGCCCTTAGACATCTGTGCGTAGAGAGGGAGGGCAGAAATAAGCAAACATATGCGTACAACCTTAGGCTAGAGGCTGTGTTGAGTTCATGCTGCTTGAATTTAAACTGGTTAGGGCGCTGAAGCCGTTTCCGGGAGACTCTCCATTCGAGCAGGCGACGAAAGCCTGTCAGCGCACTGCCTCCGGAGAGGGCCGGCTCCAGTTGCTTGAGTGCGCCACAAAGGAGGACTCGTGGCACTTAGGAGAGTAGGTTGACACAGCCTTTCCTCTGGCTAAAAAGCTCGATAGAGAGTCAGTGCAGTGACACTGAAGCTGATTTATGGGCACCATGCTCACTCGACGTCTCCCGCCATCTTCTTATTGCCCCCTCCCCAGATGTCCCCTTCGTAATTCGCTGCTCCAAGCACTCTTTTCATAGCGCACTGTGCTATTGATATTTCTTATGGCATGTTTATAGTGCCAAACCCGGGGTCGCTTCTTCCCTCAGTTTGAAAGAAGCTTCATGGTCAAAGGCTTGTGGGAGTTACATTTCTATAAATGTTATTCTCTGAAAATTGGTGCAATACTCAGTTATTTTCTGTTGTGTTATTGACACTGACTAGAAGTGAGACTGGTCTCCGAGGTGTGAGGGTTACACACAACGACTGATACCTGAGGTTATCTTGCGTGCACCATTATTCTGATGGGAGTCCAATATGACCCTGGCCTGAGCTGTACTGTATAATTCTATCTCTAACATGTGACCCCTTTGCTTATGTGTAGGGCCATAGAAACTGTTATGTCTGTGTTTACAATTATTAGCTAATGTTATTCACAATATCATGCCTGTATTTCATGTATACACAATGGGGGCTATTCACAAGATTATCTTAAACGTGTAAGTAATTTACATGTGTAATTTATTCCTACACTTTTGAGGGGCTTTACTGCTTTTGACTATTCCCAAAATCTGAGTGTAACTCACGTAAAAGTGTGATTTACAGGTCTCCACCCCTGAGAAAGGGGGTGGAGCCAAACTTACAATAATAATCCACATTTGTAAAGCGCAAACATATCACTCCTTAAGGTTTCAAGGAGCTGGGGGCCATCGGGGAAATTAAGTGAGCTACTGCCCAGAGTCACATGGTGCTGAGCTGAGCTTACTCCGGCGGTCGAACCGCGAGCCTTGTGCTCCGGAGTCAGCCACTCTAACTGCTGTGCCACACAAGAGTAAGTTACTATGAAAAAAAGATAGTAGTAAGCCAGCACCACACATGGCCAACCACTGGTACTGCAATACCTTTCCATAGAAAATAATGGATGCGGGGACTCAAATTTGAACCTCACATGAAATAAGGTATTTTTTTTCTAAAATAGTAAAATATATAAATTATCATAATTTGATGTTAAACATTACATTAAAATAATACTTATTATTTAATTAAAATTCATTTTAACATTTTAAAATAAATATGCACACAAACATTTATATATTACCTACCTGCAGTCACCAGGTAGTTATAGTTAGGACCTAGTTTCCATAGAAAAAACATTTTTGGACTTGACTATAACTTTGGCGTCGATGACCAATCTTGATGAAATTTCCCCCAAAAAGTGTCTATGTGGGTTCTATTGTTATGGAAAGTTTGTGGGTGATCCATGCAGTGGGGAACGAGAATTTGTGGCACGAAAGAAGGTTGCATTTGTAATGCTAATTCCCATAGGAACATTTAGCCACTTCTACAGCCCGAACCGCGTAACGGATTTACACCAAATATGGCAGGGAGGTAGATGTTGGTTTAATGAAGTGCCTTTTGCTTATTTGGTGTAAATACATTCAGTAGCTGTTGAAAAAAGTAAGTTTAAACTTATAGTGATATCTGGCCACGCATATTTCATTGTGGTTTTGCGATGAATTGCAAATGCATGTGCCAACAGGAATGCTCTGATTGGCTAGACGCAACCTGAAAAGAAAGTTGCAGCCACCATTTTATCTATCGGGAACGGTTTACGGGTTGAAAATTTCTGAAAACGCTAACATAAAGTGTCAGAGTAGAGGTACTCTGACTCCATGTTAGAGAAATGGGGGTGTTAGTTGCACAAGGTATGTGTCCAAAAGTGTTTTTTTAAATTGAGTGCGATATTCACGGCGATGCCACGACCGCGAGCACGGCTCCCTGTGTGCCATTGGGGGACATTGCGACTATCAAGGTCGTCACAAATATGGGTGAAGATGTGAAAAACTATATCAGTGAATCATTAACACGCATTGTTTTAGAGATATTGAGATTTTGATAACTGTTTTTATAGAATTATTAATATAGTGAGTTATCTACTGTGATGGTTAGAATTAATTATATAGTTATAATTTTTGAATGCGTTGGTGGCCATTGAATGACTGCTTTTGTTTTCCATTTTGGCAACTTGTCTGCAGGGATCACGATTACCAATGTCATTGCGGTCTGTGGAGTAACTTCAAAAACGGAAAATAGGTTTTAGAGATGGTTGTCCTAGAAATGCACTAGAAAAACATGAGTTTGAAGTGTACTTTAATAAACCCATAATGTGTAAAATACTGTATCATGTATGCATATATGTGTTTTCACTTTATGGAAAAGGCGTGATTGTCGTGGTTAACGCTGACGTTGCGATGTCCCGAAAATGGAAAATTGGTCTGAAAGATGGCCTTTAAAGAAACTTTGCACAAAAATATGAGTTTAAACATGCTTTGAAAGAAGTATGTGTATAGTAATAAGTGTAGAGTAATGTTCAAAATGGATTTTTTTACATATTATTTTATGATGCTTTTGTTTTCTGTTTTCGCGATGTATTCACAGGGAGCGATTTAGCTCCGATCCAGATTCTGACAGGACGGCTATATTATAGCGAGAAATCAGTAGACTCGCCTATGTAGGAAGAGGCTTCTAAATAATCGGCAGCGCAGGAACTCGGAAAATTATCACAGAGCGTGCTCCGATGCTTATACAAACATTACGGTTACAAGACAGCGAATATTCAGATATACTGACGCAGAAAGAAACATTTTAAAATACCGCGCAGTACAGAAAATTGCAGACAGAAACAAAAAAAAGGGAGAAAAAAAAGTTTCTTTTAGAACAGGAAAACCCGTCTTCATCACAAGAAGAAAGGATAAAATATATCATACTAAACCACGAAGAAGTTGAAAGAAGTGGGTCAATAGAAATACAAAACGAATAAGGGGCCAGGAAAAGATCGCCAATCCCAAAGGAAAATTCCTGAAGTGTGAGACAAAAGTATGTGGTCTTGATAAAGATGGGAATATCAGTCTGAAACCATCGAAACGCGTCGACGCTGTGGATAGCGCAATCAGAGAACAAATACAGATTACGTATATACAGATTTGTCAACGTATAATGTACTGTATTTCCAAAAATTTAATCTGATGTGCACTCGTAAAGAGAAGTTTCTGAATCTTACAAATTGTGTTTTTGTCTCAACGTTATGCTGGTCATAATGGTGTTATAAAGATTTCTTTTATATAATTTCATTTTTGTTTATGTGAATGTATTGAAACTGTATTGTATTTTAGGAGGTTTTTAATAATTTTGATGCTTTGTTAAATGAATTTGTATGATTGACAAGGATGAATATACTTGTTTTAAAAAAATAAAGAAAAATTCAATTCCCAAAGATAAACTTTTTTCTGACGTAATACTTAATGCTCTGTTAACTAGCAAAATCAAGGGAACATTTCCTTTTATCTGGGTGAAGTACCCTATTTCCCTTGGTTATTAAGGGGTCCCTCTCAATCTTTCTAACATTCACAGGGATCGCTACATCGTCACGAAGATCTCCAAACATTAAAAGAAAAAAAAACCTTTAGAAATAAATGTCACAATATTTCAAGTACTAGGCTGGCTCTAACAAGAGCCGTTGTGGTGGTTGCATGTATATGACAGCTACACATAAGACCGCGTGCAGAGTTTCACGTTACTTAGAAACACCCTGTTGCCTTCATCTGTAAAGGGCACTCCATCATTCTATAAATTCCATGCATGTCAAAAAGCAGATTGTTGAATAGATACAGCCCATGCAATGGTCTCTGAGGAATGCCGAAACAGTTTTATTAACATTCTGGCTTTGTCAATCTGTGGACAGAATTGATTTGACCACTTACATTTCTGTCTGGCATATATTAGAGTACACCAAGACAGTGTGAGGGAAAAGTGACATCAGTTCTGCAAAGGTTTCTTTCATTAGGATTTCCAGCTCTCCCCCAGTCAATGTGAATATGTCATTGCCACCACAGTGCACAACCATGAGGTGAGGAGCTTGGGAATCTACAATGGATTTAACCAAAGCCAGCAACTAATGAAACTTTAACCCTCTCTGGCCAAACCAAGTAATCTGCACATTTGGCAAACCCAAGTCCCTGTCAATACCTCTCTTTTTTTGCAGCCTCCTCTTCAGCCCAATAGATATAACTGTGGCCCACCATCCATACTCTAAGCATTTTGAAGTGAAGGAGCAATAGTAGTCAGGAGAAGGATGGAGCTGAATTAGGTAGCAGTTAAAATGGAGGTGTTTCATTGAATGCTGTCAGCATGAAAGGAAATAAAATTAGGTAGTGGGCTGGATGCCTCAGGAAGAAGTCTTATTATTGGATATTGTTAAAAAAAGAAATGTACTACAAACATTGATATGCTTTTGAATCTGTGGAGTAAACCACACATGCTGTATGTGATATTTCATTCATACAAAACCAGAGAAATTCAGCAGTTATAGTTAGGAGAGCTAACTATAACTCGTGCCACCACAACGTACCTAGTTATATATATTTACCACTCATAAACATTTTAAAAACACTCACAGTCACTTGATGATGTCATCAATGATGTCACTGACCATTTCATGAGTGATGTAACATGTGAGGTGATAAGAAGTGCATTGCGGGGGCACAAGTTATAATTAGCTTAGCTAACTATATAACTGCTGAATTTCTCTAGTTTTGTACGAGTGAAATATCAGCCTAACTATAACTTCCCTGTAACCTTTGTTTTTTTCAGTGAATTTCTATTATATTGTAATACCATTGGTGCATGCTTGCTGAAACCGCACTCAAAACTGAAAGTAGATGAGAGGAACCCTGAGTCAGTAGGGGCAGGTTACAAGAAAGCACAGTTTTATAAATCTAAATCCTGGACCGGAGTACCACATCGGCAGCCTAGTATATACCATCAGAGGTTTTGGGGGAAGACCCGATCAATTGAAGGATCTATAAGAGGCTGAAGCATCATACAGTTTTCAATATTCTCATGATCACTTTTCCCTATCGCCAAAGGAACAGGAAAGTAGCAGGCACTCGGAGAGATACTCTGAGAAGAGAAGTGGAGGAGTGAGAACTGATTATCGCAGAGCAGAAGGTACCTCTAGAGACAGGGCTAGTGTCAATGGGCAGTCCCAGAATTGGAACTCCAACTAGAGTGGTAAAAGAGATTAAAAGTTTTCCAATCTGAAAGCTCCCTGTAGAAACTGTATTAGCTACAAAAACACAAAAATCAAAAATGTCTCAGAAAAGGAGAGTGCTCCTGTTGAAAGGGATATGGCCAGAACTGCTCATAGATAGCACTGCTAAAATAACCATATTCCACCAGAATCTCTAGCCTTTTTTGATATGGTCATCTACTGTCTCTTGACCAAATATACAATATGGAGTTTCTGATAGAGGGCAATATGTTACATATGTTATTAGAGCAATATTTTGGCTGTATTTATTGAGAACATATAACATAATCTTAATCAAGGATAACTTGCTTCCTTCCTTTATGTATGAGGGCTTCTTGTGGAGAGGAGGTGATATATGATTCATTTTCCCAGTAATGCTGATACAACCATTAGAAATATACACACAGTGCAATGGGCTTGAGCAAGCCCACTACACTACGTATGAACCAAATTAAGTGGGATAGAGATTCAACTTGAAATGTAATTCTTTTCAGAAGCTAACTGCAGACTTAAACCCAGCATCCTTTGAAGGCGGAAGTAATACTCAACATAAAGGCCATTCTTATAGAACTCTAGCATCAGGAAGTGATAGCACTGTGTCATTCTACATTAAACACTCCTCTTTTCCTGTGATTAAGCCGATAGGCCAGAAAGAATGTACACGCACCCATGCTGTGTAGAACGATCATAATGTTGGGCTTTTGATAAACGTGGTATGGAAGAAACTCAGAACAAGTCTAAGGCAAACTTGAGCTGAAGAGTGAAAAGGTAAATCAATTAAGGCTAAGCGTCAGCCAATGAAAGTGATTCAAATAGTGGTGCATAGGAGTAAAGAAATTCATTCTCAATTGAACAGTGCATCAGAGTAAGCTGCTTGCTGCTGTTACTTGATCTCAGTCTAAGACTGATGGAAATATAATGTGACTTTGAGAGGGGAAACACCACATGCTGGTTTTCCTGCTAGATAATCCCTTAAACTAACCTCTGACAATAGACCAATGGTGTCAATTCCGGGCACCAGAGACCAGTACAGAAAGAATTATATCAGGCCTAAAAAGAGCTGCGCATCAGGGAATGGCATCTGCTTATCCTGGTATTAAAACCATGTTGTCCCAGCTATAGCAACAATGCTTATAGCCATGTTTGCCTACAATACCACAAAATACATTCTGAGTGTACCCTCTGTTGAGTTTTAAACCCTCTGCAGCTGCTGGCCCAATATCTACATCTCTCCCGAAACCGGAAAGGGACCATTGGAAATGAAGCCATTTAACCCATATCATTGCTTGCAATCGCAATGTTAAAATATGTAAATGACCACTATACAAGAGCACACAATAGGTAGATGGGAGGTAGAGGTAAATGCAGGGGTGGCCGGTAAGTTTTGAAGGGAGGGGGGTGGACAGGAATAATACACATAACACTCACAACCATGCATTCTCACACATGCACACACACACAAACACATTCATTCACAACACTCTTTCCCAAATATTCATACATACACGCACACATGCACGCACGCACCAAGCAATAATTTTTAAAAAAACAACACACACTTACCTGCAGCCAGCTCTGCACTGCCTCAGCGGTTCTAGAAGGCTTGGGACTGCTGCCTTCCCTCATTGGCTGACCGCAACAGTCTCAACGTCATCACAGCAGGGATGGGGTCACTGAGACTAATGACCCTACCCTACTCTGTGATGAAGTGTCACTGATTGACACTCGGCCCTGGACGCTTCAGGGCTTAAAACTGAAGCACCCAGGTGCGAGGCAATCAGTGACGCCACCCCTCATCACTGATGGGAGGGCCTCAGGGACCTTTGCTGAGCTGAGAATGTCATGCCCACAGGAGCTGGAACTTTCTCAGCCCAGCAAAGTTCAGTTCAGGCAGTCAGTGGTAAAGGCGCATGTCCGGCTCCTGGCTGCCTGAACTGAAAGTGAACAGTGTCTGTCAGGCGGACCTTTGTTCAGCCTGACAGACACTGTTCGTACGGGGCAAAAAGTGGAGAGGCATGGCCCCTCCACCCAAATGGACCGACCGCGCCTGGGTAAATGTACACATGAAACTTGCATTGTGGGATGAATCCTCTAAAATAATTAATAGTCTTACTCTAGCATAGTCTTGCAGTGATATGGGACCATCTGAGTGGTCTGGCACTGGCATGCCAGATATATATGTTGATATAGAATTTCAGCCATGCCAGATTTATATTTTGATACAGAATCCCAGCAAGAACCAATAGGCGTTTCCACGTTCAAATTATATGTGCAGTCATGCTTTATCTTTAAATACTGCCACTTGGAGTTTGTTTTGTATTATAAATGCAGGACAACAAATATCAGAATGAAAAGGATATCAAAAGCTTTTTCAGCATCAAGGGAGCAGGACAACGCTTCAGTCAGATTGTTTCTAGTTTGCCAGAACATGTGCAGTAGGGTCCGCAAGTGCTTTCTCAAAGATCTGCCGGGGACAAAATTCTCTTAGTTGTTATGTATGATGTGGGGTATCACTTTCGGAAGTCTATTTGCAAGAACTTTCACCAGAATGTTGATATTATTATTCAAAACAGAGAAAAATCTATAATTTATACACTGAAGGGGATCACTTCCCGGTTCTGGAATGAATTTTATGTACGCCTTTTTGAATTCTGAGCAGAGCATTGTGTTGTATTCCGTAAGCCATGTGCAGTACTGTTCAGAACCCTGCCCATGTCATGGAATGGTATGATGCATGCGGTCATGAATCATTCATTCCAGAGCTGGGACGATGGCTGATCGGTTGGTGCTGTTGTACTACCCTTGTTTTGATCCAGAATAAATCCTCTTTATTCAACTTGGAAAGGATCTACCTCATCATTAAACATATCCGTGGCTTCCTGAAAGACTATCATAAACAAAGGCGTTTTCAACTGTGCCCTGATTTTAGAAAAATCAGGAACAAAACCATCATCTCCAGGCACCTTCTCAGATGGCATCTCTTTTATGGCTTCGGGAACCTCCTCGCATGTAATGCCATGCTCCAATTCAGACTGAAGGAGTGCAGCAACCTCAGGAGGGAGCAATTTACAGAGAAAAGCATCTTCATCTCCAAGTATGACTCCTGCCGCACAGGAGAATGTGTGGGAATAGTAGGAAGCAAATTCTTCCGTAATGGACAAGAGAGCGCCTTTTGATCTGAATATTTCCATATAGGCTTTTTGAACTCACTAAAAGAAAAATCCCTGATATATCGACTGGGCATTCTACCATTGCACCTACACCTAACTCCTTGGAAACGCATTCCAACCACGACCGACTGCCAGTTTTGTGGAAAAGGGAAAGAAGACCTGTTATGTTTGCACTTGTAAGGAATTATTGGCGGAGAGAAAAATA
Organism: Triturus cristatus; assembly: GCF_964204655.1. Classification (NCBI taxonomy): domain Eukaryota; kingdom Metazoa; phylum Chordata; class Amphibia; order Caudata; family Salamandridae; genus Triturus; species Triturus cristatus. The sequence continues at coordinate 357,014,634 of NC_140594.1, forward strand.
TTGTTACGCCTACTTTTCAAAACAAAGAGGAATTAGCATATGCAGGCATGCAGTATTGTCTTGCCTCTCCCCAACAGATTTACAGCTGAACTGTTGTTTCGTGAGATTTATCATCAAGGCAGAAAAGAAACATTCGGCAACATTTGGCAGAGATACATAAAGATTAGGAAGAAACGGCTGTGCACCCATATAAATAGGACTTGCAATAGAGAATAGCCTGCACACAAGGAACTGGAGTGAAATAGAAAAAGGTTTGCCTAGTAACCAACTACTCTGCACATAAGTAACAATCAGTATCGAGACATCCTTGATGCACCTTTTTGACATTTTTTTTTTTACTCTGAGTAACTTACTACTTTGTACATTAGCAGTTCTAATCCATCCTGCAACTTCATTATATTTTATGTGCGTTCACATCAGTGCACTGTGGATTTGTCACCATTCTGCACACAAGAATTCTTTTTAATCTATTTTGTAATGTTATTCTTAAGATTTTATCCTTTGCCCACTGAACTGCCGAACTGTTTTACATGTTGCCGTAATGTTGTAGTTTAATGATGAAAAGGTTTTAATTAGCCATGCAAAAAAAAAAAAAAAAAAAGTAAAAGTATACTGCCGGTAGTACGGAGGCCATTTCTCTCTGTTTCAGCTACAGGGTCAGGAGCCTCCCTGCTTTTTCTCTATGTTCATAACGTTTAGCTTGTATTCTGTAAAACTCATTCTCAGCATCCAGCGACTACAAATGATTAAATTCACATTTCTTTTAAATTATTAGTCTGAGGTTTTCCGCTGTTGTAGTTTGTTGGACCTGGTCCTACCTGGAGGCTCACTCCCAAACTTTCTTACCTTTAGCCTTTACTTTTTGCTAAATTTGTTTTTCTTGGCCCCTTACCACTGCTAATCAGTGCTAAAGTGCTTGTGCTCTCCCTTAAACATGGTGGGATTGGCTTATATCCAATTGGCATGTTTAATTAACTTGTAAGACCCTTGTAAAGTGGTACTAAATGTGCTCAGGGCCTGCAAATTAAATGCTAGTAATGGGTCTGCAGCACTGATTGTGCCACCCACTTTAAAAATAAAAAATAAAGAATTAATTTTATTTATAGGGTTACATAACATACACAACAAGCTATAGAAAAAACAACACAGAAAAGAACATTTCCAAGAATAAAATGTAGGTGGGACATACAGTGCAGTATCAATACAGTACACATCTGAGTGCAATACATTTGTGCATAAGGCATGATGTGACCCAAGGCCCCCCACATTGAGGTTTAGCACCAATGACAGTTAGGACGCAGAGGGGGCAGCCCACAACAGAGAAGGGGAGTCAAACCAGAGATCCACAGAATTGTACCCCCCCCTCAAAATGACACAGCCAGTGAACATGACCTAATCCACTCGTGTACATGTACTACTGTCTTTGCTGGCTGGCACAGCAGCCTCCCTCCCTGCCACATATTTCTGGTATAGCCCCCAAAAACCTTTGGGCGATTCTTCGGAGGGAGGAGCTCATTGTATGTGTCTGACTGCGTATTGCAATATAACATGTCTGCTCCCCACTCTCCTATCAATGGAATCGGCCCCTTGGCCCAGCAAATAGCAACCACTAAACTGCTCCAGCAGCAGAATTCCCATCTCTACCAGCTTCCTGTAGCTTCTGTCAATATCCATATCATACCGAAGTAGAGCTAGCAGTGGGTTAGGTAATAAGACTTGTCCAGTAACCACAGTGAAGACCTCCTTCCAGAATTTAGAAATAGCAGGGCACAACCAGGCTATGTGTAAAAACCCTCCTTCCTGCTGCGAGCAGCGCTCACAACGGGGAGAGTCACGCAGCCCATAGCGAAACAGCCTAGCGGGAGTGTAATAGGTTCTGTTTATGTATTTGAAATGAATTAAGAGATGTCTGCCATTTAGGGATATATTTTTGGTAACTTCACAGCAGTACCTCCAGCACTTGTCTTCAAGAACCAATTCCAACTCTCTGTGTCAGCCCAGGCGAGCCTTAGAGCAATGCGTTGTCTTGAGTTCCAATTTGTGCGAATAAAGGATTTTAATTAGCTTTGCGAGTGAGTCCGCGCGAATGATGTGTGTGAGTAGACATTGCAGGAGGCTTCTGTATATCATCCTCCAGAGGTTCTCGCCACACGTACCTCACCCTGGCATATTGGAATTGGTTTAACAGAGTGTGTATGGGACCCTTTTTGGGCAAGTCATCCCAGCAGAGTACAACGTGATCATGAAAGAAATCTCCTATCTTTGATATGCCCAACACTTTAAGCGAGTGGTGGACGTCTTTATCTCTCCCTGTCTGGAACCAGTAGCATCACTCCAGAGGAAGCAGCGGGGAGTACATGAGAGCACCCCCTTGATATCCTAATAACCCATGCCAGGCATGCGTGGTGGAGTTTATAGAGTCCAGCACTCCATGCCGTCTAACAGGAGGTTTAAAAAGGGTCTCTGTCAAAGTGGCAGGGGCAGCTTTGTGCAACCCACTTTAGTCGCGTTAAAACATGTTTTAGGCATGCCATTGCAGCCTGTGTGTGCAGTTTTAAACTTCCATTTCAACCTGTCAAAATAAACGTTTTGCCAAGCCGAAACCTTCCTTTTGAATGCGTATAGGTCACCACTAGGGTAGGTCCTGGACTACTCAAAGGGCACAATGCACTGTCTTTAAAAAGTAAGACATGTACTTTTAAGTTTTACATGTCCTGGTAGTGAAAAACTCTCAAATTTGTTTTTCACTACTGCAAGGCCTACCTCTCTGATAGGATAACGTTGGAGGTATCTTATAACAATTAATAAACTGTACCGTCCAAATGGGAACATACAACCAGTTCATGCTTGGTGTCTTTGGAATTGTAATGTAAAATTCTCTCTTATGGTAAGATGAAATTTTAAATTATAATTTTGAAAGTGACACATTTAGAAAGTTGAAATATTCCTGTCTTAGCCACTTAGTGCCAGCAGCTTGTCGCTGGGTCACATGACTTGGTGTAGTTGGCAGCTGGGCTTTGTGTATTTCTTCTAGACAGCCACACACAATCAAGAGCTTAGGTGTGCTTGGATGGACCATTATTGACAGGATGGGACAGCTGGGCAGAGAAAAGCCATACTTATACTTGAATATGCTGTGTTCTGCCTGCACACAAATGGCTGCATACCACCCGTAGTTAGTCTGGAGCCAGAGCAGGGGAGGCAGGAAACCTGTGCCTTTTAAAGGGAAAATTCTATAGCATTCCACCAGTTCAAAGGAGGGACCCGGTATAAATATTGGACCTCAGACACCAACTCTTGGTTACACTTCTGGACCTGTGGAGACTCTGCCAGGAGGAATGACTCCTGTGCTGTTGAAAGGACTGCCACTAAGCTGGACAGCTGCCCTGCTTGACTACTGCCTTGGTGTATTGCTACCCTGCTGAACTCCTGCCCGAGTCAAAGGAATTGGGCCTGCAGCTTCACCCAGGCCTCGCAGAATGGCTCCAAGGGCTAGTCTGCTGGCTTATTCAGAGCCACAGGGACATAACAGGCTCCCCACTACCTGAACCAGCATCCATATTCAGCTGGAGTAAGGCCCTGACCCCCCAGGTGGTGCCAGTCAGGTCCTGGATCCTTGGTGTGGCCTCAGTGGAGCTGAATTGAAGTTTTTTGGCTCTTCATCACCACGAACAGGCCCGTTGAAGCCAGAACCTTGTTGTTCGCACTGCCCGACAACGCTAAATTCCATCAACCTGGCCATGTGCGCTACAGCATCGACCGCTCGCAGGGAATGCCACCTTGAAGCTCCTCCTGCCTGTTCGCAACGACAACAGGATCTTCGCGCTACAGTAACAACCATCCGCGATGCCAGGCCTGCTTTTTGTGCTACATTGACAACCATACGCAAAGCTTCCTTGCTCCTCGCAGCCCCCTCCACCGTGAATGGGACTCTTTGCGCAGGACAGAGAAGGTAACTTTTCAGCAGAACTAACCTGGTCACTGCATTGGAACCATGTTGAATTGCGATCGGCCTGAACTTGTGACATTCTCCAAGTCTGCGAGTATCGCTTTGGGCTTTTGGGTGCTATTTTCACTTACATCTTCAAAATTGTATATCTCTGGTTCTGCTGATTGGATTTTTGTCATTTGGATATCAATTATTTATTATATTTTGCTCTCTTTTTCTAAATTGGCGTAGGATTGTTCTTGAGGTCTGTTTTCACTGTATTACTGCTGGAAGTACTACATAAATAATACTTTACGCCTTACCCCTAAGGTTAGCCTGCCTGCTCTGTGCCAAGCTACCAGAGGGCTGAGCACAGGTTAATTTGGGATTTGCTTCTGTCTCACCCTTACAAGGAATTTGAGTGGTGCTTGAGTAGGGTTTCACCTCCCTCAACTAGTAACCCAATTTCTTACAGGCGTGTTCTGTAGTGGTTCTGAGTGGTAGGAACTTGTTGCTCTCGAGACGTTTTTTGATCCTTTGCTTGTTTCCACAAGTCTCTGGCATCCTTGATCAGGGTACCACACATACAGGCCTTTTCTGCCATCCACAGGGTTTGGGTCACTGAGTCTGCTTCAATTAAAGTACAGGGGATCAGGAGTCCTGCTAGAAGACAGAAACCAACCACAGTGTTGTGGACAGAAAGGGAATAACACAGTAGAGAATTTACGTGATTCTGACACCTACATCGCCAGCAAGTTCCAACACATTCCAGAATGTAAGATGCCAAGAATTTAAATGGAGGAGTGTCAAGGTTCCATATTGCAATCATCTCTCAGATGAAGGACAATTGATAGAGTTTGCAAACCCAGAAATTCAACAAGTGGCTCAACAGCCTGTCACCCTAAGGCAGGCATAGGAAACTCTTCAACTGGCCCCATTAACCTAAGCAACCACCATACCTTTCACACCAAATCATCTGACTCAGAGCCAGATAAAGAATGCTGAACCATGCACTGAGAAGACCTACTTGAACAACAGGCCACTCTCTGTTCATCATTCTAAGTAGTGAAGTAGCTTCAGATCACTGAACAGGCTGTCAATACTCAATTGACTGTCAATGAGTGTGGGAGTCATTTTGATGTCTCATTAAAGTCTTCAACCCATTTGTCACTCCACTCAGGACCAACCACTGACCTCTGCCCATTCCATATCTTCAACCTCAGGAGTAAGACGATCAGCAGCGAACTCACTGCCATCCCCTATGTATCCATTACCACGGTCATCTTCCCTAAAGAATGGAAACACACAGATGTTGAGCCGCTACTCAAGAAACCATCTGCCGACCCCAACGACTTTAAGAACTACCACCCATCTCTCTGCTGCCTTTTCCTGCCAAAGTCCTTGAGAAGGCCATCCACCACTAACTCACAGAACACCTGGGGAAAAACAATCTACTGGACACTTCTCAATCCAGGTTCTGCACCAACCATAGCACTGAAAACACACTGATTTCAGGCACAGACAACATCAGAACCTTCCTTGTCCAAAGAAAAGTGGCAGCCCTGATCCTCCTCGACCTCTCAGCAGAATTCGACACAGTATCACACTACACCCTGATCAAAAGGCTTCACTGAAATCCAAGGAGACACCCTCAAGTGGATCGCCTCCTTCCTCATGGAAGAACCTAGAGAATCTGCCTTTGTCCCTTCACCTAAGAGCCCAAGAACACCGTCTGCGGTGTCCTTCAAGGTTCATTCCTCAGCCCTACCCTGTTCAACACCTACATGACTCCCTTGTCCAGCGTCATCAGATTGCATGGACTGAACATCATATCAAATGCCAACGATACCCCGCTCATCCTCGTACATCAGAGAACCCCTTCGCCACGGTGTCCAACTTCCGCAGGTGCATGAGAAGCATCGCTGATTGGGTGAGAGATAGCTGCCTAAAACACAACACAGACAAGACAGAAGTGCTGATATTCTGGAACAACACCTCCCCATATGGAACATATATCCTTGTGGCCCCCCAAACTAGCACCCTCTTCCACCCTGGCTGACCATGACCGCAACCGTGGCATTATCCTGGACAGTGAACTCTCCATGAAAAGACAGATCAGCGCAGTTTCGTCTGTCTGCTTCCTTCGCATGCTCCACAAGATCTTCTAGTGGCTCCCCGTAGACTCCAGACGGACCGTCACACAAGCCTACGGCAACACACTGTATGTAGGAATCACCTCATACCTCCTCAAGAGACTGCAAACAATGCAGAATTCAGCAGCCAGACTCATTCAAAACCTCTCTAAGTGGACCACATCACCCCAACCTCAAGAGGCTCCCCTGGCTCCCCATTCTGAAAAGATGTCAGTTCAAGATGTTGATCCACATTTTCAAAGCCCTCCACAACCAGGAAAGCTTACATCAACCACCAACTGAACTTCCACCTTCCCTCCGCCTACCTCTGCCTCACCCACACCTCCCGCATCCGCCCCAGTAACAGTGGAGAATGATCCTTCGCCTATCTAGCTGTGTAGTCCTTGATCAACCTCCCACTTCACCTCTGGACCTGGCTGTTCAACTGAGACTCCCTGTAGCAATGTACTCAGCGCCTGGATACCCTCATGGGTGATTGTCACACTTTACAAATCCAGATTGATAAATTGATTAATTGTCACTCCTCTGTGCATGGCTGGGGACCGAGTGAGCCCCCTTTTCCCAAAGCAACCAATGATCATCACTTGCAGGGAGCAAAACCAATGTCTTTCCATGCCTGTGTTCAAATCCTGCCAGCTGCCTTGCCCATTTTCTCCCATGTATCCGTTCAGTTTCCATCACCCACTTTCCTGTCCCATTACGAGCCTGTCCAGCCTCTCTGCCCAATATAGTTCTACCACTTTCTCCCCTATGCACTCACATGCTCTGCCATTTACTTGTCCAATCCACTTTTGCAATAGGCTCTATATCCTTTCTTACAGGCTTCACTCACTCCATTGCCTCATACATTTCATTCCTCGCCTCCCATTCAATCATTTACCCCACATCAATGACCTTTTCACCTTCTGCCCATTCTCACCTATCGTGCTTGTTATGATCCTTTCTTTCTTCATGCGCTTTCACATTCTGCTTTCTCAGTCCCCAGGTCCCCTCTCACCAGGGCCCCTTTTACCATTGACACACTCTCCCTTATCCAACCCAATCCTCATCTTCATGTCATCCTTACTCGTCATTTGTGATCCTCAAAACCTTTCTCTCCGGTTTTCACTTACCAACTCATCCTGTATCCCCAAAGTCTTCCCAAGTCACCACAACCATGTCCTTGAGAAAGAGAGCCTGTAACTCTGAGAATTCAAGAAAGAGAACCCAATCCCCATGTTGAGCTCACGTTTTGTATTATATTGTATTGCAGCATTTATTTAGCGCTTACTACCACTATGCGAGGAGCTGAAGCCTTTGCTTACATGAGTAGCATGCTACACCGTTTAGGGGGTGTGGTTGGAAGGATGTTGTTTTTGCATTGATCCTATGTGGAAAGTGTTTTTCATGTCATTTGTGATGTCCACAAAGGTGTGTTTATCATGTTACATGGCACAGGGCACTGCATTGTGTTGGATGATGAAGTGTGAGAGACAAGCATGCAGTTTTATGGTTTTCAGTATGCTGGTAGCTTTGTAGAGCTCTGCAGGTCCCTTTATGATATTTCGTAGGATATAGTCTGCTTAGATAGTTACTGCACTGGATTGTCCAATCTGAGATTCTGTGTATCGTGGCCCTGAGCAGAGATGTTTGGAGAGAGAGAGAAGTGGAGAGATTTGTTGTGGAGACCTTTTTCTTTATAATTCCATATCTGAATGTCTTTATGAGATGTAAAAAAGTGATTATTTTGTATAGGTGTTTGAGACCTGCAATGGTGGACTATAATAAAATCCTCATAATTGTCCAGCAATGTGTGACAGATCTCTTCAGCTATGCCATTCCTGTTCATTTGGTGATGGGTTTTTTATGGCTGTACAGTGCTTGTCGTGGACAACCCTCACAGCAAATATGTCTTACGTGAATTAAACAGGTATGAGTTATAGTTTGTTGCTGATAATTGATTATTATGGTTTTAGCATTATTGTTGGCGGAAAGTTGTGTGCATGTCAGTACATATCATATGTTGCCATGGTGAACCATATGTCCTTCCTACTTAGGTTACTTGCACATCGAAAGCAGTTTGGTGATTGAGTTGTTTACAATTCATGGGTTATAAGCTGAAGATTGTGCTTGAGAGTGCAACAGTTGTTTGGGCTCTGCGGTGGGATGTATAAAACTCCTGGGAATGTAAAGGATGTACCTTTGTGGTCAAGAGATGTAGGTTTTATATTTTATTCAAGACCGCTGGAATAACATTATTTCATGGTTGCAAGATGTTTACAAGTTATTATGGATTTCCTGCATTTGCCATGTAATGCAACATCTGCTGCATGATTTGCAGATTTTGGTAAGAAAAATATGCTGGTTATTTAACAGATCAAAAGTTATCAATAGTGCTGCAAACAGCAATAGAGTGCCAGACACTTAGCAAATACTAAGTGGTTACCTTTCAGCACCTGATTGCTGATTACAGGCATTAAAAAGGTGTGAATTTTACCAAGATGGTCCTAATGTTCTTAGTTGATGGACCAGAGGAAGGGCATTCCTTTACAATAATAAAAACAAACAAAACCTCACATGTTTAAATGCAATTGAAATAGGGTGGAAACAGATTTCATCTTTATCATGAAAATATTTTGCTACACTAGTCATCTACATTTAGACAATCTGTAAATATACTCAGTGTTACTCATCCTTCAACCTACGTATTCGCTCCGGAGATTTCTGACATACCAAGTTTCTCCATAAGGGATTCATGTCCTCTGACATTTTTGGTACTCGTTACGAATTACAGAACATGAGACGGATTTAAAGCATAAACAACAATATGGCTTCCACCCAAAAAATATATATTTGTGTATCAACTTAAACCCTCAGCACCTTACTCATTTAGTAGAGAACGCCAAGTCTGCAAAGCTTTGCTGGCAAGGAATACATTATGAAATAAATAATGAAGAATAGACTCTGAAAAGGCCACACTGAACTTACTTCATATTAAAACAGCAAAACTCTTTTACAAATAGGAGGGCATCTCAAGGAGAAATAAATTCAGTGAAATTGTTCAGACATGTCAAGTCTCTTTTAGAAACACATTTAGCTTGACAAGATTGACTCCTTGTTTTCTTTCAGCCATGATGTAGGAAGCCTGAGAAAGTTAGGACAAATGGCCAAAAGTTTCAAAATTGTGAATAACAGTGGAAAATGTGCATTCTTTGGTCAATATGGCTGGGTTTGTTTACTCATTCGTTGTATTACTGTAGGGCAAGGTCAGTATACAATCTACCACATTGATAAATGTGTTTATTGACATTTTGTTGCTGCCATGGCTCAGCCAATTGACCAATTTATGGCTCTAGTGTCATAGAAAAACAGCAAACAGGTGTGTTTATTCTAGATGAACTGGAATTTATTTCAGGTGTTTAAAAATCCTTTCCACCTATGCTAGATTTGGACGGTGTCCCATCCCTAAGCGGCCTCTGTGGAGCAGCAGGCCGCGGCACATCCTACCCCTGTTCTGTGCTGCGAGCATCCCCTGTTTGTAACCTCACTCCAGGACTCTTCTCCTTTACTGGTCTGTGTGCTTCATCACCTTAGGCTTCCTCATTGAGAGGGGTCGATGGGTATTTTCACTGCATCAGCACCCTCAGTTGAAGATGTGGTGTAACCATTTGTGAGGTTTTACAGTGTTTAGTAGGATGATTTAAATATAAGAAGTTTAACTTTGTACCAAAACTCATATTTCCCCACAGTTTTTCAGTGTGGCGTGCCATGGCAAGGGAGTTACAAGCAAGAGACATAACAAAAATAAAAGATCTGAATGTGTCCTTTTGTATCTCACAAATCACAATCTCCTTCTTTCTCACAGCTCTCATCGGAGCCTGCGGAGGGAATTACAGCCTGGATGCAGCGGTCATCTACTCACCAGACTTTCCTGAATCTTATGGCCCTGGTCGGGTCTGCTATTGGACCATTCAGGTTCCCGGAGCCTCCGGGATCCGCTTCAACTTTACCCTCTTTGACATTAAAGACTCTGTGGACATGGTGGAGCTGCTGGATGGCTACACTAACCAGGTGCTGGCGCGGTTCGACAGTAGGAACCGCCCACTGAGGCCACTCAACATCTCCTCGGACTTTGTCATCCTCTACTTCTTTTCTGATCGTACGAACCAGGCCCAGGGGTTCGCCGTCATCTACCAAGGTAAATTTACAAGAGTTCACTGTCATATGCCATGTACCTCCAAGGTGTTCACCGTCTTATACGAAGGTAAACTTGTGTGTACAGTGTCATTTGCTAAGGTAACCTCCCGTGGGTTCACTGTTTTATGAAGGAAAACTCCAAGAGTTCACCATCATATACCATTATAAACACCCTGCTGTTCAAAATCCTACACCACTAAGAAAGTACTGCATCATATTGCATTCACCATCATATACCACTGCAAAGTCCAAGGAATTCACCATCATATACCTCTTTAAAGTCCAAGGGACTCACCCTCACATACCACTGTAAAGTTCAAGGGATTCACCATCATATACCACTGTAAAGTCCAAGGGATTCACCATCATATACCATTGTAAAGTCCATGGGATTCACCATCATACAGCATTGCAATCTCCTTGGGCAGGCCCCTGCTACCAATGAGTAGCTTCTGCTTCTCTGTGTTTTTGTTAGGGCTCTCGCCTGCGTTGCAGTGCGCAGCATCTGCTCGTGCAGCGTGAGCCCTTTTGTTTGGGGTTTTGAAAGCTGACCACACGCTTGTGCATGTGATCAGGCTTTCGCTGTTAGGCATTGGCTTTCGCGTGTTTTAAAAAAAAAACGCACGCGATTGGGCAAAGGCGCACGCATGTCCCGCCTTTGCTCCGCCCATTGCCATCGGTGTCTAGCACGCACAGCAGCGCGCGTTCGCGTCGCTGCCGCGCTCCTTTGCCCCCGCTCCTCTGTTGTGTGCGCGCACCACTGGTTTCGATTCCCACTCCTCTGTGGTGCGTGCGCACCACTGATTTCGATTCCCTGCTTGTTTTCCCAATCACAGCTCATTTGATTTCTCCGAATGAAAGAAAGGGCAGTGTAAACTCAAATCTCCATTCCACCCCAGAAGCCGCTGTTGTCACAAAATGGGGAGCTAAAAAAACGCAGCTCGGTTCACAGACATACTTCTCTCTCTCAGCTGAGCGGCGATTATGTCAGCCTCCTGATTACAAACTGCTTATTTATGCTTCAACAGCTGCTGAGTGCAGTAAATAAGTGGCTAAGAGAGCGTCTAGACCAGGCATTCCGGCAGCCATTGTCTGCAGATCGTTACCTGGCTGACAGCGATGGGTGCAGCTGCTGGTGTGAATGGGAGCTGGGATGGGGAGGCGGTGATTGACAAGCGGGCCCGAGGGGTCACCCCCAGCCGGCCTCGGAGCCTTTATGCTTCCGCGCTTGAAAGAGAGAGAGTCAATCCTAGCTCCAGTTAGTGTGCCCTCCATTATTGGAAAGCCAGTAACCTACAGTTACACATGAGCGCCAAAAAGCGCCCAGTGGCCTTTGGAAATACACATTGGCCAGGAAGTAGGGTAGGCCTACGCAAATCTTTTATTTTTTCTTGAAAAGTGCATGCAAACAAAAATACTAAGGTCACACTTTTTCAGTTTTTCAATTTCGTGAAATTTCGTTGGTTAAATACAGTTCTGTTTCCTACACTTTGATTCACACCAGTTCATTGGTTCCTGGTATGAGTGAAATTCTTTGAAATCCACCCTGCTGAATAGATGTCTAAAAACATGGCGAATCCGTTGTGTGAGTAATTTCTACTCAGGGCGATTTTCCAAATTTCACGTTGTACGGGGTGTACCTTGATATAACTTCAGATGTGTAGCGCCATTTTGAAGAGGATGTATTCAGCCACTATAATCAAAGGCCGTCCGACAGCGCTTATTCCATTAGGTCTGTCGTTTTCTATCTCGCTGCACACAGACGGCACCGAAAGTGGTCCCTTTATTTATCACCTTCTTCACAAAGTGTTTTATTTGATCACACCATGCTGAAAACAAGCATTTGCAATGCAATAGATCTTGCATTACTGAATGTTTGAGCTATTGGTGTTGCATTATTATTAGCAATGCCAATAGCTCAAACTTTAATAATGCAAGACCTATTGCATTGCAAATGCTTGTTAGTTTTGTATCAACCAGTCTAACATCCACTCAAATGATTTAACTTTACCTTTGGAGTTTAAAGGGCAATTGAAAGACAAGTACAAAGATGCGAAAGAAGGGAAGGAGAGAGTGAAAAGGCTCATTTCTATAGGAGCAAAGTAGAGGTGAAAGAACACCATTTGTGCGCGTGCATTAAGGAGACCGACACTCATAACACTTTTTCACATTTTAAGACATATTAAAGTGTGTATTTAAAAAAAGTTTTATTGTAGATAGTGCAAAGACATTTACTTCGACCCCAGTAGCCAAGTGGGCCTGGCGTTAGAAAGGTAAATGCGCTCATGGCTGCCTGTGTGAGTCTGGTCTGTTTGTGAGAGCCTGCGTCTGTGCGTGAGAGAGAAAGAGGTGACGAAGGACACGTGAGTTATAGCGCCTCTGAGAGGGAGAAAGAGCGATGCAAAGATGTGATACCAATAAAGAACTTAGATTGTGCCGGTAAACGTGTTTGTTCGACAGTTACTTTCGCCGAATGAATGATGAGAGATGTGTTTTAGGGAGCCTTCCACTGCTTTTAGTTTCAGCATCCGTGGTAACTCTAGGCACACCACCCTTGTAAACAAAATCGGGAAAGGGAAATACACCCCTTTGCGGGCGGATGGTTCATCCTAGTCGGCAGCGCAGGCACGAGGGAACCTCCAAGAGAGGGGTTGTCTGCCTCTTCCCTTGCATCCTCAGCTGATACCTCCTAAACTCGCTCATGTTCGGCGCCTCATCTTCCTCCCTCGCGTGCAGAGTTATTGTCTGTCAGTGAATGAATGTAATAAGGAACCATCCGGACTTTAATGGTCAATAGAGCAGGTCCGAGATTCCTGGCGGGCGGCAGCCCGTGAAGGCCGGCGGGGGCTTCAGGATGTCCTGCCCTGGTTGCCGGGGGCGACGGAGCAGGGCTGCAGAGCAACGCATGAGGTAAGCAGGGCTTGAGAAAAGACGGAAGGGCAGGGCTCCATTCAGGCACAATATGTCCAGATATAAAAGAAGAAAGGCTGGACCAAAAAAGGCTCAGAGAATCCCCAAATGTTTGCAGCTTGATACAAAGGGCGGGCCGGCATCACTATTTAATAATCCCTAGGAATGCCACAGTGGGGGCAGCATTTTTGCGGAGAATGAAAGGACAGCGGTGCCTGCCTCTCTCACTCCTTTCTCTTTCTTGCTTATTGATGTAGTCAGTGGAGTCAATCTGGGGTATTCCCCACGAGCCTGGAGTTCCAGTCCCTTTATTTCACAAAACTAAAGCAGAGTGAAGCCAGGTTCCCATTCATAACTTCTCTCTCACCCTTTTGTGTCATTCATTAGCCAGCACTGCATGGCTGAATTAAAATCAACAGCTAATGCAAGAGCATCTTTTTCAATGTTTCCTGCCCACCCCATCATACCAGTTACCTGGGGCAGATTTGCTAATATTTGGTGCAACGCAACGCAGCAAGACAAATGCAGCCAGACAACTTGCTGTGCTCCATCCAATAGAGAGAGGAGGAATGCACCATATTTACTAACGAATGGTACATTCCTACTCTTCCTCTGCTAAAGCAGTTGTGGCTGCCAAGTAGCATTGAAGCCTGCGTTGTAAGCAGGATTGTTTTTGTACAGGAATGGGCACCTTCCTGCACAAAAAAATCCTCTGAGGCTTTTCCCTCTTCCTGCAGCACACGTAGAAAGAGTAAGAAGATAAGGAGAAGTAAACATATTTATCCTCACTACGCGTTTCCCGGGATGGCATACCATTTTGACGCATTCCCAAGTTTACTTGTGTTAGAAAATCCGGGAATGCACCAAAAACCATGGGTGGATGCATAGGAACACACACGCTCCACCAGTGGAATGTTTTAGCAGGGCAGAGTAACGCAAGACAGCAGCTTGTGCTGCCCTGCGTTACCTCAGATTTACTATGCCATGCAGGGCCATGCAAGGTGGCTCTGCATGGCATAGTAAATCTAATGTAAGGGCTTGTGTGGCCCTTTTGCCACCTTTTGTGGACCAAGGGCTAAATCTGGCCTTTGGTGTCTGCCATGTGTTCTTGGTGCATCCCGCCTGATGGCCTGTTCGTGTGGCCTCATGCTCAGAGATTAAACCTGGCAAATGTTCTCATCTTTGTCCAGATTCACCACAAAGCATACTGCAGGCCCAAAGAGGTGAACGTTCTCACCAACAATCAGCCATGCAATCCTCCACTTTCAATAAGGCAGCTATGCCACCACAATCAACATTGCACTTCTTGACTCCCTTGCAATTGGAAGATCTGGTGCAAGGACTTCTAGCATCCTAGACAAATTGGTGTTTTGTAAGTGCCTTACTAATAATAGTGGGTTTTCATGCTTTAAGGGGTAATCTCGTCCCTCCTTGCCAGTGGTACCCTAAGTGACTGCCTAGTATTTTCTTGCGACAGCACTTGCACTTGAGCCCATCTCACATTACACTTAGGTCCAGGTTTACAAAGATTTTGCTGCATTCTACAGCACACACGCTCACAGAGCAAATAGCCTCAACAGATAGTTTTTGTGCATAAAGATACACCTTTCAGCACAAAAACGTTATTGCCCACAAGGCAGACACATTTGCAATATTGTGCGAGGACACTTGATTAACTTGTGATTATGGAGAGATGCTTGAATCCATTATTACTTGTAGGTTTTTTACTGTCAAACTTTTGACATATGTCACAAGTCAGGACATCTGTTTTTGATGAGTTTTGCTTCAGATCATTCTGCAGCATCCAAGTCCCCTTAAGCATTTCCGAATCCTGGTGTGGCTAATTTTTTCAGCATTAGAATTATCTAGGTATTGTTGTCATATTTGTATCCAGTAAGCTTGAAAGTGGCAACAATTCCCAGGAGTGTGGATAGGTCAACATTAAAAAGTAAGGGACACCAATGCATTTGCACAACTGTGGTGGCAGAATTGAGGAAAGTGATCATTTCACCTTTTTCTGCCTTGTAGGTCTTGATCCAATCAAGAACAGTGCCTTGGATTCCATGGTCACGCTGCTTTTGGAGCAGTAGTTGTCGGTAAACTGTGTCCAATGCAGACGATCACTCAAAAAGGAGAGGGACTAGTATGTAGTTAGACTCAACCATATTTGAGGTCATCCCAGATTGTAACTGATTCTGATTTGGAGCCTCTCCCTTGACAGAAACCAGCCTGCCAGCCAAGAAGGAGGTTGTTTTGTTTGAGGAATTCAGAAATTTGTGTGAAAACTCCCTTTTCAAGGACCTCCTCTGGGAGCGATCCCTTTGCTAATGACCGCTCTAGTTTGATGGTCTGATTACTGAAGTCCCTGGTCCTTAAATGAAACAGCGTTAGAGATTGTTCTAAATTGGAAGTGGGACTTAAGGCTGTTGGTTTTTCTCAATTCAATAATCAGCCAGCAAGTTTCAGAGCTCCTCAGTACTCCTCATGGTTTGAAATTCAGTCTTGGTTAAATAATTCTGAGATATTTTTGAGGATCTGCTTATTATGGCATCATGTCTCCAGAATAACCCTGGGCGTAGTTCGCGAAGTAGCGCTACGCGTAGCTACGCAAAGTGCACTTTGCACTACGCGAGCTACGCGTAGCACTTCGCGAACTGCGTAGTTACCTGTTCGCACTGTGCAAGATGCCGTTTTCAATGACTGCACAGTGCGGACAAGCATCCGGCACTGTGCAATCATTGAAAACGGCATCTTGCACAGTGCGAGCTGTAGTTTTCTGCCGCTCGAGTAGATTTTTACTCGAGCGGCAGCTTTCTCAACGCGGACTGGTAGTTTGCAATGAGAAACCTGACTCCCCCACATTGAGAATCTCACCGGGAGGTTTATTTTCCACGCTCGCGATCGCCAACTTGATGTTGCTGATCGCGAACGAGGAAAAAGTCTCGCAGGGATGTCATTGTGCTTGCTCGTGGTCGCCAACTTGACGTTGAGGACCGCGACCAAGCAAAAAATGACCGCTACGCTACGCATGTTTGCACTGTGCTACGTGCAATATGCGTAGTGCGAAGTAGCGCAAACTTCGCAAACTACGCGAGTGTAGCGCAGTGCTTTGCCCAGGCTTACTCCAGAATGCATGGTGAGTCCTGGAATCTCTTAGCTTTCATGATGGTTGCTTTGTATACTCTGTACTGTCTTGGGAGTTGATATCTCCTGTAAATGCGGTATGTATTTTTTTCAAGTGTTCAGGTTAAGGTTATTTGTAATTTTTTATCTGATTTGAGCCAGCCCACCTTCCTAAGGCGTTGCAGGTTTTGCAAAGATTTAAGAAGGATCATTTTGTCAAGAATCTTCATTGAAATTGGTGGGTCCAGTGGCCATTCTTCAGACAGTTCTACCCATGACGGATCCAGAGTCAGGTTGTGCGTGGTGTGGTCTGGGTAGTTGTGTTTGAGGCTGTTGGGATTATGCTGTGCTGGGAAGTCTGAGGTCAAGTTGATGACGTGGTGATCACTCCAGGTGGTAGGGTTGCTTCTTGTCACTGAGATCACACCATTTGGTGGAATGAAAGCCTCATGAGCGCGCTAGCAGTGTGCAGTGGTCTAGGAACTAATTTTTGGAAGGCCAGAGCTTCAAGGTTAGATATAAGTAATGGGGCGTGCTGCAGTCCCCGTTGTCAAGCCTGCTGCTCAAGTCACTCTAAATGCTTAGATTTGAGAGGATGGAAATATTAGAGCCATATCATGCTACAGCAAAGAAAAACATCCTGATGCCAAATGTCACACTGTCGAGTTGTTGCTTGATCATTACCTGACCACGAGCAACTTTTGTCTTAGACTGCTGATTGGACTCACCACCACCTCTTTAAGCTTGCCTTCATTATCAAATAAATCCTAAACCAGCTCTCAACTACCATTAGTTATACTGGAGCAGCACAAATAAGAATATGACCAATAGAAAGTGTTTCCTTCTAATCCAATAACGTTTTACTCACTTGTATTGAAGGAAAATACCAATGATGTAGCAGGTTTTAAGCCCCTGCACGGAAATACATGACATATAATTGGGCATCTCTGATATACAAACTAAATAAAACCCTGTATAAAAAAGAGAAATTAAGTACATCGGTGTTTACAAAAAATAAAATATGAAATCATAAAAAACGAGTACGAAATTCACTAAAAGTATACAGAGATTTTCATTTACCAGAAACAATAACTGTGTAGACAAAGCACAGCAAACAAAGGGTTCTCAGGGTTTCTCTGCAACAGCAGCAGGACCTCTGTCAATAGACCTTCCACACTTTTAAGCCACAGGCGGGAAGTTCCACAGAGGTAAGCTGGAGACATGCCCAACTGTAACTGGTCCACTGCATTTCATCCAGGCAGGCAACAACTTCTTCTTTTAAAGTACAATCTACCACCACCAGCCACAAGACGGATGTGGCATAGTGGCATTTAGGAATCCTTCAGTGCAGCAAGCAGAGATAACATCTTAGCACCATCTCTTTCAAGTAGTTCTCGTATCATGGGCAAACAAGGTATTTTAAGGCACAAACCAATTCAGCTATTGGGGATGACCCCTCTTCAAATGGGCCTAAAATCCCCAGGCTTCCCCCATCTTAGATGTTTTCCAGTTCTTCTTCAAAACACTTGAATTCAGATAAAAAGCTATCCCGAGTCCACTGCATCACAAAATCCTATACAATGACTCCAGTTTTTCAGCTGCCTGAGATCACACCGTCTCCTAACTTAACCCTTGGTGTGCCCAGTTGTACCTACCAAGCTTCAAAGGAAATCTTCAACTTAATGCACCCATATGCTCCAGGGCTCTTCTTGGGCATAGCGCCAGTGGTGCTGCAAGTGGTTTTAGAGGGAGGTGTGTTTTGGAAGGCCTGGAATTAATCTTTCATTCTCATCTTGGCCCTATGTAATTTTCCTTCTTTTTAGAAGCTGCTGGCTCTAGTAAATTAAACATAAAGTGACAGGAGTATCAGCCAAAGATGTAAATGTCTCATAATAAGCCCCCAGCTGAGCATGGGGAAAATATGTTTCATATTCTCAATTAGTAGAAGCATATGTTCAAAACTTTAAACATCCTAATGGAACTTTTGACTAACTTACTAATATAATGCAGATTTGATTTTGATATTACTTTCTTATCAAAAGTTATAAAATCGTGGAATAAATATATTTTACAAATCGCAGATATGGTCTGCAGCTTGGGCACAGAAAACATGTACTTCCAAAAGTATATTGCCATGTCTGCACTAAAACCCCATTTGGGAGGACGCAGGGCAGACATGGGCTTCTGGGCTGCAACCATGGTGGATGAGGTCATTTGCCTCAGGTGTCCACCCTACTAAGGCCCTACTTGGTGGGTGCTCTTTTGGCCTTTGCTCTCAGTTGTGTCTCAACTGACACTGGACGACTCAGCAGTTTCAATTGGAAATAAAGCCCTGGCAGGGGAGCAGCTTGGTTGGCCTCCTCGGTAGGCGCCCGTCCCGTCACATTCAGCCAACATGCAAGATCTTATAGGTGGTCATTGCTGGAAGTTGTGGTCTCCGGGAAGGTTTCACACGGGGGTGCTTCTTTGGGCAATTGCATCCTCTGGGGAGTCTGGACCGGCTCTGCTCCCACTGGCATGGCAGCTAGGCCTCTGGATTCACTTGGAAGGCAGAAGAAGAAGGGCCCACGCATTTGAAATCACTAGGGTGCTGGACATCACTTGACAACTTCTTGGCATGGTTTCTTTATGCATTCCATCCATGGGCTACGATGGAAGACCAAGAGAACCCTCACGAGGCTGGTCAGATCCCACCTTGTTACCAAGGGCAGATAGAGGGCAGGGTGAGAAGGAGAAGGAATGACCCCCAGACAGCTGATGTTTAATTATGGAGCACTGCAGAAAGTGCCCTATGTGATAACCTTTTGAAGGTGGTTGTCTGGCTTCATTATCTCTTAAATGGCATCATGGCAGAGTTAGGTGTGTCTAGTAACAGCTCAGTCTGTGGAATTCGTACATCGTGTTTTCATAACATAATGAATAATACAAGCTGCTTAGTCAGACGGAATGTGTTCTCTCTTAAGGATGGGCCACTCAATTATTGATAAGCTAAAAGCAACAGAGTACTTGTTTCAAGGATCCGCGGTTAAAAATAATACTACGACTCTTCACGAGTAGCGAGAGACATATTTCAAGGTGAATGTTAAATTGTATTCCTTTCTGGTGGTGCAAAATGATTATGCCTCCACGATTGATCCCACATTTCTCTCATCCTCTTATGCAATCTTCTCAATGATCAACCTCCCCTACGCTCCCTCACTTTTCTGAGCCTTATGTGGTATATTTGAAGTGGCTGATACCAGGCTGCATGCAAAATAGATCATATAATCTGGCCTCGTCACCTACTCTATGCACAGGTGCGTGCATAATCTTAATAGTTTCTTTCCTTTCTTATGACAGATTGCCCCTCTGTTACTGGTACAGAAGAAGATGTCTAGTATGTGACAGAAGTGAGCACTAGTCACAGTTACCTGACCTTATGACCCCACAAATTCCCACGCCTTACAATGCAAGTCTAGGTTTCCTACTACCGCATGTGTTCCTGTATTTCGAGTATTCCATGCTAAATTACATTTTGACTCTCTATCATCGCATCTGCAGGCCAGCATCAAAGTTCAATTCAAGGCTTTCTTCTTTATAATATGCAGGTACCTGAAAGCTCAACTCTGTAAATCACACCCTGAATCACAGCGTGCCTTCTCCGTTACCATTCAGTTCCAATCCTAGGTCAGTGGCCTAAATGAAAAGGTGGCATTAATTGTTCTAAATTAAATGTGAGGCTTAAGGCTTTTCTCAATGAAGCGATCAGCCAGCAAGTTTCAGAGCTCCTCAGTAGTTCTCGCGGTTTGAAAGGCAGCCTTGGTTACATCATTTGGAGATCATTTTGAAGAGTTGCTTGGTTTAGCCTTGTGGCTCCAAAATGCCGGGGAGTTTGGAATCTCTTAGCTTTCATGATGGCTGCTTTGTACATTCTATATTGCATTGGACGGCCTTCTTTATTTATTTATTTATTTATTTCAGTGTTTTATAGAGCGCGAACTTTTATATTCCATTATACACTTCTGCCCCATGCCTGATCCTTACAAACCTGCATCATATACCATGAACGACTTCCTTCTATGCTGCCTGATCGATCCAATCCGGAATCATTGAGGGTTCTGTGACTTCCTTCGAGCAGATCATAAACTGCTACCCTCACAGATCATCGACATATCATGAATTTCTTGTCCTGGGTGATATTCTGGAACCCTTGTCCAGTTCTGTCCTGGATCATGGACCTTTCATGGATTCCTTTCTCTGAATATAATGCTGCTATTCAGACCCGTGATCCCCTTCAATCCCGGATCCTAGACCTCTCATGGCTTTTTTTCCTGGCTGATGTTATGCCACTCGAAGTTCTGTTTTTATCAATCCCGGGTAAAAGGTCGTCCATTATGGTTTCATTTTCCAACCTTATGGTTATCTAAATTCCTAACCAGTGTATTTCAATCATATTTCACAAAGCACTCATGACTCTTTCCAATGTGTGATACATTTTTACCAGAACCCCTGGCCCAATCAAACCAGTGGATGGTCTGTGCTAGAAGAAGCCTTGTTACACTCCTGGCTACATCTCACATGCTAGCTTCTGCTTCAAATTCCTCTGCAGAACCTGTATGCCGAGCAATGGATACCCTGCGCAGCTATTCCTGTCCAGCAAGCTCAAAGTTGTTTCTATTCTCTAAACAATTGCCAGAAGTTAAAAGCAAGACCCTACTCTCATGAGAACTGGAGCAGGCACATTACTTTTGCACACAGACAGAATTATATGAGTTTGTTGCTTTTACCTACAGATATTTTATCAATAATTCTAGGTCTCTCTTATGTGGTGGATAAACAAACATGGTCAATGTCTTAGGTACAGCACAATACTTTGATATATTGCAGATTTACACTATTTCTCCTAAACAGACTCTAGTTTGCACACCTTTCCTTAGACCCGCCTTGTGGGTCCTGGAGGAGTCTATTACAGGTGGACCTCGGATAACTATGCTACCTTTGTGGACCTGAAACTAAAGCTTCTGCAAAAGAAGCTCGCTGAGACCAGCTAGGTTCTGAGGATGACGTGGACAATACTATTGAATTCAATCAGATAACCACTCAGAATGTTTGGGTCAACAGAACACAGATGACGCTTTAAAGAAGCTGACCTCCTAAAGCGGCAAAGGACGAGTGAATCCCTATAGTACTTTGGCTGGTTCGATCTTGCACTTTGGCACTTGTCAATGGGAAAGTGAATCGAAATAGGAAATCATTTTATGGCTTCTTTCCCAATAGATGAAGGTTCAAAGGCCCTTCCCTCCACTTCTATTGATGAGCAAATGGAGATGGAAAATTCCAAAAAGGGCCTTCAAGATGAAAGGAAGTGTCCATGATGTTGTATAGCATTCTAGACATAGTATAAGAAGCATATTATTCCCTCATGTGCTGTGAGACCAATGTCAGGTCTGGGCGCATAAAGCCAATTGGGCTGAAATGGGTTCACCCCTCTCTCATGCCTCCCCGAAATTCATGTTGTGTGTCTTAGCCAGGACTGACACAGCTACCAGGGCACACACAATTCTTTAGCTGATGTGTCCCTGGACTGACGCAGCTGCCAGGACACACACAATTCTTTAGCTGATGTGTCCCTGGACTGACGCAGCTGCCAGGACACACACAGTTCTTTAGCTGCTGTGTGCCTGGACTGACGCAGCTGCCAGGACACACACAATACTTTAGCTGATGTGTCCCTGGACTGACGCAGCTGCCAGGACACACACAGTTATTTAGCTGCTGTGTGCCAGGACTGACGCAGCTGCCAGGGCACACACAATTCTTTAGCTGATGTGTCCCTGGACTGACGCAGCTGCCAGGACACACACAGTTATTTAGCTGCTGTGTGCCAGGACTGACGCAGCTGCCAGGGCACACACAATTCTTTAGCTGATGTGTCCCTGGACTGACGCAGCTGCCAGGACACACACAGTTATTTAGCTGCTGTGTGCCAGGACTGACGCAGCTGCCAGGGCACACACAATTCTTTAGCTGATGTGTCCCTGGACTGACGCAGCTGCCAGGACACACACAGTTATTTAGCTGCTGTGTGCCAGGACTGACGCAGCTGCCAGGGCACACACAATTCTTTAGCTGATGTGTCCCTGGACTGACGCAGCTGCCAGGACACACACAGTTCTTTAGCTGCTGTGTGCCAGGACTGACGCAGCTACCAGGACACACACAATTCTTTAGCTGCTGTGTCCCTGGACTGATGCAGCTGCCAGGACACACACCATTCTTTAGCTGATATGTGCCTGGACTGACGCAGCTACCAGGACACACACAATTCTTTAGCTGATATGTGCCTGGCTGCGCTAGCTATGTGGTTTCAATGACAGCCTCTTACAAAGTATTTCAGGTTGAAGTGCATAAAAGAAGTATGGGGACTGTGATCCTGAGTACAATATTGGCAGGATCTGGTTGTTTGGGTGTGGGGCTAGAGAAGTGACAGAGAAAAATAAATGCATGTTAAACTAATCAGCGAGAAAGGCTTTCTTTCATGTTATCAAAGTTCCATTGGTTAATGCGATCACTGCATATATCCGTGTGTATAACCAGACAGTCACAGAATCGAACCGGGGTTGGTACACTGGAGAAGAGTGACATTCATCTATAGTGCTACGAGGTTCAAGCATGTGACTGGAAGCACTGTGACTATGTAATTCATTATTTTTACTTTGTAGTGTACATGGTACAAGGCTGCTGCAAAATGTAAAGAGAGATTTATTTTACGGAGTTTTATACAGCGTAAACTTGACCCGAAGGTATCGGGTATCAGAGCGCTTTACATGAGCACCAACATGAGGACACATTCATTAGTCATTCAGATTTAGTGTTTAAGATAAAACAAGTGTGTTAAAAATATATATTTTTAGTAATACACTATCAGACTATATCTAGTGCAAACATGTTTTTTTAATAAGCTTCATTAGAAGGATGCCCTCCTAAACGCAGCTGATAACACCCTTTCATTATCTCTCAACAAGATTAAATCTTTGTCACCATGAAGTCTCAAATGACTCCATTAATTAAAGCTATATACTGTCTCCCAAGCAGCCTTTAGACTTGCTGGTTAACTATTTGCACACATTTACATTTCTTTCAGGTAGCAGACATCTTGGCGAGAAGGCTTGTTTCTTTTATTGCTGTCTGCCTGTCTCTTGGCTTCACAGAACAGGTAGAGGCAGGTGAGCCCACAAATTAAGAGGGAAAGCAAGAGCCAAGCCAAGGGTATGGCTTGGTCTTAAAAGGCCAGGCACGAACCGAGCCTTAAAAAATCTAGCATGTGAATTAAACAACAGAAATCATGTAAAACAAAAGAGTATTTCTTATGTGTTTCGAAGAATTTCACATTAGTACATCAGATCATATCACTGTATTGAGAGGCATTTATTAAAAGTGATAGAGTTTTTAGACATGAACTTGTAAACATTCGTGGCCCATCGTTCCCACCGGGACAACAATGCCACTAGGTAACTAAGAGGCAAGTCAGTTGTCATGCGTATGCTATATATATGGCCTAGATTGCTGTTATGCATGGAAGAACATTATAATTTATTAACTCGAACCCAAGAGGTTTTTGTACAGCACACTCAGTCAACTCACATATTTGAAGGTGCTCCGATATGTGATTATGAAGAAAAAAAAGGCTGGGTGTAATAAAAAAGTTGCCTAGAATCACACAGTTTGGTCAACTGTGCATTTCATCCACTAGATTGGCATCTCCTTGTCTCTTCTTTTTAAATCAAAGGTTATGCCTTTGTTTTTATTAAATATTTGTGTGTGAGCTTAGAGCATGGGTGGCAGGGAGAAGACACCTGAAAAGCTTGGCTTGCTTTGTTCTCAATGGTCCATGAGGACTCTGAGCTGAGCCAAAGCCACACAACTGTCTTGATCCTGGCTTGAGCCTTTAGTGGTTCACCCATCTCTAAGAACAGCAGACACCCCTCCCTTCCTTTTCAGACACAGGCACCTGAAGTTTGGCGTTATTCATTCTGAAACAGTGTTTTAACAAAAAGTATGGGAACTGTTATTGTAAAAGAAAAAAAAAAGATAGTGAATGTTTCCAACAGATCCCACCCACTTCACTTCAACTACTAAGGTCATCCAAAAGCCATTTGCAAGGAGAGGAGGCTTTGCTTGTTTTTTCATTGCATCTCTTGCCTCATGGTGTTGCTCTATCGCTGCCTAATCAGCGAACACACAAAGTGCCTTGGACTTGGACCTGTTTCTGAACTGCTCATAGTGGAATTTCCAAGTGGAATTCAAATTCACACGTTTATAAAATCTTCAGTGCCCGTGCTCCAAATGTACTTGGTGTGGGAACAACAAACCTGATTTTACCACCCGGAATATCCAGCTAGTAAAATCACTGTGGGAAAAGGCTGCATTGAAGCCTAGACCCCCCATAACCACTTCTCCAACATCAAACAAGGCATGGGGGGATTATATGCTTCCCTCTGCCACCCACCATTCTCAGCTCCTTCCTTCTCACTTCTCACCAACTCTCTCAACCCCACCTTACAAGAGCTCCCTGAACACTCTTAGTAACTACTCAGAGCAGGTGATACATGTGTGCATTAAACCCCATGGAATAACATGTCAAATCTGTGTTCACGTAATCTATCCCTGCAATCTGGAAACTTACAGACTGTACTCAACCCAGATTCAAAGTTCTGTTTTAAATTACGATCCATGCGTAACTGGATGATAGCACACAGATCGGAATTCTGAATTGTGGACCAGTTACCGCATTCTAGAATGTCCTCCTGTCAGATTTCACTAAAAAAAAACATGACGAAATCCATTAGGATAAAATTCTAGTGTATCAATGCAAACCAGGTCGTAATAGGTGTGGTTAACACTGATGCCACATGCTAGGTGTAATTCTGGGGTGGGGAACTCAAGAGAAATTAAACATTGTACCCATTCAATACCCCACAGCATGGTAGTAGCAATCACTGTAAGCACTAATTATCACTCAAGTTCTACATAACTTGGAACTATGGCCTTGGTCTCCAAATCTGCCTGTGTGCTTCTTTCATGATTATGTCTATACAGGTACATAGCTTACAATATATTTGACTTAGGGCCTGGTTACGATTTTAGCAGATGGGATACCTTGTCACAAACGTAACAGATATCCCGTCCGCCATAATACAAGTTTCACTATATCCCATGAAGCTTGTAATATGGCGGTCGGGATATCCGTCACGTTAGTGACAGAGTATCCCACCCGTCAAGATCGTAATCAGGCCCCGAGTTTGGGTTCACTAAGCCCACTTGGCCCATTTGTGTACCTGATGTAACCTCATAGCCTCTAATAAAACTCCACTTCTATCTATGGCACGAAAATACTATTAAATATTATAAACCGATAAGAGGAGAGTGGTGTATGGGATGTGGACGTGTGTGTGTGTGTGTCGGTGGAGGTACGAGGGCAGTGAGAGGACCCATTTATTCTGTCCATTTTCCTCCAGATACCAGCTCGGTCTTCATTCTTGCACTATAATAACATCATACCGGATAGCTAAATAGTCAATCAAGATCATGCATTGATATTGATGATACACAGAGACCACCTGACTCACCTGATATGTCAAATGCCATGCCTACTATAATCTTCCCTCTCCCTTGCCCATTACATCATTTACATGAATGGTATGGTACCCAGGAAGGGCTGGCAGTTTGCAGAGTCGGTTTACTGTATGCAAATAATGTCATTCTGTTCCAGAAAACTACGAGATTTACCATCTTCCAAGATCTTATAGAGACCTGCAGCTTTCCAAGATAGCAGGGAAATGGATCGAAACTTTGATGGAGTGGTGTGGCTGTGAAAGGATCCTTGTTTGGCTTCTTGTCCAGTGTCATTTCTCTGCCACTCACGAATTATTGACTCATGATTAAGTGTTGATGCCAGCCAACCCCAGTTGGTAACTGAGAGCCCGACTGGTTCTGTTAAAAGGAAATAATTCTCCCTGTACCCCTCGTGCATTTTATTACCAGGTCTGTGTGTGCCTGTTGCAGCACTGATGCACATTTGTAATGTTTTAAGATTGATCTGGCTGGCTTTATAGCAGGAGAGACTTTAAAGGGGGCAGAATACCTAACCTTCACTGGCAAAGATAGGATAACTCCCCAGATTCTGAGTATGTCTTTGTATTCCATGACTTGCCCTAGGACGGCCTAGCTCCTCCAGGTAATCCGCATAGACTCTTTGTCAGAAAACACCGCCACCCACCACAAATTCAATAGAAATAACATCCTCCTTGGTGAAGGGGATAGCGTCAATCAAGGTGTTTAACAGTTTAAGAATGGTCCACCTGTTTAACATGTACTGTTGCCCCTTGTTTTACATTCTGGTGTAAACAAGAGACTATAGTTGTCCATGATGCTACATACCTTGTGTGGCGGAGAAGATGGACTAATAACATACCTCTTAGGGGGAAGAAGAAAGCGCGAGCAAGCAAAGAACTCCATGGGAGGCGTAGCTGTCACCGATGTCACTGGATGGTTGAGTTCCCCAGTTTGAGCTTGGTTAGGGGCTTCAGCACCACAGTTGTCTGCGGATATATTGCCTGCTGTTCCCCCTTAGTGACCTCGCTTTTATAGTTGAAACTATAGGGCTTTAAATCTTTGTTAAATGGAGCTGATGTCATAGAGGGTTGCAAAGGAGTATGGGCTGCTGCTGCCTTAAGTTCCTGAGTGACTGTACAGCCTGCAACTCCATCTTTGCCTGCTTAAATTGAACTGGAAAATCTTGTGGTGCAGCAGTTACTGAAGTAGGATGAAGATTCGTAGAGCTCATTCGCAAGAGTGTTGTTGTCTGTGACAATGAATGAGGGGAGGAAGAGGACGGCTGTGGTCCTGGACACCTTGTGCTTGATGTGTTCTGGTTTAAACCCTTGTTGCTGTTTTCAAATTTTAGATAATCATTGGTGTTGGCCAAAGTTTATCCAAAATGTGAAACCATCAACAAGGGTTCTGCGCAGCATTTTTTTGCTTCCTTGTGACAGGTTGGATATCCTCCATAGGTGGTAGGATTTGTGGCACCTCCTTGAGCACACTTGCCATGCACTGCTTCTGTAGGGAAGGGGTGATCGAGATTCTAGGATCAGAGTCAGAAATGCCACTATGGTCTCATTGAAATTTTGCTGGGGCAGCTCGACCAAAGGTTCCCTTTAGAAATTCTGATGTTGAATTGAGATGATATTAGGGTTCGGATTGATCTTTGATGTTCCACCAGAACACCTACAAACTGGTAATCCTTCCAGTTTGTCAATAACAGAGCACCAAGTGCATGGGGGTGGTGAAGATTTTGCATTGCCTATTGTGGCCTTGATAAGTGAGGTCAGACTGGACATTCTACTGTCGATGGAATCAATAAAAGTGGCCATTGTTTGCAATAGCTTCACCTGAAGCTCAAATTGATCTTAGTGCCACTTTAATGCTGCAATAGTGGCCTTCAAAAAGTGCCATGAGGTCAGCAATGTGCTGTCAGAGATAGACTGGGAGTCTGGATCAGGTCTGCCACTCTGTGAGGTAGTGTTTGTGTATCTGACATAACGTGGTGTGCATTCAGGGGGAAAAAGAGGAGACCCAGAGATATTATACTCATGCTAGGTATCACCATCCATGCGTGAAATGCCGGGCCCCTGAAAGAGGATCCCCCATGAGGGAGCAGAGTGTTTTACACCATCAGAGGGTGACCTACGCTCTGGAGATATTGGTTGTTCTGTTGGGCGGGAGTGTGTAATCCCATACTGGCTATGTCAGTGAGTTTTAGTTGGGCATGTATAACGTCCTGTATTGTTAGTGAGTTGGAACAGGTGACTGCTTGTCCTTCTAGGGCTTTGTCCAACTGCTGCCCTGTTTCCGACCTATGGTGTGCAGGATCTTAAATACAGTTGTCTGGCCTCATCTTCTATATAGCCTCAGCTAAATCCGAGAGAGACTGTTCTAATGCGGTAGTATTGGAAAGAAGAGGAGGTGACAAGACAATCTCTTACTGGAGATGGAAACCCTGCGTTTGTGTCTAAATTGGAGAGGTCATTACTTTTGGCAACTATCTTATCTTTGTTCTCCACATGCCTTGAGGTTTTGACACAGGTCATCACCCCTCAAACTATAAAACCAGCAAAAATTAGAAAAAATAACTAGTGCCCTTGCTTACTGGTTGCTTCTTCCTCCTGCAGTCACAATTCAATGGTTGTGGTAATTGCAGCTGTGGCAATGTCCTTGGTGCAGTCTGTGACGACAGCAAGGTGTGAGTCCATGTCTTGAAGCTGGCTAACAGGGCCCATCTGGGGGGGTTGGTTTCTGGTTGGGGCCCCTCTGATCCACCAGGCAAGTGTCCTGAACCTTAAACCCATTCGGCCACACTGCCGCACTCCCCAGCCAAGTCTGGAATCCCAAGCCAGAGGGGAACAGTTAGGAGCGGGGGAAAGGCTGGGGCTGGAATCCCTAAAGCCTGGGAGACCTGGAGTTTTGAGACCCCAGTTTGTCTTAAGGCAGAGTGTGAGCAAACCTGACCATCAGGGGCCTTCGTAAGGGCTGAGCTGTGCTGTGTAGCTGTGAGCGTGGGCCCATATCACAAGATGGAGGTTTAGGGTCTTGAGCCTCTGACCAAACCCACAAACAGGCTGAGTGCTGGGTGACAACTGCAGTCGTTGTTGTCAGTGTGGGTCCCCGAGACAGTTGCCCAATTTTCCAGCTCTTGAATTCAGTGCTATGTAGCATAACTATCTGAACTGGTAGGGAGCCTCTGCTGGCTGGAGGCAAGGTAAGGCGAGCTAGAAGACTGTGGGCTGGCACATGCTTTTCCCTGCATATAGGGGCCATTCTACATGCTCCCTGCCTGTGTCCAATATTTCCTGGTTCTGTTATGTTCTTTCTCGTTTGTTGCCTCCTTAAATTAGAATTCACTCACCGTGGTCTGTGCATAACAGAGGATCATTCTATGCTTAAGCAGGCTCTTAAAACTCAAATGTTGCATTATTTACTGCTAATTATCCCTTCAGTATCTTATGATAACATCAATATTTTAGGGGCATTGATACTTTAGGTGCTGGGGCATCAGAACAGAACTGAAAGCATGGTTGTTGATACTATCACATATGCTATTAAGAGGTACAATTTCTGGTTCTCACGAAGACTCTTCCCATCACTACACACTCTATGTGTTCTTGAACTTAAATGAATAATTGTATTCTTTGCCTGCTAGAACACCATTTATTGCAAAGTTATTTTGAGGCAACTTCCTTTTTTGCCAGATCTTTAGGCCTGGTGGCTTCCTACATGGATGTAGCGGAGTCATGTCATATGAAAATTGCTCAACATGGGCTGCTAACAACAGCTATTATTTCGATTTTGGATAGCACAGATTCTTGGCAGATTAATTAACAGACAGTAATATTGTCAACTGATTGGCCCTCACTTATTCAATCTAAGGAAGAATTGTAGATGCATTAGAAATCAAACCTGTGACTCGCTAGTAACGCATCTCGAAATCAAGTGTCTTAACCCCCTAAACTCAATATTCTGTGTATGTGTGAGCACCCTCAAACAAGCACATGTTGTATTGTCTGAAAACACACGATTGGTCAACAGATAGGTAGCAGCATCTTTCTGAAGATGAATTTAAAAATATTTAATGAGCTCACTGTAATTTCACAGAAGGAATTGTCAGAAAAGGGTGCTCGGCTTGAAATATCTTTGTGAAAATTGGTTCAAATGTGCTTTGTATTGAGAGCTGTAGAAGGTGCATTTTAGTTGTAAAATCACTCATTCCCCTTTTTAAAGATCTGTCAGTGGCCAATAAACTTTGTCAAATCCACTACAACATGTTTGTTGTAATCATATCATTTTCGAATAGAATGTTTAAAATGCACAATTTATCACTTGATTTTCTTGCATTCGCTCTAAAGTTAACTCTGCCCCATTGTTTAAAGTCGATTGGTTGTTCTGCTAGCCCTCTCCTTGCTGAAGTTCGGGTCTAGTTGCGCCCCAGGTCAGTTCTCCACTATTCCCTTTCTACTATGTATTTTTGTTCATAACCTTAAATAGCCTCTTGCACCTTCCCCAGTTCACTTTCTGATATAGCACACATAGTTACGCATAGTTAGGGCATAGTTACTTGGCACTGCACCTTTGAAGCAGGGATTTAGGAATGGCTTCTGTGTTACAAAAGAAAGGGACATCTACACAAACATAGGCCTGTAGAAGGGGAAGGCTTTAGAAGAGCAAGTCACATGTTTGACGGATATGGCATCCTGTCCACTCAATAAAGCCACATTTAGCATACAGAGGTAATGGACTTCCTAAGAATTTCCTCTTTTTTCATTTGGGGCATACGAAGTTTGCTTGGAAGCATGTATGTATGCATGTATGTACGTGGCCCTAGCCAATTAGCAGCCAAACTCGATAGAGGATCAAAGACAAGGATACAGTAAACAACTGATTTTGATAGCTGATTTGTTGGCTATTACTCCACCATGATGTAGTGTCCTTTAAAGAGGGGCATCTTATATTGTTTCCTGAATAGAAGCACGGTTGGGGCATATGCAGTATCATCCTAAAGAGCGACCCACATTGTATTTTGACACTAAAATATTTAGTCTCAGAATGCATGTTTGAAGTTGAATATCCAAATGTTGACTTGTGCCCTAAATGCTGAACTGTTTTTCTTCATTGTATAGCTGCTTTCTTATGGTACTGTCACTATGCTATTTTCAGCTTTCAAAGAGCTGCACCCTCCAGAGACACCTGCCCCCTACCCATCAAGTCCGAACCAGACGCTGATAGAGGTGATAACGGAAAGAACCAACCTCAGTGGCAGTGCGGCCCGCTCCTCCAAGATCCTGTACGTCATCACGACCAGTCCCAGCCAACCACCCACCAACATGCCAGGTAAAGTGTTAGAACTTGAGCCTCTCAACTGAGCCTTTCAAGTTGGGGATGTTGGGACTGTCTGGATTCTTTGGCGTAGCCGAATTCTACATCGTTAGCCATCGGCTGTCTTGTGAGGGAGCACCATTTTACAGCTGTTCTTCCTAATCAAGTTGTTTTCTGCACTAACCAACTCAGATCATAAAATTAGTGACAGGACTAGTCAACGGGAGAATAACAGTGTGTGTAACAGAATCCAGTGTGTTTTACTCACCAACCACCCAGGTGTTGTAATGGAACGAGTGGGATGAGCTACTCCCCAACCAATGTTTTTCTGAGACAATATTCAAAGAACAAGGTGGACCAAAGATCAAACGAGGAAAGCGATTCTTTTTAAGAATTAAACTCCTTGTGTCATTGAGGTATACATTGCGCAGTCAATATTACATGCATGCATAAACATTCCAGGCAATTAAGCACGTGTTGGTGCCTCGAGCTGTCTCCCGCGCTACCTGCACATCTGCAGATCTGTGTAATGTGTTTACTAGCCCTGGGCGAAATTTGCATTATCCGGAGTAATCGGAGTAATTTAAGTACTTAGGCACTGCTCCTGTGATATGAAATTGCCAAAATTATGCAGTTACGCCAGTTTGAGTATATAAGAGTGATTTGGGACAAAACTCTACCGCAGGAGCACAGGGACAACACACTAATGTTAGAATGAAAGGAAACAATATTCAGTTAATGGTGGATTCAGGCTATTATACTATTAAAGGTAAAGAAATGTTTTTACCTAAATGGACACAAGTTAATCTGTTACGAAAGGACATTAGCCCAGATGGTTACGAGGGAGAGAACATTGATATAATTGGATAAATGCTGATGAAAATTGAATTCCAGAACAGACAAATTGAAAGAAAAGTGTATGTGGCAGTGAGTGTCTCTCCCATTTAGTATGGCATTGCCAATATGATGTACAAATAATTGTCAGTCCAAGAGCTCCCAACCAGTCATGGTAGTTGAGGATATATCGGTCGAAGAAATTCCTGAAGGTTCTAAAAGTGTTTTTGATGGTATATTGGGAAAGTTAAAGGGTTATGCAAACAAAATCATGGTAAAACCAGGTGCAGTGCCTGTGGAGCATAGGTTAAGGAAGATACCCATCACAGCATGAAAGGAAGTTCATAGAATGCTTTTCTGATAGACTTAAAACCAACAATGGCACACAGATGGTGTGTGACAAGATGAAGAGTTCTTTGAAAACCTGTGGTATTCCTCATTCTCACACGTGCTTGTACAACCCACAAGCTAATAGTATAGTGAAGAGGGTCAATCGCATGTTGAATGATGCTATCCAGATGGCTTAGACCAATAAAAAAGATGCCCACATTATGGTCATGGATTTGATTTGGGTTGATCATACCACAAAAATGGAGTTACAGGGATGATACCTTTTGACCTAATGAGAGGCAGTTAGGCTCGCATGAAAATGTTGCCAGCTTGGATGTTGTGTTTGGTGGATGGTGACGAGGTTATTTCTGTTTAAAGGAAAGATTGGAAAAGTAATATCAAGGTTGGAGATTTGGTGAAGGTGAGATCTGGACAGATGTGGGGGTGGTCTCATGAGGTTTTGTAGACCCCAGAAAGTCAGAGAGGTGCACAAGATTTTTGTCTGGCTAGAAAATGGCAAGAACTGGAATCTGAGAATGGTGGATTTGTACGGTAAATCTGGTCAGGTATGTGTGGATGAAAGTAGTAAGTGTAGCAGTTTTTTAAAATATGAATCATGATAAAGTGTTAGGTAGGAGAGTGAGGGATTCCGAAATACTTCAGAGAGTTGTTGCAGCAGGAGGAGATGGTGAAGACAACAGAGGACAAGTGGTTCAAATGCAGGGAGATACATTGGAAACTCAAGAGTGAGAGAGAATACCAAGGTTTCATAGAGCTGAATATTTGCATGACTACGACCGATGAAACTTTCTGTTATTCCTCTTACCTTTTCATATTTTTCAATTGAATGTTATAATTGCCACAATGATGTTTTGAATATTTATTGTTTTTTTAATGTTCCTTCTTCAGTTTGTTTTCCAGTTTAAATATTTATTTTGTTTGTAGAGGGGGTGGATATGTTATCACCTGAGCCGCTCAGCTGAGGAATGTTGGGACTGTTTGGATTATTTTGCGTAGGCAAGTTCTACATCAAGTCAGTTTATCGGCTGAGTAGTGATGGAACTCCATGTTACAACTGTTTTTCCTCATAAAGATGTTTCCTGCACTAACAGGCTCCTGTAGATCATAATCAAAATCACAGCATTGGTGTAATGGTGTGACCACAGTGGAATTGAGTGTGCTGGTGTTATAGGATTAAACTGCCAATCCCAAACCTCTACTCTCTAAGATTGGAGCTAATGGTATGAGCGCTAACTGAATATTCTACAAACAGTGATGAAAATTAACCCTTCTCCTGAATATGGGATTGCTAGTAATGTTCTAAAAGCAACACAACCTGTTATATGTCCTTGATTTTGAGAGAGCATAGTTGGACTTGAAGGTGTGTGGGTGGGTGTTTGCATGGGAGGAATGTATGGATAGAGAGAGGGATGCAGTACATGTCGTTGGAATGGAATGTCAGAGTGGTATGTATTGTGGACATAGCGAAGACAGCAGTCGCATGGGCTTGCGGCATGGTAGAGACCTGTCCTAAATTGTCACTTCTGTTATGTGGAATATTTTTCTATAAAACCTCATCACCTCCACAGTTCCCCGTAATCTTAGTTCCCGTGCTTGTTGTTTCTAGGAATTGACAAAGTCCCCAATCTTTGTCGTGATGGAATTCTTACAAAATAACTGGTTTCAAGCTTGAGAAAATCCCATCACGGTGGCAGAAACTTCAACTTCCTGTAAAAAATGCTGTCCACACTACAGAAAAGCTAGACATGACGTTACAAGTTTGCATTCTTTCTTGAAGTTATCTGCATAGCTTTTATGACATTGTTTAATAATAAACACTTTAAAAAACATACTGTAGCAAATAACATTTAAAATGTTCTAGTGAAGAAAGCACACCTTTTAAAAGGTCATTTATAGCATTTTAGCCAAAAATATATTCTTTTTTAAAATTCCAAAATAATCCTGTTAGTTACAAGTACAAAACATCGTTTGCCACATTTTAGATACAAACACTTTTTATTTTTAGCTTTTAACTAACTGGGTGTCTTTGTTACAACAGGAATAGTTTTTTGAAAGTTTAGATTTCATAACGTTTTAACAAGGAAGTTCAGGTTTTGGAAATGTTAAGCAACATTTATGACATTTTAGTAAATAATTACATGGTATAACCTCCCACTAACCTTATATAACCTGTAATCTTTTAAATTCAATTGAAAAAATAAAAATGTTATTTATAACAGTTTAAACACTGAAAACCGGACAGAGGTTGGGGTTAAAGGTCTGGTCTACTGGACTCTGAGAATCAATGTTCTTGAAGGGCTTCAGTGATCTAATTGATGGTTCGGATTGCCACGTGACATGTGGTGTCACCAGCGGTGGTATTCTGGATGACATCATGCTTGAAGTCATGAGCAGTGTGCACTGTGGAGAGTGATTGATGTATAGCTGTGAATGGCTAAGTTATAGTTTTTGGACTATAACTATAATATTCCTTCATATTTTGTTTTTAAGGTTATTTGTATGCTATTTGATAACACTTTACTTGCTGGTCTGAGTATGAAAACCACAACTGTCTCTTGCCAACTATTTTTCAGTGATATAGTCTGGGTTTTGTTACTATAAACTTTGCACATTGCCGAAGAACGCACCCAATGTGCACTCAGAAAAGGATATGGCCAATCCATGTCGTCCCAGAACCCACTATCACTTGGCTTTCAGCCGTGCACTGCAGGCTCTTAGCACAGGACATGGACTTCAGTAATCTCCTGCCACATACCCCAGCCCTGTGATCTTTCACAGACAACACTTGCTAAATAGCATTGCTTTTGTACCTACTCTGTGCCCAGACCATGTTCTCTCAATACCTACTGTACCGGGACAGCTGCCATGTGGTGTAGCAGCCTGTGGGCATAGAAACAGGTCTTTGAGCATGCCTTGTGACTAGGCCTGGGCCAAATTTGAAATATGCCAGAGTAATTGGAGTAATTTTGATAGTTACGCATTACTCTGATGATGTGAAATTACCAAAATTATATGATTACTCCAGCTCGAGCCATTAAGAGTAATTTGGGGCAAAAATCCAACGCAGGAGAACAGGAACAATGAACTAAGAGGGAGCGAATGAATGTTGGCTACTGCTGTTTGTTTCCTGTAGCAGTTAGCTCTATTTTCTTACTGCAAAATGCTGGATTATGCTTCTCACACAATAGCACAAAATTATGAGTAATTTTGTGTCAATTACGGATAATTACGCTAGAGAGAATTTCTCCAGTTACCCCCACTCCTACTTAACATAACATAACATTTTTGATTTACTGCTGCCCATCTCAAGATAATGACAATGCACCACCCTTTAAGCAGTGGTGCCTGGTGACATTTGCAAGTGGTGAGGCGTAAAATTAATGTTGTACTGCACTCTGGCAAGCGAGCGTAGTGAGCAAGCCCGAACAATGTATAGGGGCGTGGGGGGGTTCTCCCACAGAGAAAATTTTGAAAAAAGAGTGGACAAATGGTGCATTTTCAAGCAAATTTGAGGAAGCAGGAAGGTTAATAAAGCCATAAGATTTAATTATTTATCATTTAAGAAATTGCCAATTTTTATGAGCTATAGAAGACAATCTTTGCTTATGCTGATGTTATCATTTGCCCATATTAACTTTTGAACAAACTGATACACTTGTAATGGTTCTAACTATACAATAAATACATTCATTGACTGTGCAGTGCTGTACACCAATATGATGACACTATGGGGCATAATATCAAGATCCGGCGTTAAAATTATTGCCGCTTTAGCGGCAGAAAACTGCCGCTAAAGTGGCGATAATGGGCTTGATAATATACCCTTGAGAATTCTAATAGAAGCCCACGTTCTGGTGTGAACATGGGCTTCTATGGGAATTCTCAAAGGCATATTATCAAGCCCATTATCGCCACTTTAGCGGCAGTTTTCTGCCGCTATAGCGGCGATAATTTTAACGCTGGATCGTGATAATATGCCCCGAATTCCTTAAAATAATTTTCTGTTTTCATGCAATGGAGCTGCTGCTCTAGTACGCAGAATTTTCTGAAAAAAGCATGGTTTACAAACATGACGTCTCAAATATTATCTGTCTCCAATTTAAGTTTATTCTTTAATAATATCATGTTTGTGGCTTACTGCATACTTTGTAATTTAAATGTTAAGTCTGAGGAAATCGAGGTGACGCGAAGGAATGTGTAGCCTTGATTTGATTATTTTTTCCAATCTGTGGATATTTATATTGCTGTCTTGGTGAGTTCTATACACAAGTAGCCCCTTACTTTAAATTACGGACTAAACTAAAAGACATGCAGCTATAGCTGTGGGAAGCCAGGAATGAGAGTTCCTTCAACGCTGCATTGCGAGATATGTCTGCGCAGCAGACTTTTAGTTTTAATTTTCACACACGAGAGGCAGAAACAAAACATTCCTTGTGGAGCTCAACAAAGCATGTCGATGAATGGCCCCTTATAGCCACCCTTATGGAGGGTGCACTTAGTCTGCTAGACTGTTTCCAAATACATTGACTCACTACCATCTGTCTCCTGTGAAGAGACAAGAACGTGTGTGAAGGGTGTGTACTGTGCACATCATCATTCACTCACTCCCTGACCCTCCCTCAGCAGAGCCCATGAGGGAAAAGGTGGCAACCGACTGTCATCGAGACATTATCCCTGATTGGCTACTGCAGTTTATCCCGGTATAGACACTTTCACAATGCCGTCCCTCTCATTTTGCACAGGTCCCCGAGTGCTTATAGGGAAGTACACCTGACGCTGTGTAAATCCGGGCAACTGGGTGCATTGCATGTGCTTAAGAGGGCCTTTAACACCAGTAGGGCTCACGCAGTGCAGCAATTGTCTTCTGTGAGCCAGGTTAGCACTAGTTACACTGTCTCCGTGCTACCAGGAAAGGGATGAAGTGGCGCCTTAGGTCCGTTGTGGTCTTTGGTGAGCTACACAGTGTGGAAAGGAGGGTCAGTGCTCAGAGCGGTGGCACCGAGCTGAGAACAGGTGTGAAAATGCACTGTTTAGACACCAGGCTTGGGAAACAATGGGAGTTGTGAACGGGTAGCTGTAGTATGAGTGAGGGGTGAGGCATCTTGTCTCAGGAGCTCACAGATGTCTAACCACAGAGAGGACCACCAGGCATTATGGTGGGTGGTTTCCCAATTTTCTACTGATCATATCCTTGGGGTCATTGTCTGTGAGGTGCAGTAGTGATGGCTGGCATGACGAGAGAGGGTCGCGCGGGTGAGGGGCGCTGGAGGTGTCGCGTGGGGGGGTTAATTTAATTTTTTTTAAATTAACAAAAATGTACCTTCGCCTCCGGTGCCGGACTCCCACGTCACGCCTCCTGCTCTCTTGCAAACAGGAAGCAGAAGCAGGCAGCCTCTCTCTCTTCCCCTAAGCCATTCACAACACTGCAATGGCAGCGTTGTGATTGGCTAGGATGCCGTCCTTACAGGCGTCTTAGGGGAGGCCGTTTTTTTCATGCAGGCAGCGCAGCAGCCTACATGAAGAAAATGGAGAGTGCTATGACTGGTTTGGTCAGCCCTGGGGCCGACTAAACAGCCAGGGCCCATAACATTGGGCTAGCTACTCCTCCCCGACCTGCCCACCTGCCCGCCCCCAACTAGGCATACCCTTCTTCTGCTTTCTCGCAGTGCGAGAAGCAGAAACGTAAAATGGTATTTATACCATTTTACGTTTCTGCTTCTCGCGCTGCGAGAAAGCAGTGGGGCGATGCTCCGACGCCCCCGTGGAGGAGCTGCCACTGCCTTTAAAATTGATCAAAAATACTTCCATAAATCAAGACACTTCTTAGAACAACATCAGCGAAGTAGCCTGCTTCTCAGAAGTACTAAAGTACTTCTGGGAAGTGACCATTTAAGCAGAAATATCCGCTGACATGTCCAAGTGTGCCAGGCAGTGATCTCGATTATTTCAAGATGGAGCCGCATCACCATTTTGGAACAGGGCACAGCTTTCCTACATGGCTGTGACGTACACACATGGGCTGACAGACCCTGATCATGGCTCAGCAAACCCTGCTTGATTTTTTCTATTTTGGGGCCAGAAGTTGCCCATCTGGATAAACCCTAATCACACCTGGGGTCGCGGTGTGATTCTGCTGGTTCACAATTTAATTGTATAAGCAATTATTTGGATTGTAATGAGAAACGTCTTATCTAATGAGGAAGCAATGTGTCATATACAGCACGTCATTAATAGGCAAGGACACACAAAGAAAAAGATTGGGCTGCGTATTTTGTGTATGTTTTGAAACAGCATCCTTTGTATAATAGAATGGTGCATATGAACATGTAACTTAAAAGTGTAAGCCACACATTGTGCTGGCTGACAGGTGGATTGTATTAGCAATTTTTTGCAAATGCAGAATCAATAAACTTGGGACGAACTTTGGTCTATCTAAACTTAGCTCCATGAAAAGCCTGTTGTGTCAGAGCTCAGACAATTCATGCATCATTTCATTCAACGCCATTACAGTTGAAGTTGCAATCCTTGTGACCAAGACAGCAGGTCTTCACTGGGTTGTTCACAGGTCAGCATAGTATATTTGTTACTTTTTGTTAAATTTACAAAGCAGACAAGCAGTGCTCTTAATAACAATGTAAATATAGGGAGATTTCTCAAAGCTGCTTTCAAAATTACCACTTGATATGGATGTTATGGAGTCAACTCAAAGTTTGGGTGTAAAATGGCATATGTCAAAAACCGGCAGCGTATTCCTGCCACTATTGCGGTTTTCCCTCCTCCATTTAGATGCATGGGAAGCCTCAGCTGACTCCGACATTGGTAAAAACTTGCTGACAGCAAATTTGTGACAGGGCCACAGGTTAAACGGTGTAGGAAGACCTGTGCTACTCAAGGTGAGCCTTGCAATGCTGTTATTTCCTGGTCTCATTCACAATGTATGGCATGATGGCTGCAAACATGAAAAATGCCCAAAACTCCTCTGCTGGAAAATAGCTTACTACTTGTCAGGGATATTTTTAATTTGCTCACCATACAATACTGCTTCAGGGGGCTTATTTCTGACAAAAATAAACAAATAAATAAATAAAAGGACTGAGTCACCATAACACGGCTTCCAGTGCAAATTCCCTGCCACAGCATCTGGAGATTTAAGTATGAGAAGCTGGCCTTCTCTAGACCAGTGCTCCAGCTGTGCCGCAGCCAGCGTTCTGTTCTTTAAATGAGTCCCTTAGTCTTTCACAATAAAATTAGTAAGAAGCATTCACATAATTGCTACAAAGGAATATGCTGAGCCAAACGAATATGAACTTCCAACAATAATATTAACAGTCTGTTGCAATTGACCTACCTTGTGTGTTGTCATTGGCTTTTGGCAATATCAATATGAGAATGATATCTAAATTTGGTATGATCTCAGATTATTTCTGTGGACCAATACATTTGATTCTGCTCGAATAGCTAAAAAACAAAGAATGTTTTAATCACAAACAGATATAGATATTGATTTTGTAAATCCCCATTGAATTGCACTAAATATAAGATTGATATTGGTGTGCATCATAACGCTAACTCAATAAATCAACATTTTGAAAGATCATATGCGTCAAATTTGAAAATTAATTTCACAGAAATGCAAAATTTACACATATTTGTAAATCTCGATAATATTCAATATGGTTTTTCAAAATCAGTATTTGTTCTCCATCAACAATCTTATGCCCACGATCAAATTCCAAAACCCTTTGAGGGCTGCTTCATTGGCTCAATCCAATCCTGAGCTGTATGTGCAACAAGCAATAGACAATATGTGGACAATATGACAGTCATTAATCTGTATGCCACACTCCAAGTTTCACTCTCTGTATTGGCCTCTCATGCCGTCTGTTTGAAAATGAGGCTGCTGGGGTCAAGTGGTCTAGTCCAGGAAGGACATCTTTAATTTAGGCTTCATCTTTGGATGGGAACCACTATGGCTGTGCAGAAGGGGACTACTAAAGCCTGGAAGTTCATTCAAGCAGGACAATGCTATGGATAGGCCTTCAACCCGTGAAGGGAACTTCAATGTTAGGAAGTATAGTGGTCAGGATTAACTTCCAGATAGGTACTGCTACATTTAGGTTTCTCGATCACAAGGATACACCCATCGCTTGTTCTCTCCCTCTTGCAATGGACTTCCACAAAGAGGTGTCCCTGTGGAAAGGTACAGCTATGATCAAGGCTTTCACAAATTGATGTGGCTGGGTGGCATCCTTTAGAATAAACCTAGAAGGGTCAAGCCTTCTGATCTAGAAGGAATGCCTGCTGCTGAGTGAGCTTATAGTAAATCCTGGTTTGTAAAGTCTGTGGTACAATGCAATTTTCTGTTTCACGAGTGCTAATGAAAGTTGTCCGCTTTCTTCCACAGGATGGACAGTCTATGCCCTGACAGCACTCCTCATTCTCACAGTGATCGCCATCCTTGCA
Source organism: Triturus cristatus (assembly GCF_964204655.1). Lineage (NCBI taxonomy): Eukaryota > Metazoa > Chordata > Amphibia > Caudata > Salamandridae > Triturus > Triturus cristatus. The sequence goes on from NC_140594.1 coordinate 357,055,482, forward strand.
AAGATCCTTCTACATGTTTCTCTCAAGTAAGTCCTAGTCAACAGCATTTTGCACCATCTACTACCTCAATGGCTAATAAATTTGTGTGTTGAAAGAGAGGGTCGGATCTACAAATTGTAGTTGCTGGATGAATACCACCCCAGAACTCAGATTCAAATATGCCTGAGACTGTAGACCGACCAAATGGTAACGTAAAATCAGATTTTCAGGTTAGCCGAAAGAAATCTGTATGTGTAATAATGACTTTTTGATTTAATGTGGACACACAACCCATGCTTATCTAATACTGGTATACATCCTCTGAAGTTCATCCAAATATATTGTATTTACTATTCAATTTCTGCCCCCAACAGACTGCTTGCCAACACACCCTAGTCCTTGCCCCATACACTCTGGGATTTAGGGAGGAAAGTCTCCCCTGAATGTTTGACAGTGGACTACAGACTTCTAGGCCAGACACCTCATGTTTTAAAATTCGAATATGTTATACCTTACATTGGTAAATTAGGAGTAAAATGCTTTTATGGAGAAAAGACATCACTGGATGAGTAATAAGATGATTTCATTTGAAAAAACCCTGTTTTAAAAATGTTCTTTTTCCTCGTAGCTAGTGCTCTAATTGATTAAATAGGTGTAGTGTATATTCATTCTGAAGGTCTTCTTTAGATCAGCCACCAATAATAATAACAGACCTCCTCTGGCACCATTATGCTCATGGTATTGGTCTGGGGATATCACAGGAAGGGTACAATTAGAAGCTGGTGCCAGACTCTTGCATGTCTTTGGGGTGCATTGTGTGGATTTTAAAGCATAAATCAGACCAGCATGCCACATGTCTGAAGCCTGACATATAGCACTATACCACAGTCCCAAATTGATATTTACATTAGCTCGCGGCCACAAAAGTACAACCCCGTTTTGACCAGAACACCTGAAGGGAAATAGTCCTTTTGCTTGTTCACTAGAAGGATGCAGAGCCCATTCTACTAATTGATCACATGGACTACATGCAGCACTTAGCATTGCAGTGCTTTTCATCAGCCCAATACTCACAAGATCAACAGATAGATCAAGCACAAAGGTTGCCAGCACCAATCCACCACTTGCCTTAATAACCCCACATAGATTCTGAACACATACAGCCTTTATTGAAGAGCCGTTCACTAGTCCTGCTGTGGATGCCAGTCAGTTGGACATTTTTCCACTGGTGAAACATAAAGAAACCGCAGTCATGCGACTTAGCATATGGCCCAGATACGAAGTGGAGTGTATGTTGATCCCCGTACATTACTTGTTAGAAATCTTTCCGCCAGCTCACTTTTCCTTACACCACAGTCTACCTATACCACTATCCCGATCATGTAACTTAAATGACTCTCCTCTCTTTCATTCCAGGTGGAACGGAGTTACAGGTCCACGCACAATAGGTGATTGCCACCGCAGCTCTGCAGGAGACATATGGACTATTTTCTACAAACCCTCCACTTCTATCTCAATCTTCAAGAAAAAACTGAAGAACCAGCATGATGACCGCAATCCTCTCGTGGGAGAATAAAAATGTTTACCTGTAGACCAACAGTGTGCTGCCTCTTCTCGGGGAAAGCTTTCCTCAAGAGTGTTTTTGGGATAATCATGGAGCTCTTAATAACTCGCCTACCAAAAACTGGATACCTAAAACTGGGACAGTGACTGATATCTGCTGCAGCTCGTCTATTAATAGGCCATGAATTGTGGGGCTAGGCCACTGCTCCATAGTCTCATAACTGTACAGGCTAAAGAGGTCTTCCAGGCCTTTGCGAGCTCGCCAGACTGAACAACATGAAAAAGGAAATGGGACCCCACTTTTAGGTGGAAAGAAAAGCCAAAAATATGGTGTAGTGACAGCTTGGGCAGTCCGGCACCACAACACAAGAGTGCCACACAGGGGCCACCTGCCCCAAGAAGTCACGGCATTGCAATCAGGGTCTGAAGATGGTTGTGTGTCTGATGTGTCTCTGTCTTCTTTCACAAATGGGTATTATTGATGTTTTTAAATAATGGTCAGCCATTTTTTTCTCTTCATCCACAAAACATCTGAACACCATGTGTGGACCAAAGTACCCAGGCAAGCAACTCTTTAAAACAAGAGGCAGACCCTCACGCACCCGCTGTTCATATTGTGGATAAAAATGTTTTGGAGGAGATTTAAGAGAAGCTGATCTGCACATTCACCCTACTTGCAACATCCAATGTAGGGAAGGAAACAGATTTGATTCTAGCAACACCTGCCATAGTGCCTGCATCACTGCCCCTCCTCTAAGCAACAAAGGAAAGGTGCTTTGGGGATTGCAGAGCAGTAAAAAGAGGACTGATGTGGCCTGCTATCACATCACGACCTGTATGCAAGGTCGCTCATTTTCCAGTCTTCTTCAGCTGGAAAACAGATTCTTGTGTTCTACGTAGGAAATCATAAGTGGTTATTGCTCACTCACATGCAGTATTGGAAACCAGCATCCCTTTGAAAAACGCCCTATTAAGTGAGTGAGTGTGGTAATAGTGTGACGAGATACCATAACAGCACTTTTCAACTGTCATGAGAGTTCTTTTATTTGCATCAGACTTGGACAGGTACCGAAATGGACATGGGGTATCTGAAGCCAGCTCTAGCAGTTGCCTCAATATCAGCACTCTAACCAAACTAGAGCTACAGATTGTGAAATTGGAGTTCTGATTATTTTTGCCCTATGGAGAATCTGTGCAAGGTGATAATCTCTTCAAGCTAAAATCCCATTCCTGAGTGACACTAAATTATAATGTCAAAGACTATGAAGCTGTAGGAAAACAAATGCAGGTGAAGAGTTGTTGCACATCTCCACCCTAAAGGGAGGTCATACCCCACATTTGCGGCCATAACCTTACACGAATGTCAAAACTGTAGAAGCCAAAACAATGTAGAAAATCTGATTGCAAGTGGTATTTTTCCTCTGCAACCACTGCTGATCCAATCATCCCCTCACCTGTCAGGAATCCACGCCAGCCTAGCAGTTGGTATGGTTGTTTCACCCAACAGTCTCCTGCCTGACCGCAATATCCCATATTCTGAGCGTGTTTCTAAATCACTGTTTTTTATATTGAAAGCTAATGTTGTTTGTGTTCTCAGAATGCTGGAGTAACACTCCAGAGAAACTCTGCTGTCTTTTCCCAGCACCTTCTGCATATATTGTAGTTACACACCATTTTAGACCATCAATTACCCATTGTGTTCTGGTGAATAAACTCTAAAGGGGACTTGTTTGATCCACTCTACTCAGTTTCTTCTAAACAACCACAAAAGAGTGGACAGCTTAGGTCTTCAACAAATTCACTGCCACAGAAACTGTCCCCCTGACCCATTGCTTGAGCTAAATGCCTCTCCATGTTCTCTACTTAGCACCGAAAGCAACTGCTGAGAGAAATCTGCTGTACGTAATAGTCACATTTTAGACTATCCTCTGAACAAAGAATTCATTCAGATCCTGAGCACTTAACCCAAACCCGGCGCACTTATTTTGTATTTTTTTATCCAGTTACTTTCCCTTTGTCATTCTCTGTATACTCTGCTTTCATTGACTGCCCAATCTTTATCACAGCTTTGTGCCTTGTTTAGTTCTTCTAGTTAAGTTTGGTTGTGCAAAATCTTCTGAAACAGCATTTGAGTTCTACTTCGATGTCCCAGCAGGTTGCAAATGTGTCAACCCATTGAAATGTAAATTTAGAAGGGCTTCCTTTCTTTGGGCAGTCAGCATGCTCCATTCTTGTTTACCAGTAGTTAGGGCTGATAATTCTTTTGGGGAAAATGTCTTCTGCATTCTGTTGAAGAGGTAAATGAGAGACTTTTTTGGTCCTTAGTTTGCTCATAGTCTTCATTCAAATAATTTGGATCCTTCAGCAAGAGGCTTCTTTTTCCTATGTAATATGTCTGAGATGTCTTTATTCTCCAAACCTCGTTCACCTTTGCTCTGCCTGCCAGTCTCGTCATAGTTCCATGCACTTACATTCTAAACCTTTTATTAGTAGCTTGCTTTTTCCCGTATAGTTTTGGGAACACCGTTGTGACATAAGAATTAGGAAATGGAGAAATGACTGATTCTCAACAACATTCTTTGACCTGGTTCACCTGTTTCCAGTACTGGGTCTGCACAAGGATCTATGATAGAAAGATATAGCATGGTGAGTCGACACAAAAAATGTATGGGGTTTCCTCATACGGTTTAGGCGTGTGTAAAGGTTACAGCTACTTTCCCGCCCATGTGGTCTATCCAGCAACACACCTCAGAGCAGTAGACCCAGTTTAGTACCAACCGTATTGCATCCCAGTCGAACATTGCACCCACTACCAGCAGTCAGTTCAGTCGCTGAGTTGCAGCAGACTATCCAATCAGTGTCTCTCCTTAAGTAAAGTCCATCAAATCAGAGTGCCTCCCTATTAGTCACCTACTTAATCACAATGCTTCTAGTTTTGAAGAATATCCCCTCAATCTGTTCACAAAGTACTTCCCATTAATTAGCATTTGCCCCCATGAAGTGCCCTTCAGCTTTGTCCTAACTGCAATTTAACCCACATGCATAGAAATCTAACCACAGCCTATCCAATCTTTGTGTTCACATAGCTGTTTTCCATCCAATAAGTATGTCCTTCTGAATTCAGGTCATTTAATCAGTGAGTCCACTGTGTTCTTATTCACATAACTGTAGACCATCCAATCAGGGATATCTCTAGTTACATACCAACCTATCAGTGTTCATGTAACAGTATCTCATCCAATTATTACATCCACATAACTATCCCAGGAAGTCATTGTATCCCCCTAACTGCAGTCCATCTTGTTGTTCCATGAATTCCATTGGTACTTCTACCAAACTGTAGTCCACTCAATTATCATTGCTGCCGAACCCGAATTCATTTAGTCAGGATATCTACCAAAATGTGGACCATCCATTCAGCCTGAATGGCTAACTGTGGTCCATCAATAAATATATCTTCCTCATTGAATTCCATTATATCGGACAAAGCAGTTAATTTTTCTACATAGCTCGAGACTTTAAGATACGGTTGATTTGGTTGTAGCATTCCACCGCCCTAATTTATCACCTCCTTCCTTCCTTCCATCAATCTTCTTAAGGGCATTTAATGTAGATGTCTATCACTCCAGCTCAGAAGTACACTAGGTACAGGACATAACTGCAGCACATAGTACAGAAAGAGTGAGCAAGGTATAGTTTAAATATGTTGTAGAAGCATGTCTCCCCATATTAATGGCAGAATGCCCCACATAGCTTCAGTATTGCAAGTGCTGATTGTCCTGGGAAAAGGTAGTCAATGCAGATTCATGATGTAACTTTGTGTGCTATTTATTTCACTGAAACTGAACAGTGAACGCCCAAAATTTTTATAATTTGGGATGAAAACTAAACACGGTGGCACCGTTGTGACACATAACAAAAGTGATATAGTTTTAAAGTTAGTGCAATCAAAAGCAGACTAAGGGACATTGATGGCCACCATCATACGGTTTTCAGAATAAGGTCAGCTTCCCAGTGGTGAGCAAAGAAAGGTGATAAGACCTTGCTGTTAATTGATATTACATTCTTTTAATTTGGAGATGCAACCTTTCAGCTGACCCCAGGACCTTGGAATCCAACTACTGGACATTTTTAATATCTCTGGGAAAAAAATAAGTTCTCAATTTTATGCCTCTCTAAGAACTTTTAAATTATGTTTATTACTTCACATAACTATTAGCTGGGTTAAAAAATCAGTTTGGTGATTAAAGTCATTTCCAATTCTAGTTGATGGCCATATGATTACCATGTGGTTGAAAACATTCTCTTCTAACTATTGCTATGACCTATCTTTATATGTGCACAGTGTGATAAAATCTCCTTTATGTAAGAATGTCATTGCCCACTTCTTTAAATGTGATCATAGCTTGCGTCAGCCACCCTTTAAACTAATCTGGTCTCTTAGCCTTAAATGTTTATAAAGCACTAAACTTGATTCACACACCTGAAGCACAGGCTTGAACTTCATGTGCTAAAGCTGCAGTGGCTAAATGTCTTCTGTGGCCTTCTTTTCCATGAATGTAGGATAACATACCCTTTGTATAAGGTGGCGTGCTTATACCAGGCCGAGATTCACTCAGGAACTCATATGAGAAGCCCTAGAACTCTCACACAGTAGAGTGCCAAAAAACTATGGCCCCCTTTTGAGACGTAAACAAGCTGGAGTTTCAAGGGTGGCTGCTCTTTCTCAGAAGCTATTGACATCGACCACCCTAGGGTTACATGAAGAAACCAGGTTTTTGTCACAATCAGGGCGGGACAGGCCTTATGAGAAGTCAAGAATCTCTCCCAGGGTAGGGTTAGAAATAGTCTTGATTATTCTTGGATTCTTTCTTCCAAGGTAGAGATAAGAGGACAGGACGCCCTGTGAAACAACAGAGTACTCCAACCATTGGGCTAGAATGAAGTATGGGCCTTTTGAGAAGTCAGCAAACTGCCCAAGGTTAGCATTACAAGATAGGATGGTCGTCTGATAAGTCAACAAAGCAGAGAGGGATAAAAATGACAAGGAGGTGCAAGTCTTTTTCGAAGTCGTTGACTCAACTCCTCCAAGGGAGAGGTGTAAGGAAGCACAGAATTAGACTGAATCTTATCACAGTAAAATTGAAGGGGAGATGGGAATTTTGAAAATGTATTAACTGAGATGTTTCAAAGTACAATGACAAGAATTCACTGAACCCTCATGCGCCAGGAGGACTCTTCCAGGCTACAGTTACTGCCATATCGATGCACTCTTTCCTTTGTGCAAGATACACTAGGAGGTTAGTGAACATGATCCCACAACACCCTGTGACTTCAGTAGTTAACTGATTACTTTAAAGCACTCATAGACAAAGTGGTTTCATGGCGCTGAAACGTGACAACCAATAGTAGTACAAGTGGATAATTTTTTTTTAACTAAAGTCAAATTTTCATGCTTTTCCAGATAGTAAAATGATTTTAGAATTAGCTTTACACAACAACTAGAAGCCCAGGATAGGTATGGGGGGAGTGGATGTGTCCATTATTCTTTTAACTTGTATTTAAAGAAGCTTTATATTCAGCCTCAGTTAGATCAGCTTTTTGCAAGACAAAGGGTACATTAGAGGAGAGGGATCAAGTAACAGTATTACACCAAGAGTCAAGAATAGACTCTATTCATTCTTCTTTGATTCAATACGAGTTGCTTTTTATATACCGCATCCAGTGTTTCTTTCTAAAAATAAAAGACATTAGCTATGAAAACATGAATTGATTTAAGATTCGACCCAGTCCCAGTATTAAGAATCATCTGTCACTTTGAGGTCATTCTTCTGGTATTTAAGATGCCTTTATACTGAAGACAGTTGAAACCAAATATGTCATTCTGTGAATGACTAATTCAACGATTCAAGTATATTTTTCTAAAATGCGAAACTGATCTGTTATTAGGGATGCTGTAAAATCCTACACTAACATGTTGTATGTGTATAGATAGACAGACAGACAGACAGACAGACAGACAGACAGACAGACAGATAGATAGATAGATAGATAGATAGATAGATAGATAGATAGATAGATAGATAGATAGATAGATAGATAGATAGATAGATAGATAGATAGATAGATAGATAGTGTGAAAAAGCTATTTGACAACCTTTGGGGTGATGTGAGATTTGTAGAACCTCAAACTTTTATTGGATTGAGTTAATTTGATCATTAAGTACGCATTGACAAAGTTACATTAAAGAAAAGAAAATCCTTTTAGATAAGTTGTTTTTCAGATATCACCTTAAACAGTAATAATACTCCTTTATTAAATGCTGTAAATCACAGGTGTTACTCGCACACAAACATATGGTGATCAATTAATCCACCTCAAGGATGAGATGCCCTTGCTAGGATTTGAACTCATGACATGCATATCACAAACTGATATCAGCACCCAATGCTTAATTCGCTGAACCATTTTGCTGGCACAGTTGCACTGATGCAAAAGCAGCTTTAAATATTATACTGTCTCACCTCATGTTCAGTTGAACTATTTATCATGTAATTAAATTTCAAACTGGTTCATGAAAGTGTGTAGGGCCATTCGACAGCCCCACATACCAAAAGGATCAGTAGATGTTTGTAAATAATTTATAATGTTCCAGTGCCTTGAAAGTCAGTGAGAAGGCCTCTAAACTATTAGTGGTGGCATTCTCATTCAGTTCAATTTGAACACTACACAACCACACAGGCGTATGAAGATGGATATAAAGGATCTATAGTGGGTAGCTCCATACTCAATAATCCAGAAAGCGATTCTGGCATTGCAAGGGGCAGGAACATGCAACATAAATATCTATAGAATAGGATGCAATCCGTGTTCAGCATCAGGGGGTGTAGATGACGGTGCTGGAATGATCAGTAAATCATTGGTGATATTGCAGTATCAATATCAAAAGAGGTAGAACTAAAGTTGTTTTCTGTGTCTTGGGCCTCACTGCTGTCTTGTCAACCTTAAGAGCCCAGAGAGGTAGGGCTGGCGGCTGTAAACATGTCTACATGCTGGTGATTCCAGTATTACTGTTCCTGATTGTCAGGAGAGTATAAGCTGTATGCATGGTGGTATCATCCCTGCTTGACACGAGAGGTAGAGTTGTAGCCATGCAAATGCCTGTAAACTATTGTTGGGTTGGTCCTGATTGATTGTCAGGCACGTTCGATCTAGGTGAAAAGCACATTTCTGTTTCATTAATGGTTGTATCATGAATCGTGATTGACAGGAGACGCATACATGAGTTGACAAAGTTATTCTTCATTGAGAAGAGCAATAGAGCTGAGGAGGTGTTGCTAAGTCTGTAAATCATTGGTAGTGTAATTTTCATTGTTGATTGACAGAAGAGTTAGCATTGGGGGTGTGGTCGTTTTTATGCATCATTGGTGGCGTTATCAATCCTGGTGTCAATTGGGGGAGTCTCAGGGCTGTGTTTGGCAGTGGCACGCATAAAAGGGCCACGGCGCTATGAACAAGTCTGTAAATTATTGATATTGGTAGTATCCCTTTGGATTGTAGGGAAAGGTGAAACCAATGGTTTTCTACAGGTTTCTAAATTCTTGGTGTTCATATGATCATTCGTAGACGTGAAAAAAAAACAGGGCTGGGACATGCGCTTGATGGTATCACCATTCATTATTGCTAGGAGAGGTAAATATGTGAACTGTGTGTGTGAGTCTATAAATTATCGATCCTGACATCATTTTCAAGTACACAGGGAACTTAAGCGCGGTTAACAACATTGTACATTAGGCAGATTCTATCACTAGAATTCAGTTTCTGTAAACCTTGAGATGGGACATCAATCTTTACATTATTGTAGGGTTGTATGAATGCTGAGTGTCAGAACTTTAAAAGCTGGAGGTAATGCATATGCTGGTAAATTATTGTTGGCAGTATCATTATCAAAACCTGCACAGATTCTCTATTTAGAGGGACTTTTCTTTTTCCTGCTTGTAAATTGCTCAGTGAATAAGAATTGTGAAGTTTTGGATTGTCTCTGGTTTCTATATCCCATCTTCAACTCTATGATGCGAGTTTGTAGTTGGTGGATGATGTCAGTAGGGGAAGTCGTAAGCAGGGGGACATATGGTTCCTCTTTTTTACATAAGATGTAATGACCATCAAGGTGAGTGGTAAATGTTTCCACTGGCAGCAAACACACAGTGTACACAGATATTAACTTAGTTGTAGCCTTTAGCAGATAACAGACACAGCAGACAACTTCTCAGACTAATTAAAAATACTTTGTGGAGGAGGCCCGCTGGGTTCAGAAGAGGGAGTTAATGTAATGTAGACCTTCCTTGGGGACAACATTACCACGAATTACCAAATCCCCACCTGATGTCAGTGAGACCCACTGATTTACCATGAAATATTGCCCAAATTAATAAGACTGGTGTTAACCTTGGTGGTGATCCCCTCACATTACTGAGGCTAAAACACCAAATTGGTATTTGAGGCCAGCATGGTGATGGAGCAGAGATATTGGCATAGGCCATGTCCACAAGTAAATGTATCAAATTCTGCCAAGCTGTTAGCTTCATCTGTAAACAATTTCACCCCATGAAACTCATCTGCCAAATCTTCAGGAAAGTCTTTACGCAGATGTGTATATGGATACCACCAGGTGGTAGACCTCACCAATTACTGTAACAAAGGCCATAGTCTTGAAGGGTGCTGCAGTTGAGAAAAATTGAAGATCTATTTATCTGTAAACCTAAGCATCTGTATATCTATGTAATACATGAGGCAGATAGCTGCTAGGAGTTATACACGCTTTGTGCTCCTTGATGGACATCCAGCAGAGATCATCAATATTTCTACATAAATCAACCATGGCAGCAAAACACCAACCCACTCGTCTACTTTCTTCAGAGATAACAGTCTAACCCACTTGTAGTAATGTGGCTCTGGCAATCGCAAGGTATTTTGGGCCGTGTCAAGGTATTTTTGCCACTACATGGATTTTTTGCAATTGTAACTACACACTTTCTCAATGAGTTCATGAGTGGGCCTGGCTGTAGCGCCTAAAAGCACAGCATTAAGATTTACGTTAAAGAAAGATTTGAAATACGTCTTAGTAACATTGCAGTGGACATGTGCAGCAGACAAAGTGTTTACAATTTCCAGCATTTCCCCTCAGACAAAAAAAAAAGAAAATCAAGAAAAAGAAGGTAAACTGGTTTGGACCATGTGCTATTAATTTAGATGTTTAAAAGTGGAAATTATGGGAGAGGTCTGAATTCGAGGTGTGATAGTTGTTGCGGGTCAACATTACATCAGATCAGGCTAACCTTTCCAGAGAGGCACAAAAGCAATCACGGTTTTAGTTTATTTACTTATTAATGCCACTGGGAGGCTGTGCTCAGGAATTCACTCAATGGGGTGCCCGGGGTTTGATTGACAGACCTCTGTAGGGGCCTGGGAAATAAACTGGTTTCTCAACTAAAGAGACGCTGGCTTTCAAGCCGGAGTTTCCTTGGACAATGTCTTTTTATTATTTATACAACATGCAGTTAATTTATTTTCAGCTGTTGTTAATTTAAACGGAACACAATACTTTGTTTAAAAGATGTATTCAAATGCTTTAAAAATGCTCAAGAATTTCATTTTTTTGTTGTTGACTGTAATAAAATGATGCCTGGAATCCTTATGTCCTGGATTTTTTTGTCTCTTTCCCGGAAAGGGCACATTTTGGGTCAAGCGCACTGGCAGAGATGATTTCTCCCTCTTCTTCTCTCTTTTCCTGGTAATTCTGGAAACAACTGCCTTCATGCTGTACACACTCACAGTGTTTATACCTTCAAGTGAAAGTTGTATTGTGATGGGACGGGGTGTGGTTGAAGGTGCTGAGCGTGGACTTGGGTTTAACAAAGTGCCAGGGGTGCAGCAGGTGACGTCACACGGTCTGTGACCCCCAGTCAAATGACAGGGTTAGAGCCCGTCTCATCCTTTCCTTCTCACTGATCTGTTTGTTGCTGCAGGGCTGGAGAAAGAGCAAGGGGCGTAGATCACAGAAAGGAAAGAGCCCTCACAGGCTTCCCGTGCTTTCTTTTCTTTCCTTCGTGACTGTTGAGACCATGGGCAGCAGAGGGCAGTGCTATGGGTACTAAAGGGCATGTCAGTTGTGCCAACTGCCACCTCTGGCTTGCTTATCCTGATTGCCTTTCATGGGACTAGGGAGGTGTGGACAGTCGCGACCGATGCAGGTAAGTGTGGTGGGGAGGCAGGGCGGGGTGGGGGGGTGAAGTTGACAGACGTCGGATTAGGATTCATTTATTTAATAAATTTTCACAATTCCATCGTCTGTCGACTTACACCCAACCTCCAAATGTGGGGGTGAGGAGGAGGCTCTTATTTGTAGTGTCAGGTCGCTCCACACTTTAGGAGCGATGGCTCAACAACCGGATCTCGTTTTTCGTATGAGTTGTGTGCAAGTAGGAGGCCAGATAAGTGGAGGTGTCTAGGTTTGTGAAAGCAGATGCGATTGTTGAGGTATGCTGGACCAGTGTTATGTAGTGCCTTGAAAGTGTTTTTCTTCCACCAGCACTCCGTTGGGTCAAAAAGTCCTACAGACCCTTCCATAGGTTCAGGCTACACCCTTGCATAGCTTATGTCAGCCCATCACTGACCTATGATGTTGACACATGGCACCAGTGTACCAATGAATGTTGGTGCAATGGTAAAAAAAAATGTATTTGACACTCTTGCATTGCAGAAAATAGTGGCCCTGTAATATGGCCAATCCAACTGTGCACATTCGCCCCAGGCTATAATAGTGGACTCGTTGGACATCTTTATAAGATGGGGAGAAAACCAAGCTGCCAGGCTCTCCTGCGTATGTTTGTAAAAGCTACATACATCACATATACATGAGACTCAAAAAACATCTTAACACATGAAAAAATTGTATGAGAAAGCCAATAAATCTGCAGTTTATATCAATTATAAGACAGGTTTCAATCTTCTGCATAGTTTCCTCACAAAAAAGGTTGGCATTAAGGATGCTACGGCTGTTAGTTGAGTGACCTGAAAACAAGTGTTGTAGGAATGGGGTGTGAATGAGATGTATACTTTGTTACAACTTTTAGAGTGTTTTATACCCGGACCAGGCACGTAAGACCAAGAGAGACCTGACTCTATTCCACGAGTATGGCAGTGTGCTGTATGGGAACTACAGGTAACATACTATATATAGAATAATCCTCAGGATACATATTAAACAACTTTAACATATGTTTAGAGTGTTTTCAATTCTAACTCAAATTTCTTTTTTTTTATTTGGTGCAAACAAAACTAATTCATAATCAAGCCTGTGTAGACATTGTGACCCAGATCTACTAGATAATCATGTAGTGCAGTGCAGCAGCCCCAAATGCTGCACTGTGTGAGAAGGACAGAGCAGGAGAGCGCCATATTTACAGAAATATGGCTCTCTCCTCCCCTCTACCTAGCGCTGGTGCAGAAAAGTGCTGCTGTGCGCCACCGACACACCTTTGTTCCACAGTGCAATGGTGTCTCTGAATCTAGAATAGGTTAAGCACTGGAAGGATACCCTTCCAATGCAAAATACTATGCTTAGACTAACTTTAAGCCTTTTCCCATGCTGTGTACCTGTACAGTGCAGCACACATGCAATGTTGGAAAAGAATGGAGAAATGAACGCATTTCTCCTTCATAGTGCCTATTTGAAATGGGGGCAGTTTTTTGTCAAATAGGGTTTTATGTCAAAATCTTGGGTGGGTTTATGAAAACATTCATGCAGCACACATGGAATGGCTCCTTAGCGTTAAGTAATGCAAATTTACCTCTTGGCCTTCAATGCACCAGGGTCAGTGCGTCCTCGCCGCCCACAAGATAACGTCACTATCTCTGCAGTTCATCAGGCGGCTATGATCAGGCAGGGGGCCACCCCCAGGAGTTGGGGGATCACCAGGATCCTATGCACCCATTCTACTGTATAGAACTATGAGGGGTGGCCATGCAGCACTGTCTTTTCCAGCCATTACTTCACAAAGTAATGGCTGGACTGGGCCCCTCTGCTTTCGACAGGCCACCAACAAGTCTAATATTGTGTTGACGGGATCTACCCTCCACGTCTTCTAGTCTGTTGGTTAGTGCCTGTACCTTCATTGCCATGGTAGATCATTTCTGTGTGAGTTCCTTAACAGTCGGCAAGGTGGTGGGTAGTTGGTCCCACGTTTTCCTTGATGCAGTCCACCAGATTTTTCTGATTTTCAGGTAGGAGGCCTACCTCGTTCACAACTGCAGCGATCCGCATTTCCAACAAAACCTTTGTGTCCTTTATGGCCTTCAGGATGGTCGCCGCATGGGCAACCAAGGGGTCTGTCTCCCTCTCTGCTGCTGCTTGATCGGTCCCTATTTTGACTGTACAAGTGTCCAGTGCGCTGCCCTTGACTTAACGCTAATTCCCTATCACATTCACTGCGCTTCCTCCAGAGTTCACTTTGGATGGGGTAGTCGCAAGGCCCAGGATCCAATGCAGAAGGACGTCTCCGCACCCAGGTTGCCCTGCCTGACCCAGTGCAGTCAACACTCCCGCTAGTGTTTTTAGAGGTGTTGCAGTTTTTGCCACCTCCACTCAGTTGTCTGTTGCTCAGTGGGACCAACACCAGGCCCAAGTCAGGCAGGCTCTCTTCCACTGCCAGGCCATGCCTGCGTGGTCTTTCCTTGTCCTTGCACTCTTTTGCTCTTCTTTATGCCCTCCTTCCATCTCCCAATGTTCTTTTTTTTTAGGGGGGTGGGACAGCCTTCCCAGGATCTGTGTTGCAAGTCTTTTTGTCTTCAGTAATGACGACTGTCCCAGGCTGCTCTCAATCACCACTCACTCTCCCTCAGCCCTTCTGGCCTCACCACGAACTCTGGTATGTATCAGGGGCCAGATGAGATCGAAAACCGCCCTGTTTGGCTTTCTGTTGGTACCCAGACAGCCTTCTATGTTCCCTGACAGTCACGCCCAATTTCAGGCTCTCAGCAATGTGTTCCCCTGAGAGTGTCCACTATCTTGACTGCTCGGCGTCGCCAGGAACTTTAGTGCTTGGTTAACTCTCAGGAGCTGCCTTTCTGCTTGCCCGGATGCCACACGTGGCATTATGTAGTCTTTTGAGGCCCACTGGCCCCAGAGACCTCCCTATGAACCGATCGGTGCTCCCTGACGATTGCCATTTTGGGCCTCTCCACTCTCGGAGAACACTCGCCTGCCCAATTCACTATTCACCACCGATGGGTGTTACCAATCACCCCAATCCATACACCGGTGCTGTGGGGCTCCGCTTCCACTCCCCAGCGGCTCATCTCATGCCTAGAACAGGATATCTTTGGCTGCAGGGCCTCTGTTGGACTCCGGAGCTTCAGAGAGGTGCTGCCTACACCATAGCCTGCCAAGCCACACCCTCAGGAATGCAACTGTTTTGAACACATAGCTGCAAATATTCTTAATTTGTGGTCTGTCATTTGAAACTTTCCATGAAATACAGATCGGAAAAGGTATTTTTAGATGAACATTATGCAAATGGATGCATATTAAAGGGTGTACACTCTGAATATCAAACCAAACATATCAGTGGGACAGAATATTGAGGACAAAATACCCAAAAATAAAATATCGACACGTAAGTCAGCCTAGATTTTCAATACCTAACGTCACATATTTGTACCTACAAGGTACATATATCTTCAAGGTATGTAGATCTGATGTTAGGAAAAGTGAATCTATACTTCCCTATATGATCTTACCTTTTGATATTTTTTCCCTTGAAATTCGGTCTTCGATAATCTTGTACCACAATATTGTCATTGCTGATATTCAGTAGTACAACCACATGAAAGATATGAAATATTAAAGCATTATAAAATTAATAAGTAGTTATGTTATATTATGCAGATTTGTAGAGCAACAATGACCCGAAGGGCTGAGCAGGTGTGAGTCTGGCCAAACCTAGGGCCTAGTGGGACTACTTGAAAAGCCAGGTTTTCAGCTTCTTGCAGAATTCATGAAGTAAAGAGGAGGCTTATTTGCAGCATCAGGCCATTCCACACTTTTGGAACAATGTAGACGAAGGCTCAACTGCTGGATCTGGTTTTTCCATAGGCATGGGATGTGTGCAAGTAGGACATCAGACAAGCAAAGGTGTCTTGAAGGTTTGTGAAAGCAGATGCAATTGTTCAGGTATGCTGGGCCACTGTTATGGAGAGCCTTGAGAGTGTGGGTGAGGAGTTTGAATTGTGCACTTTTGAGTGGGGAGCCAGTGGTGCTCCTTCAGGTGTGATATGATGGGAGTGCAGCATGGGAAGCTGAGATTGATTCTGTCTGCCGAGTTCTGAATGGTGTGAAGCCTCCTGGTGAGGTTTTTGTTGGTCCAGGCATAGAGGGAGTTCCTGTAGTCCAGTTTGCTTGTGATGTGGGGGTACATGACGGTGTTCTGGGTGGTAGTTGAGAGCAATTGGAAAAATCATGCATGAGACTGTGACAGCGTTGATGTGGGCGTGTCATGTTGAGTTTGCTGTTGGTGACAATCCTGAGGTTCTTGGCATAGGTAGTGTGGGGGTGGGTTGTTGGACCTGGCTCTGTGGACCACCAGGTGGTGTACCATAGTGAAGTGCTCTTCCCAAAAATCATGATTTCAGTCTTGTTAGTGATCAGCTTCAGACTGTTGGTCTTCATCCAGTCATTGAATTTGATCCGGGTACTCGCATCTTTTCCGTCAGGGAGACAATGAGTTAGGGTTGTCGGTGTAGAAGAGAACAGTGCATAATGCGGACTAGAGGATCATGTATGTGTTGAAAAGGCCTGGGCTCAGGAAGGATTCTTGCAGAACTCCGCAGATGAGGCTGCAGGAGTCTGAAGAGTACGGAACACTCACACACATCCTGAACATCTCCATCTCCACCTTCCCAAATGCATGGAAACATGCATCAGTAAACGCTGTATTTAAGTAACCTTTGGCAGACCCAACTCAACTAGCAAACTACCGACCATTCTGCAGATGTCATATGTTGTAGCAAAGAGGGCAGTGTCTGTGCTGTGGTTGGGTCTTAAACCAGACTGAGTGATGTAGAGGAGTTTGGGGTCATTAAGTCGTTTGGTTGAGTATTTGTTGATGATTTTCTTTTTGACCCTGGCTGAGTTGGTAGCAGGGAGATAAGTCTGTAGTTGATGAGCATTGAAGGCTCCACGGAGGGTTTCTTCAGCAATGGGAGCACAGTTGCATGTTTCTAAGCAGTTGGAGAGGTTGTGGAAGAGGTGAAGGCATTCAGAATGGGTGTGAGCATGGCACTGATGGACTGCAGTCCTCAGCAGTAGGCGTAATCGGGGCAGGGGTCCCATGGGGCCCCTAACAGAATGAACTTCGTGGTAGATGCAGTTTCCTCTGGATTGATGATGGGCCATGTGATTAACATTAGTTCTTTGGATAGGATCTGGAGGATTTGGTGAGGTCTGTTTTGGTCCACTTGCAGGTTGAAGTTGCTGTAAATTGTATTGATTCAATTGCTGAAGAATTGAAAGAGATTGTTGCAGAGGTTTTGTGAAGGGGTGATCTAGTTAGAGATGGCCACTGGTGAGGTGAAAACCTTCACAATGGTGAAGATTTCTTGGCTTCTATTGGTGCTAGTATTGATGCTGTTTGCCAGAGCCAAGTGCTTGGTGGTCTGGATCATTTGCTGGTTGCATCTCATGGTGTATTTGAATGAGCCTCTGTCTGCATTGCCCTGGCTCATTCTCCATTTGCACACTAGTTGTTTGCAGTCGTGTTTTATCAGTCTGAGTTTTTCCGAGTACAAACTGGCCTGAGGTATATCTGTGTTTGAGTTGGTACAGGAGGTGATCCAATTGTTTATATTCTTGAAGGCTTTGAGAAGGATGCTTGAGTGGGTGGATTTTGAGAGCAGGGTTCCAGTTCTCATCAGTCTTTTTCTGTTCCAGTTTCAGCAGTCTGGTCTGCCAATGGTGCATGTGCATTGGACCTAGACAGGGATGCTGAACTTGGTGTGGGTTGTGGTCTGTCAAGAAGTCTGATTTGGGCTCGTTGACTCAGATGTTGTCGAAGGTGGTGGAAATAGGGTCCAGGAGATAGCCGGCGACATCGATATGTCCCTTAACTTCAATGAGGGCTTTTGAGTTGGGGTCAGTGTGGTATTCCAGGTGGAAGGTAAAGTTTCTGAGTAGCGTGTAATTGCTAGCATCAAGGATGTGTGGTGAGGCGAAGTCTATGCTGGTGTCGGTGAAGTTGGTGCACAGTCCTGGTGGTCTGTAGATGAGAGTGCTGCTTCAGGTTAAGTTGGCTGTGACATGGAGCTTGAACGACAGCTGTCCCATGTTGGAGGATGAAGTTTGTGGAGGTCGGCCAGCTGATTGTGTTCATGTGGATGACAGGGATTCTGCTTTTTAGCTTATGAATTCTGTCTTCTGTGGCAATCTTGTAGCCATGGCTTTGGTGATGTCCAGTGTCGATATGGGGTTCAGTCAGTGAATAGAAGTAGTGGATAGAAAGAATGAAAAAGGAAACAACGTTAACAAGACGTTAATGTTTTTTTTCAGCTACCATAATAATAAGTGAAAGTATGAGTTTATATTGTACAGTCATGGCCATTGGAATTGTGTAGCAGGAGCACCAAATTATGTGGCAGGGTTGACTAAGTTGTGAGGCAAGAAAAGCCAAATTGACCTCTTCCACAACCTCTCTAAATGCCTAGAAACTTGCAACTGTGCTCCCATTGCTGAAGAAAGCTTCTGCGGACCCTACAAGGCTCACCAACTACAGACTTATCTCCCCTGCTACCATCTCAGCCAAGGTCATAAAGAAAATCATAGAAGGAAGCCTTGGTGCAAAGCGATGTTTGGTGCAAAAGCGATGTTTCCAAATTATTCTGCAGAAAGTGGCTCATATTTTTATAGTATTACTTTATTATTTTGTGATTTTTACTCATAGCAATACAACTAAATACAGACATTAGCAGCTGAAAGATGACCAGTTAACCTTTGCGAAGGGCTTATATTGCAACGTGTTTAGCAACTTTTGATCTGCTTGAACTACTGAAATAAAAAATCTTTTGGGGTTAAAATCTGCAAATTATGCAGCAGTTGATGGATTATGTAGCAAATGCAGTAAATCCATACTTATGCGAAACAAGCTGCAGCCGCAGATTCACATAATTCCACTGACCCTATCTATAGTGAAACAACACATGCAATGTGCAAGGATTTACCTATATTAAATGAAGATAGCATAGACAAAGCTACTTGATTGGCCTTTACAGCATAAACATATTGGCACACAACAAACTCATATTCATTGAGACATGCAAACAATGGTGTCCAAAATAGGCACAAAAGGTTGGATCCATTCCATATGTTCAGGATGGTCACATAAAATAAATTTACGTACAATGACTCTGGGTGGAACTTGCAAGAAATTGGATTACTAGTTGTGTTCGGTGATAACCGCCTCAAGGAATAATCACAACTCTTGTCAGGGGGAATCTTCAAAACCACTAAATTAACCTGAGCTCAACCCCCTGGTGGCTTTGGGACAGAGCAGACAGACTTAATTTAGAGCAATGTGTAAAGTATTTATGCAGTACTAAAACAGTAATATAGTCAAAATGCCAAACAATAAAAATCTCAAAACTGAATTAGAAAAATACAGTAACATTTAATCAGGTCCACCAATATTATGCAATTGTGTGGCCGTGGCAATTTTTACATAATGATAGATTTGCCACATTTGCCACATAATTCATCATCTGCCACATAATCTGCAGATTTTAACAAAAATATATTTATACTAAAACTGTTCAAAAGTTCCTAAAAATTATGCAAAACTCATTACTGCACAGTGGAAGGCCCTTTGCAAAGGTTGACTGGTTACATTTTTTATGCTTTTCGCTATAGTTGGGTGTTAAACTGGTACTAATGAGGTGCAACCAATGCCAAGATTTGTTTACAAGTCTGAAAATCACAAAATAATGCCGTAATACTATCACAAAATGTGCTGCATTATGCAGCATAATTTGCCTTTCCTTGCTGCATAATTTAGTCAAACCTGCCACATAATTTGGCCATCCCCTGCTGCATAATTCCAGTGGCCCTGCATTTAATAAATAAACAAAATTACATCAATATAACAAAAATCCAATAATGGGAATTGGAGATATGATTTGTTATGTTTGAAGTAGGAATAGTGGCAAAAAGTGCCTGGCACCAATGACTGTTCATAGTCGCCATAGACTGAGACCTAGGTACAATTTCAGGTTGGCCATGATGGAGCATGGGTCGGATACACAAATCGAGTTTATCCATGTCAAAGATTTGCTGTATGGGATTCTCCATCACAAATGTGACAGTTATTCTGTCCGCCGTATTACAATTACATTATTTCCTATGGCATTTGCAATACAGCAGATGCAATATTGGTCATATTTGTGTCGGAGTACCCCATCCGCCAAAGTCTAAATCAGGCCAGTCCCAGTCAACCAAGGGATGGACTTCTAAAGCTCTCCCATGGGAGGCACTGAGAGACTCACAAGGTGTCAGGCAGAGGCCAACAGCAGGGTCCATTTCAGATCTAATTGCCACTGGTCAGCTGGGTACTTCCAAGAAAAGGCATCTTGCAACTTGTTGTCTCCCTGAAGGCACACAGGAGGTCAGTAAAGTGTTTCTTTGAGTTCACTTTTTTGTCCTGGGTACAGGAGGGAGCAGGTTCAGTCCTCAGGTCACATGCAGCAGGTCCAGTCCTCTTCTGATCTTCCAAAGGTTCCGTAAGTAGTCTGAAGAGGGTCGCCGGAAGTGCCTCATTTATGCCTGGCACCCGAAAGTGGGTAGGCGGGACTACTGGTTGCTACATAACCACTGGGGTAAAGGTTCCCAGGGGTATCCCTACCTTATTTTTCAGATAACATCCGGGCAGCAGTTCGCGTTTGCCTTACTGCGAACAGGCTCAAAATGCCATGTGTCAGGGCATTTTTAAGATGGCGAAAATTTTCGGCCACACTAAACTTGTGCAGGGAGTGTTCTCTGGTAATCCTAGTGTTGTCCCACATTTAGCACTAAAATGCAGTTTGAAGCAGGCAGTGTACCCACAACAAACTCAGAAACAAGTAGGACAAAATCCTTCAAGCAGAATTTGACAGTGTGGTGTCATAAGATATCCTCACCCTCCACTTTGAATATTTTGTGGAGTTCAGAGGGGTAATCTCTGCTCATTTAGGTCGGACTATTGTTTGCCTCTGAGATGCATTTTGCATCTAGTTCACACATATTCAAGGTTGAGCACTGGCCGTGAGCTGGCCTGAGGATTACGCTAAATAGCCTCCTAACAGTTCAGGAAGTTACACGGTAAGTTTCTAAAAGTTAATCTTCCTCAATATTTATTAAAAATCTAACTTCACCATATAATTGCATTTTTAATAACTATTTAAAAAATTGGGTTTTCATTAGTTTTTTCACTGATCTATTTCCGGCGTTAGCAGTATAAGTATTTTAATCCACACTCTGGTTTTCTACTTAGGATACATAGCTTTTTGGGCCTTGTCACTGTAGGGACATGGTAATAATATTTTTTTAAATGTGCCAATTTAACTACTATAGACCCTACCTTTTTGGTGGCAAGGCTTAAATAGGCGCTACTTGCTAACATTTAAAAGGGACGTTTTTACCTCTCAAAAAGGATTATTTGAACAGGTTGCACTATTGGTTTTACTATGCAGCAGTCTGCACACACAGGGTAGACCATGTTTGTGCTGCAGTCCACAAGTGACTTTTAACTTCGAGGCTATGGACATTTTGCACCACATACCAGAAGTTTACAGGCAAGTTAAATATTCCAATAAAAAAAAAAGCCATTTCAACCATGGTTTCAAATAGATAGGTCAATAATCTGGGGGACATCATGCAAAAGATGGTCACTTCCTAAAGAACTGTTTTACTTCGTGAGTGCATATCTTCGAATCTGACAAGAATCTAGCATTCCTGGTCCTACATTGTACACCCTGTCTTAAAACCTTAAAACAAACACATAGACCAACCAACACACATACAATAGTTACTCAAAATCCAACAAATGCAAAATCCCTGATCCAAGCAGACCAACAAGCTGACAGTCATCTATGCACACAGACTACAAGAGCATGGCACAAGGTGAGGGGGGGGCGTGGCTAGCTGCCTAAGATGGCGGTAGTGTTTTTGTAGAGCTCCGGAACCCTGGGGGGGGATACACTCATCTTGTATCGCCACTCACATTCTCTTCGCTTCCTGAAGGAGAGGCGCCGGTCCACTGTAGCTCACTGCCCACATTGAGCTCTGTCGGGACCCTGAGGACCGCGATCCCGCGATCCATGGAGGACGGGACGGCCGCCGCTGTGGCCGGGCGCGGCCCGGCGCTTCTCTGACAACGAGGCGGACTGGTCTGCGGGGTGGCGCTCGGCGCCTGCATGGGGGCCTCGAATGCGGTGCGGAAGAACGCCGGACCCGCGTTGCTGCTCTACCGGCTGGGGTAAGGGCTGTATCAAAGCAGAACGCGCCATAACCTCTGGTTGCTGATGAGGTGGAAGCAGAGCGCCATACTGTTTGATGCGGCCCGTGTGGCGCCCGGAGCAGGCTATGCGGCACTGAGCTGGTGACGCCCCTGAGGTTACGGAAGCGGAGCGGACGGTGCCCTCGAGGACGGCGGGATCTCTACTGTAGGCTGCCGGGGAGAATGCCGCGATCGTGCAGAGTGGAGGGGAGTCCGCGAATGGCATGGTATTTCTCCCACTGTGCACTGTGAGGACCCGGAGGCCAGAGTGGGGAGGCGTCGGCAGTGCGGAACACCGTGGAGATGCTGGTGGTTCTTTTTCCCCCTGCTGCTGTGGCCCAGTTCCCCCCACGTTATTGTCTGCAGGATCCTTGTGCAGCACTGAGGAGGGGAGCCTTTAGACAGCCCGGTGTTTCACCCCCACACACCTTCAAAATAAAGCACAATTTCAAACTCTACTGCCTGGGATCCTACAAGGACCGAAGGTGGTGGCAGGGAGTCACTGGTGTCCTTCTCCTGACTCTCCCCCCACCAGTAGGAGTGGCAATACCGCATAAGATATCTGCCGGATAATTGAACCCACACTGGCCCTGCATGTATGAGACTGTGGCGCGGGTTCTTCGCTGCTCTGCCCCAATAGCAGGGGCGGCCGGGCTGCAGTGCATGGACGGGTCGGGGGGCATAAATCACATGCTTCCTTTTCCTTGGTAATGAGGACCAGAGCTGGATCACAAGATCTCTGACGCCTGCGCTGAGTTTCTACACTTTGATTTTAACAGGTGAGATCCCCTGTGCAGGCCCTCATTCTGACTACTTGGAGAGCAGAAGTCCTTACTGTCATTTTCGAAGGACTCCGGCGGCTGCTTGGTCCCGGTCCGGTGCGGTGGGTGCAGCACAGATACGCTGCCCCGGTTTCCAGAGGAGATTACTGGGTGGACTGACTGCGGAGGCACCTCTTTTTGTAGTGACGTCGTGGGGAGCCCGGGACTGTCCAGGAGGGAGTAGTAGTGTGGCCCCCCTCCATCCTCACACCACAGGCAACTAGTAGACATGGCTACCCGCTGCGGATGATGCGCAGCATGGGCAGGGTTCGTGGGAAAACAATGGATGGCCACCGGGGTGCAGGTGCCCCCCCCCCCCCCGTCGGGCTGGTGGGCTCCAGTCGGCCCCCTTTGCCAGGGACTGCGTCTCTTGAACTCATCGCTAGTGCACCAGATAAGCTAGATCTAATACTAAAAGAAATCCGAGACTCTAGGGCAGCCCTCGAATTACAAATCGGCACGTCCACCACGAGGCTTACCCTACTTAGGGCTGACCATGGGAAACTGGTGGATACCGTTAAGGCACACAACCAGGCCCTCCAAGACATGGATCCTCCAGTGACTGCAAACACTACGACCCTTCAACAACTACAACAGCAGGTGACAGGCTTGCTGGACCGTGTGGAGGATGCGGAAGGCAGGAACAAACGAAATAACATCCGCGTCATAGGCCTGCCGGAACGCAGTGAAGGCATGCAAGCAGCAGAATTCATGGAAACATGGTTCAAGGACCATATAGCACAAGAAGGTCTGTCTCCTTACTTCTGTGTCGAACGAGCCCACCGAATTCCGACTGGAGCGACCAGACCGGGCGCGTCGCCTCGACCCCTGATAAAAATACTGAATTATAGGGAATGCGATATCCTCTTACAAAAAGCAAGAGAAAAAGCACTGAACCAGTATGAAAACCATTGTATCTCCCTATATCCTGATTATACCATCATGGTTCAAAGACAGAGATCGTCCTATCAAGCCGTGAACAAAAAGCACAGCTTAAATACGCCCTTTTATACCCAGCCAGACTGAAAGTCATTTATGACAAGAAAACTCACTGCTTTGAAAACCCGGCGGATGCGGAGGAATGGCTTGAGGTCATGTGCATTGGAGCAAGCCAGGGTAGTCAAGCAGTCATATCTTCGCAAGGATCCGTCAAATCGCAGAGACTAAGTCATCGCTGGACCCAGAAGACCACTCAGGATAGGGGCGGTGCCGGACCTTCACGTGACCAGCAGCGACTCGATCAGGAAGAGGCCCTTGCGGTTGCCGGGACATTCCGAGAGGACTCCGCCAAGGCTCATACGGACTCGGAGGATAGCACCATTAACTCAGACTCTGAACATAGTATTAATCTGTTCCCCACAATCACGCCTCAGACGGCCGACGATCTCATCGATACCTGAATTGGGTTTAGGTCACATAATAAGTGTGACGTGGCACTGGGTCCCCCTGTGATGTGCACTCCTGTGCAGAAGATGTGCTCCTTGCCTATCAGAGACCAATATATCCTTTTCTATGCTCTGTGTGCAAATATTCTCGCTATGTTGTATTAGTATGATTTTGACCTACGTTTGGCTTGTTGCTGGGGATTGGGGTGGGGGACTGCTCCTATGTTACTGACAATGCTCACTGCTATACGGGGTTTCCGCCTGCTGATTACTCAGAAAAACGTGGGCGACAACACTGTTACTGACATGATTAGATGTGTCCCCCCCTCTGGGTTCCGTCGAGCCGCAGAGACCATCGCCTCAGTATGGCCATGTTTGTGGCCGGTGGCAGCGACACCCCTCAGAGAGTATGCACCGTTATAGGTTATAAGATAGTTGCTGCTAGTTGTTGGGCCCAGCGTAGTTCAAGTGGAGCCTTACGCAGTCTAAAACTTTATGCCTAGAACAGCTGCCACATTAGGGTCCTACAACCTACTAACATGGAATGTGAGAGGGATGGGGGCGATCCAGAAGAGGCACCGTATCCACGCTTATCTCCTTAGGCGTAAAGCGCATATAGTTTTCCTACAGGAATCCCATTTAACTGAATCTGAAGCGCAAAAAACACGCAAGAAATGGCGGGGTCAGGTCTACTCGACTAATTATTCTACTTTCGCTAGAGGGACGACTATATGGGTGCGCCATGGGGTCCCTTTTGTTGAATTAGAGCGCCGCATAGATGACCAAGGGCGATACATTCTCCTTAAGGGTACACTCGATGGCTCACTGGTGATTCTGGGCAGTGTATACGCCCCTAACTATGACCAAGACCACTTCTTTCAGAGACTAGGTACAGTACTGGCGGAATGGGATGGTATCCCATGGGTATTGGGGGGGGGGGGGATTGGAATGCAGTCCTGGACACGAATATGGACAGATCCCACCCCCCACTGCACGGTACGAATGCCCGTAAATTATCCGACATATTTACCACCTGGTCAAGAGGTTAGATGCTTGCGGATGTCTGGAGATGTTTACACCCCACTCACAAAGAATACTCGTTTTACTCTCCTGTGCATAGCCTCCATACTAGGATTGATAGATTTCTCTGCTCCACTTTCATTGTCACACATAGGCGAGGGAGCATCACCATTTTGGAGATAGCTATACGCCCCATCACCGATAGAGGCAGGGAGATCCAGAAAGCCACACATACCCATTGTAGTCCCACAGTCTATCTTTAAAACCCTGAATACTTTATTAGTCAAACTCATATGGGAGGCGGGCCGACGACGAGTGAGCTTGCAGAAACTCCAACTGGAATCTGATGGTGGAGGCCTGGGAGTCCCCGACCTCAGAGCATACTATTACGCTAGCCAGCTTCAGTGGCTCTCCTTTTGGACGGCGGGGAGGAATTTACAAGAACTCGGTTACACACCTAGGGATCTAGAGCGAGGTGCACTACATTCCTTACTTCTGCCTCACATCAAACTCCCTACAGACAGCCCTCCTCTGCTACGGACGGCAATGCAATGTTGAAGGAAGGCGTTATCATATACCTCTACAGCGACCCCATATTCGGCAAACATCCCACTGTTGGGTGTCCCCACACCGCAGGGCAGGATTACAAAGACCAGGATCAGGGCCTGGACTGAGGTGGGAGTGGAGGAGGTTGGAGCTTTCTTTGGGGAGGGCAACCTACTCGATCACGACTCCTTCATACAAGCGACAGGGGCACCCAAACGTTTATACCTATTATATGCTGCGGTCTCCCACTACATCAAGACTGCATGGGCCCCACAACGTAGAGAACCTACGCAACATAACTTGGTTCATCTTCTATATTATATGGGGAACAGGGGACACCTAGTTAGATGGATATATAAGGGTATACGTGCACATGCAGCAATTCCACTTACGGCCCTCAGAGCAAAATGGTCCGAGGATGCTAACATTGAACTCACGGATAGGGCTTGGAAATGCATCCTTCAACACCCTAAAAGAGTCTCCCGTAATGTCAGATTAAAATTTATACAGACCATGGTTCTCCACAGGTCGTACCTCACTCCACAGAGAATTCATCGCATGTTCCCTGAGGCACACCACCACTGCCCTCGATGCGGGGGTGACGAAGCAGACTTCCTCCATATCCTTTGGTCATGCCCCCGTCTCCGGGACTACTGGGGGGGTGTTCGGCAGTCCCTAGGCGAGGTCACACACTTATCTGTCTCAGATTGCGCCCTAGAGTGTCTCTTAGGCCTTTGGGGACGTACAGGCCCGCAGAAGGTACAACTGAGATTCCTAGACGTGGCCCTCATACTGGCGATACGGGCCATTACCATGAGGTGGAAGTCTCCCAGATGCCCGACATTATCCAGCTGGCAAGCAGACATAATACGGTGGGGGAAAGCCAAGAGCATAGCCCTACAGAGGGAGGAAGATCAAGGGTTACGGAAACATCCCATTTTCATGACATGGGACATTATGTTACACGACCTTGAACTACTAGATTTAAGACCACCACCGTACCTCCCTTCACCATGACTCTAGGTGCGGTTCTGTGATCACATGCCTTAATTATCCCACAATCTGAGGTACTTACAACTCAATACGGGTGGGGTAGGTCCCCTGGAGAAACCCTATTAGTTCCCTTAGGCTAACAGCTTCATTAGCGTCTTCAGACCAGGAGTACAGGGTGGGCGGGATAGGGAGGGTGGGAAAATAGATAGGTTTGATTGGTTAATTGGAAATATGTATGTGCTACAAGTTCACGATTTTTTAGATGACTTTATTTCATGATCAGCAAATATTTGACATGATGCTATAGTACATGGATTTTGTTACCGGTCCTGCTGTTTGAATACTGGTCGGTGGATTCGCACAATTGTATTGTTGCAACTATACAAAAAACAAATGACCTTCTGTAATAATTTTTTGTATTGATAATGATACCACGGTCCTCAATAAAGTATGTTAAAAAAAAAAATGGCACAAGGTGAAGGCAGCACTGTGATCACTCCAAGCATGTAGCAGGGACACTCCAGGATGTACCTCACCTGAGTACTGGAACACATGAAACAAAGTGGATAGTGTGGAGTGTACTGGGTAACGTCTCAAGAGTGGTATCCACCTCATTACATGTCTTTAAAGGTGTCAGTCCTGGGCTTTCATGTGACAATCTAATGTGTTCTGGATGTTGTAGTGTTGGATTACTTAAATTAAGCTAATTAGACTAAAACACTGGATAGTGATGATTCTAGGTTTAAAGACCAGGAGTGTACACAGTTACCAGGAGTCCATTGAGTGAGGTGGACTCACTGAGTGATTCTTCTAATATGTGCACTGAATTACAGATTTGTCTCGACAGTGCACTGAAAGCGCAGAGCTTTTTATGAGCAGGGGAGAAAAACTGTGAGCATCTCACATTTATCAGATGCTTGAATGTAAATAATCTAAGATTTAGAAATTAAGCAAAATATGATTAACTATCAATTAAGAGTGTAGGTGGTCTAAACATTTTCCATGCAGATACCTGTAGGTGGAAACCAACATAACAGTTACAGGTTAGGAGACCTGCCAACTTGGGAACATCTACCATGCGAGGGGAAAGGTGAGCCCTCAGAGGAAGAGGAACCTGGGAATGGGGTGGGGCTTGTAGGCCATAGCAACGTGGGCTGCGATGGAGGAACACTGCAGTGGGCAGGATTAGGAGCGGGACTGACCACACTTACCTTGGCCAAAAACACTAAAGTCTTCTGAACAGAAGCCACCTCTGTGTGCATCCCAGTCCACATATGAGCTGAAAACCCACTCTGCGTAGGGGTTTCCAGCTTAGCAGATGCTCATTGTATGATATTGATGCTTTAGGGATGACTGCGAAAAGGGGCTATACTGTGTGAATCATGGTGGCACCATGGGAGTTCGCAAATTTGGACTAGTTTAGCCTTTTCAGCAATGAGTATGAGTACTGAGCCCCCCCCCCCCCCCCACCACCCCAGACCCTGGCACCAATGCCACACCCGCTTTGCTTTAAGATCGCAGGTAGTATACCTTTACCTTTCTTGTCAGACTTTGACCACTGAAGGTCGGGCAAATGCTTCTGCCTTTTATGCGCTTTTATGCTACAGTGGACATAAGCTGCACAATGAGAGCCTAGCCGAGCCCCTATAGATTCATTGATTGAGAGGCATACGTTTGTATTTGAAGATGATTGGAGAGCAAAATGCACAACACACTGAAATGCATCTGATACATATAGAATAGAACAATGCAAATACTAAAGCCTGTTATAATAACACCGGTGCCACGTGATGATTTCAAACTGCAATAATTGTTTAAAAAACGAAAAGGAAGACACATTTTACCTGATAAAATGCCATGGTTACTCTGCAAATATAATTTAGCTGCTAAACAAACAGAATTGTTTGTTGTTGAGAGTGAAAGTGCTTCTGAGTTACTGAAGCATGTCCAAGATTCATCAAATGAGGTGACTGAACAATGCCAACAAAAGAAGATGCCGGTGTTTAGTGTGGACTTAGAGGAGGTGCTGAAGCTGAAATTAACTTGTGTAAACACAAATTAGATAAGGCAAGGGAACAGTACGTGCAGGAAGGGGAGGCTGCCAACTGAACTGGCTGATGAATGGAACTGGGCACAGAGCAAGATGGGCATCTGGAGCTGCTTAAAGAATATTACAAGGAAAGACTGGGCATCAGATACATTATAAGCGGATCGGGAACAGATTATTTTGCAAACGTGGTAATGTGAACAGAGAATTTAAATAAATCACACTCTAGAGTTGCATAAACTCGTAGTGCTTCAAATATCACAGTTGGACAAGTGAGAACATTGGATGACACATTTTAAAACTGAATGCATGAAATATATGTGTTAAAAGTACATACGGAAGAAGTCAAAGCATTTTCTGAATGCTGGGAAATACCAGTGGTGACGAGAGTTCTTTTAATAACTGGACAATGTAGTAAATTGGTTTACTGGCCGAGGCAGGTTAACCCCTACTCAAGGTGAAACCACAATTCCTTTCAGAGTCAAGTCACTAGCAACCCCATAATAACCTGTGCTTAACCCTCTAGTAGCTTGGCATAAAAGCACTCGGGCTTAATTTAGAGGCAATGTGTAAACTCTTTATGCAGCACTTTAAACAGTAATAAGAAGATAACACAATACCAGAAAAAATCCCACAACAATTTAGAAAAATAGAGTAAAATGTAATACATTAATTAAGACCAAAACCACAAAAATCATATTAGTAGAACGAGATATACACTTTTAAATATTTAAATGAAAATAGTTCCTAAAAGCACTAAGCACCAACTGTGGTAATCTGGTCGCACTAGACTGGGACAAAGCCACAAGTTCAGGCCGATCACAATGCAGAGTGGGCCACAGGCCCACTGAACAAACTACCTTAAATCCTTGTTGCGGAGACGGTTCTGATGAACTGTGGGCTGTGATGCGGGGTCCTCCGTCGAGGATGAATTGTACAGCGGTGGTTAATAGGAGTTGCAATGCAAGCCCTGTGTCAGAGATTTGTCATGCAGCGGTGGTTCTGATGTGGAGCTGTGATGAAATGAGGCGTGCTGCATCAGTTGTGCTAAAGAGACCACAGCTGGGCTGGAAGAGCATCTTCAGGACCATTTCCAAATATCTCGGACCTTGGCGGCACCACTTGGGGGGCAAGACTCACAGCAGACATAGTCTAGGTGCTGGGTTTAAGGTGTTTGGAGCCTTTTCTGTCTCTGAGGCTTTGGAGTTCCTCTGGTGGTCATGGGTTCAAGATACAGGCCCAGTTATTTTCACTGAGGCAGCAGGGCAGCAGAGTAGCTGTCCTCCTTGCAGCAGAACAGCACAGCAGTCCTTCAGAGTCTTCCACAGGTCCATAGATGTACTGAAGAGTTGGAGCTGAAGGTCCACTATTTATACCTGGTGCCCACTTTAAAGTGGGAGAAACTTCTAGACTCCTCCCCCTACAGAGTTGTCTGAGATTTCCTGTCTCCCTGCCCTGGTCCCAGCTTGTCTCGAGGCACACAAGACTGCTGTGAAACCCTTTGTGAATGTGCTGAAGCAGAGATGTGTAAGTGTGGTAGGTGACAGCTCATCCCCTAGTAAGTCAGAGATAGCCCATCCTGCCAACACCTATTTTCCTCTTTGTCCCAGAGTAATCCACGAAGACCAACTGCCAACTTTATCTAGATATATGACCCATGAGATAGGCACCAATTGGTTAGGACAAGAAAATGGCAACTTTCTAAAAGTGGAATTGTTGCTTAAAATCCAATTTTAGCATTTAAGAGGGTTTTTAATTACAATTCTATAGAGACCAAACTCGACTTTCATAGCTGCTCCCATTTGAAAGTTAGCACTTATCAAATGTAATTAGGTAACTCACAAATATCCAATGAGAAAGGCAGCCCTTGCAGTAGTGAACAACAAATGTAAGAGTTTTTCACTACCAGGGCATGTAAAAGTTAAAAGTGCATGTCCAGCTTTGTAAAACTGTACACCCTGCCCTATGGGTGTTTAAGGGCCTACCATACGGGCAGTGTTGGACTGGCCTATAGGGCAATCAGGCAGTGCCCGATGGGCTGATCTGTGAGATCAGTGTGTGGGCCAGTTTTTTAGCAGTTTGTGGGCCATTTATTTTACTGTTGATTTCCCTGATATTACTACAGGCATATTCTGCAGCAAACACAAATTAATGCAATCTCCCATACTTTGCAAAATACCCATACAGCATGTCTTTACAAGTTGTAAATTGGACCAATCTGCAAATGTGAGACACCGTTGTTGCTATCTACGTCGCTAATGGGGGCTACTTTTATTTTGGTGTTTGCACCCTGCCCTATGGACTGTTTAGGGCCTACCCTAGAGGTGACATATATATTAAAAAGTAAGGTTCAGGCCTTACAAAAGGTGTATTTTCCAAGATTGAAAGGGCACATTAGAACTGCTTGCACAGCCTGCAATGCCAGGCCTAAGGCATGTCTAAAGGTCTACTTGAGTGGTTGGCGCAATCAGTGCTGCAAGCCCACCAGTACCATTAAATTTACAGGTCTGGATACATGAAGTGCCACTTTACTAGGGACTTATAAGTAAATAAAATGTGCTAATTTGGTGTAAGTCAATTTCACCATGTTTAAGGGAGAGAGCACAAGCAATTTTGCACTGATTAGCAGTTGTAACGTGCTCTGAGTCCTAAAAGCCAACAAAAACTGATTCAGAAAACAGGAGGGTGAAGGCAAAAATGTTGAGATTGACCCTGCAGATAAGGCAAAGTCCAACACACAAAATAAATCAAACTAATGACAAAGGCATTAAATTAGTCTGAGGCTTTTACCAATGGCACAAAAAATCCAGTTACGAGTGACGTTAAATCATCAGACTATTTAAAGGGCCAGATGTATTTATCAGACCCTATTTTGCAACCTGTATTATTATAACCAGAAAATAATTTTACAAACAACCTGTGTACTAATAGGTAGGTTCCTAAAATTCCAATTTGGAGTGGGTTATAATCCTACTACAAGACTGTTAATAAGCTAGATCGCAAACTGTGACTCATTCCAGTTGGAGACCATCACAAGCATGGTAGCCTTCTAGGATTGCCTTTAAATAAAGTAAATTTATTTTCAAATGCAGCCCATTTTCCACAGAAAAAAACAGGTCTGCATTTAAAAACAAAAGCTCACCTTTATTTAAGTTTGTTTGAGAGTTGGAAGTGTTACTCTGGCCCACTGCCTTTTCCTCAGAAAACATCTTTTTAGCATCCATAAAGGGGAAGGGGCACCAGAGAACCTCTTCCCTTTTGCGAATGAGGCAATCCTCCAACTTTTCAATGTTTTGCAATTGCATTTTGGTCACAAACCATTGATATTTGGCATCCTGGATTGCTATTTGTAAGAGACGTCTACAACAAACCCCTTCCAAACAGTGATTCAGTACGGAGTGGGAATCCCATCTTCGGAGCCAACTCATAAAATTGGATTCGTATATTCTAAGAAGCCTTTTTGTAGTTGCAAACTCTAAATTGGATTGTTTATGGCTATAAAAATACTTTATACATCTGGCCCTGAATCTAAGCGCACCACTGATGAGTTCCTGTCATCAAGTTCTACAAAGCCTTGAATAATTGCAAACCATATGGGTTAGTGCTAACTGTGACCAGAGGTATAGAAGGAAGGCTAAAACAGAAGACAGGATTGTAAACTCACATGTTTCCCAACTTGAAAGATACACTCTTTATCTTACACTTTCAAACCGGGATACTTCTCACTCCAGATGTGTCACCAAACTCCAGAGTTTCGTTAGTGAAAAATATAATATGGTAGTTGTCATTTACGTTTAAGAATAATACAAAGAGCTGGAAAAATGCAGCAGGTCTAGAGAGTGTTGCAGGCAGTAGGAGATGGTGAAGGTCTCTGAACATGAATGAGAGTCTGTTATATTCATGAATAACTTTGATGAGATGAGCTACTGAGTGTAGGATGTTCTCCAGTTGTTTCAGGAATACTGACGAGCATAGCATTGCCATCTTTGAGAAGAAAAGTTCAAGCACAAGCTGAACCATTCTGAGGTCCACTTCTGGTAGGAAGAACTTCTTTCTGTAAAGCAGGGTCTGCTGGTGTCAAGTATTCTCCATCTTTGGTCCTTAAGATGATGTTTGTTTCATGTGGAATTCAAGAACTTGGCACTGTAAGCCAATCAGAGAGTGAAACCACCAAGATGTTCTACACAGCCACTGGGGAACAATACAGATTCCATCACGGTGGTGTTTAGCTTGTGGTAGCCTTTTCTAAATTGTGGAAAGTCAGTCATTAAGATGGTTAATGTCACTGCTGTAGAGGGGGTGTAGGCAGAGCTGGGTGACATCTGTGTATTTGAGAATATATACGTTTTTGTCAACCAGTAGGATTTTCAAGGCCACCATTTACAGGTTTAGGTTCAGTGTTTGGAGGCCGGAGCCTTAAGGCACCTTGTAGATCACACAAATGCCCTTGAATCTGGAGCAATCTATCTGGACTAGCTAGGATTAGATCTTCAGGAGTAATGTAAACTACTATATGATTGCTCCACCAAAGCTTATTTGGAGTGCAAGTGTGTCAAGTACGGCATGGGGGGTCAACAGAGTGAGAGCCTACAGAAAGGTAATCAAGACAAGAAGGCATGCATCTTTGTAGTTGGAAATTTGCAAAACACCACTGACGACTTGATTGTGGCAGTCGCCATCCTACACTGTGGTCTGATTCTATACTAGTAGCCTTGCAGGGTTGGTATTACTCTTGATCTTTCATTGAAGCTGGTTGGCAACACCAGTCTTGATGATGGTTTTTGGAACTACAGATGAGTAATCAGTTGTAAATTAGCAAGGTCAAATGAGCATGTCAGATTACACGACTCAGGTGCATGTTCAACAGAATGATATCACATACAGAAACAGTGTCCACCCACAGGCATCATCAACTCCACATCTGTGCATATTGTAATGACACAGCGTGCGCTGAGGAAATTCCAGCTCTACATTCTGTTTTGCAACCGACTGCTATGAATATTGTGTTATGTGAAGCTTGCAAAGTAACTAGGACAGGACTAGAGCACAGCCATCAAAAATCTCAATGCAAGCACAGCCTGGAACACAAGGTATAACTACAGAAATAAGCTTGCGTTGTGGCAACTCCACCCATGTAGCATGGAAAATAGATGTGTTACCTACAATTAAGCCCTTAACATAGTATTGTGGTCTGCCTCTGCCTGTGCTGCGTGCATGGGCTGCAGGTCCTACTGGTAATGCACTGCATGTCGCAGATGTTCTGGGAGAAGTTGCAGAGCAGGACTGGCAAGGCCAACATTACCAGACTCTGAACTTGTGAAGTACACAGTAATCCCTCATGCCTTCACAACACAACCAGCTGTGCCACGTTCACCACGCTTTCAAGCAGTATCAGCCTTTCCAACAAGGCAGCCGCAAGCAGCCACCCACAAGAAGGCTTATGCCAGTCATCATGGCACATCGACCATTGCCACAGGAGTGAGGTGTTGCCATGGAAATGTAGGGTTATAGTGCCGGCTATGCTTCAACTACAGCGAAGACACTTACACGCAATGAAATTATTGTGGAGGAAAGTGGCTTCAGTCAGCAGCAATGTGACAAAGAGCTTGTAGATGTTAGTGTGCGCTGGCAATGATGTGCAGGGCTACCACAGTACTCTGTGCTGCGGTCCACACAGATTCAATGCAAAGAATGATCTCCAACACTACATAGAAAAGTGGCTCTCAGGGCTTCGGAGGGCCTGGAGACAGAGGTGCTATTGTGACTGCAAACCGCTTGAGACAAACATTCACCGGCGCGATAGTGGAGATGTTTCTCAGGGCCTAGTACCAGTAACATGATTGTTTGAAGAAATGCAAACAGACAATGCTGCAATCAGGACTGAGCTGCAAGCTTTAAAAGTGGGGAGGTCTCAGCAGTGCATCTGTTCTACATGGTGTGTAGGGTGAAGGCTCTTCGACAGGGGCGAGGAGTGTAATGTCAAAGGAGGAGACAGTGACAAATGACTTTTATAATATTGAGACAAAGCTTATTTTTTGTATTGGATTGTTTTCATTACAATCTCAGCCTTTGACTTCATTGAGTGCTGGCCAGGACTGTTGACATGTTTGGGCAACTGTGAATAAACAAGAAAATATGTTTACAAAGTAACATTTTGTTCATGTGCTCTCCTTACCACAGTACCTCAACAGTAGTCCAGTTGTTAGGCACATCTGTCCTGCGTGCCCTTTCCTCTGCAGTTCTTACTGCATTTTTCCCAAGGGATGGTGGGTGAGAGGGGCCTCATCACCAACCATCATGTGAATCAGCATTCTTGGATTGAACTGGCAGACACTTCCGAGTGGCACTGACATGCAACAATGCACATGTGGCTGTGGTCTTCCAACATACCTCTGGTTTGTACTCAAGTGCACCACCACTTTTGTGAAGGGAACAGAATCTGCCTATCAGTATGCCAAATGTGCATTCCAAAACAGATCCGATCTGCTTGTGCGGAGTGTTATATATCTCTTCAATATGGGTCTATGGGTTCAGGTAGTATCTCTCTCTCTTTAATCAAGTGGGGGTAGAAAGAAGGGATTGTAATCCATTCAGCTTCCTTACAGTAGTACGAGATATCAATAGGGAATGGATCACTTGACCTGATTAACCAGGGTTAGCAACGTTTAGGTTGTCTTATTGTTAAAAAACCCACATTCATGTTAACAAGCCGTGTGGTGGTATATCTTGGTTCTCCGCCAAGTTAAAAACGTGACAGCATCATCATAGGGCTTCTTTTTCGTATGCTATCCTCCACCAGGAGGGAAACCACAGGTTATTGCAGTAGTGATCAGATATTGGTGAGTGTGAAGTGCTCTTGTGGAAGTGTGTTAAAAAAAGGGGGGAGAGATCCTCGTATATCCTAGATCTTTTTTTAATGAGTCTGGAATCGAGGTGAATAAAAACAGTGTTGTGCGCAAAGGGACGGGTTACTAGTCTAAACGCACTGAGAAGTGTCCAAGATTAGGTCGACATGTTTCAGCCATTGTGTGGCCTGCCATTCGCACACCCCACCTCTGTAGCGCAAATTAACCCTTCTCACCCAGCAACACTGTCAGAACAGCACTTCAGAAGGTGGCAACAAAGGCTGTCGAAAACCCTCAGCGTGTTCTGCACGTGTGCGGGTGGAGGGTGATAGGCAGGGGTGGGCTGGGGGCTTCAAAACACACACTGTCGATGGGCCTGGAGCTCGTCCTGTCTGTATTTTTTCTACCATGAGATAAAAAAAACAAAAAGGTGTGTAGAAAATGGGTCCCGAAATGTGGTTGCATCCCCTTTAGATCCCAAAAGGTCCTATGGTTGGCAGAACATGAGGCCTACTGGGTGAAATGCCTCTTGTGTTCAACTTGGCCACATTCATGGTGAATAATTCACTATTTTTTGTTAATTATTTATATTTTATCTAAGGAGTACGCGAGTATGTTATATTTGTCTATGTTTTGTTTGCCTCGAACAGAGAAACCGAGCACTTTTTAATGCCCTATATACTTAGCTACGTTTTCGTACCAAAATCCTCATCTCAAGAGGGTGACTCAGCCCAGAAGGAGTCACCTTATTCCTACTTAAATATTAATTTATTAAAAATGTCTTCAAAACCTTTTTTAGATGCTTTGCATCCAGGAGAGGGCATGAATGTGAACCTTCTATCAGCTAATCGTGTGCATCCTGACAAGCAGTACCACAAATCACCAAACCGCCGTGGAAACCACCAGGAGAATCGGAGGGTAGTAGGACTGTGACATAGGATAGAGCCAGTGTAATGAAGATTACTGATTAACCCTGGCGTAGTACTATGCTACACTAGTTTGCACTACTACGCACTACGTAAAATGCACATAGCACAGTGCAAAAACTGTACTAAAACACTGTAGCATAGCAGCAAAATCAACAATACCCACAAATGGTTTGATAAAACAATTTTACATGCTAAAAAGCATATAACCAATTCAAAAAAGTGAACTTTCAGAATGAAAGAATTAGGCAATGAGAGAGGTGATGATTTTGGGGTCCCTCCTAACCTAGGGGGAGGACCAAGCAGATGCCTTGAACACAAAGAGCATATCATGCTGGTGAACGATTCAGTGGTGGTCCCTTCCTCCTAGGACCACCCCAAGCACAGTTATGGGCAAATATACAATCCCAACCAAAGGCCCTGCAAAGCATTATGGGACAAGATTAGCAGTGGGCAGTGAATATTATAGTGTCCAATATCAAAATAAACTCACGAGTCAAATGCAAAAGCATTGAAACCCTTTCATGAAGCTTTTGCATTTGACTCGTGAGGGACATCTAGTAACGACTAGTGGAACTGCAGCTTGATGTAATAATAATTTCAATGCTTTTGCATTTGACTCCTGAGGGGCATCAAGTAAGGACTAGTTGAACTGCAGCTCTTTGTAGAATTATTTTGATATTGGATACTATAATATTCACTGCCCACTGCTAATCTCATCCCATAATGCTTTGCAGGGCCTTTGGTTGGGATTGTATTTTTGCCAATAACTGTGCTTGGGGTGGTCCTAAGAGGATGGGACCACCACCGAATCGTTCAACAAGATGTGCTTTTTGTTTTCAAGGCATCTGCTTGGTTCTCTCCCTAGGTTAGGGAGGATCCCAAAATCATCACCTCTCTCACTGTTTGCTAATCTATCATTTTCACTTTTGTGAAATGACTATATGCATTTTAGCATATGAAGACCTGATCCCTGAAGGGCTGGGCCTGCGTCATTCTGGCTTGACCGGAGCCAGGCTGTGTCACTAGGGGTGAAGGGTTTTTGGAGGGCAGATAACGCTTCTCCTCCCTGCCTTTGAGGGACTGGGCCTTCGTTCCCTGGCTTGACCGGGGCAAGGCTGATGTCTCTGGGTAGGGTGGGCAGGAAGAAGATCCAGAAGAAGATCTCTTGGAGACCAACGTTGCAGAAGAGGTCACTAGCTTTCCCTGACACTGCGGGCCGGGCCTGTGGCACCTGGCTTGACCGGGACCAGGCTGCACACCCCAAAGCTGAAAGGGCATCTAGCTGACACCCCCACGACAAGTAGGGCGGAGGAGCAGTCTGCACCATTTCGCTCTGCACTCTCCACCTGCCAGAGGACCGGACTACTTTGTCTGCGGTGTCCCAGGGAAGCTGCCTACACCCTCTCTTCTCCCCTGGCCGCGCAGATCGCGCTGGCCCCCTCATGACAGAGGGAAAGGGAGGGGAACGGGGGACGCCTCATCTCATCGTGGTCTTGCCTGACATCTGCTACTGTTGCCACGAGTGTCTCCATTCAGGGGTAAGACTGGACAGAAATAAAAGCTTTAAAACCTCCGCTTTTCCTTTCTTGGAGGAGCACGCTTGTGATATTTCTACAGAGGCAACGGGCGGATTTAATTTCCGATCCCATCACGCCCCTTGGCCTCGGATCCCCATTTTGCATGCAGGGGAGACTGCCTGTTATACAGGAGCAGTGGCGGATGACCGCTCCCATAGTTTATTTCGATTTTCTAAAACTCCCCTGAACACTTCTGTTTCTACTAATACACAGCACGTAAAGCCGGCACGCCTGCTCCCTCAATCGCACAGGAGCTCGGTGGGTGCTGATAGACATTAAGTTGAGAAACCTGCAGGGGGCTTACTCCCCCGCCCCATCGAGGTGATTAGCATGGCCTCATATGCACGCATGGCTGGCAATATACGCTCATCAGATTACGTGCCAAATACGGTGCGTGTGGAAATTGATGAAGCTCAAAGGAAGGAGAAGAATGTCTTGTTTCTCATTGAAGAAGTGTTAAAGAAGGAGTGTAATATATCGGAGAGGGCAATTGAATGTGTGCAGGACTTCTCCAACAGGGGCGTGTTTGATGTTACCTTCTCTAGTGAGTCTCTCTGTCAAGGTTTTCTCCACAATGCAACAGGGAAACGACACAGTAATGCTTTCTATGGGCTCTTTTTAACCCCTATGTTTGCGCCTAAGGAGACTGTGCTAGTGGTACATATGTACAACCCGTACACGGATCCCAGGCTAATTGAGGTGTTTTTGAGTCGGTATTGTGCCACCGTCAGAGGGGGGCAAAAGATTACAAACCTGTGTGGGATTTGGAATGGGAAGAGGAAATATGTGGTAACATTCAAGGAAGACCCTGAAGGAGTACGTGGGTTGGCACATCCACCACAGACATTCACCCTGGGAGCCAATAAGGGGTTTTTGGTTTACTCAGGGCAACCCCTTTTTTGCAGACTCTGCCTGCAATTTGGCAACTCCAAGGAACAATGCTCAGGGCTCATTTGCACGAACTGCGGGGGGGGGCAGATCATAAGGCCCAAGACTGTGTTGCTCCAAAGAAATGCAATCTCTGTGGTAGTGAGGAACACCTCTCTAAAATGTGCCCCAGGGGTAAATTCTCCTATGCCTCAGCAGCTAGCACCCATTTCATGCAACACGCTCCAGCCGCTCATACCACCCAGCCAGTAGCTTCACCAGAGCTACAGACCCGGCAGGAACAACCAGACATTACTGACTCTGACATACTGGGTTGCTTTGATGGTATAGATATTAGAAGGTGTAGTGCACAAACAGAGCAGGAGGGGGAGCCAGAGGCGGCAGTGCCTCCCATAGACACGGAAGATCCTCCTAGCCCCGTTCCTCTGCTGTCTCAGCTGGCAGGGGATGAGGTGGAGCGCATAGAAACAAAGAGGATTAAAACTGCAGCTTTCAAAAGAAGAGCGCGGCGCGAGCATCTTAAATCACAGGACGCTACTTCCTCCGCTTTGCCTGGTGCAACACCTACCCTCGCAGAGCATGAGAGTCCGATCACTGAGGTCCCTGATTCTGGTGTCTCAGTGATCCCCCCCCACAGTGCAAGGAATTGTTAAAAACATCACCACAGAGCAGGCAGTGCAGGGTCTGAGGCAGGCTGCACAGGACACTGCTCTTTCTTTGCATTCCTCGACTGTGACCTCAGAGAGGGGGAAGGATATGGAGCACAGCGGGTGGACTACGTACATTTCCAACAAACGCAAAACGATATGTACTAAAAGCCCAATGGACTCACCTGCTGTCACCCGCTCCAAGCGACGTCCTTCTTCCTTGGACCGCTTTCCCCGATGGGGCAGGTACGGCCCTCTACTTTCCCTCTCGGATACCGAGGAGGATTTATCAGATGTTGCACAGGTCTTGGAAGTCAGTGATGGCCCTATAATAGATATAGAAAGCACACCAGATTTGGAGGCCCTGTTCTCAACCTCCATAATCAACAGTTGCGAGCGGATGGGCATCACTGAAGATGGAGAGTCAGTGAGGGCAACTACCTCTTCCAAGGTGTAAATATGGCTGGTTCTCTTATGGTTTTCATTATGGCAGTAACAGTAGCCTTTTGCAACGTGAGGGGCATAGGTAATGCTGTCAGCAGAGCAATTGTATTGGATTATTTTGCAAACACACAAGCTGATGTTATATGTCTTCAGGAGTGTTATCTCCCTCATCAGATGCGATACACCTCATTCAAACAACAATGGGCATATGGGCCATCGGCTTGGTCAGGAGGAGCTAATAGGAACGATGGGGTGGCCATCCTCCTTAAAAACAAACATTGGCAGATCTTGGAGGAAAAAGTTTTATACCCAGGAAGTTCTCTTTTGATTTCAGTACTTATGGATGGTATACCATTACGTATTTATGTTGTTTATGCACCAGCCTCCAAAACAGAGAGAGAGGGCTTGTTAAATCTAATCAAACCTTTATTAACAGGTGCTATACCTCTCTTATTAGCTGGGGATTTCAATTGCATCACACACAGCAGGGACAGGCAAGGGTCCCAACAAAATTATGTACTGGATGTTACGTCAAAACTGTTATTAACTCTCATACAGGATTTACACCTATATGATACTTTCCGGAAGCATCATCCGCAAGGTGAGGGCTACACTTGGGAGGCGGATAGCGGCCTCACACGATCACGCATTGATTATGTGTTTGCTTCTAAAACTCTCTGCGCCGATAGCAGCTCTGTTACACCAGTACCCTTTTCAGATCACCATAAAATCACAGTCTCTTTGTCAGTTCCTGATCGACCTCAAAGGGGTCCTGGATCATGGAAAATTAATAATGACCTCCTTACAGACCAGCAGATTTGTGACAAATATGTGAGAAGCTACCAGAAGTGGGCCCAAAGGAAGGCTCACTTCCCCAATGTATACCAATGGTGGAAATGGGTTAAAACTAAAACACGGCTGTTCTTCCAAAAGCAAGGGAAACTCCGACGCAAAAGGAAATGGCAGGACTTCCAGCGTTTACACAGGAGACTTATACTCCTCCACCAAATGGGAGAAGCTGGGGGTGATGTTAAAGACAAGGTACGCGCTACAAAACTAGACATGCAGAGGTGGTTAAACAGACGGAACAAAAATGCTATCTTCCACTCAAGGGTCAAGAATATCCAAGAGGATGAAAAGTGTACTTATTTTTTCTTTAAAAAAGCTCACGCATCACACAAGCTGCTAACTAAATTACAAAATGCGAAAGGGGACATATTACAGGGGGTAGATGCATGCCAGACCATTGCTTTTGACTTCTATCAGTCCTTGTATGATGCTTCTGTTAAAACACCTTCAGCTTCAGATTTAGAAGGGTACTGTTCTTTACTCACAGGATGGTTAACAATAGATCAAAATAACTTCCTTGGGCAACCTTTTGGAGGTGAGGAATTTCTGGATGCACTGAGATCCTCCCCCAGAGGCTCGAGCCCAGGTTTGGACAGTCTAACTTGGGAGTTTTACAAGAAGTTCTGGGGACTGTTATGCTCTGACTACTTGCAGGTCCTGGAAGAGGGTTTTCAATATGATTGTTTTACACATGATTT
Organism: Triturus cristatus; assembly: GCF_964204655.1. NCBI lineage: Eukaryota > Metazoa > Chordata > Amphibia > Caudata > Salamandridae > Triturus > Triturus cristatus. Next base: position 357,097,290 of record NC_140594.1, read on the forward strand.
TTCCGCAGGGGTTATCACCCTCCTTTATAAACAAGCACTTGCAATGCAATCGGTCTCGCATTTGTGAGTTTTGAGTTTTTGGCATTGTAAATTATTTTGTTTCTTATTTATGTTTTTTTTGCAGTGGAGTAGATGTATGTTTGTTGTGGAAATATGTGCTTTGAATTCGAATCAGATATGGAATTTTGTGGTGTGTAGTGTATGTGTATAGTAAATATGTGGTATAGTTATTGGATGGGGTGAGAGGTGCATACATTAGAAAGTAAGAATGAGAGGGATAGGTAGTTTGTGTATGAAGTGGTAAATGAACTGAAGACAACCCATTATAAATGGTGTGTGAGAAAGAGAGATAGAAGTGGATATAATGTTATACATGCATAAAGAGGCTGTGGTTGTGTAAGTAGAAG